>NC_063161.1:48075568-48675568 GCF_023159225.1 Perognathus longimembris pacificus
TTTTGAGTCTTTACTGCTCTGAATTTTTCATATTTTCACCATGCTGAATCAGGCAAAAGATGCAGTTAAGGTAGAGATTGTTGTAATGTAGCATCTCATCATATGGTGGTGCAAATCCCTAGCTAAATAGTGCCTCTGATGAGTACTTTGTTGTTTAATAAAAAATGGAAGGGAAACAGGAAAAGCCACTATGTATCTAAATACCTCTTCTTTCTCCACCTAAAACACCAACAATTCTGGTAAATGATCTCAGTGAGAATTTTCAATCAAAGGAGAAACCAATTTTCAGTGTTATTTCAAGATAACAACAGATTCCTTCCAATGTGGCTGTGGCATAAAAGACATGGTTTTTTGTCAGCATGAAAACCATTTAAGTCTTTTATTGAGAGAACTGAAGACATATTTTATTACCCTTTCTTTATTGTCAAAGTGATGTACAGAGGGGTTATCGTTTCATAAGCAAGGCAGTGCATACATTTCTTATCCAACTTACCTCCTCTTTTATGCCCCCCTGCCCCCTTCCCACTTCCTATTTCCTCCCACCCCCATGTGATATACAATTGGTTTACACCACATAGTTTTGTGAGTATTGCTGTTGCATTGGTTTGTCTTTTTATCTTTGTCTCTCCATTTTGGTATTTCCTTCCTTATCCCTAGTTCCAATACATGTATATACAATATCCAAGGTACCAAAATCAATTTGAGTGATAGCAGGGGTATTAACATAGGAAATATGACAAAAGAAAAAGGGGATATTTTCATACGGTATGTTGAAAATAACAACAACAATGATAAACCACAAAGACATACCTTTTGAATTTGGAGAAATTCAGCATTGCAGCTTGGGGACCTGGTTTGTTCTAACACTGGGAAGTGATATCAGGTTAGGTTTTGTTTCCTTGTTGTTTTTATTTAATAGTTTGAGATCATTTCCACAAAAGAAAGCAGTTTAACGTGTATGTCAGGGAAGCACTGAGACTATAGCAGAGACACCCAGAAGGCCACAAGGCTCATGTGTTCTCTATTTCTTCTCTTTTCCTTAGAATGTGCTAGACTTATCAGGCATGAGTCTACAGATCCTTGGCTGCTTTATTTCTTAACGCATTGTCAATGTTATTGTAAAGGTGATGGACAGAAGGGTTGCAGTTATATAAGCCAGATAAAGGAGTACGTTTCTTTTTGGACAATGTCACCCCTTCCTTATTATCATTCTCCCAGTTTTCCTTTTCAATGTAGTATCCAGTGAGTACTGGTCCTGAATTCATTCACACTTTCTCCCACAATTTCTGTGCCCTTCTCCTTACCTAACCAAAGAGAAATCCATGAACAAACAAGACAAAAGGAAAAAGCCAGGTGTCAGTGTCTCCCACATGTATACCTGGAGGCTGAGATCTGAAGCTCTCAGTTCATAGGCAGCCCATACCGGGAAGTCCCTAAGACTCCTATGTACAGTGAACTCTCAGGAAGGGCCTGAAGTCATGCTCTAGCTCACATGGTAGAGCACAAGCCTTGAGCAGAACAACCTCAGGCCAGTGCACAGATCCTGAGCTCAAAAACCAAGAACAGGAAAAAAAAAAAAAGAAAAAGGAAAAGAAACCAAAAACCAAAAGCAAAATACTTTGTTTCCATTTCCTCACATTTATTTCAATAAATATTATTTTAGATGATCAGATGAACATGACTATTGTGCTTTTGTCATCCTCTCCTAAGATTATCTGTCTTTGGTCTCACTATGTGTGAATGCCTAGAGACCTGTATAATTTAATATTTCCCAGTGTGTTTGTTTTTGAACAGCCTGTGTGCTTACTTGTAGATGTATACGCCCATTGTGGCTATCACAAATAAAGGAAAGCATACAATCTATGTTGCTCTGGGTCTAGGTGACTTCACTCATTGTAATTTTTGTAAACCTTTCCATTCCTTACAAATAGTAGATTTTTATTCATTCTGAGAGATGAGTGGAAATTCATTGTGTATATATTCACCGTTTTCTTAATTCATTCATCCACTGAAGAGCATCTGGGTTGCTTCCATATTCTTGGCCGTGGTAAGCAATGCCACAAAGAACATAGTTGTGCTGTTAGCTGTCTTGGAGCTGTGTTTGTGTCCTACTAGATAAATGTCCTGGATGAAATAGCTCAGCTCTAGGGAAGCTCTATGTGTACTCTTTTGAGAGATCTCCATACTGCTTATCAGAGTGGTTGAACAAGTTTACATTCTCACAAACTGTTTCATAGAGTTTCCTATTGACAGACTCATTTGGATGATTCATTTGTTTTCTTTTTTTTTTTTTTTTTTTTTTGGCCAGTACTGGGCCTTGGACTCAGGGCCTGAGCACTGTCCCTGGCTTCCTTTTTGCTCAAGGCTAGCACTCTGCCACTTGAGCCACAGAGCCGCTTCTGGCCGTTTTCTGTATATGTGGTGCTGGGGAATCGAACCCAGGGCCTCATGTATACGAGGCAAGCTCTCTTGCCACTAGGCCATATCCCCAGCCCTCATTTGTTTTCTTGATAATGCCATTCTAACTGGGGTCAGGTGGAATCTCAATGTTGTTTTGATTCACATCTCTTTATGGACAAAGATTTTGAACATTTCTTCATGTGTCTATTGGCCATTCTTAATTTTTCTTCTGAGAAGTGTGTCTTTAAGCCTTTAGTTCACTTTTTAATTGTATTGTTGTCTGTTTAAATGTTATCTTTTCACCCTTCGTTTCTCCATATCTGTGACTCCCCTGACACCTCCAAAGATAAATAAATTAACAAGCAGAAAAAAAGAAAACAAAAGCAACAATAGAAACAATATATATGTATCGCATAAGTATCTAATATATACATACATACATATATATGTTGTCTTTCACTATTTCATTTTCTCCCCCTTATCTGAAATTTCAAACTAACTACAGGTTTTTTCTTTCTTGTATTAATTATTCTCTTATATATTCTTTTGTAATGAAGATAATTGAGTCCACACGATGTACATGCTACAAAAATGGTACTCACAGATATCCACTGAGATTCAATATTGAGAATATATGGCCTCACATGCTTTATTTTCTTGGATTTTTGACTGTGTATGTGGAATGTAAACTTTTTATAGGTAGTGGTGGTCATGGAAAGGAATGCAAACTTTTATTTCTCTGCCCATTAATGCTTTCTGTTTATTGTTTCTGGCAGAGAATAATGCTCCATCAGTAGTGTTGAGTGAATATACTGATTCAATGTATTAAGTAAATTTTTCTTCTTTATTGTGAAAGTGAAGTACAAAGGGGTTACAGTTTCATATGTAAGGCAGTGAGTACATTTCTTGTTCCTTCCTCCCTCATTTTTCTCCTGCCTGCCCCTTCCCCCTTTTTTTTCTTCCCCATGAGTTGTACAGTTAGTTAACAACAAACGGTTTTGTAAGTATTGCTTTTGGAATGGTTTGTCTTTTTATCCTTTTTCTCTCAATTTTGGTATTCCCTTTTCCTTCCCTAGTTATAATACATGTATATACAGTATCAGATACAGAGATAACAGGAATAAAATCATAAGTAGGGAATAGGAGAGAGAAAAAAGTACGGTTTCACATTGCATGTTAAAAATATTACAACAACGATATAACCTTTGTTTCAATAACAAGAAGTTCTTCTCAAAAGTCCTAATATCTGTCATCTACAGAGAACTCAAAAAACTAAGCCCCTCCAAGCCCAATAAACCAATTAGGAAATGGGCAAAGGAGCTAAAGACAGACAGAAAGAGAAGAAATAAAAATGGCAAAGAAACATATGAGGAAATGTTCAACATCCCTGGTAGTAAAGGAAATACAAATAAAAACAACCCTGAGATACCACCTCACTCCAGTTAGAATGGCCTATACTCTGAACTCAGGCAACAACAAATGCTGGAGAGGGTGCAGGGAAAGAGGAACCCTTCTCCATTGTTGGTGGGAGTGCAAATTAGTACAACCACTTTGGAGAACAGTATGGAGGTTTCTCAAAAAGCTCAATATAGACCTACCCTATGACCCAGCCATACCACTCCTAGGCATCTATCCTAAACAGCAAGTCCCAAGATATCAAAAAGACATTTGTACTTCCATGTTTATAGCGGCACAATTCACAATAGCCAAAATATGGAAACAACCCAGATGCCCCTCCACAGATGAATGGATCCAAAAAATATGGTACCTTTACACAATGGAATACTACATAGCAATTAGGAATGGTGAAATATTGTTATTCGCAGGGAAATGGTCAGAACTCGAACAAATAATGTTGAGCGAGACTAGCCTAGAACACAGAAAACAAAGGGGCATGATCTCCCTGATATATGACTGTTAAGCAAGGGAGATGGAGGGCTGGGGATATAGCCTAGTGGCAAGAGTGCCTGCCTCGGATACACGAGGCCCTAGGTTCGATTCCCCAGCACCACATATACAGAAAACGGCCAGAAGCGGCGCTGTGGCTCAAGAGGCAGAGTGCTAGCCTTGAGCGGGAAGAAGCCAGGGACAGTGCTAAGGCCCAGGACTGGCCAAAAAACAAAAAACAAAAAAAAAGAAAAAAAAAAGAAAGGGAGATGGAGAGTCAGTAAGACCAGGTCTGTGAAACCAAAAACTGCTTGTCAAATGGTATTTCCCACAGGATTGGGGCAGCGACCCAACAATATGTAACTAAAACCAAACAACTACTCAACATATAAAGGTCAAAAATCGACCTCTCAGTGGAATATAATAGCTCAAAAGCTATGTATGTACGTTCATATAAGACTACTGTCAACATATTGTCTAATATCGACATTACATTTAAAGCCCTATGCAAATTTTCTTGGGCTTGGCCACATGGCTACTGTATATGTTCTTGATACATTGTATATTGTATATATGTCTACCTGACCTAGAGAAGGGAAAGAAAAACAGGGGGTAAGATATCACAAGAAATGTACACACTGCCCTACTATGTAACTGTACCCCTTTTGCACAACACCTTGTCAAAAAAAATTGTGTTCAATTAATAAATAAATTAAATTTTTTAAAAAAGAAGTTCTTCTCACTTAGCATCATCTTAAGTGTTCAGAAGGGCATAGCTATTGGACTATTGTGATCTCCTGCTATGACTAACCTAAACATGTACTAATTATTCCCGATGAGGGAAACCCTAGAGTCCATGTTTCTTTGGGTCAGGCTCACCTCATTAGTATAATTTTTTCCAAGTCCTTCTATTTACTTAGGATTGGGGCAATGTCATACTTTCTGATAGAGACATAGAATTCCATTGTCTATATGTACCACATTTTCCTGATCCACTCGTCTACTGAGGGGCATCTGGCTTGGTTCTATATTTTAGCACTGACAAATTGTGCTGCGATGAACATTGTTGTGCTGGTGTGGCCTTGCTTGTAATCTTTTGGGTAGCTGCCCAAAAGTGAGGCTGTGAGTCCTACGAAGCTCTATGTTTAACCTTCTGAGGAAGCTCCATACCTCTTTCCAGAGTGGATGAACAAGTTTACATTCCCACCAACAATGTAGTAGGGTTCACTTTTGGCCTCATCCTCTCCAGCATTTGTTATTATTAGTTTTCCTGATTATGGACATTTTTACTGGAGTACGGTGGAATCTCAGTGTTGTTTTGATTTGCATTTCTTTCATGGCCAGTGATGGAAAGTCCTTCTTCATGTGTCTCTTGGCCATTCTAATTTCCTCTTCAGAAAAGTCTCTTTTTAGGTCTTTAGCCCATGTGTTGATGGGGCAGTTGGTTCTTTGAGGATTTGTTTTGGAGGAATTCCATTTTTTGAGTTTTACATGTATTTAGATATGAGGCCTTTGTCCATTGTATGGCCTGTGAGGATCTTCTTCCTAACTGAGGGCTTTCAGTTTATCTTGGGAGCTATGTCCTTTCTCCTGAGGAAGCTCTGCAGTTTGATGCAGTCCCATTTGTCCCACCTTTCTTTGATTTGTTGTGTTTCTGGCCTTCATTAAGGAAGTTTGGTCCTGTGCCAAGGGGTCCAGGTGTTTCTCATAATCCTTGTTGTAGTGTTTTCAGGGTTCTGTTTTTACTTCGAGGTCTTTGATCCATTTGGAATTGATTTTAGTGCAGGGTGATATATAAGGATCTAGTTTTAGTTTGTTGCAGGTGTTGAACCAGTCTTGCCAGCACCACTTGTTAAAGAGGCTATCTTTCTTCCAGATTATTTTTTTAGCTCCTTTTTCAAAGATTAAGCAGGCATAGTTCAGCGGGTCCATTTCTGGGTCTCCAGTTCTGTTTCATTGATCCCCAGGCCTGTTCTTGTGCTAATAATAAGCTGTTTTTTATTACTATAGATTTGTAATACAGCTTGAAGTTTGGTATTGAAATTCCTCAAGCACTTTTTTTCTGCTTATGATTGTTGTTGCTATTTGGGGTCTTTTATTGTTCCATATGCATTTCTGGATTGCTTCCTCTGTTTTGTTAAAGAATAGTGTTGGGATATTGATGGGAATTGCATTGAATTTGTAGACAGCCTTTGGTAGTATTGCCATTTTCACAGTATTAATCCTCTCAACCCAGGAGAATGGGAGGTTTTTCCATTTCATTAGTTCTGCCTTAATTTTCTTTTTTATGTTTTAAATTTCTTATAATAGAGGTCTTTCCTTTCTTTGGTTAAGGTTATTCCTAGGTATTTTATGTTTTTTTGAGGCTATTGCAGAAGGAGTTACTGTCCTTATTTCATCCTTGTTCTTCAGGTTACAGGCAAATAGAAATGCCATTGATTCTTGAGGATTTATTTTTTATCCTGCTACTTTGCCAAAGTTTTGGATTAAGTCAAATAACTTGGGAGTAAAGTCTATGGCATTCTTTAGATACAGGATCATGTCATCTTCAAAGACATTTTAACTTCATCTTTTCCTATTGGGATCTCCTTTATGTCTAACTCTTGCCCTATTGCTCTGGCTAGGAATTCAAGTACTATGTTGAAGAAGAAAGGAGAGAGTGGGCAGCTTTGTCTTGTGCCTGATTTTAGGGGAAATGGCTTTACTTTTTCATTATTAAGTACAATGCTTGCTGTAGTTTTGTCATGGACAGCATTTATTATATTCAGGAATGTTCCCAGAACCCTAGTTTCTCCCAGGTTTTTATTATAAATTGGTGCTGGATTTTATTAAGTACTTTTTCTGTGTCTAGAGAAATAACCATGCGATTCTTGATCTTGCTCCATTTGTTGTGGTGGATTACTTCGAGTGATTTACATGTATTGAACCAGCTTTGCATCCCTGAAATGAATCCAGTCTGATTATAGTGTATGATTTTCTTTTTTTTTATTATTTATTTATTGTCAAAGTAATGTGCAGAGGGGTTACAGTTTTATACATAAAGCAATGGGTACATTTCTTGTATCTTTATAACTTGTTGAGGTCAATTGCTCAGAATTTTATTGAGAATTTTGCACTGATGTTCACCAGGAAAATATGTCTATAGTTCTTTCTTTGATGAATCCTTGTCTGCTTTGGGGATAAGGGTTATACTGGCATCATAGAATGTGTTTGGTAGCAAACTTTCACTTTCAATTTAACTGAAGAGTTTGAGAAATATTGGGGTGAGTTCTGTTTTGAAGGCCTTGTATAATTCTATTGTGAATCCATTTGGATGTTGGCTTTTCTTGAATGGCAGATCTCTTATTGTGGTTTCTACTTCATTGTTGGGTATGAGTCTGTTTAGTAGGTTTAAATTTTCATGGTTAAATTTGGGCATATCAATTTTTGCTAGGAATTTGTCCATTTTTTCCAGGTTCTCAAATTTATTAGCATAAAGGTTTGCAAAATATTCCCTTATTGTATTCTGAATCTTTGTTGTTTCTGTGGGGAAATTTCCAGTTTCATCTCTGATTTTGTTAATTTGGAAGTGCTGTGTTGGTTTCCTGGTCAGATTTGCTAGGGGTATGTAATTTTTCAATGAACCAATTCTTTATTTTGTTGATTATTTTCTGTTGTTTTTGTACACTAAGTCATTTAATTCTGATTTAATTTTAATTACTTGTGAAGCAATTTTTTATAACTGTGAATTCTCTTCTGACTTTTGGTTGTTGACTTAAGTGAGTGTTTGCCAGTCCTAGGGCTTGAACTCAGCACCGGCATGATGTCCTTTTGCTCAAGACTGTTATTCTACCACTGGAGCTACAGCTCCATTTTGGCTTTTTGGTAGTTTAGTGGAGATAAGATTCTCTCAGATTTTTTTGCCCTGCTGAAACCTGAATAGCTAGGGTTTCAAGCAGGAGCCTTTAGTGCCTGGCTGGATTTTGCATATTTAAACTAGAATTGCTTCAATGCAGAGCGGTCAGTTTGGATTTTTTGTTTTTATATTAGTGTTTGAATCCATGCAACGAAGGCCAGATGAACCACCACATGTATGCAGGATGAAAATCATAGTATTCACAATGCACAGCCTAGACTACAATAGTTTTTGAGGTTACAACTCTACTCCAAATATTTTCTTCAAAACAAAAAAAATATTTTCTTCAAAACCCTAAATAGTAAACAGCAGATGAAGAAATGGGAAGACACATCTTTAAACAAGATAGTGATAATGAAAGCAACAAATGATCACCTCTCAATTCTAACTATAAACATCAATGGACTTAATTCTCCAATCAAATGACATAGGCTCATAAGTTGAATCAAAAATCAAGATCCATCTTTCTGCTGCCTGCAAGAGACACATCTATCCAGCAAAAGTAAACATATTCTAAAAGTGAAAGGCTGGAAACAAATCTATCAAGCAAATGGCCCCCATAAGCACGCTGGAGTTGCAATCCTAGTATCAGACAAAATTACTTCAAATTAAAAAAGGTAAGAAGAGACAAAGAAGGTTACTACATGCTAGTAAATGGATCTCTCCTACAGGAGGATATAACCATTCTAAATATCTACACACCAAATGCAGGAGCACCCAACTTCATCAAACAAACACTACTGACTCAAAAATCACTCATAGACCCAAACACATTGATAGTTAGGGACTTTAACACTCCACTATCATCTCTGGACAGATCAACATGCCAAAAACTAAACAAAGAAACCACAGAACTAAATAATTGCATAGACCAACTAGACTTAACCGACATCTACAGAATATTCCACCCAGCAAGGACAGAATAAACATTCTTTTCGGCAGCACATGGAACATTCTCCAAAATAGATCACATCTTAGGGCACAAAGAAAATCTGTACAAATTCAGAAGTATCAAAACCATTTCCTGCATTCTCTCAGACCACAATGGAATAAAATTAGAGCTCAACTCAAACAGCCACCACAGAAAATGCTATAATTCATGGAGACTAAACAACACACTGCTGAACCATCAGAGGGTCATTGAAGAAATTAAAATGGAAATTCAAATGTTTATGGAATTCAACCAAGTTGAGGACACAAAGTACCAGCTCCTTTGGGACACAGCAAAGGCAGTACTCCGAGGAAAATTTATATCTCTGAGTGCATACATCAACAAACTGGAGAAAGAGCAACTCAGTAATTTAAGGAAGCACGTTAATTTCCTTGAGAGAGAACAATAAGCCAAACCCCAAATCAATAGATGGAAGCAAATAATTAAAATCAAATCAGAATTAAGTCAATTGGAGATGAAAAAACCATCGAAAGAATCAACAAAACAAAGAGTTGGTTCTTTGAAAAAATCAACTAGACAGACCGACCCCAGGCAAACCTGACCCAAAAAACAAAGGCAGCACACTCAAATAAACAAGATAAGAGATAAAACAGGTAACGTCACCACAGAAATAACTGAAATTCAGAAAATAATAAGGGACTATTTTGCAAACCTTTATGCCAACAAATTCGAGAACTTGGAAGAAATGCATGATTTCCTAGAAAAAATTCATAGCCCCAAACTGAACCATGAAGATTTAAACCTTCTAAACAGACCCATACCCAGTATTGAAATAGAAATGGCAATAAATGATCTCCCTTCCAAGAAAAGCCCAGGTCCAGACGGATTCACTGCAAAATTCTACAAGGCCTTCAAAACAGAACTCACACCAATATTTCTCAAATTCTTCAATGAAATTGAAAGAGAACGTTCACTTCCAGACTCATTCTATAAAGCCAGTATAACTGTCATCCCAAAACAAGGCAGGGACTCATCACAGAAAGAGGACTATATACCAATCTCCCTGATGAACATAGATGCAAAAATTCTCAACAAAATTCTAGCCAATCGACTTCAACAGGTCATCAAAAAAATCATACACCACGATCAAACTGGATTCATCCCAGGGATGCAAAGTTGGTTTAATATACACAAGTCAATTAATGTAATCCACCACATCAACCGGAGCAAGGTAAAGAACCACATGGTTTTATCTCTGGATGTGGAAAAAGCGTTTGATAAAATCCAGCACCCATTTATGCTAAAAGCCCTGGAAAAACTGAGATTCCAGGGAACATTCCTGAATATAATCAAGGCAGTTTATGACAAACCAACAGCAAGCATAACTCTAAATGGTGAAAAACTAAAGCCATTCCCTTTAAAATCAGGAACAAGGCAGGGATGTCCACTCTCTCCCCTGCTCTTCAACATAGTACTAGAATTCCTAGCCAGGGCAATCAGGCAAGAAGAAAATATAAAGGGGATCCAAATAGGAAAAGATGAAGTTAAACTTTCTCTCTTCGCAGATGACATGATCCTATACCTAAAGAATCCCATAGACTCTACCCCCAAGCTACTAGAGCTGATCCAAAACTTTGGCAAAGTTGCAGGATATAAAATAAACCTTCAAAAATCAACGGCCTTTCTCTATGCTAACGACCCAAAGACAGAGGTTGAAATCAGGAAAGCAACTCCGTTTGCAATAGCCCCCCAAAACATAAAATATCTAGGAATAATCTTAACTAAAGAAGTGAAAGACCTCTTTGAGGAGAACTTTAAAACCTTGAAAAATGAAATTAAGTCAGAACTAAGGAAATGGAAAAACCTCCCATGCTCCTGGATTGGGAGGATTAATATAATCAAAATGGCAATATTGTTGAAGGCTATCTACAAATTCAATGCAATACACATTAATATCCCAACACCATTTTTTGATGAAATAGAGGAAGCAATCCAGAAATTCATATAGAACAATAAAAGACCTAGAATAGCAAAAACAATCATAAGCAGAAAGAACAGTGCTGGAGGAATTACAATACCCAACTTCAAGCTGTATTATAAAACTATTGTAATAAAATCAGCTTGGTATTGGCACTGGAACATGCCTGAAGACCAGTGGAACAGAATTGAAGACCTGGGAATGAACCCACAGAACTACGCCTACTTAATCTTTGATAAAGGGGCTAAAACATTAGTTTGGAAGAAAGATAGCCTCTTTTACAAATTGTGCTGGTAAAACTGGCTCAACACATGCAACAAACTCAAACTAGATCCTTATACATCACCCTGCACCAAAATCAACTCCAAATGGATTAAAGACCTCGAAATCACAACAGACACCCTGAAAACACTAAAGGAAGGAGTAGGAGAAACACTTGGGCTCCTTAGCGCAGGACAGAACTTCCTTAACAAAGACCCAGAAAGGCTACAAATCAAATAAAGGTTGGACAAATGGGACTGCATAAAACTTCAGAGCTTCTGCAGGGCAAAGGACATAGCTCGCAAGATAAACAGAAAGCCGACAGACTGGGAGAAGATCTTTACCAGCCATTCAACGGACAAAAGCCTCATATCTAAAATATATGCAGAACTAAAAAAATTAACTTCCTCCAAAACAAAACCGCAAAGAACCAATAGCCCCCTCATCAAGTGGGCTAAAGACTTACAAAGAGACTTCTCTGATGAGGAAATGAGAATGGCCAAGAGACATATGAAAAAGTGCTCTACATCACTGGCCATAAAAGAAATACAAATCAAAACAACATTGAGATTCCATCTCACCTCAGTAAGAATGTCATATATCAAGAAAACTAACAATAACAATTGTTGGAGGGGATGTGGCCAAAAGGGAACCCTACTTCATTGTTGGTGGGAATGCAAACTGGTTCAGCCACTTTGGCAAGCAATATGGAGATTCCTCAGAAGGCTAAATGTAGAACTCCCCTATGACCCAGCAGCCCCACTTTTGGGTATCTATCCAAAAAACCACAAACAAAATCACAGTAAAGCCACCAGCACAACAATGTTCATCACACCACAATTTGTCATAGCGAGAATCTGGAACCAACCCAGATGCCCCTCAGTAAATGAATGGATCAGGAAAATGTGGCACATATACACAATGGAATTTTATGCCTCTATCAGAAAGAATGACATTGCCCCATTTGTAAGGAAATGGAAGGACTTGGAAAAAATTATACTAAGTGAAGTGAGCCAGAACCAAAGAAACATGGACTCTATGGTCTCCCTTATTGGGAATAATTAGCACAGGTTTAGGCAAGTCACAGCAGAGGATCACAAGAGCCCAATAGCTATACCCTTATGATCACATAAGATGATGCTAAGTGAAATGAACTAAATGTTATCGAAATGATAGTTATATCACAGTTGTAACCACTTTCAATGTCCCATGTGTATCTGTAGCTTCTACTATTGATGATGTTCTTGTATCACCTTCCTGTGGTTGTATCTACACTATCTCTGTAATCTTATCTGTGTATATTGGAAACCGTGTATACTGGTATTAGAACTAGGAAATTGAAAGGGAATACCAAAATTGAGAGACACAGGGTAAAAAAAGCGAAACAACTACAAAAGCAATACTTGCAAAACTGTTTGGTGTAAGTGAACTGAATACCTCAGGGTGGGAAAGGGTAAGGGGGAGGGGGGAGGGGTATGAGGGACAAGTTAACAAACAGTATAAGAAACGTATCCAATGCCTAACCTATGAAACTGTAACCTCTCTGTACATCAGTTTGATAATAAAAACTTGAAAAAAAAACATATAGGACTAGCAAAGGACGAGATTATAATTATAGAAAGGAGTATTTCATATTCATTTCATCTTTTCTTTATTAATCTTTATGCATATTTATGTTTATTCTTATTCATCATTTTCATATTCATCATGTTCATACTCATCTTTATTCATATTCATCACTTATTCATCTTTCAGAGATGAGTCAATAGAGACTACATCATACACTATAGGTATTGGAAACCTGCTCTGTCATTCTTCTTCTTTCACAGCCTCATTCCTCTCAGCTTCCATGGAGAAAAATAGAAAGACTTCTAAGAAAGGCTGGGGAA
Source organism: Perognathus longimembris pacificus (assembly GCF_023159225.1). Classification (NCBI taxonomy): domain Eukaryota; kingdom Metazoa; phylum Chordata; class Mammalia; order Rodentia; family Heteromyidae; genus Perognathus; species Perognathus longimembris. Next base: position 48,088,771 of record NC_063161.1, read on the forward strand.
AGATGCATTCCTGTTGATGAAATTCATTTCCAAGCCAGATAATCTCCTCCTTTCTTACATATTGTTAATCATTATAAAAGAAATCATTATAAAAGGAGCTTAACCTGAGGGCCTGGGCTCAATCCCTCCGCTTTTTTTTCCTCAAGGGTAGCACTCTACCACTTAGAGGCACAACTCCACTTGCATTTTACTCCTATTTAGTAGGAGATAAGAGTCTCCAAGATATTCCTAGACAAGCTGGCTTCAAACTGTATATATGCCTCCTGAGCACCTAGAATTACAAGTGTGAGCCACAGGCACCCAGTTACAACTCTTGATTCTTTAGATTAGTATATTTCTAACTCAGGATGAGATCAACGAATTCACTATGTGTAGAGGAGGGAGGCCCAGATATGAAGAAATCACACCCTCACTGACTCAGGAGAGGCCTTGGAAATCACTACTCTACACTGAGTTTTTCCTAGGATAAGAAGTGTGATGTAAATGAATGTAGGTTTATATGTCTAATGGCTTTGAAAGTAGCACAATGGTCTGTAGGATGGAGGGTCATGGGCTTCTCCAACTTGCATTGAGTGCTGGTCATTGTGTATAATCTGATTCCTACAAAGAAGAGGCTACCTGAAGATGAAGTTGTGACCTGAAAAGTACTTAAGATAGAAACAGTAGAATTCTACCCTGTCTCTTGGAATCAGGAACTTGACAAGTATTTGACATCCTGACATTTACAAATGGCCTTGAGCTGTGCTAAAGTTTCTGCTTGGGCACTCTCTCCCCCAAATTTCCTGACATTCAATAAACAAAATTGTGATCAGGAAGTTCCTCTCTGTGGGCTCTGTCTATTAAGTGTCATGATAAAAAATCCTGGGTCAGCACATAGCCTTGGAATAAATCAGTCTTGATAAAGCAGGTTGACTTACAAATACACCTTGAAATATTTATGCCTTTGGTTCTGAGGATGTTTCTACTTTCCTAGTCACTGGCTTTAGGTAGTTATGTAAGTTTCTTTACCTGAACAGCAGTATCTACTACAGTTATCTCCTGTGGAGGAAGTTGGTTGTCAGAGCTTAAAAAGAGAGCAGATTTCCTGATAATGGACATACTGGAGTGAGATGGAATCTAAATGTTGTTTTGATTTGCATTTCTTTTATGGCCAGTTATATAGAGCACTTTTTCATGTGACCCTTGGCCATTCTCATATCCTCTTAAGAGAAGTTTCTTTTTAGGTCTTTAGTCCATTAGTTGAGAGTGCTGGTGGTCCTTTGATTATTTGTTTTGAAGAAATTTAACTTTTTGAGTTCTGTGTATATTTTAGATACCAGACCTCTGTCCAGTGTATGGCTGATAAAGATCTTTTCCCAATCTGTGGGCTTTCTGTTTATCTTAGAAACTATGTCCTTTGCCCTGCAGAAGCTCTGCAGTTTGTTACAGTCCCACTTGTCCAGCCTTTCTTTGTTTTATTGCATTTCTGGGCCTTTGTTGAGGAAGTTTCTTCCAGTGCCAAGAAGTCCTATACCTTCTTATAGTGTTTTCAGGGTATTTGATTTTATTTCTAGGTCTTTGGTCCATTTGGAATTTGAGGTGCCAGACTTTGAAGTCAGGCCCCACCACGTGAACCCCATTTTAGAATCGAACCCTGAGCCAATCAGATTTGTACCTGTGTTCTAATCTTGCTTGCACAGCTGATTGTTGTAACCTTGTTCTTTGCCTTTATAAGCCCTGTGTAATCACAGCTCGGGGCTTCCTCCTAACCTCCGCTGTGTCGGTGGGTAGGACGAGGCCCGAGTTGGCAGCTCGTTAAATAAACCCTTGCCTTGCTTTTGCATTTCGGAGTGTCTGAATCTCGGTGCTCTTCTTGGGGGTGGTCTTGCAACTTGGCACAACATTTGGGGGCTCGTCCGGGATAGCCCCAGAGACCCCGAGATCCCAGACTCCGAAGGTAAGAAAACAGCGCTGTTCATTTGTCTTGTCCTGTAATTTGTCTGTTTTGCTTTTGCTTGTAGGGCGCGAGTCAGTTTGGTTTTTGGCCGGAACTGACCAGGAGGACCTCCTAAACGAGACTCAACCCGCCCACCTTGTACTTGGGTCTGCTCCTTCTGCTTATCTGGCAGGAGGTTGTGGGCCAACTTGGGTCCACTCCTCCCGTACCCTGGCAGGAGGTTGTGGGCCAACTTGGGAGATCTCCAACTCGTAACTCGGGTCCACTCCTTCTGCACCCTTGCAGGAGGTTGTGGGCCAACTCGGGTCCACTCCTTCTTACAGGAGGTTGTGGGCCAACTCGGGTCCATTCCTTCTGCACCCTTGTAGGAGGTTGTGGGCCAGCTTGGGAGATCTCCAACTCGTAACTTTTCTTAGGCCTGTGTGTTTTCCTCCTTTTGTATTAATTGTTTTGTTTTTGTAGCCTTTTGGAAGAAATTTGGAAGTAAAATTGTCCTAAATAATTATTGCAAAGTGAGAAAGGGAGAATTATGGCTACCAAAATGTTTAATTGCCATTCCAGCTTCTCTGTAGGTTTTTTGTAACAGTTTCCAGCAGGCCCACAGAGAAGCACAGGTGATTCCTACAAGTTTGTCAAGATCTAATACTGACCCTTAATAAGTTCCAGGTAAGACAGCATGCTTAAAAACTACTTCTCTGTGGACCACCTTGTTGCTTATAATTGGAGTAAAGTGGCCCCTTATAAGACTCATTGATCTGAATCTGTGGTTCGAAGCCAGCCTGGGCAAAGAAAGGTCCCTGTGAGAGACTTGTCTCTAATCAGCCAGCAGAGTGCTGGGAACGGAGTGGTGTGGAGCTCAAAAGTGGTACGGTGCTAGCCTTGAGCTGGAGAGCTGAGGGACAGCACTCAGGCCCTGAGTCCAAGTCGAAAGTCACTCCTCCTGGGACAAAAGTGATGGAGCATCCAGAGGCAGTAAGCCACTGCTTGGATGGCAGAGATGGTGTCAGATCCTAGAGTCACTACTGTTGGCCTTTCAAAAGTTAAAGCCGGGAAGTCCTAGAAGAATAGTTCATAAGCATGCCTTTCCAATGCCCATGTCTGTCTACTGGGCAGGAATTTGCCAGTCATCTGTGATAGTGGTTAGTAAGGGTAAGTTTGTCAAATGAGAGGATAGATTAAAATCTCACCCCCCGCATTTACTCAAAGCCCTGACTGGCAGTGAGAATTTTAAGTTGATACATCTGTTTAGGAAAGAAAGCTGTAGACCTGAGATTGTGTTGTGTCCTTATTGAGATCTGTTAAAGGCCTGTCAGCTTGCCAATGCTCCCAATCAACAGATTAACCATGGTGGAGGGGACCCTGGACGGCATCGCCACTTGGGTCCATTGCTCCCACGCCAGGCCAGCTGACCCCTTTGCCCTGGATGACAACTACCGTGATGGAACATGGGAGGTCTCCAAGCACCCAACTCAGCCGCTTCGCCTTCGCCTCAAGAAAAGAAAGTTAGACTGAATATTGTTATAATTTTCTTTTTGCCTTCTTTCCTTACTACCCTGGCTGGTGTTAATGTTATTTTGGCAGCTCACTCCAAAGTGAGGTGAATCCTGCAGTCCCTTGGAAAAGTAGACTAAGGTTATAGGTTCCTGGCTAGGTAAGGTCAACGCCCCTGAGTCAGCCTGAAGAAATTACAGAAGATGGATGATCTTCACCCATCAGCCCCCCTTTAAAATCAAGGGACCAGAGTTGTTTTTGGGAAGATGAGGCAGGATAAACTAGAGACATGCAGAACAGAGGTACAGAGAATATTCTTGTAAGAAATGGTGACAGGCCCTTTGGTTACTACATTGGGTCCTACTGGCCCATGCCTTACCTCTATATCATCCCCTAGACATGCAAGCCATTGAAATGGACAGAATGGAGCCATGATTGGCTCCCAAGGTACCAAAAAGAAAAAGGGGGAAATGAGGTGCCAGACTTTGAAGTCAGGCCCCACCACGTGAACCCCATTTTAGAATCGAACCCTGAGCCAATCAGATTTGTACCTGTGTTCTAATCTTGCTTGCACAGCTGATTGTTGTAACCTTGTTCTTTGCCTTTATAAGCCCTGTGTAATCACAGCTCGGGGCTTCCTCCTAACCTCCGCTGTGTCGGTGGGTAGGACGAGGCCCGAGTTGGCAGCTCGTTAAATAAAGCCTTGCCTTGCTTTTGCATTTCGGAGTGTCTGAATCTCGGTGGTCTTCTTGGGGGTGGTCTTGCAACTTGGCACAACAATTGATTGTGGTGCAGGGTGATAAATAGGGACCTAGTTTTAGTTTATTACAGGTGATGACCCAGTTTGCCAGCACCATTTGTTGAAGAGGCTGTCTTTGTTACAACCTATATTTTTAGCTCCTTTGTTAAAGATTAGTTAGCCGTAGGTCTGTGGGTTCATTTCTTGGTCTTCAGTGATGTTCCATTAGTCCTTGGGTCTGTTCTTAAGTCTGGAGAGGATGTGGCCAAAGGGAATCTTACTACATTGTTGGTGGGAATGCACACTTGTTCAACCCTTCTGGAAAGCAGTGTGAAGGTTCCTAAGGATAAACATAGAACTCCTCTACAATCCAGCAGCCCCACTTTTGGGCATCTACCCAAAAGACTACAAACAAGAACTCACTAAAGCCACCAGCACAGTTATGTTCATCACAACACAACTTGTCATTGCTAAAACATGGAATCAACCTAGATGCCCCTCAGTAGATGAGTGGATCAGGAAAAAGTGATACGCATACACAAAAGGATTCTATGCATCCATCAGAAGGAATGACACTGCTCCATTCATAAGGAAATGGAAGGACTTGGAAAAATCATACTAAGTGAAGTGATCTAGACCCAAAGAAACATAAACCCTATGGTGTCCCTCATAGGGAATAGCTAGTACATGTTTAAGCTAGTCATGGTAAAAGATCAAAATACCCCAATAGATACACCCATATGGTCACATGAGATGATGCCAAGTGAAAGGAACTCCATGTTATGGAAACAATAGTTAAACCACTGTTGTAATTATTTTCAACATGCCATGTGAAACCATGCCTTTTTTTTTTTGTCTGTTTGTTTGTTTGATGGTTTTGTTTAGTTTTGCTGTTTTTTTTTTTTGTATTCTCTTCCTATGTTTGTACCCCTGCTACCACTAAATCTCATCTGAGTACCCTGGATACTGTTTATATGGGTATTAGAACTGGATAAGGGAAAGGAATATCAAAAGTGAGCGAAGAGGCTGGGGATATAGCCTAGTGGCAAGAGTGCCTGCCTCGGATACACGAGGCCCTAGGTTCGATTCCCCAGCACCACATATACAGAAAACGGCCAGAAGTGGCGCTGTGGCTCAAGTGGCAGAGTGCTAGCCTTGAGCAGGAAGAAGCCAGGGACAGTGTTCAGGCCCTGAGTACAAGGCCCAGGACTAGCCAAAAAAAAAAAAAAAAGTGAGCGAAGAAGGACAAAAAGACAAACCTTTCCAAAAGCCATACTTACAAAACCATTTTGTGTAAACCAACTGCACAACTCTTGTGGGAGAGGGAAAGGACTGTCGGTCCTTGTTACCTCCTATGTAGTCCCCTTTCACCCTCGAGCATAAGCCACCCATCCCGCAGATGGCAAAGCTGGAGTGAGGGTTATGTGCAAGCCTTGGCGTGTGTGGCCGCAAGACTCGCCCCCTCCCCACTCGATAAAAATAAGTTGGCAGGACAAGCAGGCTGTCTCAGGGTAAGCTTCCGGAACTTCCACCAGATTTACTCACCAGCGGCGTTTATATAACAGTAATGATGAAAGGAAGGGGAAGGACTAACTGCATACTAGCAATAGGCTGACAAGCCACCCATCATAGTGATGTCACAGTAGTTCCTCTATGGGCAGAGATCTCAGCCCACAGAACCGCCCTCTAGGGCTCGCCTCAGCGCCATTATGAGACATGTGCTGTGAGACAGAAGGTGGGGCTGGATTGCTACCTCTTCCGGGGGAGGTTCCAGACCTAGGGAGAAGGTAGGATTGAATAACAGCCAAACAGCCCCAGGGAGAGAGAAGGGGCTTGCCTCTTAAAGGTATAGCCAGACCCCAACAAAGGAAGAGGGGAGAGGTGGGGAAAAATGAGGGTGGAGGTAACAAGTTGAACAAGAAATGTTCTCACTGCCTTTCGTATGTATCTGTAACCGCTCAGTCCCACACTGTGACAATGAAGAAAAAAAAGTGAACTTTTAAAAAGCTAAAAAAATAATAATAATAATAAAGAAACATGAATAAAGAGACAGTGAAGAATAACTCCTGTTGTTGAAATCCATATCCTGATTGATCTTGTTGTCAGTAATTATTCCACAGAGAACCTACATGGCTCTTACATTTTCCTCATTCAGACACATTTTTCTTCTATTCTAACCTAACACTCAATGAAATATTTTTGTTTCCACAGTACTTGTTTAAGAAAGTAGTCAAAGATTTATCATGAGGAAAATAAGAAATAGTGCATCAGAAGTTTTCAGATCTTTTTATTTTATGTGCATTTTTTTCTCTCAAGGTGTCTTCTCAGAGCTGAAGCTTTTGATGTTTAAGTGCCGAGATTATTGATCAAATTTCTTCTTTGCAAGAAAAAATAAAGTTCATGTTATTTTTCCCACCTTTCTTCCAGAATCTTGAGCTGTGTCACCACCACCACACCTTCAACACTTTTGACCCACCTCTTCGCTTATATTTCTCAATTCTTTGGTATATGCAATGAATATTTGCCTCTTTTATCCCGTCTTCTCCCTTCATTCTTGCACCATTCTCCCCTTGATCCCTCCCTCCCTTTTCTTGGGCTTTGAGTTACTCTTTCTAAAGAAGTACACTACTTGTGGTCCCCATAGAATATATTATACATTAGTTAATTCACTTGTAAACCCTTGCTTACCACATAGTGTGTTTATAGACACATTCCAACTACCACAAATGAGGGAAAACATGCAACTTCTGATTCCTACGTCAGACTTACTTCACCTGTGTATCTTTTTGAGCTATATTTGGTAACTGGCTTTTCTTTATTGGTACAGGGGATCAAACCGAGTTAGTGGCACTTACTATTCAGGCCCTTTGCCATTGACCTATATCCTAGCCCTACACTTGTTCTTTTGACTTGAGGAAAACACATTCATTTGGTTCCATTGAACTAGCTACCTTGCCTACTGTAACTCCTTCACCTCTAAACAATATATAGTCTTTCAAATAAAAACTAGTTACAAATATAATCACATATGTTTTTCTTGTTTATGGAATGGTGGTGATTTTCCATTGTTTAGGAAATATATTGAAGCCACTGAAATTCATTTAATACTTCTTGTGTATTACTAACATGATTTTCAACATATTGTTCAGACATGTTTTTACCTTTCTAATGCCCACAGCAGTCTATTCGTCCCGTCTCAGAGGTAACAACCAGAGTTTTGGACTGTGATATTTCCTTATTGCTTCTGAGTCCCAATGTCAGTGAATAAAAGTACAGATGGGTTATGTTAGGTCTACCCAGGATAAATAGGCCCTTCTCTTGCTTTGTCCCCTTGTGAAACTTCACACTATCCCCTCCCAGTTTGTTTTCCATACAAGACTGCATGTGCCCTCCTGAGAAGTTCCCACTCAGTACCTATCACCTAGGTAACTGGTGCACCTGGGGGTAGTGGGCATTCATTCCCCCTAGCTGGAGGTCACTTCCTCATCCACCCTGGTCATATCTCTTTCACACAGTGAGAGGGTCCCCAGGCTCTGAGGTCACTGCCTCATGGTCACCAGTTATAGTCTTCCTTGGGCATCCTATATAATTTCTCTCTGCCATACGTTCTCACTCTACACACCCACGTTTGGTGCAGTCAAACACTATTTTCCAAATAACTCGATTCTTCCTGAACCACACTTACACCTGGTGCTGAAACGCTTAAGGGATAATGTCGGAGTACCTGGATCACTTCCAATTCTCTTTTGAAGGGTCAATTCACCTCCTGGATGCCCACCCTAGAACCCAAATTGCCCAAGGAAGGAACCCCACCTCAGACCTCTCACCTTTCCCATTACGTAACAGGCATTTACTACATCCTCTCGTCTCCTGTTTATGTCTGATGAGTGACTCCCTCTTTATCTCTTCATGTCTTTCTCTCCATGCCACAGGGATCTTGTACATCTTTGGCTACCAGCTCTATGACTTTATATCCACACCAGAATCTCTAAAGGACTCCATAAAGCCAAAACACCTTACTCTCAGAGATGTGGACAATTTCTGCCAAAGAGATGCTGGTGCCTTCACTCTCCCCTGCATGCATTCTGTCCTGTTTTCAATCTCTCCTGCTATCTTTCTTTCTTGATTTCACTCAGAATAGTCCTCATTCTCCCTGTCTTCTGTCTACCCTGCCTGTACTCTATCATGCATATGTGTTTTTTGCCTTCACTCTACTTTGTTCTTCTTCTTGGTTAGACTTAAGAAAGAACAACACATGTCTGACTAACACTTCCATTATATCCACTATGAGCATTCCACTATGAGCACTATATCCACATGAGCATTCCAGTTACATGACTGACCCCAGATCTCCAGACATAGATGCAAATTTTATATTACATTCTACCTGCTATTTTGTTTTCTTAAAAAAAGACCCTTCAGGGCTGGGGATTTGGCCTAGTGGCAAGAGTGCCTGCCTCGGATACACGAGGCCCTAGGTTCGATTCCCCAGCACCACATATACAGAAAACGGCCAGAAGCGGCGCTGTGGCTCAAGTGGCAGAGTGCTAGCCTTGAGCGGGAAAAAGCCAGGGACAGTGCTCAGGCCCTGAGTCCAAGGCCCAGGACTGGCAAAAAAAAAAAAAAAAAGACCCTTCAGTTTCCTGTTGTGTGTTTTCTCCCTCTCTGAATAGAGTAAGTGGATCTTTTATAACTACAGCTATTCTCCTAGCAAGATTTGGATCTAGAGGCAGTAGCCTTAGGAAGGTGTTTTTGGGGTAAGATGGGGACCATATCATGTTAGGCATACAGATATCTGATTGACTAGATGAACTGTACACATCCTTTCTGGACTGCACTGGTTGCCCCAGCCATAGTGTCAAGGCTCTCGTCCCCCCTACTCCCCCCTTCCCCTGACCCTCAGGGGAAGGCGAGGGCGTGCCCACTCAGGGTAGAAACCAAGAGGATATGCAAGCCACGAAAACGCCAACCCCAGTCCCCTTATGTTCAAAGCAGGACACACAGTCGGATTCCGGTTGTCGTCATGCCAACATCCAAAGTTTAATCTCAGGGTGGGGTTTATATAGCAGTGATGACCAGCAGTAAGGAGAGGGATTTGGAGTGGCTAGCTAGACATGGTGATATGCTGACCATACTGTCCATCAAGAGTGACATCACGGAAATTCCCCTAAGGGCGGAGATCATGGCTGCCAGGACCACCTCTGGGTTCATCACCAGACACCATGTTGGCCCACACATGGTCTGAGGCAGGAGGCGGGGCTGGTTAGAGCCCCCTTTCCGGTTCTGTGCTTGGAGAGGGCAGGTGAGGCTAGCAGCCACATGGCCCCAGGGCTAGAGAAGAGGCAGGCCTATTAGGACCGCCTCCTAAAACTGCAAACCAGGGACCAACATCATAGCACAAGGACTAGGAAGTTATATGCATCCAGACCTCCTACTCATTCTGACTTCATATGAGTCTACTGCCACAAAGCACAAGTGCTTTCATTTAAGTTATTGCAGAGCTTGGTCTGACATGGTAGAGCAGTGGCACACCCTAAGAGATCACAGCCAATAGTGCTGAATTACCTTGCTTTAAGATGCATAAGGAAAACAATCCACCCTGGGGAGTTTCCAGCTTTATTTTGTCTTGTGAGGTGTTAACGTTCCACTAACGTCTTCTTGGGCAGCTTTTCTGAAATTACAATTCCATTTCACCATTCACAATGTTCTGCTTCTGCTTTCTCACATTATTTCTCTTTCTGTTCTCTTTTTCTGTTTGTGGAGAGGGAGATAAACTGCAGGGCTTTGCACTGTCTAGGCTGGTGCTGTAACACTGATCTAAATCCTGCATCTTCCTGGTGATCTGTCCTGTTATATTCTTCCTTCATCTTGAAGCCATTTCTTTCTTTTTTTTTTTTTTTTTTTTTTGGCCAGTCCTGGGCCTTGGACTCAGGGCCTGAGCACTGTCCCTGGCTTCTTCTTGCTCAAGGCTAGCACTCTGCCACTTGAGCCACAGTGCCACTTCTGGCCATTTTCTGTATATGAGGCGCTGGGGAATCGAACCCAGGGCCTCATGTATACGAGGCAAGCACTCTTGCCACTAGGCCATATCCCCAGCCCCTTGAAGCCAATTCTTTCTTGACTTTACAGTGCACTTTGTTTTGAAATTTATGTTTGGAATGGGAAATTAGTGTGGTTTTCTCACTAGCTTATTTTTATTGTTCCCAACACAGAATCTATATTATTCATCAATAGTCAATGAATGAATATGCTGTAAGGTAAATCCAGCCAGGAGAAACAGAGAAGCCACATTTTGAAAGGGTGATTTAGGAATCTTTATTAGAAATATGGCATCTGAATGTTAGGTTTTTAAAGTAGGTAGCCGGTAAAGGAGAACGCCACACGGTATTCAGGCAGGAAAGAAAGTTTATTACCGAACTGCTGGCCTGTGGCCAAGATGATCCATGGCCAGAGAGAAGGAAGAGAGAGAGAGAGAGCAACCCCCACCCAGCCCTGCTTTATTTAGGGCAGGGGCAAGGGGTGTGGCCAGGTGGATTAGGAGGTGACCTCAGGGAAAGGGGAGGTAACTGCCTCCAGGTCTGCTGGTTACCCAGGTAACTGAGTGGAGACTTAATGAGGTGGGGCCATCTGCATGTAGCCCTCAGGGAGAGGACCTAACATTCCAGCCTTTTAATAGTTATGAAAAAGGAGGAAGACTCTCTCTGGCTGCTTCCTGCTGACAAGGGGCATCGGTATTAGGGGTAAAAGGCAGAAATGTGGCCTCTCCTGGAGAAGGCGAGCAGCAGGGTCCCTTGGTGGTAGATGCCAGTCCTTGAATGAAGCCTGGAAGAAGTCTCATGAGGCAGGGGATGGACAAAAAAAAAAATTAAGGCAAAAGGAAGGGTTTAGGGCACAAAATTAAAAATTGGATTACTTGGACAGTTCTTATACTCAGGCATGGACATTAGATGGACAAGCTACTATCTCTTGATCCCCCGGCTCTGATTAATTTTGAAAGGGCGAGACAAAGTGACTCCATTTAGGATGTGACATAATTCTCCTCTTACTCCTCTCCCTGATCCTTGTTCCCAGAACTGGTTGAGTCCCAGTGGTCTAGGTGCTTGTTGCTGGGATGGCTTGCCCCCATTGGCATTCACTGGGTTTGAACTCAGGGCCTGGGCACTGTCCTTGAGCACTTCTGCTCGAGGCTAGTACTTTACCACTTGAGCTCCACTTCCAGCATTTGGCTGGTTAGAGATCAGTCTCTTCAGCCATGCTTCCAGCCTGGCTCTTCGCTGGTTAGTTGGGAGATAGAGTTTGAGAGAGATTTTCAGCCCTGGCTGGCTTCGAACTGCAATCCAAGGAGTCTTTGCCACAAAAGCCCTTTTTGATTTCCAATTAAAACAACAAGGAGACCAAGGGGACTAGAGCTTACCTGTAGTTGTCAAGAACTGACCAAATACTTGCCAGAATTCTGCAATAACAAAACTCAGTAGATGTGATGAGTTTTAGCACAGATATATAGCTAGATGGACATACTAACTAATGACATTTACACAGACATACACACTGTGCACATAGGTTTTACAGCATGCAAAAATGAATTTCAGCAGTAGACTCTTGGAATTCCAATAGTAAATGACTTCTTTTTTTTTTTTTTGCCCAATATTTAAAACCACGTGGTCGGTTAGAAAAACAATTTTGCTAGCAAACAACAATTTTCAGATTATCAAATGTTGATATTTTGATAAACTCCAGTGGGATGCCATGTTGAGGGGGTGGCAGGAGGACACAAACACACTAATAGAGAACACGTGGCATGGCATAATGGTGCCTGAGCTGATGCCTGTTAAACCCAATATCCACCACGTGGTCAATGCTGGAGAAAAGAACTTTTAGATCTTTGCCGACAAAGCACATTGGTGGTCAAGCCTCAGTTTCGAAGCTCTGTGAAAAGAGGCAGCTTTGTGAGCAAGGCACACAACGATGGTACGACTTGGGAATTTTATAAAGTAAGCAAGTAAGCGGGAAGATGAGAGAGAGGGAGAAAAAGGAAGAGAAAGAGAGGAAAAGAGAAAGAGAGAGAGAGCTGAATATAAGTGACTTCTAACCATTTACCATTGCAGTGGGAAAAACTGTATCTGTTTGAGTATTTCGAGCAGGCTTCATTGCACTGTCAAGAGGCATGCTAGCAGAGTCTTCATTGCAGTGGCAAAAACTGTATCTGAGCGAGTATTTCGAGCAGGCCTCATTGTCAAGAGGCGTGCTAGCAGTGTCCCGGCTCGGGTGTGACTGTGATGCACAACCCAAAAAGCACGGGAGGGAGGCGCCTGGTGAGTGAATGAGCTTACCGGGCAGAAGCGGCAGGCAGAAGCGGCAGAAGCGGCGGACGGAGCGGCAGAGAACCCGAGCAGCAGCAGTTTCACTCACCAGGGTAGACAAGTGGTGTGGAGGTGGATGTGGATGTGGAGGCCAGCAATGGTATTAGTGAAAAGTGCCGCGTGGCTACTCGCAGCAGTTCGGTTCGTGGAAAAAGGGCCGTCAGGACTGGGGATACTCCCAGAAAAAGGAGAAAAATAGATGGGAATTCCGCCTGTCCTGACTCTTAAGCCCTTCCCGAGTTACGGCACCATATATGTTAGGTTTTTAAAGTAGGTAGCTGGTAAAGGAGAACGCCACGCGGTATTCAGGCAGGAAAGAAAGTTTATTACCGAACTGCTGGCCTGTGGCCAAGATGATCCATGGCCGGAGAGAAGGAAAAGAGAAAGAGAGAGCGACCCCCACCCAGCCCTGCTTTATTTAGGGCAGGGGCAAGGGGTGTTGCCAGGTGGATTAGGAGGTAACCTCAGGGAAAGGGGAGGTAACTGCCTCCAGGTCTGCTGGTTACCCAGGTAACTGGGTGGAGACTTAATGAGGTGGGGCATCTGCATGTAGCCCTCAGGGAGAGGACCTAACACTGAAGACATACTCCTGTCACAAAGACCTGTACCCCACAAATACACTTACCACTTGATAAAAGATACAAACACTGTGAACTGTTAACATTGTTAGAAATCTGAGCCATGAGAGACAAGGAGGAAAGAAAGAAGAGAAAATACTACCAAACCAGATTATCAGGAGTTCAAGACCTAGGACTGACAGGTCTGTAACCTATTGTTCAAATCCTCACCTCTGCTTCTAGGAATTCAGTCACATCCATCATTTGTGAAGTGGGGCTTTCCATTTCTCCATCATGAAATCATTATGGCCCTAGTTAAGCCCAATTCGCTATATACCATGTGGCCAATATAGTACCTCTTAGACCCAGCATCCTCACTTCAAATAAACTGATTCAATAAAGAGAACAATTAGTAAATGTCCATATACTCCTTACATTGAATTTTTCATTTTTAAACAAAAATCACTTAAATACAATAAAGTCAGATGTTATTCTTAAGAACAGTGCTGGAATCCCTCTGCATAACACCAAATGAATGTCTCCCTATGTCCAGTATGGAGAATGTTCAGCTTTGAACAATGCATAGGCTGACCTAGAAAGGCTAATTTCTAGAAACTGCTGCTCGTTACTGACTATTTGCTTGGGAGAGATATGGGACTGAGCATATTAGAAGAATGTTAATTGTGATGACTTTGGAAGTAGAAGTGCATATGATAGACAGACTGGTTCTGTAAATCTCCATCTGGTGTAAACAGATTCTAAACAAAGAAATACATAACACACAGAAAAAGGGACAAGGAAGAGAAACTGTGGCTTGAAACATATTTAATATAGGAAATATTTAAATTAAAACCAACCTTAGAATGAATTATTTGAAATCATTAACTCTGTGAATACTTGCCGGTGAGGCTCTCAATTTTCCAGTATTTGTTATGCTCCCACCTTTCCTGTAGCTAACAAAATCCTAAAATTCTCACCTGACATCTCCTGACTGACACACTTTGCACATACAATGACTGATCTGGAGTCCTGGTGTCAGAACCTTGCTTTCTCCTGACACTACAGTTTTCCTATGTGTAATTCCCAATCTTCAGTTCCTCACCATGAAGTTCATGGAAATCCTGGCATTGCTGGGAATTTCTACTATCCTAGTTTGTGGTCATAGGTAAGAGAAAAGAAAATGAAAGGTGAGAACAGTGGAAGAAAGGTCATTGATTGTTAGGAGCCAAAGGAGCAGCTAATCTCATTCTGACCTCTGGCTGTGTTGTTATCACTAGGATATGCTAAGTGCAAGGACATTTGTTTTCTAGCATCTCAGCTACCCAGAATTGCTTTGCTATGTCCACTTTACTATATCCGCTGGAGTACATGTTAGTCAACCTCATCCTGTCTTTACTGCCATCAGATGTTGCAAACTTCAAAGCCTCTTTTTGTTCTTGAATTTGACCAAACGTATGCTATTACCTGGTTCCTAAACTGCATATAAACTGGAAGTTAAGAATAAACGTGGCTGCAATCTTGAGTTACAATCCAGCTGCAGACCTCCTGTACCCCATCTTTTGTCTCTTATCTTTTTTCTCTTGTCTTGTATTTTTCCTTTTCTTTAATCCTTGCCCGCCCCTCCCCCCATTCAGGATTCCCTTTTCACTGCTGGCTGGCTCTGGCAATTGATCAAGGTGCATAGTTATATAGGAATTCAAAAACAAGAAACAGAAGCCACATTTTGAAAGGTTGAATCAAAAGCCTTTATGAGAAAGCTGGTAACTGCAGGTAGACACCTGTCCTAAAGACTTACAACCCTGGAAGTAGCTGGAACAAAGATTTAAAAGGCAAAACCACATGTTTGGTGTGGGGACCCAAGCCCAAAAAAAGCGATTCATATAGGGTAACAATCCTTTATACTATTGCATATGACTGTGATATTACTGTGGCATTTTTCTAAGAAATGTTATCTACTCAATGGCGACTTGTAAAAGTAACTCTGATGAATTAAAAGCTATAAGAATTAAGTGGTAAAAAAAAATACAATTTTTACAAAGAAACTTTGATCCTGGCTGCATGGAAAAGTACCAACCTTATAGGGAGACTTTGGTTAGGGAGAGGTAATGAATAGAGACCATATAACTGTTTGTTGGGAGCCAAGCTAGCAGCTAAGCTCATCCTGACCTCTGGCTGTGCCAATGTCGCCAAGATGTCAGGAGCCAAACCTGCACCTAGGTTCATTATCACCTCTGGCTGTGCTGTTACGGCCAGGATATGCTAAAGGCAAGGACAATTGTTCACAGCCACTATCCGGAATTGCTTTGCTATGTCCCCACCTTGCTATGTCCACTGGAGTAGATTCCTATGTTAATCAACCTTGTCCGGTGTTTACTGTGATGCTAAAGGAAAGGACAATTGTTCACAGCCACTATCCGGAATTGCTTTGCTATGTCCCCACCTTGCTATGTCCACTGGAGTAGATTCCTATGTTAATCAACCTTGTCCTGTGTCTACTGTAATCAAATGTTGCAAACTTCAAAGCCTCTTTATGTTCTGGAATTTTAACAATCCTATGCTATTCCTGGTTCCAAAACTGCATATAAGCTGGGAGTGAGAATAAACTGTTGCTGCAGTCTTGAGGTTCAACCTTGCGGCTGCAGACCTCCCGTACCCCATCTTTGTCTCTTGTCTTTTTTCTCTTGCCTTATTTTTCCTTTTCCTTAATCCTCGCCGCCCCTCAGTCAGGATTCCCGTTTCCCTGCTGGCTGGCCCGGCAGGACTGTTAAAACATTAGATTAACACTGACCCATTCACTCACCTCTCTATTGAGGTCCAAGCCTTATGTATGGCACTTGAACTTATGTACAGACTGACTTCCCTTATTTTACTTACTAGCCCACCTCAGTTACCACAGTGGAGAACTGATCGCACATATGTTGATACCATGATTGGCACAACAAAGTACTGCTGCAGAAAACTCTGGAAAAAATCAAAGTGTGCAAATGCTCAGTTTCAGATCATGGAAATGCATCATAGGTAATCACATACACACACAAGGCCACATACACACAATCACGATGACAATCACATATATAAAACACAAAGAAGCAGCCATCTCTAGTCAACTCTGTGTGTAGTTTCTTTGGATTTTGGTTTAGGCATTTTTTTAGACATGTTCCTTCAGGTCAGCTGATCTAAAAATTGCATCACAATATTCTTCCTCCTGTGTTACTATCCTTTCATCTCCCCATATTAGTTTTTAGGGGATTTTTCATCCTCACACATGACACTTTGTTTGATTCCCTCCTTTCTCTTCTTTATTCCTGTTCTTCTCAATGCACTGATTTTCTGAAAGAGTAGATGGAATGAAGTGTTGCTGTACTTTGTTTCCAGGGCATTCTTCCAATACCTTTCATTGTCTGTACCCATCAATACCTGATGAACCAACTGATACAGTAGGAGCATTCATTCATGCATGTCAGTTCATTTTGAATTCTTTTTACTGTTTGCTCTTGAATGTTTTACAAAAGGTGCAAATCTAGTGAGAGCAGATTTGGTTCTTTATATCACTGCTGATCTCACTCACTGTGGCTTCATGAGACCTCATTATAGATTGAGGAGGGAGGCCATGATATGAGAAATTTCAAGCCTTGTCACCACAGGAGGGCATTGATTTGTGAAGTTTCCCTTTAAAAGTAGGGACGCTTTGACTTCCATAGCAGAAAAAGAATTTCTGGATGTCAAAATGGTTAAAAAGAAAAAAACTTGGCAGAGCTTTCTTGAGTAAGTAAGCAAACAAGTAAGCAGATAGCAGATAAACAGACAAAAAGCAGACAAACCTCAAGGAGAAAGGCAGGGGCACAACAGAGATAATGTGTTATCTTTGCTCTAATCATTCCTGGTGTCATACCTTTTGAGATGCTGGATGTTTTGGACATTTTTTTTTCCTGGTAAGAATGCATCTTGCCATAAAGGAGATGCTTATCCTTGAGATAAGGAAGGAAGGTGTCCTGTTGTCTGCATTCAAGGGAAGCATTTTTCTCAGGGAGGCATACATCCTGACAGACAACTGTTGATTCTTTGGGTGAAAACTGCATCTCTCAGGAAGAAAAGCATTCCAGTAGTCTCTCTTTGGAGCAAAGTTAGTGCTTCTGTGTTTCTAAATACCAAGTTACTACATTGCCTTCACTACATTGCCTCATTTTGCTCTGTTTATCCTGCTTCAGCTGTATAAGTGTGCTTATTATACATGTGCTGTAAGTTTGTCACTTCTAATCCTTTCAAAGGTCACATAAGGTAGCAAGTTAGTGGGTATGGGTTTCTTCGCTTCACCAGAAGTGCTGGCAAGTGCTGTGCTATACAAGCTCTGATCCCCATGAGGAAGAGGAAGCCCAGAAGATAAATTGTTTTCTGAAAAACAATTCAATTAAAACACAGGTCATAGAATAAGAATCTGGCAGGCATTTGAACTTGTGATGTTTACCAATGGCAATCTGCTGTGCTATTCACTCTGTATGGTGGCTGTCTTCCCCAAACTTCCTGGAATTAAGTAAATAAGATTCAGGATTGCTAGTTCCTGATTGTGTGCTCTGTGGATTCGGGGTCCTGATGGAGAATCCTTGCAATGGCACCCTGCTGTCTTCTCAAGCAACCTTCTCAGAGCTGCTTGGTTTTCATTTACTACCATGACGCTCTCACAAACTTAGTACAAACTTGAATTTCTACTTTTCTGGTCTCTAGCAGTATAGAAGTAAGAATTCTTACTTGGACCGAATTTTGGGGGCCCTAGAAAAGAATATATCTACTGTCAGAAAAATTGGTCATCAGTGTCTAGAATGAGAATAGAGAACAACGCCTACTGTATGGTTCTCAACCTTTTCCATTCTTATTCTGATTAGGTGATGTGGACTTCATTTGCTGTTTCACATCTTTATTCTGTGCTAAGGGTGACATTCAAGTGCACTTTTGGGCCCACTGAATATATTTAAGAAAATAATTGAAGGTATGATTTAAGGAGAAAAACACTAGCTATTTTCTAACTGTTTTACCTTTACTATATATCTGATTTCCACTAATGTGTCCACCCATGATGAAAGCCTTTGTAGTATGACCATCTAGAGTGTTGATCATATTCCCCATTCTTCTCCTCTACTGGTTATGGTCTATCTTACTTCCCTCCCTCCCCTAGACTGAAGATTGAACTAAGGGACCTCAGGCTAGCTAGATTGCATGCTCAAATTGGAACTCTCCTATTGGAGTCATATCTCCTTCCTTTTTGCTAGTTAATTAAGATATCACGGACTTTTCTTTACATACTATCTTGAAATGACAATCCTCCAGATCTCAGCCTCATATGTAGTTGTGAATATTGACATGAGCCACTGGCTCCTATATCTTATTTTCCTCTCACCCTTGTGAAAATTCCCCAATGGCTACCCCATCTTTTGTCTTTCTTCTCATTTTTGTAATAATCTCTTTTATTTTTTTTGTATTCTTAGCCTAAAGTCTGTCAACTACTCTGCACATACTCTCAGCTTAACAACAGTTGAGCATACACAATCAATGACAGATTTGTAGAAATGCACTCAGGATGAAGCACAAGTGTCCATGCATGAGGAGGACAAACTTCTTTCCCTTGAGGAACTGTCAACACCTCTTCTTTAGCTCTTACTCCTAACTCATTTTCTATTGGAGTTAAAATGTGTGCTGTTTGTTGTTTTGCTATTTGTTTTTGTTAATGTAGATTGAAATCAGGGCCTTGCACTTGTTAGGCAAGCACTCTATCACTGAACTTTATCCACAGCCCCAAATAAACATTTTAAAAATGAAAAATGCAAAAGATGAATTTGGAATGAGAAAGGTTTCCTTGAGCAATACTGATTAGTCATTGGTATCATGTTGACCAAAATGAACACAGACAGTAGACTAAATTATAAAATAACTTTTCCTTCTTTAGGTGAGATTATTTTGTGTTATACTACAGAAGGAACTTATTCATGTTGTCCTTTTTCCCATTCTCTACGAACTTCGAAGTTACATAGGTTTCTATTGATTGTTACATGCCGAATTCTTCATTGTTGATTTTGGTTTTCTTCTTTCTCATAAGTTTGGATTTGCCATCCTAGTGATCATAATGCAGACATTCTATTACACCACCAGTACATCCAAATTTTAGGTTTTTAATAAAAGTGTTTTATCTTCCATTGTTTCTTTTCAACTTCTATATGCCTTGAGATTACACTGAACTTACTGGCATCACACAAGATTAGTTTTGATTTTGACCAAAAAAAAATGAAGCCAAACTTTTGTTGTTGGTGCAATACTGTTAATGATACTTAATATTAGGCTGTCTAACCAGGAATTTTTAAAAGCCTATGCAAAGGTCTTCTCACTGGAGATGGCCTCTTCCTGCTCCTCTGCACGTGGTCCTGGTCAGGTGCCCCAGAACCATGTTCACATGATTTCATCTAACAGTTTCCCTGTTAACTACGGGAGCTCCTCATTTCTAACAAGCTTAGCTTCATTCAAATATACAGCCATCTGGAAGCCACCGGCACCAGCCCAAGCAGGAAAGTCCATGAGATTCTTACCTCCAAGTGACCAAACAAGAACAGTTATAAGTGGACCTACAGCCCAAGTTATAGACGTTTAGCAGCAAGTAAATAAAGCTAAGGAACAGAGCCCAGGTCCTGAGTTCAAGCCCCAGGATTACCACCAAAGAAATAAATAAGTAAATTATCATATGACTTCTCACAAATGCCAATTGTTCCAAGTTTGTGGTAGGTTTACCCAAATTTTACAAAATCTAAGTAAGAGAAACCTCAACTTTTGTCCACCATCGGATTCATGATAGTAAATGATTTTTTTGATAAGTTATCCAACTTTCACCATTTTTAAATGAGGCACATGTTTACATTATAATAATCTCGACTAGGAAATTCTCTCATATTGATGTGCTCATCAATACAAGATACAAGCATTCCATTTAATTCCCTCATAGTGTCCTTCCCACCAACTTTTACATTTCATTTTATTGGTAATGACTTAAATGTAAAAGAAAAAAAGTAACTGTTAATATCTAGACATTATCCTCACATAGCCAGGCAATATTTAGAAATTTGGGGAGGTAATTTTCTCTTCAAATTACCCAATGCATTCTCTTTGTGGGACAGACAATCTATGGGGGCAGCAGAATCAAAACCCAAAAATCGAACTACAACTTCATTTAGTCACCAAACAAGGATATTTTAAAACTGCCAAGAAGCAACTAGCCCCCCATACAAGCTAAGGGAGGTCTGTCACTTTATCACCCATGACAAGTTTAACTTCACCTGGATGGATTTCCTATAGACCCAGTTGGTCAAAGCACCTATACTTACTAATAAAAGAGCTAGCTTCCTGACATTCTGCCAATTAAGCCTCCACTTTCAGTTTTGGGGTGGCTTATTGCAGATAAAAGTTTCACTAATGTGTTTGTTCAAGCTGGCTTCAAACTATAAACTTCAGACCTCAGCCTCTAAAATAGCTAAGGTTACAATTGTGAAGTGCTAGGGCCTGATCTATTTATTTTCTCTTTTCATTTGGGAGCATTGATCAAATGATTTTAAACAAATTTTTTGGTAGAAATGAATACAATTATATTTTCATAACATTGTTTAATTCTTTATTGCCCCTTTAAGTAGTATAACTGTGATTATCTTTTATCAAAAAATTGACAAGCAGCTGACAGTGGTTTTGAAAGCACTTAATTTGCCTGATAATTCATTACTCAATCACTAGAAACATTCACATTTTTAACCTTCATGTCAAATTCCTAATAACCATCTATTTTATATCTGCAGTTTAAACCCATCATGGAAATGCATGTATTCTGCATAGGCAAGAAATGTGGTTTCCTTTAGAAAGGCAGGGTGTCAGTCAGCTTTCAATAGGTTTAAAAATAAATAGAAATTCCTTCTAATGGAGCTGTCTTTATGCCTGTACCCTTATTTTCAAATTACTGACCTAACTGTCTAACTGACCTAACTGATCACTAATTTAGGAACTGAATGTTACATAATAATCAATCTAAGCTAATATGTGAACTATATCAATCAGTCCATGGAAATCAATCAAGTAATTCATCAATTTAATGTAAAAACTATATAATAGATGGCAACTGGTAAATAGGGATTAAAAATGGAAAACTAATTGTTGAGCTCATGCGTCTTATCCTAGCAATTAACAAAAGGACCTAAGGTTGGGTTTCCAATCCTACTGCACACAAAAATTCATGAGACTCTTATCTCAAATTAACCACCAATAAGCCAGAAGAGGAGCTGTGGCTCAAGTGGTGCACTGTCCTTGAGCCATAAAGCTCAGAAACAGTGGCTAGACTCTGAATTCAAGACCCAGAAATTTTTTGCCACCTAAACAATGTAAAACAGAGAACAAAAGAAAGGTTATGTCACTTTATGAGAATTAGGTAAAAGGTTCAGAAAGGACAAGTAGGAGTGGGGACACTGATATCTGGGTTTATTGTTTATAAATAATTGTGAACAAGTGCAGAAGTCATCAAGGTGCACCAGTAAAGCCTAAAATTCTGGACAGTGAAAGCTGACCCATGGGGTCACCTTGGAGACTAAGGAGAAATGCAATGGAACTGAACAATGGACTTTGATGCTAAATGAATTTGCCAATTCCCAGGCATATCCTGAGTATCACATAAAAGAAGTAGGCTACAAAAGCACATGTCATAAAGCCATCTCAACATGTAGAATAATCTCTAAGGGGCACAGAACTACTGTTTAAACAGTTATAAAATTGCACATGTTCATGTGAACATTTTGTTTTTCCAATTATTTCCAGTAACAATTTTCTCTAATAACAGGAACTATTACAGGCAGGATACAGTTAAAGTTGGTATCAGAAAATATGCAACATCCTGTCGCCCTTGAAATTTACATATCAACTTGAACCTGAATGCAAAGCAATAGAGAGGAATGGGAAGAAAACCAGGGTTTATTCCTTTCAGTTTACTGTGGCAATAGGGAATTGAAAAGATATAAGTAGAAGAAGTGACATAAAGAAAGGATGGCTCTCCTAGGCAGAGCAATAAGGCAAGATGCAAATAAAAAGGGCATGCATTCAAGTATGGAAAGGTCAAGTAAAAGTTTCTCTTTGCAGATGTCATAATCCTGTATCCAACAACCTCATAGATTATTCCCAAGTTACTTGAGATGATCCAAACCTTCGGAAAAGACACAGGATATAAAATAAATTCCATTCCCCCACAATCAATGGCTTTTCTGTATGTAAACAATGCAAACATCAAAGGATGGAATCAGGAAAGCAACTCTTTTTGCAATAGCCTCAAAAAAAGTAAAATATTTAGGAATACCCTTAAGCAAAGAAGTGAAAGACCTGTATGATGAAAGCTTTAAAAACCTGTAAAAGAAAAAGCAGAATTACAGAAGTGGAAAATCTTCCCATGCTCCTGGAATTGGAGGATTAACATCGGGAAAAGGGCAATACTGCCAAAGGCTATCTACAAAATCAATGCAATACCCATCAATATCCCAACATCATTCTTTAATGAAATAGAGGAAGCAATCTAAAAATTCATATGGAACAATAAAAAAAACCCTGAATACCAAAAACAATCCTTAGCAGGAAGACTAGTATTGGAGGAGTACCAGTACCAAACTTCAAACTCTGTTACAAAGCAATAGTGATAAAAAAAAAAAAAAAACAGGTTGGCATTAGCACAGGCCTGAGGACCAACTGAATAGAACTGAATACCCAGAAAAGAACCCACAGACCTATTTGATAAAGGAGATTTTTAAAAAATAGGATGGAAGAAAGACAGCCTCTTCAATAAATTTTGCTGGCAAAACTGGCTAAAATCTGAAGAAAAAAAAAATCCTAAACGTAGATCCTTATATATCACCTTGAACCAGAATCAAATGAAAATGGATCAAAGACCTCAGGTGAAAGCAGATTATTAGCATTTCTCCTGCCTCAGGTCCTCAGCTCCTCCCATTAGGCCCAGAACCACCCATACCTAATGAGCCACTCCTACTCAGCATTGCGACCTAACTACTTCCCCTTGAGCCTCAGAGAGAAGCTGCCACCTAGTTAAAGGGGCAGATGCCATGTTGCTCCCTCTCTCTTGGGAGATATGGCCCCACTAATAAACCTCCTGTAAACCTGGTTCTCCTGTCTGTGACTATCTCCGCATGGTCCCCTGGGCTGGCTGAGACATATCCTTTCACAGATACCCTGAAAACCTTACAGGAAGGAGTAGAGAAACACTAGCGCTCCTCCATACAGGTCGAAACTTTATTAATAAAGGCCCAGAAACACAACAAATCAAAGAAATGATGGACAAGTGTTATTGCATGAAACTGCAGAGCTTCTGCACAGCACATGACATATGTTGCAAGATAGAAAGAAAGCCCTCAAATTGGGAGATCTTCACTGGCAATACGACAGACAAGGGTTTCATATCTAAAATATGCTTAGAACTCAAAAAATTAAATGCCCCCAAAACATGTCTTCAAAGAAAGAACTGCCCTGTTAGTAACTGGGCTAAAGACATGAAGAGATACTTCTCTGAAGAGGAAATGAGAATGGCCAAGAGGCACATGAAGAAGTTCTCAACATCACTGGCCATAAAAGAAATCCAATCCAAACAACACAGAGATTCTACCTCACATCAGTAAGAATGCACATTATAAAGAAAACTATTAACAACAGATGCCAGCAGGGATGTAGCTGAAAGGAAAACCCTACTACACTGTTGTTGGGAGTGTAAACTTGTTCCACCAGTCTGGTACAGTATGGAAGTTCCTCAAAAGGCTAAACATAAAGTTCCCCTATGACCCAGCAATCCCATTTTTGGGCATTTATCTGAAGGATCACAAGCAAGACCATACTAAAGCACAACCATGTTCATTGCAGCACAATTTACCATCGCTAAAATACTGAACCAACCCAGATGCCCCTTGTACAGAAATAGATCAAGAAAATGTGGTACATATACACAGTGGACTTCTATGCCTCTATCAAATAGAATGGCATTGGCCCATTCATAAGGAAATGGAAAGCCTTGGAAAAAATCATACTAAGTAAAGTGAGCCAGAACCAAAAGAACATAGACTCTATGGTTTCCCTCATTGGTAATTATTAGTACATGTCTAGGATAGTCCTAGCAGATGATCACAAAATAGCTATGTACATGTGATCATATAAGATGATGCTAAGAGAAATAAACTCCAAATTATGAAAATAAGTGTTTTATCATTGTTGTTATTATTTTCACCATGATGTGAAATTATGAATTTTTCTTTGGTATTACTTCCCTATGGTTTTACCGCTGTTGTCATGATTTTATTTTGGCACCCCGGGTATTGTATATACATTGATCTGCACTAGAGAAGGGAAGAGGAACATCGAAATGGTGAGACAAAGAGTAAAAGGCGAACCAATGCAACTGCAATACTTACAAGAGAATATGCTGTAAATCAACTGTATGACTTGGGTTGGGGGGGAGTGGGCAGGAGAGAGCGTGGGAGAAAAATGAGGGAGGAAGTAACAAGTTTGACAAGAAATGTATTCACTGCCTTCTGTATGAAACCATAACATCCCTGTACATCACCTTGACAATAAAAATTTTAAACTAAACTGCTTTGTTAAATGGAAAAAATTTCAATACATAACCTGAAATTAAGAAAACAGAAGAGATGGGGAGATAGGGGTGATACTGTTGAAAGGGGTGACATTGATCAGGTTGTGCTGTGTTTATAAACTTCTTTATACTACTTCAAGATAATAAAGAGTATTCAAAAAAAAAAACCAAAAGAAATGGGGCTTGGAATGTGGTTTAGTGGTAGAGTACTTGCCTAGCATGCATCAAGCCATGGGTTCGATTCCTCAGTACAACATAAACAGAAAAAGCTGGAAGTAGCGCTGTGGCTCAATCGGTAGAGTGCTAGCTTTGAGCAAAAGAAGCTTGGGGATAGTGTTCAGGCCCTGACTTCAAGCCCCAGGACTGGCAACAACAACCAAAAAAGGGTCACTCATGTATGATGCTCTTCTTTGGTAACTAGTCAGAAGCAGCACTGCTGTGTTAGGCACGGGTATGATTATGGAACTTACAACAGATGACAAATCTGCAGGAATACCTGAAAAAAAGTTTCTAATAACACAAGGTCTATCTCTCTCTCTTTCTCTTTCTCTATGTCTCTCTCAGAATGAAATGTGTTCACAAAGGATTAGACACATTTTATCATTGAAATATTGTAGGCTATGTAGAAAAATTTGCATTCTACTTACAAACTTCTTTCACTCTTCATCTGTCTACTTATATTCTTGCTGGGACACTAAGAATTTGGGGTTTCCCTTTGTGTAAATGACATTGATAGAGGAGACAGTCACAAGCCCAGAAGATCAAATTCACCTGAGTTCCTATTCACAGTCACAGTGCCTAGAAACAATGAGAGAATCCCACAGTCCCAAGCAATTGGGGAAGCCAGCATTGTTGTGAGCATTAGACATATGCAACACTTCTAGCAGAAAATCTTAGACCCTTCTTACAAGATAAGGATTCCTATACTTTACCTTGGTCTTTTTTTTTTTTTACTTGTTCTTCCTTTTATTTTATTTTTTTTAAGTTTTTATTATAAAACTGATGTACAGAGAGGTTACAGTTTCACACGTTAGGCATTGGATACATTTCTTGTACTGTTTGTTACCTTGTCCCTCATACCCCCCCCCTCCCCCTGTCCCCCCCTGAGGTGTTCAGTTCACTTACACCAAACAGTTTTGCAAGTATTGCTTCTGTTGTTGTTTCTCGTATTTTACCCTTTGTCTCTCAATTTTGGTATTCCCTTTAAATTTCCTAATTCTAATACCAGTACACACTGTTTCCCATACACTCAGATAAGATTACAGAGATAGTGTAGATACAATCACAAGAAGGTGATACACGAACATCATCAATAGTAGAGACTACAGAAAGGAAATGGTCCTAGAAGGGAGGAGATGAAGGATAGAGCAGGTTTCCAGTGTCAGAGACAACTCACTCTTTTCACTAGGGGAATTGAAATAATATGGAACGTGAACCTCCATTGTAATAAACTCCGCTGAGAATTAGAGACCCAGGAGTAGTCTCCTTAATATTAGCACTGCTCATTTAAAAGTGTCAGAAGTCATAAACACACAAACACAGCACCATGACCCCTCTAAAACCTATTTGTGCTATAGCAGCAGATCCGACAAACAGCTTACATAAGTCAGGTTGGACAGGTTTTGAATTGTTGCCTCCCTTCTAATGTATTTGTTACAGATATTTGTCTTCCTACAGAGTAGATTCAATTCTGATCTAAAGAAACAGAACAAAGGAAGTACTACATACAATTCAGTATCTTCAGTGGATTTTCAAATAATAGAAAATTAGCTTACTAACAAAACACAGAATCTAATGTTTGCCTCAAATACTCTATTTGAAAGAAGATAAACTGATTGAAGATGAGGGAGATGCAAAGGATAATGTGATTTGTTGGATAAGTTGAATGGTGAGTTCTGTTCCAGCCAAAAGGAATGTGGAAAAAGCAGCAAACATCTCCATGGGCAGTCAAGAATTCTTTCGATAATAACTTCCTATTAAGGAGAAAAGAAACAATAGAATGAAGTGTCTATGAGGAATCAAGAATCCCTTTCTTTTTTCAAATTTTTATTATCAAACTGATGTACAGAGAGGTTACAGTTTCATACGTTAGGCATTGGATACATTTCTTGTACTGTTTGTTAACTTGTCCCTCATACCCCCCTCACTACTCCTCCTTTCCCTTTCCACCCCTGGTGTTCAGTTCACTTTCACCAAACAGTTTTGCAAGTATTGCTTTTGTAGTTGTTTGTCTTTTTTTACGCTGTGTCTCTCAATTTTGGTATTCCCTTTCAATTTCCTACTTCTAATACCAGTATACACAGTTTCCAATATACTCAGATAAGATTACAGAGATAGTGTAGGTACAACCACTGGAAGGTTATACAAGAACATCATCAATAATAGAAGCTACAGATACAGATGGGACGTTGAAAGTAGTGACAACTGTGATATAACAATCATTTCCATAACATGGCATTCATTTCACTTAGCATCATCTTATGTGTTCATAAGGGTGTAGCTATTGGGCTCTTGTGATGCTCTGCTATGACTTGCCTAAACTGTACTAATTATTCCCAATAAGGGAGACCATAGAGTCTATGTTTCTTTGGGTCTGGCTCACTTCACTTAGTATAGTTTTTTCCAAGTCCTTCCATTTCCTTACAAATGGGGCAATGTCATTTTTTCTGATAGAGGCATAAAATTCCATTGTGTATATGTACCACATTTTCCTAATCCATTCGTCTAGTGAGGGGCACTTGGGTTGGTTGCAGATTCTAGCTATGACAAATTGAGCTGCGATGAACATTGTTGTGCTGGTGGCATTATTGTGATTTTGTTTGTGGTCTTTTGGATAGATACCCAAAAGTGGGGCTGCTGGGTCATAGGGGAGTTCTATATTTAGCCTTCTGAGGAATCTCCATACTGCTTGCCAGAGTGGCTGAACCAGTTTACATTCCCACCAACAATGTAGTAGGTTTCCCTTTTGACCACATCCCCTCCAACAATTGTTATTGTTAGTTTTCTTGATATATGACATTCTTACTGTGGTGAGATGGAATCTCAATGTTGTTTTGATTTGCATTTCTTTTATGGCCAGTGATGTAGAGCACTTTTTCATATGTCTCTTGGCCATTCTCATTTCCTCATCAGAGAAGTCTCTTTGTAAGTCTTTAGCCCACTTGATGAGGGGGCTAATGGTTCTCTGCGGTTTTGTTTTGGAAGAAGGTAGTTTTTTTAGTTCTTTATATATTTTAGAGATGAGGCCTTTGTCCGTTGAATGGCCAGTACAGATCTTCTCCCAGTCTGTGGCATTTCTGTTTATCTTGCGAGCTATGTCCTTTGCTGTGCAGAAGCTCTGCAGTTTGATGCAGTCCCATTTGTCCAACCTTTCTTTGTTTGTAGCCTTTCTGGGTCATTGTTAAAGAAGTTCCATCCTGCGCCAAGGAGCCCAAGTGATTCTCCTACTCCTTCCTTTAGTGTTTTCAGGGTGTCTGTTTTGATTTCGAGGTCTTTAATCCATTTGGAATTGATTTTGGTGTAGGGTGATATGTAAGGATCTAGTTTTAGTTTGTTGCATGTGTTGAACCAGTTTTGCCAGCACCATTTGTTAAAGAGGCTATCTTTCTTCCAAACTACTATTTTAGCTCCTTTATCAAAGATTAAGTAGGCATAGTTCTGTGGGTTCATTTCTGGGTCTTCAATTCTGATCCATTGGACTTCAGTCTGTTCCTGTGCCAATACCAAGCTGTTTTTATTACTATAGCTTTATAATACAGCTTGAAGTTGGGTATTGTAATTCCTCCAGCACTGTTCTTTCTGCTTAGGATTGTTTTTGCTATTCTAGGTCTTTTATTGTTCCATATGAATTTCTGGAGTGCTTCCTCTATTTCATTAAACAATGGTGTTGGGATATTAATGGGTATTGCATTGAATTTGTACATAGCCTTTGGCAATATTGCCATTTTGATTATATTAATCCTCCCAATCCAGGAGCATGGGAGGTTTTTCCATTTCCTTAGTTCTGACATAATTTCATTTTTCAAGCTTTTAAAGTTCTCCTCAAAGAGATCTTTCACTTCTTTAGTTAAGGTTATTCCAAGGTATTTTATGTTTTGGGGGGTATTGCAAAAGGAGTTGCTTTCTTTATTTCCACCTCGGTCTTCGGGTTATTAGCATAGAGAAAGGCCTTTGATTTTTAAGGGTTTATTTTATATCCTGCAACTTTGCCAAAGTTTTGAATCAGCTCTAGTAGCTTTGGGGTAGAGTCTATGGGATTCTTTAGGTATAGGATCATGTCATCTGCGAAGAGAGAAATTTTAACATCATCTTTTCCTATTTGGATCCCCTTTATATTTTCTTCTTGCCTGATTGTTCTGGCTAGGAATTCTAGTACTATGTTGAAGAGCAGGGGAGAGAGTGGACATCCCTGCCTTGTTCCTGATTTTAAAGGGAATGGCTTTAGTTTTTCACCATTTAGAGTTATGCTTGCTGTTGGTTTGTCTTGATTATATTCAGGAATGTTCCCTGGAATCCCAGTTTTTCCAGGGCTTTTAGCATAAATGGGTGCTGGATTTTATGGAATGCTTTTTCCTCATCCAGAGATAAAACCATGTGGTTCTTTACCTTGCTCCGGTTGATGTGGTGGATTACATTAATTGACTAGCATATATTAAACCAACTTTGCATCCCTGGGATGAATCCAGTTTGATCGTGGTGTATGCTTTTTTGATGACCTGTTGAAGTTGATTGGCCAGAATTTTGTTGAGAATTTTTGTGTCTATGTTCATCAGGGAAATCTGTCTATAGTCCTCTTTCCGTGATGAGTCCCTGCCTGGTTTTGGGATGAGGGTTATACTGGCTTCATAGAATGAGTCTGGGTGTGAACATTCTCTTTCAATTTCCTTGAAGAGTTTGAGAAATATTGGTGTGAGATCTGTTTTGAATGCCTTGTAGAATTCTGCAGTGAATCTGTCTGGACCTGGGCTTTTCTTGGATGGGAGATCACTTATTGCTGTTTCTATTTCAATACTGGATATGGGTCTGTTTAGAAGGTTTAAATCTTCATGCTTAAGTTTGGGGATATGAATTTTTTCTAGGAAATCATCCGTTTCTTCCAAGTTCTTGAATTTGTTGGCATAAAGGTTTGCAAAATAGTCCCTTATTATTTTCTGAATTTCGGTTATTTCTTGGTGATGTTACCTGTTTCATCTCTTATCTTGTTTATTTGAGTGTGCTGCCTTTGTTTTTTGGTCAGGTTTGCCAGGGGTCTGTCTATCTTGTTGATTTTTTCAAAGAACCACCTCTTTGTTTTGTTGATTCTTTCGATGTTTTTTTTTTTGTGGCTAATTGATTTAATTCTGATTTTATTTTAATTATTTGCTTCTGTCTATTGACTTGGGGTATGGCTTGTTGTTCTCTCTCAAGGAAATTTAGGTGCTTCCTTAAATTATTGAGTTGCTGCTTCTCCAGTTTGTTGATGTATGCACTCAGAGATGTGAATTGTCTATAAGGAATCAAGAATCTCTTTATTATTTTATTGTTAATGTTCTTTAGAAGCTCTTAATTCAGACTAACAACTCTGAAATGACATTAATATCAAATGAATTCCAAAGGAATATAAGTTTAAAATTTTTAAATAAGAGAGTATGGTTTTTCTCTGATCTTTTTAGAAATGTATTTTCTGGAGGACAATGAATAAACTGAGAAATTACAGAATTTGCCAAGGCTCCCGTTCCATAGGAATATATCATACAGTTTAACACAATGTGGTCTAGTTTCTTCGAAAATAGAAAGCCAATGATTTCCCACAGTGTGGGCAATAGAGAACAGTGAGTAATACTTCAGACCATGGCTAGGAAATTACATCTGGGAAACAAATACCTGAAATCCCATGACCTTCACACGTTTGAATGGAATTCTGGACATTTTTTTTTTACCACCAATGTGCACAGATAAGTTTATCATTATAAGATTTTATCTCCCCCTCTTTACAATGTTTGCTTTGTAGATTGCCTATGAGATATAACTTATACTGCATATGTAACTTTCATAACATAGTGACCAATATGCATTTGGAATATGAAGTTTTATAATTAAAATTGTCTGGAAATTGAAGGACAAAGGGGAATGAATAAAATAGTGTATAAAACATACCAGAGCTCTGAAACAATCTCAAATTTCACAAAATAGCACTCAAAGCAGTTTCCCAATGAATACTTCATTTCAAACTGCTTTCTATTTTGGAATATTGTCCAACAGGATTTTCACTTACATGAAAAACATAGGAATAACATATGAGCACTTTTTCACATTTGCAACTTTTGTCAAGGCTAACAGTGAGTTTCTGACTGGACACTCTACTCGACCTTGGCAGGTAAAACTGACTCCAGTCCTGAGAGCTGTTACAAATGTCTTCCCACAATGGACAAGCATACATGAGTCCAGAGAAAACATTCAGCTGAGGGTTCGCTTTAAATATTCCCACATCTATCCCACATTGTCTCTTTATATTTTGTCATTCTCTTAAATCTTAATTTCCTTAGTTTTCTTAAGTATAATCAGCCATCCTACAAAAAAGGAATTGTAGTTTTATACTCATTTGTGGAAATTAAATAAAGAAAAACAAACGCAATCATAATATGCAAAAAGGCATAAAAAGAGAAGAAAAATACAAATAAAGGAAAAGAAAATAGCAGGAGATGAAAAGCATAGAATAAAGGCTGGGTGACTATTATAACAGTATAATGAATAAGTATTGCAAAATGACAGAATGAATCTCTTTATTGGATAAAATGAATATACACCAAGAAAAACATGAAATGCCTGGTGCCAGTGGCTCTTGCCTCTAATCTTAGCTACTCAGCAGGTGATTATCCAGAAGATTAGGATGTCAATTCAGCCCAGTCATTAAATTTCACAATACTCCTCCAAAAGAACCAGCAAAAACTAGGATGGAGATGCATCTTAAATGATGGTGAACCCGAGGAGCAAGTAAGCCAGGCCTCTGCAGTTCACAAACATGTGACAAAATACTCAAACTCCTAACTGAACAAAACATTAAATATTCCTCAGCCACTAAGAAAAGACATAAGATTAGTTTATTTGCCACAATTGGGTGAAGCTAGAGATCAATACAGAGGTAGATATAGACACACAGACCTATACACACGCACAGGTGGATAAATTATAGAAAAAGAGGATAGAGATAAATAATTCATATTCTTGTTTGAGTTAAAGGGATAGTGTGAAGAAGAGAAAGATGGGGAGAGAAATTATGGAGTCTATAAAAATAGTACGAAGATATTCACCTGAGATATATTGACCAATGGCTGTTAGAAGTGACCAAGAAACAAAAGGCAATAGATTAGGTCAATCTATCTAATTTATCAGATATGCCTGTGTGACATGCCCTGGTGAAAATCCTTTGTACAATCAATATAGTCTATAAAATACTGCATCAAAGGGAACAGGCCACATAGAGAGGATTGATACCAGGAGAATAGGGGATAGCCAATAAAGTGGGTGAATGAAGATGAGTATGGTCAAGTTATTTTATATGTGCATATGAAAATAAATGAGTCTGATTCCAATTGAGAGAGAAATGTGGGTGAGAGGTAAAGTGGGTGAGTCTGAACAGGGTATATTGTATGTATATGTAAAAAGGTCACAATGTAACCACCTATTGTCAACTAATTTCTGGTAATGAAATTTTTTATAAAGCCATTCCTTGTGGCTATGGTGTTCTGGAGTCAGGTATGATGAAAGTCCTTATACTCTAAGAAGCATCTTTCCTCCTTTCTTTGTTGGTTTGGAATTCTTCTAGACTAGAACTATCAGTGATCTCAATGTGTTCTGTTCCTTTGGAGCCTTTTTGGGTATCAATCCTAAGGCTTGAACTCAAGTGGGGCTTGAACTCAGAGCCTGGGCACTGTCCTTGAACTATTTTGCTTAAGTCTAGCATTCTAACACTTGAGCAACAACTTGTGGCTTTTTGAATCTTGGCGATTCATTGGAGATACAAATCTTTTGGGCTATACTTCCCTGCCTGGCTTCAAATCACAGTCCTCAAGACTCAGCCTCCTGAGCAGCTCGGATTAGAGGCATGAGTCAGGAGCTCCAGTATACCTTTTCCTTCTATCCCCTTGGTTCAAGGATGGGAATGGAATTGGATAACTGAGGCTATCACTGATTGACTAGCACTCTCTCAATATAACCAGCCTCCAACCTTCAATGTATTCTAATGACTGGCTAATAGCCAAAATCAAAAACAAACCCTTTGATAACACTTGGAAAACAATGGCCCTGTAACAATGACTCTGACATTCAACTATTACTATTTTTTTTATTTTCTCTTGTTCTGTGGAATGAACAAACTTGTCTTCAACATTGTGGAATGATGCCTTTGTATTATCTTGGATCACATACAGACCAAATTAGATGTCACCCACAAATAATAGCACTGTAAAGGATAGAATCCTCAGAAACAAAGCTACATGGTGATGATCGTATCTTACACAACAGTGGCAAATCTATATGTGGGAGGAAAGACAACCTCCTTTGCAAAATGAATGTACAAGTGAAGAATAATAGTGCAACTAGTTCAATGCCACTCTGACAATATAAAATAAATCAACACAAAATGTAAGACCTCAGTCTTCAAAACTTCTAGAGCAAAACACTGGGAAACATGGAAAGCTACAGGATTAAGCAATTATACTCTGGAAATAAGATCAAGGATTGACATATGACATTGCATCAAACTGAAACCTCCATGATGGCACGATGGAGGACAGAGGCAAGAAAGTGTGGTATGCAGGAAACATAATTGAACTGATTACTATGAAAGTAAATAATAAAACCAACTGACTCTACCAATGACAAAAGGAAAAAAATCAGAAATGACAGTGGAGTATCAAATCTGACTACATTGTTCC
Source organism: Perognathus longimembris pacificus (assembly GCF_023159225.1). Classification (NCBI taxonomy): domain Eukaryota; kingdom Metazoa; phylum Chordata; class Mammalia; order Rodentia; family Heteromyidae; genus Perognathus; species Perognathus longimembris. Next base: position 48,122,419 of record NC_063161.1, read on the forward strand.
TCCCAGAACACCTGCTCTTAACTCAAAGGAATCTATTCTTCAGATTGTCATTTCTACACTACATATATGAAAGACCTATAAAGTAGTCATTTTAAATCAGTAGCAATTTAGAACTCATTGCTGTATGCAAAAATCCTACTAATGTGTCTTAGATTACAGAAATTGTACACATGGAAATGTACTGATATGAATATTAAACACACATCTTTTACATACAAAAGATAGATTCGATTCAGAAAGAGCCAAATAGAGCAGTGCAGACATAAAGTTTAGTCTCTACTATATACCTTGAAGGAGAATGAAGTGAATTATAAGATGCAATATATTTTGAGAGGAAAAAGAAATATGAAAAATAGAGCAGAAATGCACAATTGGAAAAATTAATCCTTAGTGGACACCCTGAGGGCAAGCATATGCAGAGATAGGAGAAAGTCCTTTACAAACTACTACATGGTCATTTTTTTGTTTTCTGAAATAATATGCTGGCTTCTTTCCATGATACAAAACTAAGAGTATATTTCTAGTGCCTTGTTTTGAACATATAGAGTAGCAAACTGAACTTGCAAACCAACCAGGGCTTGATGTCACCCCTTTCAATCAGTTTAGCATAGAAAGAAGCAGTACTTGGCCACAGAAGAGGTTTTTCCAGCATGCTAGGCGCACCTTAACCCACAACAACCAAAAGTAGGTATCTTAATGTATCACATCCTTATCTTAAGAGCAAGTAAGCCAGGCCTCTGCAGTTCACAAACATGTGACAAAATACTCAAACTCTTAACTGAACAAAACATTAAATATTCCTCAGCCACTAAGAAAAGACATGAAATTAGTTTATTTGCCACAATTGGGTGAAGCTAGAGATCAATACAGAGGTAGATACAGACACACACACCTATATACATGCACAGGTGGATAAATTATAGAAAAAGGTGACAGAGATAAATAACTCATTTTCTTGTTTGAGTTAAAGGGATAGTGTGAAGAAGAGAAAGATGGGGAGAGAAATTATGGAGTCTTTAAAAATAGTACGAAGACATTCACCTGAGAACTATTGAACAATGGCTGTTAGAAGTGACCAAGAAACAAAGGGCAAAAGATTAGGTCAATCTGTCTAAGTTATCAGATATGCCTGTGTGACATGCCCTGGTGAAAATCCTTTGTACAATCAATATAGTCTATAAAATACTGCATCAAAGGGAACAGGCCACTTAGAGAGGATTGATACCAGGAGAATAGGGGATAGCCAATAAGTGTGTGAATGAAGATGAGCATGGTCAAGTTATTTTATATGTGCATATGAACATAAATGAATCTGATTCAGATTGTTTTATGAAGGAGAGAGAAATGTGGGTGAGAGGTAAAGTGGGTGAGACTGAACAGGGTATATTTGATGCATATGTAAAAAGGTCACAATGTAACCACCTATTGTCAACTAATTTCTGGTAATGAACATTTTTATAAAGCCATTCCCTGTGGCTATGGTGTCCTGGAGTCAGGTATGATGAAAGTCCTTATACTCTAAGAAGTATCTTTCCTCCTTTCTTTGTTGGTTTGGAATTCTTCTAGACTAGAACTATCAGTGATCTCAATGCGTTCTGTTCCTTTGGTGCCTTTTTGGGTATCAATCCTGGAGCTTGAACTCAAGTGGGGCTTGAACTCAGAGACTGGGCACTGTCCTTGAGCTATTTTGTTCAAGTCTAGCATTCTAACACTTGAGCCACAACATGTGGCTTTTTGGATCTTGGTGATTCATTGGTCATACAAATCCCTTGGGCTTTACTTCCCTGCCTGGCTTCAAATCACAGTCCTCAAGTCTCAGCCTCCTGAGCAGTTAGGATTATAAGTGTGAATCATCTTTTTCTTTTATCCCCTTGGTTCAAGAATGGGAATGGAATTGGATAACTGTGGCTTTCACTGATTGACTAGCACTCTCCCAACACAACCAGCTTCCAACCTTCAATGTATTCTAATGATTGGCTAATAGCCAGAATAAAAAACAAACCCTTTGATAACACTTGGGAAACAGTGGCCCTGTAACAGTGACTCTGACATTCAACTATTACATTATTTTTATTTTCTCATGTACTGTGGAAGGAACAAAATTGTATTCAACATTGCGGAATGATGCCTTTGTACTATCTTGGATCACATACAGACCAAATTAGATGTCACCCACAAATAATAGCACTATAAAGGATAGAATCCTCAGAAACATACCTACATGGTGATGATCATATCTTACACAACAGTGTCAAATCCATATGTGGGAGGAAAGACAACCTCCTCAAAATGAATGTACAAATGAAGAGTAATAGTGCAACTAGTTCAATTCCACTCTGTCATTATAAGATAAGTCAACACAAAATGTAAGACCTCAATCTTCAAAACTTCTAGAGCAAAACACTGGGAAACATGGAAAGCTACAGGATTAAGCAATTACACTCTGGAAATAAGATCAAGGATTGACATATGACATTGCATCAAACTGAAACCTCCATGATGGCACGATGGAGGACAGAGGCAAGAAAGTGTGATATGCAGGAAACATAATTGAACTGATTACTGTAATAGGGAGGCCAGATCTGCCCAGTGCCATCAATAGCTGTGGAGGGACTTCAGGTTGACTCCAGCTCAGATAAGAGCTGAAGCCAACTCCATCTCCACTAAGCCCTCCCCTCCCGGAATCCGGACTGGAACCCGAATTCGTCTGCTGCTGCAGAAACAAAGGAGATCTGGCCTCCCTATTACAATTACTATGAAATTAAATAATAAAACCAACTGACTCTACCAATGACAAAAGGAAAAAAATCAGAAATGACAGTGGAGTATCAAATCTGACTACATTGTTCCACCCAGAACACCTGCTCTTAACTCCAAGGGATCTATCCTTCAGATTGTCATTTCTCCACCAGATATATGAAAGACCTGGAAAGTGGTCATCTTACACCAGTAGCAATTTAGAACTCATTGCTACATGAAAAATCCTACTAATGTGTCTTAGATTATAGAAATTGTACACATGGAAATGTACTGATATGAACATTAAAGACAGATCTTTAACAGACAAAGGAAAGATTTGATTCAGAAAGAGCAGAATAGAACAGTGCAGACATAAAGTTTAAGGTTTCTACTATATACCTTGAAAGAGAATGAAGTGAATTATAAGATGCAATATATTTTGAGAGGATAAAGAAATATGAAAAATAGAGCACACATGCACAGTTAGAAAAATTAATCCTGAGTGGACACCCTGAGGGTAAGCATATGCAGAGATAGGATCAAGTCCTTTACAAACTACTACATGGTCATTTTTTGTTTCCTTAAATAATATGCTGGCTTCCTTCCATGATACAAAACTAACAGTATATTGCTAGTGCGTTCTTTTGAACACATAGAGTATCAAACTGAACTTTTTAACCAACGGGGGCTTGATGTCACCGCTTTCAATCAGTTTAGTATAGAAAGAAACAGTACTTGGCCACAGAAGAGGTTTTTTCCAGCATCCTAAGTACACCTAAAACCACAACAACCCAAAGTAGATATCTTGATGTATTATATCCTTATCTTATACTCAAGTAAAAATTTTAACTACTGCCAGAAAACAGGGCAAGAGAATGGCTAGCAACCGAAGGACTGCCACAATCCTCATGGTAATGAGTTGAGAGGATCAAGAAATAAACACAAGAAAGTTCCAGTTCCAAGACAAAGCTAGATATGGACAATAGAACTCCAGATTGGGATACTACAACTTCAGAGAGCACCAAAGAGTTGCCAGTTGATAATCTGTTTTATTCTGAGTTTTTTTGTTTGCTTGTATGATTTGGTGTTGGTACTGGTCCTGGAGCATTTTTGCTTAAGGTTAACATTTTGCCAATTGAGCCACAGTTCCATTTCTGCATTTTCTGAGAGTATTTAATTGGAGACAAGATTTTCACATACCACAGAATTCCCTACATGAGTTGGCTTCTAATCTCCATCTTCAAATCTCAGCATCCAGAATGCACAAACTAAACAAGAGATTCAGCTGCTCAGCCAGAGGCCATTTGGAAATGCTATACGTTCAAATACTTGATTCTGTATAAATAATGCAAACTGTATATAAAGGTTGAAAATACTCTTGATTATCTATGCCTGATTGAGAAGGAAGTAAATTAGAGTGAAGACTGAACTTGGGGAAGAATAGAGGCAAGGGAAATGAGAGCAGGATAGAGAGGGAGCAATGGGAAGTAAGCAAGAGGAGAATCAACGTAAGGTAGAGATTAGACATAGGAGAGGAAGGGCAGGGTAGCGTGAGGATAAGGCTGATCAAGACAGAGTTGAATGAAGGCTGGGTATAGCAGAGGCAGAAGAAAGTGAAGGCATGGTAGAGTTTGGGCAGGGTAGAGCAAGAGTTAGGGGGAGTGAAGTAGGGGTGAGGAAAAGATTAGAAAATTCCTTTCTTTCAGTTGCTATTGAAGCACAAGATACATGTTTAAGACTTACGCCAAGAACGTTTGCCTATTTGTAGGGATTTATATTCAATTTTACTGATTTATCATTGTACCTGTGTTGATTTCTGGGTGGAATTTGGTCAGGTTCCTAGGTTGTGATTTGTCTTATTTTAGAATGACTACTTAATAGATAGCCTATTGGTATTATTTTGGCAGATTGCTGCATCCGATAAAAAAAATCCTTCTGTTGGTTTGATGAGAGCACTAAGAAAAGACTAATAACGTTAACACTTAGTGGTTACTAAGAACCACATACTCAGATCCACATACAGAGAAAACAGCCAGAAGTGGAGCTGTGGCTCAAGAGGTAGAGTGCTAGACCTGAGCAAAAAGAAACCATGGACAGTCAGTGCTCAGGCCATGGGCCCATGCCCAAGGACTGGCAAAACAGAAAAAGGTGATTAGTGGGAGCTGGGGGGGGGGGGGTGTTTATAGTTACAGTAAGGTACTGATTACATTTGTTTTTAAACAAGGTTACCCCATTCTTTATTTTCTCCCTCTAACTGCTCCCTTCTCCCCTTACATGCCTTTCCTCCAAGTTAAAAGGTTCATATCAAACATATTGATAAGGGAGTATTGTTTCTTCTTTTCTCTGCATTTTTTTGGGGGGAGTAGTGTTGGAAGCCAAAGCAGGAGCTAAATTCTTCCTGAACTCTGGCTGTGTTTTCATGGACATGCAAGGACATGGCTTAATGGAAAATCGGAAATGCTTTACTATGTCTGCCATGAGTCCATTCTTATGTTAACCAACCTCATCCTGTCTTAGCTATTGTCTGGTATTGCTAACTGCAAGCCTTTTTTTTTTTTTTTTTTAACTGCAAGCCTTTTTGTGTTCTGGAAGCCTATTTTCTGGTTTACAAACTGCATATAAGCTGGAAGTTAAGAATAAGCATGGCTGCAGTCTTGAGTTACAATCTTGAACTGCAGACCTCCCGTACCTCATCTTTGCCTCTTGTCCTTTTTTGCTTGTCTATCTTTCCTTTTCTTTAATCCTCACCCCCCTCATTCAGGATTCCCTTTCGCTGCCGGCTGGCTCTGGCAAAGTGTCGCCCGAACAGGGACCTCAACACCTGGGATGACAGCAGAGAACCCCACTCAGGTAAGGACATCAGGACACTTGGGAAGGAGAGGGGGAGAGAGAGTGTATTGTCAGAGTAAGAAATTATGGGACAAGGTAACAGCTGCATGCTATACGTGCAGGCCCTCAAAGGGATGCTTCATGCCCGGGGAGTGAAAGTTGGCCAAAGTTAGTTAGAACTTTTCTTTCACTTTATTGAGGAAGCATGCCCCTGGTTCCCAGAGGAAGGAACCATTAACTTAGAAACTTGGCAGAAAATTGGAAAAAAAAAAAAATTCAGGGACATTATGATGCCAATGGCCCTGAGAAAAACCCAGTGGACAATATTACTCTCTGGAATCGGGTCCGAGATTGTTTGGATCCTAGACATGAATGGATTAGATTCAATCAGTCGATCAGAGAAACTGAACAGGGACCTGATGAGCGTTGCCCAGCCCCAAGAGCTTATGCAGCTGCCCGGGAAGAGCTGAGAAAATTAATAAAATCTGAACCCACTGGGATACATATTAAGGAAGACTCAGATGGCTCAGAAACTGAGGAAAAATTATGCAATGAGCCTACTAAAGATAGATCGACCCATGTTGAGAATATGTTGGAATCAATTATAGCCCTATTGTCACAGCTTCATCCAAAACAACAAACTCCTGTAAAGGTAGAGACTTGTGGACCCCCGCCCACAATTCTGGCAGACTTTGATCCTTTCCCACCACCCCCTCCACCTGTTATTGTCTCACAGCCAGTACCATCTCAGTCTGTGCTGTTAAAGGTGCCTGGCCCTCCTAATGGTGAACTTCCCTTTGGGACAAGTTCTAATCTCACCCCTAAGCATAGCACCCTGCAACTCTCCTTGGAGCAGGCTGCTCAAAGAGGGGAGGACATTTCTGGTTTTCACTTATTCCCTGTAAGGAAGAATGAAGATAACAAAAGAGTTTATCAGCCTTTGCCATTTAAACAAATATGAGATCTAAAGAATGCTTGTGCACAATAAGGCCATACAGCGCCATTTACTCAAGTCATTCTTGAAACCTTGGCTACTGAAGCTTTATGCCCAAACAATTGGAAACAGTTGTCTAGGGCTTGTCTTAGTGGAGGAGATTACTTATTGTGGAAGTCTGAATTTGTGGAACAGTGTCAGGCCACAGCAGAGGCCAACAAGACAAATAATGTACCTGCTTCATTTGCACAGCTTGCTGGGGAAGGTGCTTACACTGACACCCAGACCCAGATAGATTACACTCCGGGCATTTATGGTCATATCAGTGCTGCTGCTAAACGTGCCTGGAATAGACTCCCTAACTCTAGTAAGACTGAAGACCTGCCCAAAATTAGACAGGGACCAGATGAACCTTATCAAGATTTTGTCTATCGGGGCTGGGAATATGGCCTAGTGGCAAGAGTGCTTGCCCTGTATACATGAAGCCCTGGGTTCGATTTCACAGCACCACATATATAGAAAATGGCCAGAAGTGGCGCTGTGGCTCAAGTGACAGAGTGTTAGCTAGCCTTGAGCAAAAAGAAGCCAGGAACAGTGCTCAGGCCCTGAGTCCAAGGCCCAGGACTGGCCAAAAAAAAAAAAAAAAGATTTTGTCTCTCGATTATTAGAAGCAACAGGCCATCTGATCCAAGATGAGGATGCTGGCAAGGTTCTTGTACAACAATTGGCGAATGAAAATGCTAATGCAGCTTGCCAAGTGGCCATCAGGCCTTTTAAGAAAAAGGGAGGAATAACTGACTATATTCAGCTTTGTGCAGACATTGGTCCATCCTATATGCAGGGCCTCACACTGGCTGCAGCGCTCCAAGGGCAGACTGTAACTGAGATCTTATGCACCCCCCGTACAGGGGGAAAGGGAAGGGGACATCTACGTACTGCTAGGTCTCCCAGCAGCTGTTTTTCCTGTGGACAAATGGGCCACTTAATGGCTCACTGCCCTAATCAGAAAAGGAGAGCTATGCCTGGAATTTGTCCCCATTGTAAAAAGGGGAAGCATTGGGCTAAGAATTGCAGATCTACTTTGAATGACTTTGGCCACCTGATTTTGGGAAACTGGCAGAGGGGCCAGCCCCTGGCCCCATGAAAAAATTTTGGGGTTGCTCCTTCCTTCCCCCAACCTCAAGCCTATCCCCCAACACCCCGCAGCAACAATCAGTTTCCAGTCTCCTCCAAGCAACACCAGGGAGTGCAGGACTGGACCTCTGTTCCTTCATCTGCACAGTACTGACTCCAGAAATGGGAGTCTAGGCCCTCCCTACAGGAGTCATTGGCCCCCTTCCGAGGGAATCTGTTGGCTTATGGTTAGGCCTCAGAAGCTCTGCACTGAGGGGCCTACATATTATTCCAGGAGTGATAGATCAGGACTATACTGGAGAAATAAAAATCATGGCTTCAGCGCCTGCTAGTGTTATCTCTATCCCTGAAGGATAAAGAATTGCTCAGCTCATCCTTGTTCCTTTAATTTCAGTCAGTGCCTCAGCCACTACAAACCCTAGGGGAGAAAGGAGTTTTGGGTCTTCAGACATATTTTGGGTTCAAAACATAAAACGGGAATGGTCTGAGCTTACAATTTATATACAAGTAAAGCCCTTCTGAGGCCTATTAGATACAGGAGCAGATGTGTCTGTGATAGCCAAGAGACATTGGCCTTCCCATTTGCCCCTTACTGCATCTCTCACATCCTTACAGGGGATTGGCCATGCCACAGACCCCAACAAAGCAGTGCCATCCTTAACTGGAGAGAGGGTGAGGGCCATTCTGGGACTTTCTAACCTTATGTATTGGATCATTTGCCCATAAATTTGTGGGGGAGGGATATTATGGAAAAGATGGGAGTTTATTTGCTTAACCCTAGTGACACAATAACTCGACAACTCTTAAGTCAAGGGCTACTGCCTTCAGGAGGATTGGGAATTCATCAACAAGGAATTAGAGAACCCATTCAACCCCAGCCCCGACCTCTTAGACCTCTTAGACAAGGGCTGGGATATTTTTAATGGGGGCTGCTGCGCATCCTGCCCCTCACACCTATCCTATCACATGGTTATCAGAGACCCCAGTGTGGGTGCATCAGTGGCCCCTATCAATGGAAAAGATTATTGTCACCCAAAAGATGGTGCAGGAATAGCTGGACTTGAGCCACATTGCTCCTTCTACTTCCCCATGGAATTCACCTATTTTCGTTATTAAAAAGAAATCTGGTAAATGGAGACTTCTTCAGGATCCCCGACGAGTAAATGCCACAATGGAATTTATGGAGACATTACAACCAGGTTAGCCCTCTCCTATGGCAATTCCTCAAAACACATACAAAATAATAATTGACTTAAAAGATTATTTTTATACCATACCCCTTACTCCTCAAGATTACAAACGCTTTGCATTTAGTGTCCCTTCAACTAATTTTAAAGAACCCATGAAACGATACCATTGGCTAGTGTTGCCCCAAGGCATGGCAAATAGCCCCACCTTATGCCAAAGCTTTGTAGCACTGGCTCTCTCTTCTACTTGCAAAAATTTTCCTTCTGTTTATATTATTCATTATATGGATAATATTTTATTAGCTCATCTAAACCCTGCAGTAGTACACCAAGCTTTTGGACAATTAAAACAAGATCTCACCTCTTTTGGGTTAATAATAGCTGGTGAAAAGGTGCAAGAGTATCCTCCGTATACGTATCTTGGTCATATTTTAGGTGCTTATTATTTTACTAGTCAGAAATTACAGATTAAGACTTCTTATTTGCGTACTTTGCATGATTTTCAAAAATTTCTGGGAGACATTAATTGGCTTCGCCCTTATCTTAAATTATCCACAGCTGAATTAAAACCCTTATTTGATCTATTAAAGGGGGACCCTGACCCTAAATCTCCCAGACAAATGACAACTGAAGCAGCTAAAGCCTTAAGCATAGTAAATTCTGCCATTTCTTCCCAACATGTAAATTATATTGATTACTCAGCCCCTTGGGAAGCATATATTTTAACTACACCTCATTCTCCAACAGCGGTCCTATGGCAGAAGGGACCCCTTCTATGGCTTTCCTTGCCTGCTACTCCCTCAAAAGTGTTATCTTCCTATTATGAATTGGTGGCCACCTTGGTCCATATGTGCCGAGTGGAATCTTGTAAGTATCTTGGACGAGATGCACAGGTTATTTATATCCCCTATACTTTACAACAGCAAGAATGGCTTTATATTCATTGTGATTTCTGGGCCATTGCTTGGGCCAATTTTATGGGCACTATTTCACATCATTATCCCTCCAACAAATTACTTCACTTCGCCTCTTCTTACACCTTTATATTTCTTCGTATTGTAGCTCTATCACCTCTTTCTATGGCTGCCTTGGTGTTTACAGACGGATGTTCCAATGGAATGGCCACCCTTACTATTGATGGTGAAACTAAATCTTGGGACACTGGTCTTTCTTCTGCCCAGGAAGTTGAACTTCAAGCAGTTTTACAGGCCCTTACACTTTTACCTACTAAAGCTTTTAATTTATATTCGGATAGTCATTATGTTATTTGAGCCCTTCAGGTCATTGAAACTGTCCCTTTTCTTGGAACTGCAAATTCCACTATCCAAACTCTTTTTCACCAGATACACCTTCTTCTTCACTCTCGCACCTGTCCGTGCTTTTTTGGATTTATACGTGCTCACACTAACCTTCCTGGAACATTAAGTGAGGGCAATGCTATTACAGATGAAGCTACTCAAATTTTTCTCTCAGATTGACTTAGCAAAGCAATCACATGCTGCCCACCATCAAAACAGTCGTGCCTTATGTCAGCATTTTCATATCATACGTGAGGCAGCTTGTCAAATTGTAAAAACTTGTCCCAACTGTACTACCTTCCTACCTGCGCCCTCCAATGGCGTTAACCCTCGAGGCTTAGTGGCTAACCATGTTTGGCAAATGGATGTTACCCACATTCCCTCTTTGGACAGCTCCGCTTTGTCCATGTTACCATAGACACTTACTCTAATTTTATTATGGCTAGTCCTCTTATCGGGGAAGCTAGCAAACATTGTATCTCCCATGCCTTATGCTGCTTTGTTACTATGGGACTTGCTAAACAAATTAAAACTGATAATGGTCCAGGATATGTCGGACGAGCTTTTCAAACTTTTTGCAAATCTTACCAAATTGTTCACTCCACAGGAATTCCCAATAATCCTCAAGGTCAAGGAATTGTTGAACGGGCCAACGGTTTGTTAAAACACCAAATTTACAAATTAAAATGGATGGGGGGGAATTATATCCCCTCTCTCCTGTTAATATTCTTTCTCATGCTTTATTCATATTAAATTTTTTAAATTTGGACTGCAATGGCCACTCCGCAGCACAGCGGTTGTGGGAAAAGAGAGAACAAAGAGCTTTTGCCCAAGTTAAGTGGAAAGATCCTTTAACAGGTGCTTCGCACGGGCCCGATCCAATATTGACATGGGGTCGAGGACATGTCTGTGTTTTTTCACAGGATGAAAATGACGCCCACTGGCTACCTGAGCATTGCGTTTGGATTGTGGAAGCTCATCAGAATGGTACAAGTGCTGACCTACTGGGCTTACATGCCAGATTCCCCCGATTGTGCACCCTGCGACTTGGGAAGGAGCTGAGGTGTTCATCCATGTCAACAGATCAGCATACGATACAGCTCCAAATCCTTTTGTCCAACACGTTAAAATGGGAGACTTTACAGCTTCTGGAATTGGAGCCCCTTTGTGTTTTACAACTGATTCCAACAGTTATATTCCAGGCTGCACTGTAATGCAATCCATAAATCATAGAATTTGGATTCCTGATAACACTCAACTATATAATATAAAAATGACTTCATTGCCTACTGGGTTCCCTGTACATGCTAATTCTACATCGTCCTTCATGATACCTGCTGCACCAATTCTTCTCAAATTGTAGAATCCACGGGAGAACTGCACCCCATAGAGTGTAGACATGAACATCCTTTTATAACCAATATTTCAGGAACTAATTTTCAATTGATGGACTGGTCCGAAGCCAATATCACCAACAAGTACAACCCAGGTCTGTGGTGGATGAATGGACACCATCAACACCATGTCTGGATGTTAGTGGCCGCCCTAAATAATATCTCCTGGCCCACGTCATCTTTAAAAAATATTATGAGTTGTATAACACCTCCTTATGCCATTATGTAAGGACCTTTTAATATTTCTATAGGAGACATGTATTTAAATGTTACTTGTACTAACTGTTCTTTTACAAATTGCTTGTATAGTGGTCTTACTGATTCTGTAATTGTTATTAAGCAGCCTCCATTTGTCATGCTTCCTGTGAACATATCTGAAGCTTGGTATGAAGAAACAGGTATTCAAGTGTTAAAACATTTAAAAGAGCTCATGCACCCTAGACGATTATAGGGCTATTGATAGCAGGCATTCTAGCCTTTATTTCCTTGGCTGCCTCTGCTGCAGCAGCTACTGTGGCTTTAACACAAGGTGTGCAAAACAGCTCACTATGTTAATCAGCTTGCTCATAATACTATGCAAGCCCTGCACTTTCAAGGCAGGATTGATGATAAGGTAGAACAAAATTTAGAAGCATTGTATGAATCTGTGTTGTCTCTGGGAGAACAAATTCGTGCTTTACAAACTTTGCAACAGGTGTGCTGTCATGTTGGGTTTGACTTTATTTGTGTGACCCTCCATAAATAGAATGGGTCAAACTATCCTTGGGAACAAGTCGTAGCATACCTTAATGGTATTTGGCACCATAATAGTTTGTCCTTAGATCTCTTTCAACTCCATAGGCAAATAGCTGGACTAGAACAAGCTCCGCCACTGGACTCTGAAGTGGCAAAAACAGCAAAAGAACTGTTTGAACAACTTCAACAGTATATCCCTTCCTTGACTCATGTTAAGAGGCTGCTAATGACATTACTCGGCCCAGGGATACTTTTGCTGATGGTTTTCCTATGCCTTCCTTGCATTATACGTTCATTTCAAAACTCTTTTATGAGTTTAGCCAGCCAGTTACATAAGATCAAGCTCCAAGTAAATGAGTTCCCCTGAGAGGAACTGCAGGCAGAGACAAGTAAGAGGGGATCCCCGGTTTGAGTGCAATAAGACAGGGACTTCAGCTTTGCTCTGAAGAAGTTCCCGATGACGGGTAAGGCAGGCTAGGCAACTCACTCAACCTAAGACGGGGGGGTTCGCTGTTTTAAACAAAGACGGGGGAGATGTTGGGAGCCTAACCAGCAGCTAAATTCTTCCTGAACTCTGGCTGTGTTTTCAAGGACATGGCTTAATGGAAAAGCAGAAATGCTTTACTATGTCTGTCATGAGTCCATTCTTATGTTAACCAACCTCATCCTGTTTAGCTATCATCTGGTATTGCTAACTCCAAGCCTTTTTGTGTTCTGAAACTTTAAGCCTATGTATGCTATTTCCTGGTTTTCAAACTGCATATAAGCTGGAAGTTAAGAATAAACATGGCAGCAGTCTTGAGTTACAATTTTGAGCTGCAGACCTTCCGTACCCCATCTTTGCCTCTTGTCTTTTTTCTCTTGTCTATCTTTCCTTTTCTTTAATCCTCGCTCCCCTCATTCAGGATTCCCCTTCGCTGCCAGCTGGCTCTGGGAGGGTGGGATCTGGTCCTGGAACTTGAACTCACAGTCTGAATGTTTTCCCTTACCTTATATGCTCAAGTCTAACGCTCTACCACTTGAGCCACAGTTCCACTTCTAACTTGGTAACCAAGGCCTAACATATGAAATTGTAAGCTCTCTGTACCTCACTTTGACAATAAATAAGACAAAAAAGTAACACAATGAGAAAAAATAAAACAAAACAAGAATAAAAAAAAAAGAGTTAAGAGCTTCACAGACTATCCAGCCTATGCTACCTTAGAACCACAAGCTCAGATCTCTGCCTCTTGAGTACCTAGGAGTGAACCACTGAGGCCTCAGATGAAGACACACTAATTTGAGATTTTAGTCTCATCCATGACTCTACTCAGCCAGGCAGTTGAAATTCCTCATTAAATAGACCCTGCAGGAATGATCAATTATCTCTGACTTCACTCAAATAAAACTTCCTCTACTTTGAAAGAAAACCACATATCCACTCCTTCTAACAACGAGAAGACACATACATTCATAAGAGCATTTAAGCCACTGTCAGGACACACAGTTGGTGCTATTAGGTGAGCAATAATTAATTAAGCCTACAGGTTTGAAAAAGTTCTGTCAGAGGCTTCCTTTTCTCCATACATATATAAGAAATAAGATCATCTACATCCAAAATGGACTTGATCATCAGGCATGTAGCTTTCCATGTCTTTTGCTTAGAAATTCTTATAACTTAGAATACACATACAGGAGCTCACAGGAATGGGAGAAGGTGACAGAAGGAAGGAGAAGAATGGAAGAGCAGATTTCCAGTACCTGAGGTATCAGAGGCAGCATCTGGTGCCTCATTCTCTATAACACAAAAACAAAAGGATGTAAGATGATGATTCTTACAGGGAAGATAGGAGGTGACCAATACCGGAGATGTTCACACATGGAAAGCATTCATCCTGAGTGGACATACTGAGGATAAAGCAGATGCCTACAGGAGAGAAATGTGGTCCTTTTCCACTTCCTGAAATAAAAGCTGATAATCTTCTCAATCAAGATTTATTTACAATAATTAGCACTAGAGAGCCAAGTTTATAACGTAGTAAACTCTTACTGGATTAGGTAACTTAAGTCTCCTGGGTTAGGTCAGGTTAATAGTCACTTAGAGACGGAATCAGGTACTCAACAATAGGTCAAGAAGTGACAGAATCCTGGGATTTCCTAAACCCAGAGCCCCAGATTTGGTAATATTTTTGTTATGTTATTGCCTCAAACTTCCATTTGGGTGAGAATGTTTACTTTTTTTTCAAATTTTTATTATCAAACTGAGGTACAGAGAGGTTACAGTTTCATACATTAGGCATTACACTATCTCTGTAATCTTATCTGAGTATATTGGAAACCATGTACACTGGTATTAGAACTAGGAAATTGAAAGGGAATACCAAAATTGAGAGACACAAGGTAAAAAAAAAAAAAGACAAACAACTACAAAAGCAATACTTGCAAAACTGTTTGGTGTAAGTGAACTGATCAACTCATGGGGGAAAGGGAAAGGGGTAGGAGAGAATGTTTACTTATGACCAAAAACCAGGATGGGAGAAATTCCAAGCAATACAAGGAGGGACAAGGTCTTCATGGTACTTGAGTTGAAGATTAGGAATCACAGACAAAATACTCCAGAAACCAGGAGAGGCCAAGGTGCTAATACTGGAAATTCCGGATCTGACAAAATATATGTTGAATGTACCAATCAAAATTTGCCAGGGGAGAACTTGGATCACTACTACCAGGAAACATTGATTCCCAGTAACAGGAAAGAATGAAAAGCATAGCCAGAATATTCTGTAAAGGTCATGACTTTCACTCCTTGACTCTGTTGATGCACATGTCATCTCAAAGATGTCCTGCTTCAACCATGTTCCAAGCAACACATTCCCATTCAGACTTTTATCCCTGTGTAACTTGGAGCTTCATTGTTACTATCTTCTCTTACAAAATTGACATGTCCCACACATATCACTCTAATCAATGAATTTATGCTCCCCAAATACCCCAATTCATAATCCTATAACCTTTTCAACTCCATAACTTTTCCAAAGGAATCATCATGATAGAACAGCCAGATTGGAAGAACAACCTTTCCAGGACAGTCTGTGCATTCGTCAATCTGGGATTTCCCCCCTGAACCTGTGGAGAAGCTCATCTGGCCTCAGGCAGAAAAATTCTATTAACTCTATAGAGTCAAATCTGACCTTACTCATTTAAGAAATCCTTACATAAACATACAAAATCTAGGAATAGGAAGGGAAATGACATTTATTAATTGCTGCATTCATTTGGTTTATTTATTCCATCATACTTTTGATAGAGTAATATCATGCATCAGGAACACTGAAAGAAAACAATGAACAAAGCAAACCAATATCCTATTACTTTCACACTTATGAAAATTACTGTTTCATTTTATTTTATGGGTGATGTCGGGGTTAATGTTACGTAACTAAGGTAATTAATATACTTTTTGTAAAACATTGGTAGCTCCTCCCTTATTTTCTCCCACTTCCCTCCACCCCTTGCCCCACTGACTTCTCTCCCCAAAAATTTCTTTCGTTTTTTAATGCCCAGTTTGAAGTTATTTTAGTTTTTCCTTTGGTTTATCCCGTTGCTAGTGTTTTTGATTTTGTTACCCTGTCTCTTATCTGTACTTTTATACTTAGATACATGTATTTTTAATATTTTTATTAATAATTTTTTATTTATTGTCAAAATGATGTACAGAGAGCTTACAGTTACATATGTTAGGCCATGGGTACATTCCTTGTACTGTTTTTTACCTCCTCCCTCATTCCCACCTTCTCCCTCCCCATTCCCCTCTCCCCCCATGAGTTGTTCACTTGGTTTACACTAAACGGTTTTGCAAGTGTTGCTTTTGGACACGTTTATCTTTTTATCCTTTGTGTCTCAATTTTGATATTCCCTTTCATTTCCCTAGTTCTCTAGTTCCCCATTAATATCCCAACACCATTTCTTAATGAAATAGAGGAAGCAATCCAGAAATTCATATGAAACAGTAAAAGACCCTGAATACCCAAAACAATAATAAGCATAAAGAATAGAGCTGGAGGAATTACAATACCCAATTTCAAGCTGTATTATAAAGCTATAGTAATAAAAACAGCTTGGTATTGGCACAGAAACAGGCCTGAAGACCAATGAATGGAACAGAACTGAAGACCCAGAAATGAACCCGCAGAACTATGCCTGCTTAATCTTTGAAAAAGGAGCTAAAAAAGTAGTCTGGAAGAAAGATAGCCTTTTTAACAAATGGTGCTGGCAAAGCTGGTTCAACACATGCAACAAACTAAAACTAGATCCTTATATATCACCCTCCACCAAAATCAATTCCAAATGGATCAAAGACCTCAAAATAAAAACAGATACCCTGAAACTAATCGAAGGAGTAGGAGAAACACTTGGGCTCCTTGGCACGGGATGAAACTTCCTCAATAAAGGCCCAGAAATGCTATATATCAAAGAAATGTTGGACAAATAGGATTGCATCAAACTGCAGAGCTTCTGCAGCGCAAAGGACATAGCTCCCAAGATAAACAGAAAGCCCACAGAGTGGTCGAGTGGTTAAGGTGATGGACCAGAAAGCCCACAGATTGGGAAAAGATCTTTACTGGCCATACTTACACACTGTTAAATATAGTATATTGAAGCAAGGTACCAATGGCTCACACATGGAATCCTACTTATGCAGAAGGCTGAGATCGAAGGGCCAGAAGCTACCTCAGGCAGGGAAAACCATGAGATTCTTATCTCTTAGTAAACAACACAAAAGCGAGAATAGGGACTATGACTGTTGAGTGGTAAAGCATAGCCTTGTGCACAAAGACTAAGATATAGCAACCAGTCTCAAAATTGGCACACACACACACACACACACACACACACACAAGCACACACACCCATAGCTTGAGAATTCAGAAAAGTAAGGATGGAAAAAAGCAAGAAAATAAAAATGAGTTTTACGTGTGGTACAATTTTTAATAATAAATAGCAAATGAAGAATACAGTGTTGACAATTAGTAGATCACCTGCCTAATAGGTGCAAAGTTATGTATTCAACTAACATCAAAATAAAAGAAAAAGAAACAAAACAAGGAAAGTATTGGTAGTACAAGAATGGAATTCTGGGCTGGGAATGTGGCCTAGTGGCTAGAGTGCTTGTCTCCCATACATGAAGCCCTGGGTTCAATTCCCCAGCACCACATATACAGAAAACGGCCAGAAGTGGCGCTGTGGCTCAAGTGGCAGAGTGCTAGCCTTGAGCCAAAAGAAGCCAGGGCAGTGCTCAGGCCCTGAGTTCAAGCCCCAGGACTGGCAAAAAAAAAAAAAAAGAATGGGATTCTATCTCAGATAAGGAGAAATGTATCCTGTGGTCTCTCTCTGAAGGAGACATTGCTTCTGTGTTTGTAAATACAATGTCTCTGCATTGCCTACATCAGACCTCATTTCCCTCATATGATCCCGCCTCATCCTGAATGACTCAAAACACAAGTCTGCTCAACTCTAATACTTTCCAAAAAGATGTGGGCTATTTAAGTGTGCTTATACTTATAATACAATTTTGTCACTTCTGAACATTTCAAAAGGACACATCAGGTTACAGGTTGGTTGGTATGGGTTTCTGCAACTTGCCAGAAGTGCTGGCAAGCACTGTGCTATGCAAGTCCTGCTTTCCCACAAGGAAGAATAATCCTGGAAGAGAAGTTGTTTTCTGAAAAGTACTAAATGTGATGAACAATTGAATTAAAACACAGGTCACAGAATAAGAATCTGGCAATCATTTGAACTTCTGAGGTTTACAAATGACAATCTGCTGTGTTGTTCATTGGGTTTGATTGCTCCCTTCCCCAAACTTCCTGGAATTAAGTAAATCAGATTCAGGATTGGCAGTTCCCAATTGTGTGCTCTGTGGATTAGGTGCCCTGATGGACAATCTGGACTCTGCATCTGGATGTCTTCTGAAACAATCTTCAAAGGGATGCTTGGTTTTCATTTATTACCCTGAAGATTTTTCAAACCTGGTACTAATGTGAATTTCTACTTTTCTGATCTCTGGTTTCTTACATGAACAGATGATTGAAGGCCCTAGAAAAAATATATCTACTGTTGGAAAGTTTGTCCTCAGTTTCTAAAATGAGAATTCAGAACAACCCTTCTTGTTTGGTTCTCTATCTTTTCCATCCTTATTTTTATTAAGTGATATGTACCTCATTTGATCTGAGGATTTCCTCAAACTGTCAGATCTTTCTTCTGTGCTAAGGGTGACATTCAAGTGTATTTTGGTGCCTGCTGAATATATTTGAGAAAATAATCAAAGGTTTAATTTAAAGAGAACAAGACTAGACGTTTATTAGACTTCTAAGTGATTACAATTATTATACTTCTGATTTTCCTTAATGTGGCCACTCAATAATAATTTATTTTTAATAGAACCATCATGACTGTTGATCATATTCCCCTTTCTGTCATAGTACTGATTATGGTCTACTTTCCATTCCTCCCTCCACCAGATTGAATATTAACATCAGAGGTCTCAGGCTTGCTGGCTTGCATGCTCATACTCAAGCTCTCCTATTGCACCCATATCTCCTTCCTTTTGTGCCTAATTAACTGAAACATCATGGGCTTTTCTTCCCCTACTGCCTAGAAACAGCAATCCTCCATGTCTCTGCCTCCTATGTAGTTGTGAATATATTTATGACCCACCCTCTACTATGTCTTCTTTTCCTCTTCTCCTTATGAAAATCCCACAATTTCCATCCTATTATTGCCTTTGTTCTTCAATGTTTTTTCTCTCCTTACCCACAATTCTGTCAACTACCCTGCACATGATCTCAGCTTAAGGACGTTTAAGCATACACAATGATTATTTGTTACATAAACACTCAGGTTGAAGAATGTCTGTCTATGCATGAGCAGGACAAATTTCTTTCCCCAAGAAACTGTTAATATCTCTCTTTTAGCTCTTCCACCTAAATAATTTACTCCTGGAGTTAAAATATGTGTTTGTTTGTTTGTATATGTATTTGTTTCTCCTCTAAAAATTACTGTTGCTGTAGAAGCAGATCCAAAAACCAACTGACATTAGTTAGATTGAACGTGTTTTGAATTATTAGCTCACCTCTCATGTATTTGATAAAGATACTTGTTTTCTTAAAGAGTAGATTCAACTCTGATCTAAAGATCCAAAACAAAGTAAAATTGTATGAAATTCTTAATCTTCAATGAACTAACCAACATAAAAAATTAGTAAGCTAAAAATATCAACCACAGGGAATCCAAAGTTTTCCTCAAATAATCTTTATTTGAAAGAAGATAAAATGATTGAAGTTGAGGGATAGGCAAACCAAAAGGTTATTTGTTGGATGAAGTCAAAGGATGTGTTCTGTTCTGGCCAAACGGAATGTGGTAAAATCACAAATCTGCTCAAGGGTCACCAGAAGAACTTCTGAGAATTTGTTCTATGAAGGAGAGAATAGACAATATTATGAAGTTTCCATGAGGAATGAGGAAAGAGTCCTCACACTTTGGAATCGCTCAATTCAGAAAAAAACTTTGAAGTGGCATTAAATTCAAAGGAAATACTAAGGAGTATGAGTCTTAAATTTCAAAATAATAGAGCAAAGTTTCATCTGACATATTTGAATATACATCTTCTGATTCACAATGAGTAAACAAGGAGATTACAGAGTTTATCATGGGTCAAATTCCATATTTGTCACAACATGATCAACCTTCTTCCAGAATAGAAAGAGAGCCAGTGATTTCCCACAGCATGGATACTAGATATGAGGGAGGAAGATTTCAATAAGTGGGAAATTACATCTGGGAAAGAAGTATCTCAAATCCCATGCTGGTCTCCTTCTCTGACACATAACTGTGAATTTCTGAGTGATGAGTTTTGAACAGCTGGAATATCTAATTGAATTTGCTAACCTGGATTTAGTGTAAACTCTTTTCTCCATTTAATTTGGAAAGAACCAGATACTTGACCACAGAACAGGAGTTTCCAGTATCCTAGGCACACCTGAACTAACAACCCCCCAAGGCAGGTAACAATGTACTATGCCTCAATCTCATACTCAAGTAAGAATTTTACTTGCTACTAGAAACCAGGATAGGAAAAATTGCCAGCCACAGAAGGACTTCCAAGATCCTCATGGTTATGAGTTGAGTGAGGATCAGGAAATATACACAAGAAAGATCCACTTACAAGACAACGCTAGATACTGACAGCAGAAGAGCAGATTGCATTACTGTATCTTCAGAAAGTACCAGTAATGAGTTACCAGGTCACAATCTGTTCAATTCTGGGTTTTTGGTTGGTTGCTTGGTTTGGTGCTAGTACTGGTCCTGGAGATTTTTTGCTTCAGTTTAACATTTTGTCAATTGATACACAGTTCTACTTCTGCTTTTATATACACTAAATGGGAGATAATGTTCTCACACAAAATAAGCCTTGCTTGCTTGCAAACTCCATTGCCAAATCTCAGACTCCAGAGTAGCTAGAATTTTAGATGTGAGCCAATTTGTGAACTATTTGTTAAATTCATGACTAGAATTAGAGCACAAAATAAGAGATTCAGCAGCTTACCTGGGGGGCCATTTAGAAAAGCTATGCCTTCATGTCTTTGATTCTATATAAGTAATGCAAGCTGTGTTTAAAGATGGTAAATACTCTAGGTTAACTAAGCTTGATTAAGAAGGAAGCAAATGAAAGTGAAGGTTGACAAGTGAGAAATGGGGAAGCCTGAAGGCAATGGAAGAGAGACTAGAATAGAAGGAGAGCAGTGGGAAGTGATCAAGAGTTAAGTGAAGGTGGGGTAGAGTTTAGACACAGGACAGTGAAGGCAGGATAGAGTGAGAGAAAGCTGGGTCCAGACAGAGTTGATTGAAGGCTGGGAGTAATGAAGGAAGAAAAAACTGAAGGTATGGTAGAGTTGCAGGGTATAGGGAGAGTAGGGAAGTTTGGAGTGGAGGAGAGGAAGAATATTGGAAACTGCTTTCTTCCCAGTTGGTATTGAAGCACAAGACACATTTTTAAGACTTACTCAAGGATGTTTGCCAGTTTGTGGGAATTTACATTGAATTTTATTGTTATGTTTATCATTGAACTTGCTTTGTTTTTCTGTGTGGGATTGTGTTTTCTGTTTGTTTGTTGTTGTTTTTTTTTTGTTTCCTGAGTTGTGGTTATTCATCTGATTTTAAACTGCCCACTGAACTAGAAAACCTGGGGATAGTATATTGTGATATTGCTGGATCCTATGCAAATCCCTTAGTTGGGAAGATGAGGACAGCAAGAAATCCCTAATAACTCTCCAAACTTACTGGTAAGTCTTGAACAATACTCAGTTTCTGTCTTATCTCTAAATTGTAAACATCAAACACCAAAATAAAACTCTATCAGGAGATAGATGAGTTTGGTAGATTGGGACAGAACATTGATGCCTTCTAAGTGTTGATGTTGAATATTCCTACAAAGAAATTCCTGCACATATTATACTCATTACCCACTTCCTTATTTAAAAAAAAAGGTATGTAGAAAAAACATTAAAAACTCCACTTATTTAAAAAGCATAGACATATTTGAAAACATGCAGTTTCTTCGATGGGTGGTCTATGGGAAATCAGCTCCAGTCTATAAGGAAGACAATGATCCATAATAATGCTCTCAACTATGATTTCTTTGAAAGCAGATCAAAATGATCAGTGATGGTAATTCTGGGTAGGCAAAAGCTAGGCTATGGGAATAAAGTAAATGAAGGGCTATTCTGCACAAGTTCAGAAATAAAAATCTGCAAGCTACAAAACAAATAAAGTACTTTTTTCTACTAAAATTCATAGCCCTGTAAAAAGGCCACCATTGAAAATAGAGTGTCAAGGTGATGAAGTATATAGCCTACTCTGGAATGTAAATGCACACTGAAAAATATTAGGACACATTGACTTCCATGGATTCACCTTGAATTCAAAAGAAAATGATCCAAAATCAAAAACTAAATCTGGATGATAAATAAATTCACATATTCCCAAAAGATTGTCAATATCACATAAAGCAGTTGGCAATGAGAGGCCTCAACATAAAGCTATCCATAGCACTGGTGGCTCATGAATGTAACCTTAACTACAGGAAGCTGAGATCTGAGGATCATGGTTCAAAACTAGCCCCAAAATAAAACATCCAAGAAGCTCCTATTTTCAATTAACCACCAGAAAAACTGGAAGTGGTGCTGTGACTCAAGTGTTAGAACTCTAGCCTGAGTGCCCAAAGGACGAGTTTGAGCCTCATGACCAATAAAATAAAATCTCCAAAGAACACAGAATTTTCAACCAAAAGTAAATTAAAGTATCACATGACTCACATAGAAAATGTGTATTCAAATAATGTCTGCTAAAAATACTGTTCTCTCCAATGCAAGTAATATAAAAAGATGCAGTAAAAATTGTTGCTGTGGGCCAATGAAATCTAGTTGCAATCATAACTACTGAGGAGGTGAGATATGAGAATTGTGCTCTAAACCCAGGCTGGCCAGGAAAGTCTAGATGAGTCTTCGGTAAAATGAAATACTAAAAAGTCAGACATTGAGCCTTGCTTCCAATTGTAGAGTAAATATGCTCAGAGATAATGCAAAGTCCCTGAGTTCAAACCCCAGGACCAACACCCAAAAAAGCCTCTAAATGACTAGAGCACATTGAGATCACTAATAGTTCTTGTCTAGAAGAATTCCAAAACAACAAAGAAAGGAAACACTAGTGCACATGCACACACACCCATGAACACTTACACAAACACACTTGATAATTTGAAAAACTGCAACAACTGGCACAAAAAAAAATAAAATGTAATTAATGCTATCTGAAAAACTGCAACCTGTTGGCTCCTTTTAAGTTTAAATTTACACAACCCTGATTCCAGCACAAGGAATTAAGGAGAAATGGCCAAGAAAACTATAGATTTCTTGATTGTCTCTCTGTGCCCCATAGTTTTCTGTAACACTGGAAAATAACAGTATACAATAGCCATGTAAAGAAAAAATTAGATAAACAATGCTTACCTACGAATTTAAACAACAAATTGCTTATTTCAAATAGATTTAAAACTTGAGAGATGTCAACAATAGGTTCACCTTCAGGGACATCTGAAATGAGGAGAAAAAATTCAAGTGATACATCACCTCTTTAAAGAAATGAAATGTGAGAAAGGCTAAGTCACAGATATCAAAGCCACCAAGAATGAGGTCCTTGATATAGGATTGGGGACCAAGGGCAGTGGGTTACATTAATGAAAACAGGAGAGAAGGCAAAGTAATCAGACAATTCAATGCATGTTCTACAAAACTAAGAAAATTGAACAAAGGGGCAGGAATGGGAGGTTTGGGAGGAAGATGAAAGGAGAGACATGTTCTGCATATATTTTAGTTATGAGGCCTTTGTCCGTTGAATGGCCAGTAAAGATCTTCTCCCAATCTGTGGGGTTCCTGTTTATCTTGTGAGCTATGTCTTTTGCCCTTAATTGGAAATAAGATTTTCACATGCCACAGAATTTCCTGCTTGAGCTGGCTTCTAACCTCCATCTTCAAATCTCAGCCCCCAGAATGCACAGAGTAAACAAGAGATTCAGCTGCTCAGCCAGAGGCCATTTGGAAATGCTATACTATCAAATACTTGCTTCTGTATAAATAATGAAAACTGTGTATAAAGGTTGAAAATACTCTTAATTATCTATGCCTTATTGAGAAGGAAGTAAATTAGAGTGAAGACTGACAAGTATGAACTTGGGGAAGAACAGAGGCAAGGGAAAGGAGAGCACGATAGAGAGGGAGCAATGGGAAGTGAGCAAGAGGAGAATCAAGGCAGGGTAGGGTTTAGGCATAGGAGAGTAAGGGCAGGGTAGTGTGAGGATAAGGCTGATCAAGACAGAGTTGAATGAATGCTGGGTATAGTAGAGGCAGAAGAAACTGAATGCATGGTAGAGTTTGGGCAGGGTAGAGCAAGAGTAATGGGGAGTGGAGTAGGGGAGAGGAAATGCCTTTCTCCCAGTTGGTACTGAAGCACAAGATACATGTTTAAGACTTATGCAAGGATGTTTGCCAATTTGTAGGGATTTATATTCAATTTTACTGATTTATCATTGTACCTGTATTGATTTCTGTGTGGAATTTGGGACAGGTTCCTAGGTTGTGGTTATTTGTCTGATTTTACAATGCTTACTTAATTAGATAGCCTATTGATATTATTTTGGGAGATTGCTGCATCCGATTTAAAAAATCCTTACGTTGGTTAGATGAGAGCACTAAGAAAAGACTAATAACGCTAACACTTAGTGGTTACTAAGAACCACATACTCAGATCCACATACAGAGAAAACAGCCAGAAGTGGAGCTGTGGCTTAAGAGGTAGAGTGCTAGACCTGAGCAAAAAGAAGCCGTGGACAGTCAGTGCTCAGGCCCCTTGCCAATCTTAAAGGAGAGCTAAAAGTTTATTTACCTGAAATAATTTGATTTCCTTACAGTTTTACAATTTGGATGCATTGAAAAGGCAAATATGCTAAGTCTGAAATCTCATGGTTGTAATTCTGGGGCACACTTTTAAGTGTACTCTTGTTACAATTGTTTTGAGTATCAATTTGATGAATCGGGTACTAAATTTTATAAATGTAAACGGTAATGTAATACTAAGATTAACTATCTTAAGTTACATTTAATCAGGTAAATATTTTAAAGTATATAAACTAATGGGGAAAGAAGTACACAACTTTCATTAACTCTCTGTATATAGAAAAAATGGCTCTTTTAAAAAAGGCAGCCAGGAGGCAATGTTCCCCTTGGGCTTCAGTTTTTCTATGCAAATAAAGGCTGAGGTATGAATTTAAAAGGCTTTAGAATGCCTTCCTAGATTAAAAAAAGTTGGAAGTGAAAGCAGGTAGCCTAAAGCAATGGGTGGCACCTAGGCTCCAGATTTCTTCAAATACACCCAGGCTTGGTAAAAGACTTACCATCAAAAATGGATTTCTAAATGTTTGTTTTAAGTTGGATATAGAAAAACTATGGCTACCAACATGATTGTTTAATTGCTACTGCAGTTTTCCTTGCATGATTTCAATAAAAGTATTTATTATTTGCTGTACCTGATAAAAATATTGTATCAGAATTGTTACAGATTTTGCCTTTACACTTGCAACAATATGGTTTAATAATTGCCCCTGATAAAATTCATTTAAACAGAAGACCCATTTAAGTATCTAGGATATTTAGTTAAAAGACAAGCAGTTACCCCCCAATTAATAAAAATTCGGACTGAGGAGTTAAAAACTCTTAATGATTTTCAAAAGTTATTAGGGGACATTAATTGGCTTCGTCCTTCCTTAGAAATTCCCACATATGCTTTGCATAATCTATTTTCCATTCTTCAAGGAGATTCAGCCTTAAATAGTCCTCATAAATTAACTGATGAGGCACGTCAGGAACTGCTCTTAGTAGAAAAGGCCTTGACTCAAATTCCTTAGCTCGGGTAGACTTATCTGCCCCTATTGGGTTATTAACTTAACTTACCAAAAAACGACCCCACAGGGGTGCTAACATGGCACAATAAGCCTTTGGAATGGATATAAACCAAACACACATTCTTCAAAACATTAAGTACCTATTTGGAGATTATCAGCTTCATTATTATGCAAGGCCGTAAAAGATGCCTGCAAATCAGTGGACAAGATATATACTTTACTATCGTGCCTGTACTTAAACAGAAATTCAAATTTACATTACAAACCTCTGATATCGTCCCTCTAGCATTAAATGGCTTTACTGGAGAAATCTTATATCATCTACCTTCTAGCCCTTTATGGCAATTTTTTCAAAGACAAACTTATATTATTGATAATATTTTACTTTCTGAACCCATCCTAAATGCTCCTAATGTTTTTGTAGATGGTACCAAAAATAACAAATGTGCTTTCTGGACAGAAAATAAATATCAAGTTTTCTTCACTCCCTGGAGATCAGCACAACAAAATGAGTTACAGGCTAAAATATATGCTCTGGAAAATTTCTTGGTACCTTTCAATTTAATTACTGACTCTGCCTATGCAGCACATGTCTTGTGCAATATATATTCTGCTGTTATTTCTCAAATGGAACCCCCACTAGGTTCACTATTTAAACAAGTACAAAGCCTGTTGCGCCAGAGACAGCACTCTTTATATGTAGTTCATATTCGTGCTCATTCTAATTTACCAGGTCCTATGGCATATGGCAATTCTCAAGTAGATGCTTTAGTCTCTTTTGCCTCAGCAGAAGAAGACCATGCTGCCCGGCACTCTAAAGCAGGTCATTTACATGTCACTTATAAAATTCCTTTTAAACAGGCTAAACAAATTATTGCCAATTGTCCTACTTGCCGACCCTTGCACTTACGAACTCTTCCTCATGGTGCTAATCCTCAAGGCCTGGCTCCTAACAAAATTTGGCAAATGGATGTAACACACATCCCTGAATTTGGCCACTTACAATATGTGCATGTAACCATCGACACATATTCTTCATTTATTTGGGCCACGCCTCTACCGAGGGAAAAAGGAACTCGTGTTATTCAACATTTACTAAAAACATTTGCAGTCATGGGGATTCCTTCTCAAATAAAAACTGACAATACACCAGCTTATTCCAGTAAACAAGTACAAAAAATTTTAGAATTTCATAACATCCTTCATGTTACAGGAATTAAATATAATCCTCAAGGTCAAGGTATAGTAGGAAGAGCTCACTATACCTTAAAAACACAAATTAAAAAGTTAAAGAAGGGGAGTATGGATAGTACTTTGCAGAAGCAATGTTTGTTCTTAATTTTTTTTCAAATTTTTATTATCAAAGTGATGTACAGAGAGGTTACAGTTTCATACGTTAGGCATTGGATACATTTCTTGTACTGTTTGTTACCTTGTCCCTCATACCCCCCTCCCTCCTCCCCCTTTCCCTTTACCCCCCTGAAGCATTCAGTTCACTTACACCAAACAGTTTTGCAAGTATTGCTTTTGTAGTTGTTTGTCTTTTTTACCCTATGTCTCTCAATTTTGGTATTCTCTTTCAATTTCCTACTTCTAATACCAGTATACACGGTTTCCAATATACTCAGATAAGATTACAGAGATAGTGTAGGTACAACCACAGGAAGGTGATACAAGAACATCACCAATAATAGAAGCTACAGATACACACGGGATGCTGAAAGTAGTTAACAACTGTGATATAACAATTGTCTCCATAACATGGAGTTCATTTCACTTAGCATCATCTTAGGTGTTCATAAGGGTATAGCTATTCGGCTCTTGTGATGCTCTGCTATGACTTGCCTAAGCCTGTACTAATTATTCCCAATAAGGGAGACCATAGAGTCCATGTTTCTTTGGGTCTGGCTCACTTCACTTAGTATAATTTTTTCCAAGTCCTTCCATTTCCTTACAAATGGGGCAATGTCATTCTTTCTGATAGAGGCATAATATTCCATTGTGTATATGTACCACATTTTCCTGATCCATTCGTCTACTGAGGGGCATCTGGGTTGGTTCCAGATTCTAGCTATGACAAATTGTGCTGTGATGAACATTGTTGTGCTGGTGGCATTACTGTGATTTTGTTTGTGGTCTTTTGTATAGATACCCAAAAGTGGGGCTGCTGGGTCATAGGGGAGTTCTATATTTAGCCTTCTGAGGAATCTCCATACTGCTTGCCAAAGTGGCTGAACCAGTTTACATTCCCACCAACAATGAAGTAGGGTTCCCTTTTGGCCACATCCCCTCCAACAATTGTTATTGTTAGTTTTCTTGATATATGACATTCTTACTGGGGTGAGATGGAATCTCAATGTTGTTTTGATTTGCATTTCTTTTATGGCCAGTGATGTAGAGCACTTTTTCATGTCTCTGGGCCATTCTCATTTCCTCATCAGAGAAGTCTCTTTGAAAGTCTTTAGCCCACTTGATGAGGGGCCTATTGGTTCTTTGCGGTTTTGTTTTGGAGGAAGGTAATTTTTTAGTTCTGCATATATTTTAGAGATGAGGCCTTTGTCCGTTGAATGGCCGGTAAATGTTCTTAATTTTTTAATTTGCCTCAAGGAGATGTTTTGGCGAGAGCTGAGGGACACTTACTAGCTCCGCCTATGTTAAACAACTCAGCCAGTTTGGATAAAACCGGGGGAGGGGCAAGATTGGGCCCCCAGGGAGATAATACCCCAGGGGCAAGGATATGCTTATGCTTCTACAGAAGACAGCCCATCTTTCTAGCACCTGCTCCAGTGGATCCAGCAACAAACACCGCACTGTGCATCAAGACCGGGATGAGACATTCTCATCCAAGTGATAAGGCCATTCTAATGTACAGGTGTGCATTGGTAACCTGTAGGGGCTACATCAGAGGTAATGTATTGGGCCTATATTTCTAACCCTCCTTTATTACAACCATATTTATGGACAGAAGCCCCTGTCTCTGTTTTTACATCTATTCCTAATTTACTCTCTCCCCCTTATGGGTTTGGCATTCCAGTCTTTCCTATGGAAGAAGGATAATCTTTTCATTTTTCTCACGCTCAATTTTCTAAGACTATCTGTTTAGGCCATTCCCCATGTTATCTTTTTAGATATCAATATTGGATTCAGCATGGAGGTTCACATAATTGCAGTAGAACTCAGCTGGTGAGACTGTCCTCTTGGTCTGAGGGATCTCATACTTATAAGTTGGAAAATTATCCTAGTTCTGCTGGCCTGTGTCAGTTTTACTTATCGGAACCTGAACTTTACTGAAAGACATTGGGAAAATTGTCGAGGAATTTTTCCAACTATTTGGAATACATCCCGGCATACTTGGTATGATTGGGAACCTTTTGGTGCGTGGTTACAAAACTGCACTGAATATAACTCATCTTGTGACCCTACTTTATCTATGAATATGTCCAATACCATGTCTGCTAAACAGCTTTTAGGGTGGTTTGGAGCGGGCTTTAGTGACCCCCGGCCTGCTCTCACCCATGGAAAGAGGCTATTCCCTCCACAACGTCATTTGTGGAAACTAGCAGCTTCTCTGGCCCCTGTTCTGCTGGCCAATGGAATTTACACAGGAACTAAAAGATCTTCAGCTTCTTACAACTTCAAAGTTATAAAGGCCTATAACCTTTCAGCTTGCGTTCACTTTCCACAAGTGCTGATCGTCAGCCCCATAAACATAACAAATAATACCATTACCTGCATTGATTGTAAGCTCTACACTTGCTTGAATAACAATGTCACCTTTAATTTTAGTCAAGATAGGATCATGGTTTTGACCCAGCACAACTCCCTTTGGGTTCCTGTTCGTATGCACCGTCCCTGGGCTGGAGGACCGGTACAAGGACTAGTAATGCAATTCTTTAAGCAGCTTTTAAAGAGGAGTCGACGTGCGATTGGACTGATCATCACTGGACTCATTGGACTGATTGCCATTGCTACTTCTGCAGCGATATCCAGAACCGCATTGGGACAATCTGTACAAACTCATGACTTTATAGTGCATTGGCACCAGAACTCCCACAATTTGTGGCAACTTCAGCTGGAAGTAAACGCCCACTTTCAAGATGAGATAGAAGCTGTGAAAGGAGGAGTGTTTTGGCTTGGACAGAGATATTTGGCTTTACAGCAACGATTGCTTTTAACTTGTGATTGGAATTCTAGTCATGTCTGTGTGACACCTTATAAGTATAATGCTTCTGAATGTGAATGGAATGATATACAAATGCTTATGGATGGGGCCATAGCAAATGGTATTTTAAGTGAGCAAAGCTTATACTGGGAAGTTTTTGAGGCTTTCCAAAAGGAATTGCCAGATGCTTCTTCTATTGATGAGATAGCTCAGGGACTTGCCCAGACCTTAGAAGGATTAGATACCAGGGGGTGGTGGCAAAGTATTACCCATAGTATTGGTAGTGCTTCTATTGCCTTATTAGTAATGTTATGTATCTTCTTCTTAGGATATTGTGTTATCATAGCAATAATGAAGCGTTTCACTAGAAATAAATCTTCTGATATGTTACTGACTGCCTATAAGCTTAGTAAAAAAGCAGCTGTTGATAATTAATTTAAAAAAGAGGGAATTGTGGGAGAATAAATTTAACTGACCAAAAGGAAGACTTAGCCTCAGCACAGTCACTTCAATGCCAAGTCAGCATACTGACAGGTTCCTGGGAACATATTCCCAGTTAGAAGTTTCGTTGTGCCTGTGGGCCAAAGGATGCCGCCTTTTGTCAGGAGAATCTCCCCTTTCCCCATACAAAGTCTCCCTGAGGAGACTGGTTTGCACAGCTGCCTTTAGTGATAGTTACTCATTATAGATAGGATGCTTCTTCTTTGCAAATTGCAAATTCCCTTCTCAATAATCTGGATAGTTTCTTCCCATAGTGAACAGAGAAGTCTCCTCTAGGAGCATATAGCCGTGGTCAAGGTCTGGAGCAAATAGTAGCTAGGGAGTAGTTTGTCCCTAAATAAGTAAACTCTCTTTGAAGCAGTAAAATTTTGTAGTAGATAAAC
Source organism: Perognathus longimembris pacificus (assembly GCF_023159225.1). NCBI lineage: Eukaryota > Metazoa > Chordata > Mammalia > Rodentia > Heteromyidae > Perognathus > Perognathus longimembris. Next base: position 48,153,207 of record NC_063161.1, read on the forward strand.
TTCTATGTTAGTGTCCTTCCTCCCAGAAATGGCGTTCCTCAAATTCTTGTAGTTATAATGAATAATATGCTGTGTTAATCTGCCCTAAAAATTGTGAGTTGATTTCTAATGATATATAAACCCTGGCCCTCCTGAAATAAAGTATGCATTGGTTCACTCGCCTTGCATCCCCCGTGTTCTGACTACGGTTGCAGTTCCCAGGTCCAACACAGGGGATGAAGAATGAGCCCCACTCTGGAATCTCAATGGGGATGGAACGCTATCAGGGGGTCACTGAATTAAGTGGAGTCACCTTGAATTCAAAAAGAAGTGAACCAAAATTGAGAACTAGATCTACAGGCTAAATGAATTCCCAAATTCCTAAAATACTGTGAATATCACACAAATTAGTTGGCAATGAGAGGCCACTTCTACCTTTGAAATAATCTCCAAAGAAAACAGAATTTTCAATTTAAAAAAATGAAAGGTTCCCATGATTCATAGAGAAAATGTTTACTCCAATAATTTCTGCTAAAGATGAAATTTTCACTAATGCCAATATGATAAAAAGTGATGCAGTGAAAATTGATGCTAGATGCCCTTGGAACTTCATGGAATCATAGCTATTTAGGAGGCTGAGACATGAGAATTGAAACCAGGCTGGCCAGGAAAGACTCTGAGACTCCTATTCTCAATTAGCCACCAAAAAGTTGGAAATGGAGCAATGTTTCAAGGGGTAGGGCAGTAGCCTTGAACAAAAAAGCTTAGGGACAGTACACAGGCCCTGAGATCAAGCCCCAGAACCAACTCCCCAAAAAGCCCCCAAATTCATAGAACACATTCATGTCACTGACAGTTCTAGTCTAAAGAATTGCAAACCAACAAAGAACACACACACACACACACACACACACACACACACACACAATTGATAACTAACAAACTGAAATCATTGGCATAAAAAACGAATATAATAATTGGTATCTGAAAACTGCAACCTGTTGGCTCCTTTTAAATTTAAATTTACATGTCACCTTCATTCCAGCAGATGGAATTAGAGAGCAAAAACAGGTAGGCTTCCTCATTCTCTCTGCCCCATAGATCTCTGTAACCCTGGAAACTAAGAGAGTCCAAAAGCCACATAAAACACAAGGTAGATAAATAATTCTTACCTCAAACCTCAATGAAAAAACCATTAAGAGACTGGTTTTGATGGTATTGTGATTTCATAGGTGTCAGCAGTAGAGTCAGCTCCAAGTGCATCTGAAATGAGGAGAAAAGTGTCAGGGAACACATTATCTCTCTCAGGAAATGAAATGTGGGAAAGGCTAACTCACAGTCAGATAAAATAGCCACCAAGAATGAGGCAGTCACAATAGGCATTGCAGATCAAAGGCAGGAAGATATCTGAATGAAAACAGGGAAAAGGGCAAAGTAATTATATAATTTCATGCATGTTCTACAAAATTAAGAAAATTAAAGGAAGGGGCAGGACTGGAAGGTTTGGTAGAAGATGAAAGGGGATGCATGGATTAAGATTCATCGTGCTCATGTACTCCATCACTTAATGCCAAGTCCTTTGTACAACCAATTAAAGATGAAAATTAATTTGAATTCTGTGCTGGTGGCTCAAGCCTATAATCCTGACTACTCAGGAAGCTGAGAACAGAGGATTGGGATTCAAGCCAGACATGGGAGGAAAGTTCAGGAGACTCTTCTCTCCAATGAATCACAGAAAAAACTGAAGTGGTGCTGTACCTCAAGTAGTAGAGTGATAGCCTTAAGCAAAAGGAGCTTAGGGAAAGTGACCAGGACCAGAGTTTGTGCCCCAGGACCAGCAAAATAAATAATTTTTTTCAAAATATTGAAATGAAATGAGACCAAAGATAACACAGACCCTGACATATGTTATGAGAATAAGGTTAATGCACTGTATTAATATAGATCAAAGAAAAAAACATTTATATTCTTCTCAGTCAATGACTAAAAGATATTCAGGAACTACTTCTAAAACACAAAGAGTAAAACTCTGATGCATAGGTACTTCTTTTGTTTAATTGTCTCAATTTAACTTTATTACCATTATTTTTTTAATTATTTTTTTCTTAATTAAAAACGGTGATGGGGGACTGGAAATATGGCTTACTAATAGAGTGCTTGCCTAGCATGCATGAAGCCCTGGGTTTATTTCCTCAGTACCACATAAACAGAAAAAGGCCAGAAGTGGCACTGTGGCTCAAAAGGTTGACAGCTAGCATTGAGAAAACAGAAGCTCAAGGACAGTGCCCAGACCCTGAGTTCAAGCCCCAGAACTGGCAAAAAAAAATATATATATATATGGTGATGGGCTTAGGCATATGGCCTAGTGGTAAAGTGTTCACCTCGTACATGTGAAACCCTGGGTTCACTTACTCAGCACCACATGCATAGAAAACAGCCAGAAGTGGAGCTGTGGCTCAAGAGGTAGAGTGCTAGCACTGAGCAAAAAGAAGCCATGGACAGTACTCAGGCCCCGGGCCCATGCCCAAGGACTGGCAAAACAGAAAAAGGTGATTACTGGGGACTGGGAGGTGTTATAATTACAGTAAGGTATTGATTATATTTGTTTTTAAACGATATTACCCCATCCTTCATTTTCTGCCTCTAACTGTTCCATTCTTCCCTTACACAGCTCCCCTCCAAGTTGTAAGTTTCATATCCAACATATTGATAGGGGAGTATTGTTTCTTTCTTCTTTTCTCTGCATTTTTTTGGGAGGGTGGGATCTGGTCCTGGAAATTGAACTCACAGCCTGAGCTTTCTCCCTTAGCTAATATGCTCAAGTCTAACACTCTACCACTTGAGCCACAGTTCCACTTCTAACTCTGGTACCCAAGGCCTAACGTATGAAATTGTAACCTCTCTGTACATCACTTTGACAATAAATAAAAATAAATAAAATAACACAATGAGAAAAGAAATAAAATAAGAATGAAAAAAAGAGTTAAGAGCTTCAGAGACAATGCAGCCTATTCTACCTTAGAGCCACAAGCTCAGATCTCTGCCTCTTGAGTACCTAGGATTATAGGAGTGAACCACTGAGACCTCAGATGAAGACACCCTAATTTGAGATTTTAGTCTCATCCTTGATTCTACTCAGCCAGGCGGTTGAATTTCCTCATTAAATAGAATCTACAGGAATGATCAATTATCTCTTACTTCACTCAAGTAAAATTTCCTCTACTTTGAAAGAAAGCCACATATCCACTCCTTCTAATAATGAGAAGGCACATACATTCATAAGAGCACTTAAGCCACTGTCAGGACTCACGGTTGGTGCTATTAGGTGAGCAATACTGAATTAAGCCTACAGGCTTGAAAAAGTTGTGTCAGAGGCTATATATATATATATATATATATATATATATATATATATATATATATATGTATGTATGTATATATTATATATTTGTATATATAAATATATTATATATATATTTAATAAGATCATCTACATCCAAAATGGACTTGATCATCAGCTTTCCATGTCTTTTGCTTAGAAATTCTTATAATTTAGAATATGCACACAGGAGCTCACAGGAATGGGAGAAGGTGACAGAAGGAAGGAGAAGAATGGAAGAGCAGATTTCCAGTACCTGAGGTATCAGAGGGAGCATCTGGTGCCTCATTCTCTGTAACACAAAAACAAAAGGATGTCAGATGATCATTCTTATAGGGAAGATAGGAGGTGACCAATACCGGAGATGTTCACACATGGAAAGCATTCATCCTGAGTGGACATACTGAAGATAAAGCAGATGCCTACAGGAGAGAAATATGGTCTTTTTCCACTTCCTGAAATAAAAACTGATAACATTCTCAATCAAGGTTTATTTACAATAATTAGCACTAGAGAGCCAAGTTTATAATGTAGTAAATCCCTACTGGATTAGGTAACTTAAGTCTCCTGGGTTAGGTCAGGTTAATAGTCACCTAGAGATGGAATCAACAATAGGTCAAGAAGTGAAAGAATCCTGGGATTTCTTAAACCCAGAGACCCAGATATGGTAATATTTTTTGTTATATTATAGCCTCAAACTTCCATTCAGGTGAGACTGTTTACTTATGACCAGAAACCAGGATGGGAGAAATTCCAAGCAATACAAGGAGGGACAAGGTCTTCATGGTGCTGAGTTGAAGATTAGGAATCACACAAAAAAAACCTCCAGAAACCAGGAGAGCCCAAGGTGCTAATACTGGAAATTCCGGATCTGACAATATGTATGTTGAATGTACCAATCAAGATTTGCTAGAGGAGAACTTGGATCACTACTACCAGAAAACATTGATGCCCAGAGCAGGAACGAATCAAAAGCATAGCCAGAATACTCTGTAAAGGACATGACTTTCACTCCTTGACTCTGATGATGCACATGTCATCTCAAAGATGTCCTGTTATACTCATGTTCCAGGCAACAAATTCTCCTTCTGATTTTTATCCCTGTGTAACTTGGAGCTTCATTGTTATTATCTTCTCTTACAAAATTGAGATGTCCCACACATATCACCCTGATCAATGAACGTATGCTCTCCCAAATACCCCAATTTATAATCCTATAACCTTTTCAACTCCATAACTTTTCCAAAGGAATCATCATGATAGAGCAGCCAGGTTGGGAGAACAGCCTTTCCAGGTCAGCCTGTGCCTTCATCAATCTGGGATATCCCTTCTGAACCTGTGGAGAAGTTCATCTGGCCTCAGGCAGAAGAATTCTAATAACCCTATAGAGTCACATCTGACCTTACTCGTTTAAGAAATCCTTACATAAAAATACAAAATCTAGGAATAAGAAGTGAAATGACATTTATTAATTTCTTCATTCATTTGTTTTATTCATTCCACAATACTTCTGATAGAATATTATCATGTATCAGGAACACTGAAAGAAAACAATGAACAAAGCATACCAATATCCTATTACTTTCACACTTATAAAAATTACTGTTTCATTTTATTTTAAGGGTGATGTCAGGGGGTTACACTTACATAAGTAAGATAATTAATATATATATATATATATTGTGGAATATTGATACCTCCTCCTTATTTTCTCCCACTTCCCTCCACCCACTGCCCCATTGAGTTCTCTCCCCTAAAATTTCTTTTGTTTTTTTTTAATGCTCACCTTGAAGTTATTTTAGTTTTTCTTTTAGTTTATGTAATTGCTAGTGTTTTTTATTGTTACCCTGTCTCTTATATGTACTTTTATACTTATACATTTTTATTTTTTTAACATTTTTATTAATAATTTCTTATTTATTGTCAAAGTGATGTACAGAGGGCTTACAGTTGCATACGTTAGGCCATAGGTACATTTCTTGTACTATTTGTTACCTCCTTCCTCATTCCCCTCTCCCCCCTCCCCTTTCCCCTCTCCCCCCATGAGTTGTTCAGTTGGTTTACACTAAATGGTTTTGCAAGTATTGCTTTTGGAGTCATTTGTCTTTTTATCCTTTGTCTCTCGATTTTGATATTCCCTTTCATTTCCCTAGTTCTAATACCCATTAATATCCCAACACCATTTTTTAATGAAATAGAGGAAGCAATCCAGAAATTTATATGGATCAATAAAAGACCCCAAATAGCAAAAACAATCCTAAGCACCCCGAAAAACTAGTGCTGGAGGAATTACAATACCAAACTTCAAGCTGTATTATATAGCTTTAGTAATAAAAAATAAAAAAAGCTTGGTATTGACACAGAAACAGGCCTGACGACCAATGGAATGGAACTGAAGACCCAGAAATGAACCCGCAGAACTGTGCCTACTTAATCTTTGATAAAGAAGCTAAAAAAAATAGGATGGAAAAAGATAACCTCTTTACCAAATGGTGCTGGCAAAACTGGTTTAACACCTGCAACAAACTCAAACTAGATCCTTATGTGTTGGGGATTCATCTTGGCCTTAAGGGGAGAAGGGCGAGGAGAGCACTCCCAAGATGCCACCCTTCCCTCAGCCCTCGGGCAGTGCGGAAGTGAGCCACACCTATCTCCTTCTGGGTCCGGAACCAGAAGGGATAGCTTTGAGACCATCCCCCACCTTGTGCCAGGGAGCATGTGTGCTCTCCTTTCGAGGGCTTTGCCCAGAGGGCAGTACTATGGGAAATGACATTAGCCCATGAGGGAGGTCCTTGGGAGCTGCTCTTAGATGGACAAGCTCGCCAGCCTATCACCAGCTCATGCTCAATCCTCGTCATCATCATTATATTACTGTAAGCCCCTCCCGATTAAATCAGATTGTTCTCCGAAGCGTCCCCGAGATCCGTCTGTGCCTGGCTTCCTTGGTGGGTAGGGAGGGAGGAAAAGGGCATCTCGTTCGGCCACGTGCACTTTAGGCTTGCCCATGTCCCTCCGCTCCACCTTGGCTGCCCGCGGGTACGGCACCCAGGGGAGAGGGTGAAAAGGGGAGCACTGATAAGGGAGTAAGCAGAGCATCCCCCCACCAGGGGAAGTAAATCTAGCCTGGCACTTATACATCACCCTGTACCAAAATCAATTCCAAATGGATCAAAGACCTCAAAATAAAAACAGATACCCTGAAAACACTGCAAGAAGGAGTAGGAGAAACACTTGGGCTCCTTGGCACAGGATGCAACTTCCTCAATAAAGGCCCAGAATTGCTACAAATCAAAGAATGGTTGGACAAATGGGATTGCATCAAACTGCAGAGCTTCTGCAGTGCAAAGGACATAGCTCCCAAGATAAACAGAAAGCCCACAGAGTGGCCCAGTGGTTAAGGCAATGGACCAGAAAGCCCACAGATTGGAAAAAGATCTTTACCAGCCATACTTACAGACTTCTAAAAATAGTATATTGAAGCAAGGTACCAATGGCTCACACCTGGAATCCTACTTATGCAGGAGGCTGAGATCTAAGGGTCAGAAGCTACCTCAGACAGGGAAGACCATCAGATTCTTATCTCCTAGTAAACAACACAAAGCCAGAAGAGGATGACTGTTGAGTAATAAAGCACTAGCCTTGTGCACAAAGGCTAAGATATAGCAACCAGTCTCAAAACTGGCACACACACACACACACACACACACGCACACACACACACACACACACACACACACACAGAGCTTGAGAAATCAGGAAAGTAAGGGCAGAAAAAAACAAGAAAATAAAAATGAGTTTTACGTGTGGTACAATTTTTTATAATAGATAATAATGAAGAATACAGGGTTTACAATTAGTAGATTATCTGCTTAATAGGTGCAAAGTTATGTATTCAACTAACATCAAAACAGAAGAAAAAGGAAACAAAAAAAGAAAATTATTGGTGGTATATGAATGGTATTCTACCTCAGATAAGAAGAAATGATCTCTTAGAAAGAATGCATCCTGTGGTCTCACTTTGAAGAAGACATTGCTTTCGTGTTTGTAAATACAATGTCTCTGCATTGCCTACATCAGACCTCATTTCCCTCAGATGATCCCGCCTCATCCTGAATGACTCAGAACACAAGTCTGCTCAATTCTAATCCTTTCCCAAAAGATGTAGGCTATGTAAGTGTGCTTATACTTATACTACAATTTTGTCACTTCTGAACCTTTCAAAAGGACACATCAGGTTCCAGGTTGGTTGGTATGGGTTTCTTCAACTTGCCAGAAGTGCTGGCAAGCACTGTGCTATGCAAGTCCTGCTTTCCCACAAGGAAGAGGAATCCTGGAAGAGAAGGTGTTTTCTGAAATGTACTAAATGTGATGAACAATTGAATTAAAACACAGGTCACAGAATAAGAATCTGGCAATCATTTGAACTTCTGAGGTTTACAAATGACAATCTGCTGTGTTGTTCATTGGGCTTGATTGCTCCCTTCCCCAAACTTCCTGGAATTAAGTAAATCAGATTCAGGATTGGCAGCTCCTGATTGTGTACTCTGTGGATTAGGTGCCCTGATGGACAATCTGGACTCTGCATCTGGATGTCTTCTGAAATAACCTTCAAAGGGCTGCTTGGTTTTCACTTATTACCCTGAAGATTTTTCAAACCTGGTACTAATGTGAATTTCTACTTTTGTGATCTCTGGTTTCTTACATGAACAGAAGATTGGGGGCCCTAGAAAAAAAATATATCTACTGTTGGAAAGTTTGTCCTCAGTGTCTAAAATGAGAATTCAGAACAACCCTTCTTGTTTGGTTCTCTATCTTTTCCATCCTTGTTCTTATTATATTACGTGCACTTCATTTGATCTGAGGATTTCCTCAAACTGTCAGATCTTTCTTCTGTGCTAAGGGTGACATTCAAGTGTACTTTGGTGCCTGCTAAATATATTTGAGAAAATAATCAAAGGTTTAATTGAAGGAGAACAAGACTACACGTTTATTAGACTTCTAAGTGTTTTACATTTATTATACTTCTGATTTTCCTTAATGTGTCCACTTAATACTAAAACATGTTTAATAGGGCCATCATGAGTGTTGATCATATTCCCCTTTCTGTCATAGTACTGATTATAGTCTGCCTTCCATTCCTCCCTCCACCAGATTGACGATTAAAGTCAGATGTTTCAGGCTTGCTGGCTTGCATACTCATAAGGGAACTCTTCTATTGCAGCCATACCTCCACACATTTTTGCTTAGTTAACTGAAATGTCATGGGCTTTTCTTCCCTTACTGCCAAGAAACAGCAATCCTCCATGTCTCAGCCTCCTATGCAGTAGTGAATATAGATATGAGCCACCCCCCACTATGTCTTATTTTGCTCTTCTCTTATGAAAATCACAGAATTGCTATCCTATTTTTGACATTGTTCTTCAATGTTTTTTCTCTCCATAGCCAAAATTCTGTCAACTACCCTGCACATGATCTCAGCTTAAGGACTGTTAAGCATACACAATGCTTATTTGTTACATAAACACTCAGGTTGAAGAATGTCTGTCTATGCATAAGCAGGACAAATTTCTTTCCCTGAGAAACTGTTAACATCTCTCTTTTAGCTTTTCTACCTAAATAATTTACACTTTGAGTTAAAATATGTGCTTTTTTGTGTATGTATTTTTTTCTCCTCAAAAATTACTGTAGTTATAGGAGCAGATGCAAAAAACATATGACATTAGTTAGATTGAACATGTTTTGAATTATTGGCTCACTTCTCACGTATTTGTTAAAGATATTTTTTTCTTAAAGAGTAGATTCAACTCTGATCTAAAGATCCAAATCAAAGAAAAAGTTGTATGAAATTTAGAATCTTCAATGAATTAACCAACATAAAAAATTAGTAAACTAAAAAAAAAAAAAAAAAAAAACCAACCACAGGGAATCCAAAGTTTTCCGCAAGAGGGTCAGGGCAAACCATAACGTTACTTGTTGGATGAAGTTAAACGACATGTTCAGTTCTGGCCAAATGGAATGTGGTAAAAGCACAAATTCGCTCAAGGGTCACCAGAAAACCTTCTGGAAATTTCTTCTATGAAAGAGAGAATAGACAATAGTATGAAGATTCCATGAGGAATGAAGAAAGAGGCTTTACTCTATGAAATCTCTCAATTCAGAAAACAACTTTGAAATGGCATTAAATTTAAAGGAAATACTAAAAAGTATGAGTCTTAAATTTCAAAATAATAGAGTAGGGCTGGGGGATATGGCCTAGTTGCAAGAGTGCTTGCCTCCTATACATGAAGCCCTGGGTTCAATTCCCCAGCACCACATATACAGAAAATGGCCAGAAGGGGTGCTGTGGCTCAAGTGGCAGAGTGTTAGCCTTGAGCAAAAAGAAGCCAGGGACTGTGCTCAGGCCCTGAGTCCAAGCCCCAGGACTGGCCTAAATAAATAAATAAATAAATATAGTAGAGCAAAGTTTGATCTGATATATTTGAATATGCATCTTCTGATTCACAATGAGTGAACAAGGGGAGTACAGAGTTTATCATGAGTCAAATTCCATAGTAATTTGTCTTATAATTTTCACAACATGATCTACCTTCTTCCAGAATAGAAAGTTAGCCCGTGAGTTTCCACAGTGCTGATACTAGATATCAGTGAGGAATATTTCAATAAGTGGGAAATTACATCTGGGAAAGAAATAGATCAGATGCTGGTCTCCTTCTCTGACATATAACTGTGCATTTCTGAGTGCTGAGTTTTGAACAGATAGAAGATCTAATTGAATTTGCTATCTTGGATTTAATGTAACCCCTTTTCAGCCATTTAATTTGGAAAGAACTAGATACTTGAGCACAGAACAGGAGTTTCCAGCATCCTAGGCACACTTGAACACACAACCCCCAAGGCAAGTACCTTAATGTACTATACCTCAATCTCATACTCAAGTAAGAATTTTACTTGCTAATAGAAACCAGGATAGGAGAAATTGCCAGCCACAGAAGGACTTCCAAGATCCTCATGGTTATGACTTGAGGATCAGGAAATATACACAAGAAAGATCTACTTACAAGACAATGCTAAATACTGGCAACAGAAGAGCACATTGCGTTACTGTATTTTCAGAGAGCACCAATAATGAGTTGCCAGTTCATAATCTGTTTAATTCTGGGTTTTTGGTTGGTTGGTTGGTTTGGTGTTGGTATTGGTCCTGGAACCTTTTTGCTTCATTTTAACAATTTGTCAGTTGATACACAGTTCTACTTCTGCCTTTTATATACACTTAATGGGAGATAATGTTCTCACACAGCAAAGACTTTCCTGCCCTTGCTGGCTTTCAACCTCCATTCCCAGATATCAGTCTCCAGAGTGGCTAGAATTTTAGATGTGAGCCAATTTGTGAACTATTTGTGAAATTCATAACTAGAATTGGAGCACAAAATAAAAAAGATTCAGCAGCTTACCCAGGGGGGCATTTGGAAAAGCTGTGCCTTCATGTCTTTGATTCTGTATAAGTAATGCAAGCTGTGTTTAAAGATGGTAAATACTCTAGGTTAACTAAGCTGATTAAGAAGGAAGCAAATTAACTTGAAGGTTGACAAGTGAGAAATGGGGAAGACTGAAGGCAATGGAAGGGAGACTAGAATAGAGCGAGAGCAGTGGGAAATGATCAAGAGTTAAGTGAAGGTGGGGTAAAGTTTAGACACAGGACAGTGAAGGCAGGGTATAATGAGAGAAAGCTGGGTCCAGACAGAATTGATTGAAGGCTGGGAGTAAAGAAGGGAGAAGAATTTGAAGGCATGGTAGAGTTGCAGGGTAAAGGGAGAGTAGGGAAGTTTTGAGTGGAGTAGAGGAAAAATATTAGAAACTGCTTTCTTCCCAGTTGGTATTGCGGCACAACAAACATTTTGAAGACTTACTCAAGGATATTTGCCAGTTTGTGGGAATTTACATTGAATTTTATTGTTATGTTTATCATTGAACTTGCTTTGTTTTTCTGTGTGGGATTGTTTTTTTTTGTTTGTTGTTTGTTTCCTGAGTTGTGGTTATTTATCTGATTTTAAACAACTCACTGAATTAGAAAGCCTGGAGATAGTATTTTGTGAGATTGCTGTATCCTATGCAAATCTCTTAGTTGGGAAGATGAGGACACCAAGAAAGGCCTAATAACTATCAAAACTGACTAGTAAGTATTGAACCATAATCAGTTTCTGTCTTATCTCTAAATTGTAAACATCAAACACCAAAATAAAACTCTATCAGGAGACGGATGAGTTTGGTGGATTGGGACAGAATATTGATGCCTTCTAACTGTTGATGTTGTATATTCCTACAAAGAAATTCCTGCACATAATATTATACTCAGTACCCACTTCCTTATTTAAAAAAATAAAGGTATGTAGGATAGACATTAAAAAGTCCACTTATTTAAAAAGCACAGACATATTTGAAAACATGCAGTTTCTTCTATGGGTGGTCTAAACAATGGGAAATCAGCACCAGTCTATAAGGTAGACAATGATCCATGATAATGCTCTCAACTATGATTCCTTTGAAAGCAGATCAAAATGAATAGTGACGGTAACTCTGGGTAGGCTAAAGCTAGGCTGTGGGAATAAAGTGAATTCAGGAATAATCTGGACAAGTTCAGAAGCACAAATCTACAAGCTACAAAACAAATGAAGTACTTTTTTCTACTAAAATTCATAGCCCTATAAGAGGCCGCCATTGAAAATAGAGTGCCAAGGTGATGAAGAATATGCCCCATTTTGGAATCTAAATGCACACTGAAAACTATCAGGACACATTAATTTCCATGGATTCACCTTGAATTCAACAGGAAATGAACCAAAATCAAAAACTAAATCTTGATGATAAATAAATTCACATATTCCCAAAATATTGTCAGTATCACATAAAGCAGTTGTCAATGAGAGGCCTCAACATAAAACTATCCCTAGCACTGGTGGCTCATGAATGTAACCTTAACTACAGGAAGCTGAGGTCTGAGGATGATGGTTCAAAACTATCCCAAAAGTAAAACATCCATGAAACTCCTATTTCCAATTAGCCACCAAAAAAACTGGAGGTGGTGCTGTGACTCAAGTGTTAGAATTCTAGCCTGATTGTCCAGAGGACGAGTTTGAGCCTCACGCCCAATAAAATAAAATCTCCAAAGAACACAGAATTTTCAACCAAAAGTAAATTAAAGTATCACATGACTCACATAGAAAATGTGTACTCAAGTAATGTCTGCTAAAAATATTTTTCTGTCTAATGTAAGTAATATAAAAATGATGCAGTATAAATTGTTGCTGTGGGCCAATGAAATCAAGTTGCAGTCAAAACTACTGAGGAGGTGTGATACCAGAAATGTGCTTTAAACCCAGGCTGTCGAGGAAAGTCTAGGTGAGTCTTCTTTCCAACTAAACACCAAAAAGTCAGAAATTGTGCTTTGCTTCCAGTTGTAGAGCAAATATGCTCAGAGACAGTGCACAGTCCCTGAGTTCAAACCCCAAGACCAACACCCAAAAAAACCTCTAAATGACTAGAACACATTGAGATCACTAATAGTTCTTGTCTAGAAGAATTCCAAAACAACAAATGAAGGACTAGTGCACATGCACACACACATATCCATGAACACTTACTCAAACATACTTGATAATTGAAAAACTGCAACAACTGGCACTAACAAATAAAATGAAATTAATAGTATCTGAAAAACTGCAACCTGTTGGCTCCTTTTAAAACTAAATTTACATAACTTGATTCCAGCACAAGGAATTAAGGAGAAATGGGCAAGAAAAAGCTAGATTTCTTGATTGTCTCTCTGTGCCCCATAGTTTTCTGTAATAGTGGGAAGTAAGAGTATACAATAGCCATGTAAAGAAAAAATTAGATAAGCAATGCTTACCTAAGACTTTAAACAAAAAATTGCCAATTTCTAATAGATTTTTAAATTGAGAGGTGTCAACAATAGATTCATCTTCCCTAAGATATTAGTGTCTACCTTGACTCTAGTATGCCAGGTGTTTGAATCCCCTCACTAAACAGTACATACAGGAATGATCAATTACATCTTTTATGAGCATAGTAAAATTTCCTCTACTTGGAAAGAAAAGCCACATGTCCAGTGTTTCTAATTAATGAGCAGCCACAGACATCCATAACATCACTCAAAGCACTCTCAGGAATCATGGTCAATGCTATTAGGTGAGCAAAAATGAATAATGCCTGCAGGTTTGAAAAAGTTATGTCAGAGGCTTCTCCCTAGATATATAAGGTATAAGGTTATCCATATTCAAAATGAATTTTATCATCAGGAATGCAGCTTTTCCTGCTTTTGCTTAGAAATCTTTATAACTTAGAATATGCACACAGAAGCTCATAAGGATGGGGCATGGTTAGAGAAGGGAGAAGACATATGGAAGAGCCGATGTCTGATACCTGAGGTGTCAGAGGATGCATCTGGTGCCTTATTCTCTGAGACAAAAACAAAATGAAGACGTAAGATGATCAAGTTTTGGAGAGATGATACTTGGTGACAAGTACTGGAGATGTTTGCACATGGAAAGCCTTTATCCTGAGTGGTCACACTGAGGATAAAGCAGAAGCCCACAGGAGGGAAATGTGGTCCTTTTTCACTTCCTGAAATAAACCAGTGATTACCTTCTCAAGGAAATCACATGTTCAATTCTTAGCACTAAAAAGCACAGTTTACAATTTAATGAACAGTTACTGAATTTGATAACATAAGTCTGCTGAGTTTGGTCATATGAATAATCTCTTAGAAATGGAGTCTGGTACTCAACAAGGTCAAGAAGTACAAAATATTGGGAACCCAAAACCCAGACCCCCAGACATAGAAATTTCTTTATTTTTGTACTGCAAAACATCCATTCATGTGAGAACTTTTACTTATGACAAGAAACCAGGATGATAGAAACTCCCAGCAGTACAAGGAGGGCCAAGAACTTCATGTTGCTGAGTTGATGATTAGGAATCACATAAGAAATCTCTAGTACCAAGAAAAGCCAATCTGTTAATACTGGAAAATCCAGATTTGACTTTTTAAATGTTGGGTGTACCAATGAAGAATTGCCAGGTGAGAACTTGGATAGATACTACCGGGAAGCACTGATGCCCAGTAAACAGGAAAGTATCAAGAGCACAGCCAGAAGCATCTGGAAAGGTCATGACCATCATTCTTTACTCTGGTGATGCACATTTTAATCTCAAAGTTGTTCTGTTTTAAATATGGTCCAGGCAACAATATCCCCTTCAGATTTTCCACCCCATGCAAGTTGGAGCTCCACTGTTTTCATCTCCTCTTAAAAACTTGAAATGCCCCAGACATATCTATGAACTTCTGCTTCCACAAATGCCCCTATTTATAATTTTATAATATGTTAGCCCCATAAACATTCCACAAATATTTTCAGGATAGAGCAACAAGTCAGGAGACCAGCCTTTCCAGGCCCCAATGTGCCTTCATCAATCTGGGCTTATGGACCCTCCTGAATCTATGAAGAAGTTTATATGGCCTCAGGCAGAAGAATTCTAATAACTCCAAAAAGTTAAATCTGACATCACTGCATTTCAGAGACTCTTGAATAAAAATTCAAAGTCTAAGAATAATAAGGGAAAAGAAACCTGTATAAATTGCTGCATTCATAGATTCAGTTTTTTCATTCTATAGTAGAGAAAAATAATTCTATAATACAGACCATGATCTTGTGTCAAGAACACTGAAAAAACAGTAGTGAGCAAAGCATATAGCAATATCCTATTCCTCACATACTTTTTAATATTTTTATTTTATTGTAAAGGTGATTTCAGAGGGGTTGTTACATACGTAAGATAATGAATATATTTTTTGTGAAACATTGTTTTCTCCTCCCTTATTTCCCAGTCACCTTCCCCCCAATCCCCAAGTTCTCTTACCCAATGTTTGTTGTTGTTTTTTTAATTTTTATTGTCAAACTGATATACAGAGCAGTTACAGTTTCATACCTTATGCATTGGGTACATTTCTTGTACTGCTTTGTTTTTTAATGCACTGTTTGAAGTTATTTATTTTTTCTTTCATATTTTTCCTTCAGTTTGTCCCCTGTTGTGACTGTTTTTATACTTTGGTACCTTGCAACTTGTACATACTTTTATACTTACACACTTTTCAGAATAGTACACTGAAGCCAGGTTACAATGACTCACACCTGGAATGCTACCTATTCAGGAGGCTGAGATCAAAGGGTCATAGTTCAAAACCACCTCATACAGGGAAGACTATGAGATTCTTTTCTCCTACTAAACAACAAAAGCCAGAAGGAAAGCAATGACTGTCAAGTGGTAGAACAATAACCTTCATTGCAAAAGCCAAGAGATAGCAACAAGTCCCAGAACTGGCACACACACACACACACACACACACACACACACACACACACAAAATATTACATTGAGAAATCAGGAAAGAAAGGGCAGGAAAAAGCAAGGAACAATAAAATGAGTTATATGTGTGGTTAAATTTTCTTATAAGAAAAAACAAAAGAAGAATACAGGGTTGACAATTATTAGATCATCTGGTTAGTATGTGCAACATCATGTATTCAATTCTCATTAAATTAAAAAAAGAGGAAAAAGTGATAAGGAAACAAAGGAGGAAGGATTGTTAGTGTCGGGAAGAATTTCTTCCTCAAATAAGGAATCCAGAGGACCATAGTGAAAAGGTTACATTTGAACAGATATCAGAGCTGTAAACTCACCAATAGACTTTTCATTCCAGTGGAATCCACAGAAGACAGTGAGCACACACAAGTGCATTGTGATGTTCCATGGGTCGCTGCTGCTCTCTGCTTGGGTTCAGCACTGAACCAAACCAATCATTCTTTCTGAGGAATGGACCCAAGCTATTCAAGAAAAACATTACTTCACTTGAAAATCTAGTTTGGGACCCAAGTACTAAGAAGAAGTGGTGCACTTCTGTGTGGAAAATAACGATTAGGAGGAATTCTCTACATTCTAAAGGCTTGTACTCACTCCTATGTTTAAATAATTATGTGATGAAGGAGCAGTGGGGCTCAAGTGGTAGAGCACAGGACTTGAGCTGAAGAGTTCAGAGATAGCATCCAGGCCCAGGGTTCAAGCCCCACAACAGGATAATAATATTAATAGTAATAATAAATGATATAAAGAGCTTGATATTGGCACAAAATAATGAGAATTCCCAAAAGGAGAAGAAATTACCCAAAGGCTCTGTCCATAGAGGAACTACAAATCAAAACAACACTGAGAATCCACTTCAGCCAGTTAGAATGGCCAATATCACCTAACAATATCAATCCCGATGTGGATGTGCTCAAAGGGAACTCTAATACAGTGTTAGTGGGAATGTAATCATGGTCAGCCATTCTGAAAACAATATGGAAGATTCTCAAGACAGTAATGATAGAGCTACTCCATGTAACAGCAATTCCATTCCTGATCATTTATCCAAGAGAACACAAAGTGATATTAAAGCCATGAACACAAACATGTTCACTGCAGCCTTATTCACCATAGCCAAGGTATGGAGTCTAGATATATGCCTCTCAATAAGTAAATGCGATGAGACGATGTGTTATATAGATACTTTGGAATTTTATTCATCCACTAGAAATAATGATATACCAGTGATAAAGAAAGGGAAAGCCTTGGGGTAATTCCTACTAAGTCAACCAGCTCCAGAAAAACAAAGGTTGTCATAGATACAATGTGCCTATAAAATTGCAAGTACATACACTGGTTAGTGTGCAAGTGCTTACTAATGGATTCACTGAACTATAGTAGATTGTAGGGAGAGCTGAAATAATATAGTGTTTAAGAAACATTAGGTCAATGACTGACAAAATCAAAACCAGAAACAAGTACTTGCAAAGAGGAGTGGAGACAGATGGAGAGGGTAAGATAAATAAATGGGGACGGGAGGGAAATAGACTCAAATATTCATTGTATATCTCACAAAATTAAGAAAACTAAGGGATAGGTAGATAGATGTGGGGTGAGAATGTTGAAGATGCATTATCAAGATGCATTAAACTCATGAACTGCTTTGTTAAATAACATCTCCTTTGTAAATCTACTTAAAGATAATTTTTTTTAAATTAGAGGACATTAAGTATTGGGGAGATGAAAATATAATGGTTAAAGAAACAAATAAACCAGTGATATTCTTGTTTATGTAAACCATGTCTATTCCCACAGGATAATCCAAGCTAGTAACTGAGTAACTTAGAACTTCCCAATGACTCTCATCAAGGCCATTGCTGACAATCTATTCAGAGACAAGCTGGCTGGGAAGAGAAGTTAGCTAAATTTGTATCCTAATCCTCCTGTCAAGAAGTCAGGGACAGGGGCTGGGGATATGGCCTAGTGGCAAGAGTGCTTGCCTCGTATACATGAGGCTCTGGGTTCGATTCCCCAGCACCACATATATACAGAAAATGGCCAGAAGGGGCGCTGTGACTCAAGTGGCAGAGTGCTAGCCTTGAGCAAAAAGAAGCCAGGGACAGTGCTCAGGCCCTGAGTCCAAGGCCCAGGACTGGCCAAAAAAAAAAAAAGAAGTCAGGGACACATTCTAAATGTAATTGATTGCTAAGAGGGCTATCCCCTGTTTTAATTTTTTCACAAGAATCACAGAAAATTGTTACAATTGAAGTAAAAAAGCAATTTATTATAGTAGCAAAAATGGTATTTAAGACAAAAGCACTTTAGTTTGAATTGGAAACCTGACATGGGTGACCAGAAGCTTGAAAGGGAGCCTTGGTGGAAGGGTTGGAGTCAATCCCACACATGGCCAATATGGTGAATTTCTGGGCAAGTCATGATGGTAAGTAAACGTGACAGACCTTTATTGATTAAGTATGCAAGCAAACAATCAGGCAGACAAAAAGCTGGAAAACAGAGAAGCAAAAGCAAGTTTCAGACTCTAGTAGCATGTGGCTACCCATATGAATGATAGCATGAGGCTATCCCTCCCTTGAGGTAGGGATAAGACAGAAAGAGAAAGGGGGGAGGAGAGGGAGGAGGGGAGGGAGAGAAAGACCCTACTACTTTTTTTTTTCTGAATAATTACTTATTTATTGTCAAAGTGATGTACAGAGAGGTTACAGTTTCATAGGTAAGGCAATGGGTATATTTCTTATATAATTTGTTACCTCCTCCCTCATTTCCCCCTCTCCCTCCCCCTTTCCCTCTCTCCCCATGTGAAAATGGTGAAGATACTTTGAAAACATTGACATTTCGATTTAAATAAAAATAGAATCATATTGAAGACATAGAACACATTTGAATAATTGAAATTTAGTCATGGTCAAGTATAATGTACTTATTAGTTAGCTTTGGGAAAAATAGAAATTGATAGAATATTGATAAGATAGTGAGTAACTATTTTCTTTTACCATGTGTTTTACTTGCTTATTTTTAGACACTGTTGAACACGTTAGGTTCTCTTTGCCTTTTATGAGATTACAACTCTACAAGCCAGAAAAGATACATACACATGAGTATATGCAAATGCATACAACTACTATAAAATGTCAAGAGAGTTATAAAGTGTGGAATCAACCACAAATGTTTAATTGTATATGATCATGAATATTTTCATTGAATAATCTACCACTATAAGTAGTTCCTACCTACATTATGGGCAAATGGAGATGTGGATTAGAGAATGAGTAGGAGTGGTTATGAGGAATAATGAGGCACAGCTATTGACATTATCTTGTATGTGAACAGCACTATTCCAGGTTCACCTGGTAATGCACTGTTGATCAAGTTGTACTAAATGGCATACACTTCTCTGAACACATCACACGTCTCTAATCCCTGTACTAACTTGAAGAAGGGAAAAAGAATCATCTCTATATAACTGCTGAAGATATGGAAATATGGAGAGGCTGAGCAATTTGCCTAAGGTAGCTCAGCTGATGTGTGGGAGTCAGGGTATTTGAAGAATGACAGAGTAGAAGTAGGATTAAAGGTCCTTAAACAGTCAGGCACTAGTAACTCATGCCTAAGTTCCAAACTACTCAAGAAGCTGAGATCAGATAATCATGGTTCAAAGCCAACTCCAGGAAGTAGTAAGCCTCATTTCCAATTACCCAGCCAAAAGACAGAAGTGGAGATGTGGTCCTCATAGTAGAGTTCCTGCCTTGGGTGAAAAAAACCAACCAAAAGTAGGAGGCCCTGAGTTCAAGCCTTAATATTAGCACACATATAGATGAAATTCTTTTTCTGTGATTGCTTTAAAATATTTATTTGTTTCAACTTAAATTGACAGATTATGGGTACAATGCATCTTGATCTGTGTCTTCACTTCCATCATTCTCCCATCTCTCAGATTCCCCCATTCCCTCAAGTTCTGATTGGTTTTTATTCACTACACATACACACACACACATAGATGCAAACACAAACATACACATTTGTATTACCTAGATAATATGTATATCCACAGTTTTACAGTGTCCATATTATCAATGTTTTGATCTACTTACTAGGGTTTTACCATCCTTTCAAAGAGGATCATTTATCCCTAGGAGATTTATTTAAACTACACTTTAGAATTTAGTTACATTCATGAAATTATGTTACATTTAGAGCCATGAAAGATTTATATCTTCCTAAAATTTACTAGTAGATGAAATTCTTAATCAGACCATTGATACACCTTCTAGGGTTTGGATAGAGTCTGTAGGAGGGTAGAATACAATATAACATGGCAAGAGTTATAATACCTTCTATATAAAATAAATGTATTTGTTGAGAATTCTATTTTTTTCTGAATAATTACTTATTTATTGTCAAAGTGATGCACAGAGGGGTTACAGTTTCATATGTAAGGCAGTGGGTACATTTCTTGTACAATTTGTTACCTCCTCCCTCATTTCCCTCCTTCCTTTCCCGCCCTTCCCTCTCCTCCCATGAGTTGTTCAGTCGGTTTACACCAAATGGTTTTGTAAGTATTGCTTTTGGAGTCGTTTGTCTTCTTATCTTTTGTCTCTAGATTTTGATATTCCCTTTCCCTTCCCTAGTCTAATACCAATATATACAGTATCCAGGGTACTCAGATGAGATACCGTGATAGCACGGGGAAAACCACACGCAGGGGATACAAGAGGATCATCAATAAAAAAAAAAAGCCCTATGATTTCACATGGATCAGGAAAATGTGGTACATATACACAATAGAATTTTATGCCTCTATCAGAAGGAATGACATTGCCCCATTTGTAAGAAAATGGAAAGACTTGGAAAAAATTATACTAAGTGAAGTGAGCCAGACCCAAAGAAACATGGAAACAAAGAAACATTATTCCCTCACAGGGAATAATTAGTACAGGTTTAGGCCAGTCACAGCAGAGGATCACAAGAGCCCAATAGCTATGCCCTTATGAACACATAAGATGTTAAGTGAAATGAACTCCATGTTTTGGAAACAGGTGTTATATCACTGTTGTAATTACTTCCTACTACTTTTAGGAGATGAAAAAAGTTACCTTTCCAGAGGCCCAGAGTCTTATTCCCAACCCTATCCTATGTGAATCACACAGACTTGGAAGGCACAGGGGTCAATGTTTTACAGAGGGAGTTCACTTAGAAAGATAGACAAATAGGAGGACCAGCCAGTTTAAGGGCTAACCTGAGAATCTGAGTGACTAAATATAAGTTTTTGTGTAAAAATTATAACAGTTTCTATACCCTGGCAATGACTCCATGCTAGAGGGCTGCACCCCACCCATGAGACTAATTTCTTGTAGTTTGACATTTAAAAATATAGGGAGCACTTGTTCCCCTCTGTACCTGGGTAGCAACCATGGTAATGGACGGTAAAAAATGATCATAGTCATAGACTTTAGAAATAACTATATAGTAGTAGAAATGCCAGGGTAACTGGTTGTGTTGGTTTACTTATGATTGAGTACTGGATTGTTTTAGCCCACTCAAGCTTGCTTAGTGGTAATGGGAAAACATGGTAGCAATTGTTAAAATAAAGTTGGTACTGTGTCAGGCTGACCACAAAATTTTGCTTCTGTAAATGGCTTGCTTAACCCATTTGTGACTTGCTGTACCCCCTGCACTAACCCCCTGCATCAGTGCTACAGTGACCACCTGTTGTCAGTTCCTAATATTGTGGCCAGTTCCCGATATCAAAGCCAAAATAGTTAATTGATAGGGTAGATAGACAATAGAAATAGGACAAGACTTGCTTGCTAAATGCCATCTAATCAAGTATCTGCCAAGTTGGAAATATCCTGCCCCTGTTGTAATCCCAATAAAAACCCTGCCTCTCTGAGGGTCAGGGCTCTCAATCCAGATCCACTGCATCGGTGATGGTTGAGAGTCCAGGCTGGAGCTTGCAATAAAGAGTCTCATGCGTTTGCATCAAAAATGGCTCCTTGGTGGTCTTTGGGGACCAGAAATCTAGGCATAACACCAGGAGATCTAAGAAAGTCTGAACATATTTTCTGACCATTCACCATTTGTTTGTCAGAAATTGTCCAGATCTCTGAGAGTTACGAGTCGGACTCTATGGAATCCTTAAGAGAGAGTCTGATGAGTATGTAAAGTCTGCAAGGACATATAGTGGGTGATCAAAAGGTGTAGAGGATCCCTCTAGCATGGAGAGAGAGAGTGAAAAAAACAAACAGATGAAGAGGTAATTACTCATCGGAAATACACAGGAGATAGGAGATAATGTAGTGAATGCACAGCCAGTAGTGGAAAAGGCAAGATTGAAGTAGAGCTCCTTCCTTTGGCAATTTTGTTTCTGTTAGGTCCTCTCCTTGAGGGCTACATGCAGATGCCCCCACCTCATTAAGTCTCCACCCAGTTACCTGGGTAACCAGCAGACCTGGAGGCAGTTACCTCCCCTTTCCCTGAGGTCACCTCCTAATCCACCTGGCCACACCCCTTGCCCCTGCCCTAGATATAAGACAGGGCTGGGTGGGGGTCGCTCTCTTTCTCTCCCTTCTCTCTCTCTCTCTCTCTCACTCTCTCTCTCTCTCCCTTCCTTCTCTCCGGCCATGGATCATCTTGGCCACAGGCCAGCAGTTCGTTAATAAACGTTCTCTCCTGCCTGAATACCGCATGGTGTTCTCCTTTACCGGCTACCTACTTTAAAAACCTAACAGTTTCCAGGAGGGATGGGCAGCCAGGAGTGGAACTAGCCCTTGGAAAGAGAAGTGGAGGGGATCCAGTGTCTCCTGACATCCCCTAAGGGTTGCTGCACCCTGTGTAAGCCTTGGAGAAAGAGACTTCCATGTGGATAAGTCATAAAACATTTTATTGAGGGGCAGGGAACAACTGGCCTGAACCAAATGTAGGTGTGCAGAATGAGAACTTGCAGCAGAGAGAATATAGGGAAGGGTGCAGAGGAGGTGTAACTGGAGGGGTTAAAGAAGTAACCTCAGAGCCTGGGGGAACCTCTCAGTGTGTGCAGGAGGACCTTCACACTGGAGGAACCTTCCACTGCCCCCAGGTGCACCAGTTACCTGGCTGATAAGTGCTGAGTAGTGACTTCTAAGGAGACCCAGGAGCGTTCTTCCATGAAAAACAAGCTAGGACAGGTTTCACAAGGAGACAAAAAAAGAGAAGGGACTATTTTTTCCCGGGTGGACCTAACATATTACACCTGCACTTTTATTCACAGATATTGGGACTCAGAAGCAATAAAAGAATATGAAAGTCCAAAACTTTGCCTATCACATCAGAGTAAGGAAGGAAATACTGAGCCATCCCAAGGAAGCACAAAGCAGCTTGACCTCCTATGAGACCCCCTCTCAAATTGAGGAGAGAAATATTGGCATATTGGAGCAGTCAGCAGTAAGTCTCTGCTAGACCCAAAGGACAAAGGTTACAAGATAAGCAATGATTGTCCCCTGTGGTGTTTAGAATAAGCAAAGTTAAGTTGTAAACTGAGGAATTTACTAACTCTTGTAGGATAACACAAAATTCCCAGAATCTATGCTTGTGACTAGATGCTTATCTGGAAAATAGGGTAACAGAGTTAAAAGTTATTGTCCTGCTAGCCTAAGTGTAAAAGCTTGCTTCTGTAAACTGCTTGGTTGCTTCAACAGAATTTGCCTGACCACCTGGGTGTGACCTTATAGCTTTCACCTTTAAAAATGCAGCCCTACATAGGCTCACAGCTGTTCTTCTCTATCCCAATGAGGCAGAACAGATTCTGCACAGATCAATAAAGAATCCTAGCTGAATTGAGTGAGTGTTGGTGACATTATTATTGTGGGTTCAAGGCCAACTTGGGTTTCCAGTAAACAACTGGTGGGGCCAAGGGGACAATGGAAGAAGAAAGAAGGGAGAAAAGGGAAGAATGTAAGCAAGAATTCCTTGTGTGTATGAAAAATATGAGAAATATAAGGGAAGGGGTATGTTGAAAGGGTTGAAAATGTTACAGGGATGACCTTGATCAAAATCTGAAAGAAAAGTGGGAAAAATAACATGAAGTGGTTTTTTTATAGTAAGAAGAAATTTGATCAATATTCTAGGTGATTAAACTTCAAAAGTTTAAGCTCTGAGTGGACATATTGAGAGAAAAAATATGCACAGAAAATAAAAAGATCTGAACATTTCCTATGAACTTCTTACCTTCTTCATAATAAACCTTTGATTATGTTGATTACTGTGGATGCAAAATCATGCCATTGAAAGACCGTTTAGAACAGAAGAAAGACGTGGATGAATGAGGAAAATTTAAGAGGCAAGTCAACTCTACATGGAATAATCACTGAAAAGAAGATTTAACAAGTGATGGTCTGAGACAAAAAGAGTTTCTGGGCTGGGGATATAGCCTAGTGGCAAGAGTGCCTGCCTCGGATACACGAGGCCCTAGGTTCGATTCCCCAGCACCACATATACAGAAAACGGCCAGAAGCGGCGCTGTGGCTCAAGTGGCAGAGTGCTAGCCTTGAGCGGGAAGAAGCCAGGGACAGTGCTCAGTCCCTGAGTCCAAGGCCCAGGACTGGCCAAAAAAAAAAAAAAAAAGAGTTTCTATCCACTGTCCCTGGACATTGGTTTAGTAAGTGATCAATAATAGGTAGGTTTAGTGTGTATTTAAGTTCAAGTAAGAATCCTTATACAATTACTTAAAGCCAGAGACCAGGAATTTAGAAAGGTCCTCATAACCAAGGATGTAAATAGATCATGGTAGTAATTGAAACTCATGCAGCATTATCAAGATTGCTTCAGACCAAGACAATGTGCTGACCCTAGATTTCCACATCAAGACACTTAATACACAGAGCACACAAAGAGGAATGCCAGACCACAATTTTGTTACCTGAATGTCAGGAAGTTTGGGGAAGACAGTGACCAAGCCAAAACAACAGCAGAGCTCAGGGCCAATTGTAAAGGTCACCAAGTCAAAAACTTGTCAAGTTCCTGATTCCATGAAACAGGGATGAAATCTACTCATTCCAATCTTCTGTTCTTTTCAGTCACAAATTCATGTCCAGGTTTCCTCCCCTTTGTGGGAGTCAGGACAGGCACAGTTGCTAGGAAATCTCAGTGTATAGCAGTGATTTCCAAATTGTGTCCTG
The DNA here is from genome assembly GCF_023159225.1 of Perognathus longimembris pacificus. Lineage (NCBI taxonomy): Eukaryota > Metazoa > Chordata > Mammalia > Rodentia > Heteromyidae > Perognathus > Perognathus longimembris. The sequence goes on from NC_063161.1 coordinate 48,178,152, forward strand.
AGTCAATTAGGCTGTGAATTCTTCACTTCAGGGCTTCTGTGCTCTACATACAATGAATTCAGTGATCTCATTCTGAGTGAGCAATACACTGATCTAAAGGAGCAATAGTTGAGCACTGTGGTTGGAGGAAGAAGCAATCAAGATGTGAGTGCCAGTGGCTCATGCTTCTAATTCTAGCTACTAAGAAAGCTGATATCTGAGGATTTCTACTTGAAGTCTGTCCTGGCAGGAAGGTCTCCTATTAACTACAAGTAAAGAAGGAGTTAAGCTGTGATTCAGAGTACAAAAGCTCATGGACAGAGCCCAGGTCAAAGCAAATGAAAGGCTGTTCTGGTCCGGTCCTGAAGAACAAATCTTGAAGATGAAAAGCTTCCATTCTTACTCCCATATTTATCTCTATGGCCAGGATAATAGCTCCATAATAAGATCTTGAAATGAAAAAAATATGGTGTAGAGGTTGGTAATAAAGAGGCTGGTTAGAAACTTGGCACCAATTGATATACACTTCTTCTTTCTGTATAAAAACAAACATTTTTTCACCTGTCTAGTGAGTGTCAAAGCCCATGTAAGATGCATTCAGTGGCCTCACGGAAGCAGCTGTCTCAATGAACACCCTTCAACTCATGTCATTTTGGTAGTGAGACCCTGAGAAAGAGATTAAAAAGTCTACAACTCATTTTAATGTCTTTTTGTCCTTACTTCAGTGGTTTTTACTTTTTGTTTTGGTAGTATGTAGGAAGTGGGGGGAAGCTGAACCAATCGCATTCTAGTCAAACTTTCTACCCATGGAGCTACATTCTTAGTTCAGATTTGTGTGCTTCTGTGCGAGTGTGTGTGTGTGTGTGTGTGTGTGTGTGTGTGTGTGTGGTTGTGGTTGTATTGTCAGACATGGGGCATAAAGTCAGGGCTTAGGCACTGTTTCTGAGCATTGTTCTCAAGCCCAGTGATCTACCACTTGAGCTACATCTTCATTCCAGCGTTTTTCTTTCTTTTCCTTTCTTTTTTTCTTTTGCTTTCTCCCACTTGCATAGTTGATTGGAAAGAAGAGTCTCAAAGACTTTCTAATATCTGCTGGCTTTGAACCTACACTCTCAGACCCCAGCCTGGAGAGTATCTAAGATTACAGGCATGAGCCACTGGTGCCAGGCCCCATCTCAGCATTTTAAAGTAGCCACTGTGATAAAGGCTCACCAAGACAAGACTCATTTCTTTTGTCTCATTACCTTGGGCCATGATTTCTTACTTACTTTTAGAGGCCCAAGGCATGCTCTCTCCTCATACCTTTCTATCTCTTCCTATAGTGATACATCATCAAATTCTGGCCAGTGTGGCTCCTGTGGGATAAACTGTAGGATAAACATTAAAAAGTCCACTTATTTAAAAAGCACAGACATATTTGAAAACATGCAGTTTCTTCTATGGGTGGTCTAAACAATGGGAAATCAGCACCAGTCTATAAGGAAGACAATGATCCATGATAATGCTCTCAACTATGATTGCTTTGAAAGCAGATCAAAATGATCAGTGATGGTAACTCTGGTTAGGCAAAAGCTAGGCTGTGGGAATAAAGTGAAGGAAGCGATATTCTGGACAAGTTCAGAAACACAAATCTACAAGCTACAAAACAAATGCAGTGCTTTTTTCTACTAAAATTCATAGTCCTGTAAAAAGGCCGCCATTGAAAATAGAGTGTCAAGGTAATGAAGAATATGCCGCACTCTGGAATCTAAATGCACACTGAAAACTATCAGAACACATTGACTTCCATGGATTCACCTTGAATTCAAAAGAAAATGAACCAAAATCAAAAACTAAATCTTGATGATAAATAAATTCACATATTCCCAAAATATTGTCAGTATCACATAAAGCAGTTGGCAGTGAGAGGCCTCAACATAAAACTATCCCTAGCACCGGTGGCTCATGAATATAACCTTAACTACAGGAAGCTGAGGTCTGAGGATGATGGTTCAAAACTATCCCAAAAATAAAAGATCCATGAAACTCCTATTTCCAATTAACCACCAGAAAAACTGGAAGTGGTGCTGTTACTCAAATGTTAGAACTGTAGTAGTGGACAGTAAGACTATACAATAGCCATGTAAAGAAAAAATTAGATAAAGAATGCTTACCTGCAGCTTCAAGAAAAATACTACATTTTGTTATTTCTAATGGTTTTAAAATTTGAGAGGTGTTAGCAGCAGATTCATCTGGAAGGACATCTGAAATGAGGAGAAAACATTCAAGTAACACATCACCTCTTTAAAGAAATGAAATGTGAGAAAGGCTAAGACACAGATATCAAAGCCACCAAGAATGAGAAAACATTCAAGTGACACATCACCTCTTTAAAGAAATGAAATGTGAGAAAGGCTAAGGCACAGATATCAAAGCCACCAAGAATATAGGCATTGGGGACTAAGGGCAGGGGGTTACATGAATGAAAAGAGGAGAAAGGGCAAAGTAATCAGACAATTCAATGCATGTTCTACAAAACTAAGAAAATTGAACAAAGGGGCAGGACTGGGAGGTTTGGGAGGAAGATGAGAGGAGAGACATGCACTGATTCATTGTGTTCCTAAACTTCGTCATTCAATGCTAAGCCCTTTCTGCAACTATTTTAAGATAAAAATAAATTTGAGCAATGTGCTTGTGGCTCAAGCATGTAATCCTAGCTATTCAGGAGGATAAGGCCAGAGTATCAAGTTTCAAGCCCACCTCTGAGGAAAGTCCATGACACTCTCATCTCTAATTAATCAGAAATGAAAACAGAAGCTGTGCTATTCCCCAAGTAGCTACCTTAAACCAAAGCAGCTGAGGAAGTGTGCCCAGACCCAGAGTTCAAGGCCCACAACCAACAATATAAATCAATAAGTTTTTAACTTCACACAGGAATTCACATTCATTTCCTCTTCAATTCTCTCATCAGTGTGGTCCCATCTTAACTCTGAAAATAATCATTACTTATTCTTCATCCTATATCCTCAACCTTTGATGTAACACCAAAAATTGTAGCATGACACAGAGGAGACAAGAAAGCATTTAGTCCAAGCAGGAGCAAGAAGATCAAACCCACTTGGGTTATTATTCACACACACTGCTGCTCAGAAGCTACAAGGAAATCCCACCATCCACATTCTTGTCTGTCAACTCAGAGAAGGTAAGCCAACACTGGTGTGGGTCTTTGAAATACGGACTATTACTAACAAAAAACCTTAGACCCCTTCTTCTTTTCTTTCATTTTTGTTGAGGTTATTTGGGCCTTGAACTCACAGCCTGAGCTCTGGACTTTAGCTTTGATGCTAAAGTCTAACACTTTACCACTTGAGCCACAGCTTCACTTGTAAATTTTGAGTGTTTTATTGAGGATAAGAGGTTCACAGACTTTGCTGATTGAGCTGGCTTGGAAACTCAACCTCTGATCTCAGCCTTTTGATTGGCTAGGATTTTATAAATGAGCCACTGGTACAAGAAGGAAGACATCCTTCCACAAGATTCTAGTGTCTTCCTTGACTCTAGTATGCCAGGTGTTTGAATCCCCTAATTAAATAGTACATACAGGAATGATCAATTATATCTTTTATGAGCCAAGTAAAATTTCCTCTACTTGGAAAGAAAAGCCACATATCCAGCCTTTGTAATTAATGAGCATCCACACACATCCATAAGATCACTAAAATCACTCTCAGGATTCATGGTTGATGCTATTAGGTGAGCAACAATGCCTACAGGTTTGAAAAAGTTGTGTCAGAGGCTTCTCACTAGATATATAAGGAATAAGGTTATCCATATTCAAAATGAATTTGATCATCAGGAATGTAGCTTCTTCTGGCTTTTGCTTAGAAATCTTTATAACTTAGAATGTGCACACAGAAGCTCATAAGGATGGAGCATGGTTAGAAAAGGAAGAAGACATACAGAAGAGCCGATGTCTAATACCTGAGGTATCAGAGGATGCATCTGGTGCCTCATTATCTGGAGACAAAAACAAAATGAAAATGTAAGATGATCATTTTTAGAGAGAAGATACCTGGTGACAAGTACTGGAGATGTTCACACATGGAAAGCCTTTATCCTGAATGGTCACACTGAGAATAAATCAGAAGCCCACTGGCGGGAAATCTGGTCCTTTTTCACTTCCTGAAATAAACCAGTGATTATCTTCTCAAGGAAATCACATTTACAATTGTTAGCACTACAAAGCCCAGTTTACAATTTAGTGAACAGTTACTGAATTAGATAATATAACTCTGCTGAGTTTGGTCATGTGAATAGTCTCTTGGAAATGGAGTCTGGTACTCAACAAGGTCAAGAAGTACAGAATATTGGGGACCTTAAACTCAGAACCCCAGACTTGGAAATTTCTTTATTTTGTACTGCAAAACATCCATTTATGTGAGAACTTTTACTTACAACAAGAAACCAGGATGATAGAAACTCCCAGCAGTACAAGGATGGCCAAGAACTTCATGGTGCTGAGTTGATGAATCACATAAGAACTCTCGAGTACCAAGAATAGGCAATCTGTTAATACTGGAAATTCCAGATCTGACTTTTGAAATGTTAGGTGTACCAATCAAGAATTGCCAGGTGAGAACTTGGATAGATATTACCAGGAAGCATTGATGCCCAGTAAACAGGATAGTATCAAGAGCACAGCCAGAAGCATCTGGAAAGGTCATGACCGTCATTCCGTGACTCTGGTGATGCACATTTAATCTCAAAGTTGTTCTGTTTTAAATATGGTCCAGGCAACAATATCCCCTTCAGATTTTCCACCCCATGCAAGTTGGAGCTCCACTGTTTTCATCTCCTCTTAAAAACTTGAAATGCCCCAGACATATCTCCTAGATCTATGAAATTCTGCTTCCAAAAACACCCCAATTTATAATTTTATAATATTGTCAGCCCCATAAACATTCCACAAATATTTTCAGGATAGAGCAGCAAGGTCAAGAGACCAGTGTTTCCAGGCCACAATGTGCCTTCATCAATCTGGCCTTATGGACCCTCCTGAACCTGTGGAGAAGTTTATATGGCCTCAGGCAGAGGAATTCTAATAACTCTAAAAAGTTAAATCTGACCTCACTGGATTTCAGAGATTCTTGAATAAAAATGCAAAGTCTAAGAATAATAAGGGAAAAGAAACATGTATAAGCTGCTGCATTCATAGATTCAGTATTTTCATTCTATAATACAGAAAAATAATTCCACAATACAGAGCATGATCATGTGTCAAGAACACTGAAAAAAACAGTAATGAGCAGAACATAGCAACATCCTATTCCTTACACACTTTTTAATATTTTTATTTCATTGTTAGTGTAATTTCAGAGGGGTGTTGCATAAGTAAGATAATGAATATATTTTTTGTGAAACATTGTTATCTCCTCCCTTTTTATTTTCCACTCACCTCCCCCCTACCCCCAAGTTCCCTCCCCCAATGTTTTTTTAATGCACTGTTTGAAGTTATTTATTTTTTCTTTCATTTTTTTCCTTTAGTTTGTCCCCAGTTGTAACTGTTTTTATATTTTGGTACCTTGCAACTTGTACGTAATTTTATACTTACAAACTTTTCAAAATAGTATATTGAAGCCAGGTCACAATGGCTCACACCTGGAATCCTACCTATTCAGGAGGCTGAGACCTGAGGGTCATGGTTCAAAGCCACCTCAGACAGGGAAGACTATGAGATACTTTTCTCCTAGTAAACAACCAAAGCCAGAAGGAGAGCAATGACTCTGAAGTGGTACAGCAATAACCTTGAGTGCAAAAGCTAAGAGATAGCAACAAGTGCCAGAACTGGCACACACGCACACACACACACACACACACACACACACACACACACACACACAATATTACATTGAGAAATCAGGAAAGAAAGGGCAGAAAAAAGCAAGGAAGAATAAAATGAATTATATGTGTGGTTAAATTTTCTCATAATAAATAACAAAAGAAGAATACGAGGTTGACAATTATTAGATCATCTCTTTAGTAAGTGCAACATCATGTACTCAATTCTCATTAAATCAAAAAAAGAGGAAACAATGATAAGGAAACAAAGTAGGAAAGATTGTTAGTGTCAGTAAGGATTTCTTCTTCAAATAAAGAAGCCAGAGCACCATAGTGAAAAGGTTACATGAGAACAGAGCTGTAAACTCACCAATAGACTTTTGCATTATAGTGTATTCCACCGGAGATAGTGAGCACACACAGGTGCATTGTGATGTTCCATGGGTCCCTGCTGCTCTCTGTTTGGGTTCAGCACTGAACCAAACCACTCATTATTTTTGAGGAATGAACCCAAGCTATTCAAGAAAAACATTACTTCACTTGAAAATCCAGTTTGGGACCCAAGTATTAAGAAGAAATGGTGCACTTCTGTGTGGAAAATACAGAGAAGGAGGAATTCTCTGCATTCTAAAGGCTTGTACTCACTCCTATGTTTAAATACTTATGAGACGAAGGGGCAGTGTGGCTCAAGTGGTAGAGCACAGGACTTGAGCTGAAGAGTTCAGGGATAGCGCCCAGGCCTGGGGTTCAAGCCCCACAGCAGGCTAATCATATTAATAGTAATAATAGATGTTATAAAGAGCTTGATATTGGCACAAAATACTAAGAATTCCCAAAAGGAGAAGAAATACCCAAAGGCTCTGTCCATAAAGGAACTACAAATCAAAACAACACTGAGAATCCACTTCAGCCAGTTAGAATGGCCAATGTCACCTACCAATAACAACCCCAGTGTGGATGTGGTCAAAGGGAACTCTAATACAGTGTTAGTGGGAATGTACTCATGGTCAACCATTCTGAAAACAATATGGAAGGTTCTCAAGACAGTAATGATAGAGCTACCCCATGAACAAACAATTGCATTCCTGATCATTTATCCAATAGAACACAAAGTTACATTAAAGCCATCATCACAAACATGTTCACTGCAACCTTATTCACCATACCCAAGGTATGGAGTCTAGCTATATGCCCCTCATAGTAGATGGGTTGAGAAGACGTGTTATATAGAAGCTTTGGAATTTTACTCATCCATTACAAATAATGATATGCCATTTATAAGAAAGGGAAAGCCTTGGGCTGGGGATATGGCCTAGTGGCAAGAATGCCTGCCTCATATACATGAGGCCCTGGGTTCGATTCCCCAGCACCACATATACAGATAATGGCCAGAAGTGGCGCTGTGGCTCAAGTGGCAGAGTGCTAGCCTTGAGCAAAAAGAAGCCAGGGACAGTGCTCAGGCCCTGAGTCCAAGCTCCAGGACTGGCCAAAAAAAAAAAAAAAAAGAAAGGGAAAGCCTTGGGGAAAATCCTACTAAGTTAACCAGATCCAGAAGAACAAAGGTTATCATAGATAAAATGTACCTATAAAATTGTAAGTAAATACACTGGTTACTGTGCAAGTGGTTACAAATGGATTCACTGAAGTATAGTAGACTGTATGCAGAGCTGAAATAGTATAGTGTTTCAGAAATATTATGTCAATGACTGACAGAATGAATGACAGAAACAGGTACTTGCAAAGAGGAGTGGGGACATGTGGAGAGGGGAAGATAAATAAATGGGGAAGGGGGGTAGAATAGACTCAAGTATTCACTGAATATCTGAAAATTAAGAAAACTAAGGGAAGGGGTAGATAGAAGTGGGGTGAGAAAGTTGAAGATACATTATCAAGATGCATTAGATTCATAACCTGCTTTGTTAAATAACATCTCTTTTGTAAATCTACTTAAAGATTTTTTTTAAAAATTTAATGGACATTAAGTATTGGAGAGTTGAAACATATAATGGTTAAAAAAAACACAAATAAACCAATGATATTCTTAGGTAAACCATGTCTATTCCTACAATAAAAAGACCTCTGTCATTTTGCAAGCACACTGACAATATATTTCCCTTTGTGCTCAAAATTCTCAAAGATAGCACCAGGAACCAAACTGGCCAGAATTTGATGACATATCACTATAGGAAGAGAAAGAAAGGTATGAGGAGAGAGCTTGCCTTGGGCCTCTAAAAGTAAGGTTCCTTGTCATAACAAATCATGGACCAAGGTAATGAGACTAAAGAAATGACTCTTGTCTTGGTGAGCCTTTCTCACACACACACACAAAAAAAAAAATGGCATTCATTGAACCAGTTAATTCACTGGGCAATACCTATATAGTATTATTCCATGTCAGAAACAATAAAAGAAGACCAAAATGGACAAAGCAAACAAACTCTACCTTCCATACATACTGTCAAAATACAATATATTCAAAAGGAAGGAAGAATTGAATGAGTCATATGTGAGGTGAAATATTCTCATATTGAATATCAGTGCAGAACTAGGTGTGAAAGCCAATGATAGAGCACGTGCCTAGCTTGGGCATGTTCTTATATTCAATTACAAAAACACAGAATCTGAGAGAGAAAAGAACCAATATAGGAAAGAAGAAACCTTGGAATAGAATTGCAATGTCAGATAAGGGGTGAGAGCCATAAAAGGAAATAATAAAAGGGAACATTTAAATATATAAAAATATATGTATACATATACATTTATATGCTATATGCTTATATATGTATATCTATTTGTCATTTTTTGTTTTCTTTTTCTCTTGTTTATTTGTTTATTTGTCTTTGGGATTGAAATGAGAGTCAATGACATGAAGGGATTATGGGTGGGAAAGTAACATTGAAAAACACAACAGCCAAATTATTTAATTGGCTAAAGACTTAAAAACAGGAATTTCAGATGAAGAAGTAAGAATGGCCAATAGACACATCACCTTTAACATCTCAGGCCTCAAAGTAAATGTGAATCAATACAACAATGAGATTCCACCTCACCTCAGTTAGAACGGCCATTATCAAGAAAAGAAATACTAACAAATGCTTTTGTGCATGAGGTCAAAAGAGAACTATGTTACACTGCTATCGGGAAGGGAAATTTGTTCAACCACAGTGGAAACAAGTATGGAAGTTTTGCAAAAGACTTAACATAGAGTTTCCCTATAACCCAGAAATTTCATTCCTGGGCATTTGTCCAAAAAACACAAACAAGGCCACACTAGTACTACCAGCATAACATGTTCATTGCTGTATTATGTACCATTGCTGACATATGGAAACAACCCAGATGCCCTCAGTAGGTAAATGGATCAAGAAACTATGCAAGATATACACAATGGAATTCTACTTATTCTTCAGAATGAATGATACTCTCCCATTGGTAAGGGAATGGAAAGATTTGCAAAACATTATATTAAGTGAAGTAAAACAGACAAAGAAACTTAGGTTACATGCTTTCCTTTATTTGTGGTAGTCACAATATACCTACCAAAAAAACCACACTCAATATAAAAAAAAATACACTGGAACCTGATAAATTATATGGGCATCTAGGTAATCACACACAGTGAGACCAAAGGGGAGCATATTCCAAGGAGAAGATCACAAAGGCACAATAGCTATGTGCATACACCTGATCATAGAAAATATATTTAATGAAATGAACTCTAAGAAATGGAAAAAATTATTTTTCTTTGTCGCTGTTTTTATGTTCTTTTACTTCTTTTTATTCCCCCTTTTTTTTTTCATCTTGGTCAGGGAGCTTGAATCCTGGGCCAGGGCACTGTCACTGAACTCTTCGGATAAAGGCTAGACCTCTACTTCTTGAACCAGAGTGCCACTTCCAATTTTGTGGTGGTTAGTTGGAGATAAGAGTCTCATGAACTTTGCTGCCAAGGTTGGCTTCGAACTGCAACCCTCAGATCTCAGCCTCAAGAATAGCTCAGATTATAGGTGTGAGTTACAGGTGCCTGTCTTATTGATTGATTGATGTTTTTCACTCATTACCTGAATGTTGTTTCTGAAATTACCTTGCTAAATTCTAGTGATTTACTACATGAGCCACTGAGCTACTTTCAGCATTTTCTATTAGACATGAGGGTCTCATGGACTTTCCTGTTTTGGCTGCCTTTGAACTGCAATCCTCAGATCTCAGCCTCGTGAGTAGCTAGGATTACAAGTGTGAGACACTGAAGCCTGGTTTTTACTTTTTGTCTTGTTTGTTCTCTTATTGTATTTGGGAGGATTATGGGGAGAAAAGAAATGGTGGGACAAAAGATGAAAAGTTCAGCAGCCGTGTTTAAGAGACAGTGTGATGAAAATGAACTGTGGGAAGACAAAACTGGGAAAACATGAGGGAAGGAGTGACATTGTGCACAAAGAAATACATGCCTATAAATGTACTCTGACTTATGTAACTGTAAACCCTCTGTACATCATCTTTACAATAACAATCAAAATGCTTTCTAAAAATAAAGAGTCAAAGGAACTTTAAACCTGTCCCTGATGATTGATTCTAAGTGAATTCTAAGGGAAGGAGAAAAATCAGTGAGCACCTAAGCCTTGTGTTTTTCTAGGTATGTCTACTATTAGGTCTCAGCATTTTAGAGATATGCATGGCAAAGTACTTGCCTTTGTGGTCATGAACTCAAGTTATTAAATGAAACAACAAGGAAACAAAACCTAAAGTAACATCACATCCCAGTATTAAAACCAGCCAGATCCCCAAACTACAATGCTGAACCTTTCTCTAGGAATCATGGGGTCATAGGGAATTTCCTACATTCAAAAAATATCTCCTCAGTTCTCTCATTTAAAGACTTAGATGATTGGGCTGGGGATATGGCCTAGTGGCAAGAGTGCTTACCTCATATACATGAGGCCTTGGGTTCAATTCCCCAGCACCACATATACAGAAAACGGCCAGAAGTGGTGCTGTGGCTCAAGTGGCAGAGTGCTAGCCTTCAGCAAAAAGAAGCCAGGGACAGTGCTCAGGCCCTGAGTCCAAGCCCCAGGACTGGCCAAAAAAAAAAAAAAAGACTTAGATGATTTTCATGTTCATAAAAATTATGTCTTTTGTGCCAAACCCACAGTGGAGGGAAACTGTCATGTTCATGAAATAACAGTGAAACCTGGTTTCTTATTTGATTGAAAATTCTCACTTGAGACCACTTGCCAGGATTGTTGGTGTGGAGAAAGCAGACACATTTGGATAAAAGCAGTTTTCTCTGTCTCTTCCTCCTTCTTTTTAGAGAAAAACTACAGCAATCTACAAACACTATTTAGCCAGGAACTTGCACCACTGTATGGCTGAGATGCTACATTACAACAGAGATTTCTCCCTTAACTACTTACATCTTATGCATGATTCTGCATCATGAAAATACGAAAAATGCAGAAAAATAAAGTGTGAGAATCATTGCTGGCCCCATGTTCAATGGCCTCCTTAGATGCATCTGCGAGCTCACTAACCCAGCTACTGACTGTCTTCGCCATCTGAATTCTGGGTCTTGTTCTTTGCTTCTCCCGCAAATGCTGATAAGATGCAGCCTGTGCTAACAGCACATGTTGTGCTGCCCAGGGTTTGCTTCTCCAATGGCCAACTTTAAGAAGTGTCCTCTCTGCTCCCACCATGCTTTTTGTTTCTAGGATCTTTTCCCTAAGGTCTAGGGTTTATACTTGTACATGTATTCAGCTTTGATTAGCCTACGTATCAAACTTCTCTTGTTCATCCTGCTGTGGTGTTTATGAGCCCAAGTGCTACTTCCTCTCATAATCGTATACAAACCTTGAGAATGCAGAGAAATCCCTCCTATTCTGTTTTTTCCAGATAGAAGCGCAATACTTCTCCTTAATTGCGTACTTGGGTCCCATACTAGAATTTGAAATCAAGTAAGTTATTTTCTTGCTTTTGTTGGATAGCTTGGGCCCATTCCTCAGAAAGGATGAGTGGTTTGGTGCATTTCTGAGCCCTAGCAGACAGCGGCAGGGACCCCGGGAAGATCACAATGCACCTGTGTGTGGTCACAGTCTCCTGTGCAATGCAACAGTCTACTGGTGTGTTTCCAGCTCTCTTATCTCTTCAAATGTGACCTTCTCAGTAATGGCCTCTAGGCTTCATTTTCTGAGGGAGAATTCCTTACTGACACTAGCAATCTTTACTAATTGGTTTCCTTATTATTCCTTTTTCTCTCTTTGTTTTATTTGACGGAAATTGAATATATAACTTGCACATACTATGCAGGTCGTCTAGTAAATGTCAACCCTGTATTCTTCTTTTGTTATTTATTATAAGAAAATTTCACCACTCATATAATTCATTTTATTTTGTCTTGCTTTTATCTGCACTTTCTTTCCTGATTTCACAATGTAATATTGTGTGTGTATGTATGTTTGTGTGGGTGTATGTGTGTGTGTGTGTGTGTGCAAACGTGCTGTGTGTGCCAGTTCTGGGACTGGTTGCTATCTCTTAGCTTTTGCTTTTAAGGTTTTTGTCCTACTGCTTGACAGTCATAGCTCCACTTCTGGTTTTTTGTTGTTTATTAGGAGAAAAGAATCTTATGGTCTTCCATGCTTGAGGTGGCTTTGAACCATGCTCCTTAGATGTCAGCCTCCTGAATAGGTAGGATTCCAGGTGTGAGCCATTGGAGCCCGGCTTCAATATACTATTTTTAGAAGTCTGTAAATATAAAATTACATACAAGGTGTGGGGTACCGAAATAAACAACATTCAGAACAGAGGGCACACCAAAGGAAAAAAATGAAAGAAAAAAGAAATAACTTCAAACAGTACATTCAAAAAAAAAATAAACACTCAGGGAGAGAATGTGGGGGCTGGGGGTGAGTGGGAGAAAACAAGGGAGGAGTTAGCAATGTTTCACAAAAAAAATCATTATTGTATGTAACTGTAACCCATCTGAAATCACTCTTACAATAAAACAAAATAAAAATTATTAAAAAGTGTGTAAAGAATAGGATGATATGCATTTCTCATTACTGTTTATTCAGTGTTCTTGACACATGATTATGCTGTATGAGTGGTATTATAGAATGAAAAAACTGAATCTATCTTTATTTTTTTTTGCCAGTCCAGGGAATCGAACTCAGGGCCTGAGCACTGTCCCTGGAGTCTTTTTGCTCATGGCTAGCACTCTGCCAACTTGAGCCACAGTGCCACTTCTGTCCTTTTCTGTATGTGTGGTGCTGAGGAAACAAACCTATTGCTTCATGTATACAAGGGCAAGTACTCTTGCCACTAGGCCATATTCCCAGCCCCAACAAACTGAATCTATGAATGCAGCAATTTATACATGTTTTTCCCCTCCTTACTCAGAATACAGTGAGGTCAGATTTAACTCTTTGGAGTTTTTAGAATTCCTCTGCCTGAGGCCAGATGGGCTTCTCCATGGGTTCAGGAGGGTCGATAATCACAGAATGAGGAATCCAAATTCTGGCCCGGAAAGGCTGGTTTCTCAACCTTGCAGCTCTAGCCTGAAAATTGCTGTGGAAATGTTTTATGGCAGACAATGTTATAAAATTATAAATTGGAATATGTTTGGAAGCAGAAGTTCATAAATCAGGGAGATATGCCTGGGGCATCTCAAGTTATTAAGAGGAGATGAAAAACTGGACTTCTAAGTTACAGAGGAGAAAAATCTGTAGCGGATATGTTTACCTGTACCATAGTTAAAACAGGATATCTTTGAGATGACATCTATAACAGAGTCAAGGAGTGAAGGTCATGACCTTTCCAGATGGTTCTGGCTGTGCTCTTGATTCTTTCCTATTTACTGACCATCAAAGCTTCCTGGCAGTAGCTATCCAAGTTGTCACCTGAAAATTTTTGATTTGCAGATTCAACATATATAAACTCAGATCTGGAATTTCCAGTACGAACACATTGGCTTCTCCTGGTACTAGAGATTTCTTGCGTGATTCCTATACTTGAACTCAAAACTATGACATTCTTGACCCTCCTTGTACTGCTGGGAGTTCCTACCACCCTGATTTCTAGTCATAAGTAAAAGTTCTCACCTGAATGTAACTTTTGTGGTATAAAATAAAGAAACTGCCATGTCTGGGGATCTGGATTTAGGGTTTTCCCATATTCTGCCACTTCTTGACCTATTGTGGAGTCCCAGGCTCCATTTCTAAGGGACTATTAACATGACCTAACTCAGCAGACTTATGCTATCTATTTCTGTAGCTGTTTTCTACATTGTAAACTTGGCTCTCTAGTGTTATTGTAAGTGTAACTTGATTTAGAAGGTAATCAGTGGTATATTTCAGGAAGTCAAAAGGGACCACATTTCCCTCCTGTGGGCATCTACTTTATCCTAATGTGTCCACTCCGGAAGAAGAATTTTCATGTGTGAACATCTCCAGTATTGGTCACTTCGTATTTTCTCTTTAATACTGATCATCTTACATCTTTTTTTTACTTCCAGAGAATAAGGCACCAGATGCTTCCTCTAAAAACTCAGGTACCAGAAATATGCTCTTGCATTTATCTCCTTCCTTCTCTCACCTTGCCCCATCCTTGTGACTTCTGTGTGCATATTCTAAGTTAGAAAGAATTCTAAGCAAAACCCAGGGAAAGCTACATTATTGATGATAAAATTCATTTTGATTGTAGGTAACTTTATTCTTTATATATCTATGCAGCAAACACATAGGCATTATTCCTTGTTGCTCACCTAATGGCATAAGCCAAGAGTCCTGACAGTGATTTGAGTACTTTTATGAATGTCTGTGACTTCATTTATTAGAAAGACTGGATATGTGCCTCGTCTTTCCAAGTAGAGGAAATTTTACTTGTCTGAAGGAAGAGATAATTGATCATATTTGGATGTGCTGTTTAATGAGGGGATTCAAACACCGGGCTGACTAGAGTCAAGGAAGACACTAAGATCTTAAAGAAGGATGTTTTCATCCAGGTACCAGTGGCTCACATATAAAATCCTAGATACTCAAGGGGCTGAGATCAGAGATTGAGGTTCTAAGCAAGCAAAGACAGGAAAGTCTGTGAGCCTCTTATTCTCCAAAACCATCAAAAAGTTAGCAGTATAGCTGTGACTCAAGTGGTAACATGTTAGATGTCAGCGTCAAAGCTAAAAGACAGAGCTCAGGCTGTGAGTTCAAGGACCAGCTCCAAAAAAAAAAAAATGAAAGAGAAGAAGGTGTTTAAGGCTTGCTGTTAGTAGTGGTCCATATTTCAAAGGTCCACACCAATGTTTTTTCCAATGTTTTTTCTATGAGTTGACAGCCTAGATAGTGTTTGCTGGGATTTCCTTATAGCTTCTGAGCAGCTGTGTCTGCGAATATTAACCCAGGTGGATTTATCTTGCTCCTGCTTGGTACTAAACGCTTTCCTATCTCCTCTGTGCCATGCTACAAGGAGCTAACCTCAAATTTTTGGTGTTATATCAAAGGCCAATGATATAGGATGAGAAATGGAGAAAGACTTTTGGTGGAGTGAAGTTATTGATGACAGGATTGAAGGAGAAATGAATGTGCATTCCTGTGTAGCACATTTCATCTCAATACTTTTAAAAACTTCTTGATTTCTTTTGTGGGTTGTTTGTCTTAAACTCTGAGTCTGGGTACTCTCCCTAAGCTGCTTTTTTTCAAGGACAGCTACTTGAGGTACAACATGGCTTCTGTTTTTTGTCTGTGATTAATTGGAGATAAGATTCTCATCAACTTTTCTCCCAGAATCTGCTTGAACTTTGGTCCTGTGGTCTTAGCCTCCTGAATAGCAAGGATTACAGACTTGAGCCACCAGCACATAGGTCAAATTTATTTTTATCTTTAAGTAGTTGTGCAAAGGACTTGGCATTGAAAGATAAGAGTACATGAACACAATGAAATTTAAGCCATGTCTCCCCTCTCATCTTCCTCTCAAACCTACCAATCCTTACCCTTCCATCAATTTTCTTAGTTTTGTAGAATAAGCATGGGATTGTAAGATTACTTTGCCCTTTCTCCCCTTTCATTCACATAACTCCCTGTCCTTAGTCCCCAGTTCCTAATTTGAATAGCTCATTCTTGGTGGCTATTTTATTGGTGACTTAGCCTCTCACATATCATTTTTTGAAGGAAATGAGGTGCCTTCTTGAATCTTTTTTCCTCATTTCAGATGCCCCTGAGGATGAGTATACTGTTGACATCTCAAACATCAGGGATCCATCACTACTGGACTTTTCCCTTATCCATATTAATGTCCAAGGTAAGAATTGTTTATCTAATTGATCTTTAATGTGCCTATCCGACACTCAGTTTCCACTGTTACAGAAAAATATGTGGCAAAGAGAGAAAATCAAGAAAATTGACCTGGGTTTTGCTCATTGCTCTCTTAATTCCTTGTGCAGGAATCAAGTCACAATGTAAATTTAAATTTAAAAGGAGCCAGAAGGTTGCAGATTTTTTCCCTAGCATGGAGTTCATGTTACTTAGCATCATCTTATGCGTTCATAAGGGCATAGCTATTGGGCTCTTGTGATCCTCTACTGTGACTAGCCTAAACCTGTGCTAATTATTCCCTATGAGGGAAAGAATGGAGTCCATGTTTCTTTGGGTCTGGCTCACTTCACTTAGTATAATTTTTTCCAAGTCTTTCCATTTCCTTATGAATGGGGTAATGTCATTCTTTCTGATAGAGGCATAAAATTCCATTGTGTATATATGCCACATTTTCCTGATCCCTCATCTACTGAGGGGCATCTGGGTTGGTTCCATATTTTAGCAATGACAAATTACGCTGCAATGAACATTGTTGTGCTGGTGGCTTTAGTGTGTTCTTGTTTGTAATCTTTTGGGTAGATACCATTTTTTTTTTGTGCCAGTTGTTGCACTTTGTTAATTACCAAGTGTGTTTGTGTAAGTCTTCATGGGTTCACGTGTGTGTGTACACACACATGCACTAGTGCTTTCTTTCTTTGTTGTTTTAGAATTCTTCTAGACTATAACTATTAGTGATCTCAATGTGTTCTAGTCTTTTAGAAGATTTGTTGGATGTTGGTTCTGGGGCTTGACTAAGGCCTGAGTTGTCAGGACTGCACTGTGCCTGAGCATATTTGCTCTACAATTAGAAGCAAAGCTCTATTTCTGACTTTTTAGTGTTTAATTGAAAAGAAGAATCTCCCAGTCTTTCCTGGGCAGGCTGGATTCAAAGCACAATTCTCATATCTCAGCCTGCTCAGTAGCTATGATTTCAAGTATACTCCATTGGCATTCAGCATGACTTTTCACTGCATCATATTTATAATATTGGCATTAGAGAGAAGATTATCTTTAGTAGAAATCATTGGAATACACATTTTCTCTATGAATCATGTGATTCTTTAATTTACCTCTAGTTGAAAATTCTCTATTCTTTGGAGGTTTTCTTTTGTTTGTCATGGGGCTCGAACTCTGGGCCTGGTCACTGTCTCTGATCTCTTCAGCTCCAGGCTAGCCTCTAACACTTCAGCCACAGCACCACTTCAGGCTTGTCTCCTAGATAACTGGAGATAAAAGTCTTATACACTTTCTTCTTTCCATGCTTGCTACAAGCCCTGATCATCAGATCTCATCCTCTTGAGGAGCTAGGATTACAGTCATGAGCCACCACCGTTAGGACTTTGTAGATATTATAAAATGAGAAATTGTTTTAGGATGAGTAATTTTTAGAAGAGACATGGCTCTGCACCTACTGCGTGTTTAGGACTTCTGATGCCATTGGAAGAAGCAGCATAAATGTCAGGTAGACTAGTCCTAGGAATCTTTAGTTCTCACAAGCAAATATTACAACGCTAGTTCATTTCCTTCTTATTTTGGCTCCTCTATTTCAACGAATGAAACATCTCAGGTAATGGAAATTTGGTCTGTCCTTCTTCTCCTCCCTTCTTTGACCATTAGCTTTTGAGCCACATTCCTGTCAGATCTCATGACCACATTGTATGTTATATGGAATCCTAAGCAGAAACCTGGAAATGCTGCTATGTCCAGTGAAAAAATGTCAAGGTATATAGAATTTGAAATAATCTATGGAAGACAAAAATATTTTTATTAAAAAGTAAAATTTGGATGTGATGACAGAATGATAGAATGCCTGCACTATGAGCACTACAATGGAGATCTGAACTTATTAAAGATAAAAAGAGCCAAACTAAATCATGAAGTAAGAAGTCATTATATAACAGTCAACAGAAACTTAAGTACGTTAGGTATTTGCTAAGAATAGACAAAAGGAAAATTAAGTATGTTTCTTCTTCAGAAGAATGCAAAATTCTCACCCTCTTCTAAAGATGAAAAAGTTACGTTATTACTTAGCCTACTGATTGAGTTCATTTTGGTGAACAAGATAACATTGGGCTGATGAGAGATCAACAAGATTCCATAAGAATTCCACAAAATTTTAGGCATTCAAGTGTTTTAATGACATTTCAATTCCATGTCCTACTTCACTGATGCTCAAGAAAAAGTTTCTCATTGCAAATTGCTCTTTTGTACTTTTCACTTTTAAAATGTTTATTTGGGGCTGTGGGTTGAGTTCAATGATAGAGTGCTAACCTAACAAGCGCAAAGCCTTGCTTTCAATCTTCATCATGAAAAAGAAATAAGGTAAACCAACAGCACATATTTTAACTCCAAGAGTAAATGATTTAGGAGAAAAAGCTAAAAGAGAGATGTTTACTGTTTCTCGGGGAAAGAAGGTTGTCCTGTGCTCATGCATGGACATACATTCTTCATCCTTATTGCTTATGTAACAATTAGTCACTGATTGTTTATGCTAACCAATCCTTAACCTGAGAACATGTGCAGGGTAGTTGACAGACTTGTGGCTAAGGACAGAAAAAGTGATCATTACAAAAAGAAGAAAGACAAAGGATGAGATAGCAACTGTGGGATTTTCATTAGGAGAAGAGGAAAATGAGACATAGTGGACCATGGCTCATGTCTGTGCTCACAGCTACATAGGAGGCTGAGACCTGGAGGATTGCTGTTAAGTTTATGATTCTTATCTTTAAGTACTCACTAATGTTTGATCTCATCTTACATTTCATGTTTCAAGTTTTATGCAAGAGTTTAAAAACTCAGACAGATTCTTAGTTCTTTTTTTTTTTTTTTTTTTTGGCAGTCTTTGGAATTGAACTCAGGGCCTGGGCTCTATCACTGAGCTTTTTTTGGTAAAGGCTAATACTCTGCCACTTTCAGCCACAGCTCTACTTCTGTGCCAGTGGTTAATTCTGGATGATTGTCACATGGACTCATATCACACCCTCCTTAGTAGCTAGAATTATGAGGGAGAGCCATCAGCACCCACCTGCAATTCTTGATTCTTTAGATCACTCTGTATGAGATCATACGCACACAGTATAAGATCACTAAATTCTCAACATGTACAGGGGGAAGTATTGACATGAAGAAATCACAGCGTGACTGAATCAGTACAAACCTTGGTAATCACTACTCTACACTGAGTTTTTCCTAGAAAAAGTGAGGTGTAAATGACTGTACCTTTGCAAGGTCTAATGGCTTTGAAAGTAGCACAATGGTCAGTAGGATGGCGGCTCATGGTCTTCTCCAACTTTGTGAAAGTGCTAATACCTGTGCATGACCTGTTTCCTACAGAGACGAGGAAACCTGAAGATGAAGTTATGATCTAAAAAGTACATAAGATTAGAAACAGTAGAATTCAACCCTGTCTCTTGGAATCAGGAACTTGACAAACATTTGATGCCCTGACATTTACAATTGGCCTTGAGCTGTGCTGATGTTTCTGCTTGGCCACTCTCTTCCCCAAGCTTCCTGGCATTCAGTAAACAAAACTATGCTCTGGAAGTTCCTCTCTATGTGCTCTGTGTATTAAGAGAAATGATGTGGAATCCTGGGATCAGATGTGAAATTCTGGGGTCAGCACATTGTGATGGTCTAAAGATGACTGATAATGCAGCTTGACTATCAATTACCACCATGAAATATTTACACCCTTAACTTTGAGGAAGTTTCTAATTTCCTGGTCTCTGGCTCTAAGAAATTACATTAGGATTCTTCTTTAAATCCATCACTGGTTTAATGTTCTTTTCAGTGATTATTCCATGTAAACTTGACTTGTCCCTTAAATTTTCCTCCTTCTGCCATGCCTTTCTTCTGTTTCAAACTGTCCTTCAAAAGAGATCAGTCAGAGGAAAGAAACCAGGCTGGATTAACCATGGCCAGTTAGACGTGGAAGATGAACAAACACTGATAAACATATAAGTACAAAGTCTGCCTCAGGGAAAAGATCCGTGATACAAGTATGGTAATAGAGAAGACATTCCTTAAAGCTGCTCATTGGAGAAGCAAACCCTGGGCAGCCCAAAGTGTGTTATTGGCCAGGGTTGGTTCCTCTCAGCACTTGGTAGAAAAGCAAAAACCAAGATCCAGAATTCAGTTGGAGTGCACAGTCAAGAGCAGGGACACTGAGTTGGCAGATGTACTTAAGAGGACCATGGAGAACATGGCCAGAAACCATTTTGAGTTTTTACTATTCTGAACTTTTCACATTGTCACTATGCTGAATATGGCAAAAGATGCAGTTAAGGTAGAGATTGTTGTATTGTAGCATCTCATCATATGGTGGTGCATGCTCCCAGCTAAATAGTGTCTCTGATGAGTAGTTTGCTGTTTAATCAAAAATGGAAGGGCGACAGGAAAAGACCCTATGTATCTAAATACCTCTGCTTTCTAAACCTAACAGACCAACAATTCTTGCAAGTGTCTCAGAAAGAATTGTCAATCAAAGGAGAAACCAATTTCCAGTGTTCTTTCAAGATGATGAAAGCATCCACCATTCTTTCTTTTTTTTTCATTTCTTTATTGTCAAAGTGATGTACAGAGGCATTAGTTTCATATGTAAGGAAGTGCATACATTCCTTAGTCAACTTATTGCCTCATATCTCATCTCCCTACCCCACCACCGCCTTCCCCCTGTCCATTTTCCTCCCAGCCCCCATGAGTTGTGTAGCTGGTTAACACCATATAGCTCTGTAAGAATCACTGTTGCATTGCTTTGTCTTTTTAACCTTTGTCTCTTGATTTTGGTATTTCCATTCCCTTCCCAAGTTCCAATACAAATATATACAATATCCAGGGTACCAAAATCAGTTGCAGTGATATCAGGGGTAAACCACTGGAAAGAAAGAAAAAAGTGCATATTTACACATGGTATGTTGAAAATAACAACAACAATGATGAACCACAAAGGCTTTTGAATGTGGAGAAATTAGGCATTGCAACCTAGGGACCTGGTTGGTTCTAACACTGGGATGTGAGATTAGGCTAGGTTTTGTTACCTTGATGTTTTTACTTAGTACCTTCAGTTCACTACCACAAAAGTAAAAGGTTTAACAGACATATCAGGGAAGCACTGAGACTACAGCAGAGACACCCAGAAGGCCACAAGGATCTTGTGCTCCTGTTTCCTCTCCTTTCCTTAGAATGTTCAGGACTTATTAGGCATGAGTCTACAGTTGCTTTGCTCATTTATTTTCTTTTCTTTTTTTTTTTTTTTTTTTTTTTTGGCCAGTCCTGGGCCTTGGACTCAGGGCCTGAGCACTGTCCCTGGCTTCCTTTTGCTCAAGGCTAGCACTCTACCACTTGAGCCACAGTGCCACTTCTGGCCATTTTCTGTATATGTGGTGCTGGGGAATCAAACCCAGGGCCTCATGTATATGAAGCAAGCTCTCTTATCACTAGGCCATATCTCCAGCCCTATTTTCTTAATTCATTGTTATTGTTATAGTAAACATGATGGACAGAGAGGTTTCTGTTATATGAGTCAGATAAAGGAGTACATTTATTTTTGGACAAAGTTATCCCTTCCCTACCATTCTCCTAGTTTTCATTTTCAGTGTAGTATCTAGTCAGTACTGCTGCTGAATTCATTCACCCTGTCTCCCATAAATTCAGTGCCCCCTTCTGAACCTTCCCAAAGACAAATCAATGAACAAACAAAACAAAACAGATGTCAGTGTCTCACACATAGATACCTACCAACTTGGGAGGCTGAGATCTAAGGGTCTCCATTCATAGCCAACGCTTACAGGAAAGTCCCTGAGACACCCATGTACAGTGAACTACTCAGTGAATGCCTGAAGTGGTGCTATGGCTTCCATGGTAGAGCACAAGCCTTGGGCAGAACAACCTCAAGGCCAGCACTCAGGCCCTGAGCTCAAGCCCCAGGAATAGAAAAAAAAGGGGGGGGGGAGAAACAAAACTAAAAGCAAAAAATCTCTTGTTTGCTTTTCCCCAAGTTCATTTCAATAAATATTATTTCAGATTATCAGATGCACATGATTATTGTGCTTGTCATCCTCACCTAAGAATATCTTCCTTTGGTCTCACTCTGTGTGAATGCCTAGAGACATGTATAATTTAATATTTTCCCAGGGTATTGGTTTTTTAACAGCCAGTGTGCTTACTTATAGATGTATAGGCACATTGTGGCTATCACAAATAAAGGAAAGCATGCAATATATGTTGCTCTGGGTCTAGTTGATATCAGTCAATGTAATATTTTTCTAAATCTTTCCATTCCCTTCAAAGGTACATTATCATTCATTCTGATTGATGAGTGGAATTCCATTGTGTACATATTCACCATTTTCTTGAGTCATTCATCCACTGAAGGGCATCTGGGTTGCTTCCATATCTTGGTTGTGGTAAGCAATGCTGGAGTGAACATGATTGTGCTGTTAGCTGTCTTGGCCCTCTGTTTATTCTACTAGATACATGACCAGAATGAAATTGTTGGGCTATAGGAAAGCTCTATGTTGAGTCTTTTGAGCAATCTCCATACTGCTTACCAGAGTGGTTGAACAAGTTTTTATTTCCAGAAACTGTGTAATAGAGTTTCCTTTAGGAAGACTCATTTGGAGGACTCATTTGTTATCTTGATAATGGCCATTCTAACTGGGGTGAGGTGGAATCTCAATGTTGTTTTGATTCACATTTCTTTATGAACAGAGATGTTGAACACTTCTTCATGTGTCTACTGGCCATTCTTACTTTTCTTCTGAGAAGTCGGTCTTTAAGTCTTCAGTCCGTTTATTAATTGGGTTATTGCCTCTTTCGATGTTATTTTTTCACCCTTAGTTTCTCCATGTCTGTGGCTCCTCTTATACTCCCAAACATAGATAAAATTACAAACAGGATGAAAAGGGAACAAAAGCAACAATAGAAACAATCTATATGTATTATATAAACACATAATATAAATACATATATGTGATGTCTGTTACTATTTCACTTTCTCCCCCTTATCTGAAATTTCAATCCAATTCCAAGGTTTCTTCTTTCTTGTATTAATTATTTGTTTTCTTAGATTTTTTTTGTAATGACAAGTCCATACCATGAACATGCTACAAAAATGTTCTACTTGCAGATCTCCACTGATATTCAACATGAGAATATTTTACTTCACATGTTTTGCTTTCTTGGATTTTCAGTGTACTATATTTTGACTGTATATATAGAATGTAAACTTCTTATTGGTGGTTATAGCAGTCATGCACAGGAATGTAAACTTTTATTGTTTTGCCCATTACTGTTGGCTTTTATTGTTTCTGACAGAGAATACTGTTCCATCAGTACTGTTGAATGAATAAACTGATGCAACGTAGGAAGCAACTTTTTATGAAAGTTAATTCTCTTCTTACTCTTGGATTTTGCCTCTAGTGACTATGTGCCAGTCCTAGGGCCTGTGCCATATCCCAGGGCTTCTATTGCTCAGGCTATTGTTCTACCTCTGGAGCTACAGCTCTACTTTTTTTTTTTTTTTTTTTTTGGCTCTTTGGTAGTTTAGTGGAGATAAGATTCTTACAGATTTTTCTGCCTGGCTGACACCTGAATAGCTAGGGTACCAGGCAGAAGCCATCAATGCCTGGCTGGATTTTGCATATTAAACTAGAATTACTTCAATGCAGACAGGTCAATTGAATTACTTTTTACACTAGCGTTGAAATGCATGCAACTGAGGCAGGATGAAACACCACATGTGTGCAGGATGGAAGTCACAGTTTTAATTTTTAACAATGCACAGCCTAGACTACAACAGATTTTGAGGTTGCTACTCTACTTCAAATATTCTCTTCAAAACCGAGCAGGGATAGCAACGGTTGATAATATAATTTTAGAAAGGAACAGGTCATATATTAAGAAGACTGGTCCTTAGACTCTCCAACTTGAAAAAAAGAGATTGTAACAATGAAACTACAAGTCCAAAGTCAAGGGTAGGTGGGAGGAAGTTGTGGCTTGGAACACATCCTTGAATTGAAAATCAAGATCGGAAGTCAGGACATTTTCAAATGACTTCTGGCTGTTATCTTGAACATCCTCTACTCACTGTGCTGAAACGTCTCCAAGAATTACCTATCCAGATACTTACCTGGAAATACCTGATTGGTGCACTCAACATATATAAGGTCAGATCGAGAGTCCTGGTTTCAGCACCTTGCCTTCTCTGGACAGTGGAGTTGTCTTGTGTGCCTTCTAAATCTTCAGCTCAACAACATGAAGTTCTTGGTGCTCCTTGTATTACTGGGGGTTTCTACCATCTTAGTTTCTGCTGGTAAGTAAAAGACGTAACTAAGTGACAGTTTGTGTGCAGCTATATACTCTCTGGGACCTACTTCCACCTCCATTTGAATATTACTCTATCATGACACTGGATTCTGATTTCCTAATTCAGTCAGATGCTTTCTCTATTGTGAACTTCACAGTGTAGTGCCAATTATTGTTACTATAAGGCGGTTTTATTTTTTAATACTATGTTTATGTAGTTTTAGGTAGGAGTTGCCATTTAAGAAACCGTGAACACAGTATAACTTAATCAATGTCACTTCTTTTCACATTCTCACCTAGCCTTCCCTGACCCACTCTTTCTATTACTTTTCTTAACGTTATAGAATATGGAATCAATTCTTGCCTGCATTTCTCCCCTCCTTTGCTCTTCATCTATGTTTTCCCCTATATGTGAAAGCTAGATTTAGCCTACAGACTCATAAGTATATGTTGTATAGTTTGGAAGTATGCCAAAAAACACTGAAATCTCAAAGAGTGCAGTTCGTTAGAAAGCCAAAATCCAAGTTCAGCAAAATAAAACACAATGTTGATGATACTCAGAAGAGATGGGATGTGGTTAAGAGGAACAAGTAGACAAATGAAGAGTAGCAATTATGTTTAGAAGGTAGTCATTCGCTTGTTTCAAGAAGTATAAGAGGACTATGGCATCTTATCCAAATGTCATATGTCTTGTCAGACCACCCAGGACCACTGCCATCCAACAATAAACATTGCAATTCCTGGTCAAATTCTATCTTTCCTCTCAAATATTTTCCATGTTTATTCATCTTTCAGAGAATGAGTCAACAGACACTACATCTTACATTATAGGTACTGGAAACCTGTTCTGTCAGTCTTCTCCTTCTATCACAGCCTCATTCCTCTCAGCTTCCATGGACAAAAACAGAATGACTTCTAAGAACAGCTAGGGAAAGATGCATTCCTGTTGATGAAATTCATTTTCAAGCCAGATGATATCCTCCTTTCTTACATACTGTTAATTATCATAAAAGAAAGCCTTTCATTAGCCAAATGCTGAAAGCTCTGAGGCCAGATGTGAGAGGGTTGAGTGGATGTTGTTTTGCTTCCTTGTTTGTGCCACTTCAGAGGTTTCAACTCTATGCCTGAGCTTTTGTGATCATGTACTCAATCACTTGAGCCACAGCTCCACTTCTGGCCCTAGATAATTGAACATAAGAGCCCAATGGCCTTTTCTGCCAAGAACTGACTTTGATCCTTGATTCTCAGAACTCAGACACCTAAGTAGCTAGAATTACAAGCATGAATCCCAGATACCCTGATTTAAAGTACTATTCTTATTGTTTAATGTATATTTACTTTTTCATAATATGCAGGATCAAATACATGGCTAATGCTAACAGTATGACAACGTTTAACGTCGAGAAGTAACATCAAATGAATCCTACCAATGTTATTTGATTACGAAGATATTGGGTACAGGACAGGATACTGTAATCATGAAGACAGTGAGAACCAAGTTGTGTTGATACAAAGGGTGCATATGTCCAATACCTAGACCATATTTACTTCCAACATGACAACCAAGGTTGTAGACTGTCAGTTCCCTTATTGCTTCTGGGCAACAGTTTTCTGTGGATAAGAAAACAGGTGGATTTGAACTTGGTGCTCATTCCTGGGACAAAGAATTAGCCTGTCCTCTTGGTGAATGTCACTGAATAAGGAAGGAGATTTCAATATATTTGTCTCTCAACAAATACAACTGACAAAAGGAATGCAGGATGATGAATCTTCATAGGTCTAATGAAGAAGTGGGCTGCATGTCAATGGGAATGCAGAGATAATGCTAGAACAAAATTATGTGTCCCCCAAACTGGGTTTCCCACATGTTATTACCTTAAGGAGAGAGGATGCATCACCTGACACTTTTCTCTTTATTTCCAATGCCCCTCAGATGACTCAGCTGCCAGTGGTTCTGCTGAAGAGGACTATGGGTTCATAACTAATTTCCCTGGCTTATTCAGCAAACACTGGGCGATACCAGGTAGGACTATTTCAGCTAAATAATTCTTTTCTTTGAATGTATGTATGTAAAGAAGTGACAGGGTTCTCCATTTTTCTTTAGCCTACTCTATGAGGAAGAAAAAGTAGCAGGAATAAACTTTGATTTTCTTCCCATGATTC
This sequence comes from Perognathus longimembris pacificus, assembly GCF_023159225.1. Lineage (NCBI taxonomy): Eukaryota > Metazoa > Chordata > Mammalia > Rodentia > Heteromyidae > Perognathus > Perognathus longimembris. Next base: position 48,204,746 of record NC_063161.1, read on the forward strand.
TCTTAATTCCTTGTGCTCTGATTCAAGTTAATACATAAATTTCAAAGGAGCCATGAGGTTGAAGTTTCTTGGTTGTCAATTGGAACTGCCTACTTGTTGTAATAATTGCATTAGAGAAAGTTTAGCCTAGTAGAAATTATTGGAAGAATAAAATATCTCCTGGTAGCGTGCACACATTTTATTTCAATTGAAGACACCGTTATCTTTAGGAACTTTTCAGAAACTAGAAATGGTTTGCTAATGAGGCTTCTGCAAACAGGCTACTTTGTGAGATATTAAGGACAAGTTTGGGAAGTAAAAATTTCATCAGCATTGAGGTCCATTATCCAATGCTGTATTCATTTCCCATTTTTGTTCAAAGTCACTTCATTAAATTTAGTAACTTTCAAAGATGTTCATTTCCATGCACCTTCCAAGATGCAGAAAATACAGTCTGCATCCTTATAACAAATATTTTCACATTATTTTCATTTTCAGACTTTTTAAAGAAGTTTTTTCCATGGAAATAAATGCAGGGGTGACAGTGAAAACATTTTCATCTTCAAGATTTGTTCTTCAGAACTGAACCAGAGCATCCTTTCATTGTATTAAATAGTGTCAATTCCCTAACCTGGCAATGTAGCTTCTCATCTCCAATCTTATTGATCATCTTCCCAATAAACAGCAATTATGAGCCTCGTCATTCATGTTTTCCTTTATGGTGAATTTCTGGAATTTTCCATTGTTTAGAAAATCCATTTGAGACACTGACTTTTATTTAAACACCTCTGTGCTTTATTTGCTAACCAGACTTTATAATTACCTGGTACGATTTTAGACAAAATATTGGAGCTCTTTTGTTTCTTTATATAAATGCACTGAGACAACACTTACAAGGTTTCAATGTCCAGGCTCATGCCATCAAAACCTTCACACGACATACAAGGGACTTCTCTTCTGTAATCTGATGATTAAAATTGAAGCAGTAGAAGTCAGTTCTGGTTCTGCTATGGTATAATCCATGTACAAAGTTGTTAGTTCTGAACTGCTGCTATTGAATAACCAAGGGCACTCCCCTTTCTCTTGCTCTCTTTCTTTTTTCTCTCACTCCCTTTTACTCTCCCTTGCTCTCTCTAGCACTCTCTCTCTCCATATCTCTTTCTCTCTGTCTCTCCCCGTGTGTCTCTGTCTCTCTTTGTGTGTGTGTGTCTCTCTGTCTCTCTCTCTCCTTTCCTGTCTTACTGTCCTTTGCTCTTCTTGGAAACATCCTTCACCTCTGTGTCCCCATGCCTGTATCTTGTGTGGACCCTCAGTTTGCTTTCCCACAATAAACTCCTTTCTTCCTGAACCATGTGGCCAGTTTCCTTTCAATGAACATCACAGAACCTAGTTTTGGAATTGGTTGCTTCTGGGGAGCAGAAAGCAAATTCTGGAACCTTGGAAGGTGTGGGTCCAGCCAAAGTGGGCTCTGCAGGTGGCTATACTGCCGGTCTGACTTACAAAGAACTCTGCTCAGGCTGACATGGATAATGAGTCTCCGATTCAGCTTCTTGTGTGGCTGAGGTGACAGGTGCAGATCACCTGCCCAGAATTCTTATTTGTGGAGATGAGTGTCTGGGAAACTTCTAGACTGGCCTCAAACCCTGATCCTCCTGATCTCTGCTTCCTGCGTAGCTACAATTAGAGACATAAGGCACTGAGACCAGTTCAAGTCATTAATTTTGAGTAGAAACAAAGGTTTATAATTTTCTCAACTTGGATTTCTTCTATTTGTAATACATAATTGAGTATTTTAATTATAAAATAAAGTATACTTCATAAAATAATAATAACCAAGGGCAGGTTTCTGGGTGGGACCCAGCAAACTCCCAAAATATCATCAGCAGACAAGACCACTAGTGACCAGGATGAAATTAGATTAACAAGCCATCTTAAAAAAAAGAACTACCCCTTCCCAATGGTACATGGTTTGAGAGCAGGAGAGCTATACAATCATGTCAAGAGGTAAAAGACAACCAAGGCAGAACAATATGCTACATTCAGTCTCCAATTCCTAACAATAACCCTGAGTCCTGGAATTGCAATGATATTAGAGCTTAAATATGTTAGGTAGTTATTCCACTATCTATCATGGCTTACCTTTATTGGGATTCATGAGTGGGGTGTTATATATTGATTACCAGTGAACAAGTTTGTCATTTGGGTTAAATCAATCTGGACTGAAAGAATTACTCAATGTGATACTTTGTCACCTTCAACTAGGGACCAAGGGACTAAGAAGAGCAAAGAAGGAGCTGGGAATATAGCCTAGTGGCAAGAGTGCTTGCCTTGTATACATGAAGCCCTAGGTTCCATTCCTCAGCACCACATATATCAAAAACGGCCAGAAGTGGTGCTGTGGCTCAAGTGGCAGAGTGCTAGCCTTGAGCAAAAAGAAGCCAGGGACAGAGCTCAGGCCGAGTCCAAGCCCTGGGACTGGCAAAAAAAAAAAAAAAAAAACAAAGAAGATCAAAGAAGAAGTTGAGGACCATAAATTAGGAAGTATAAGGAAAAGTAAAGGAGAAAATAGGGCTAGAGGAAGAAAGGGAAGAGAAAGAACAGAAGGGAGATACTTGAGAACTAATTTCAGGGGAAGGAAAAAGAAGAAAAAATAAAAAGGAAAAAGAAATAAAACACTTAAAAATTATATAAGCATAAAGAAGTGGGCTGGGAATATGGCATAGTGGTAAGAGTGCTTGACTTGTATACATGAAGCCTCAGGTTCAATTCCCCAGCACCACATATATAGAAAACTACCAGAAGTGACGCTATGGCTCAAGTGGCAGAGTGCTAGCCATGAGCAAAAAGAAGCCAAGGATAGTGTCAGGCCTGTAGGCGAGCTCCAGGGATGGAAAAAAAAAAGCATAAGGAAATACTACTAACAATAAACTTAAAGGTACTAAGATTGAGAAATAGAGAATTGAGTAACCAAAGTCTGAATTATGCTTGCAAACAATGGCTGAGGAGGTTTAATAACCATTGTTTGCTGTGTATCTATGGATGGACAGAACAGCAATGATGTGTAGAAAAAGGGGGAAAATGTTCAAAACAAGTGGAAATTTTTTTTAATTACAGTTAGAAAAAAGTATTCTTGAGTAGATTTGGATGATCTTGTATCTCCCCTGTGTCTGCTATCAAGTCTTTTCATGGAGCCACTGAATTCCTTGCAGTGGGCAGTTTTCTTGTGTCTTAGTTGCTTTCTCAAATCACTTTGATTGAATGAGCAGAAAAAAGTTCTCCCTTACAGATATGGGGTCTTTGTGCTACTCCTCCCAGACTAGTTCAGTGGGAGAGTGGTCTGCTTTATGTATCATACAGCAGGGAGGTTGCTATTTAACCTAGCTTAGAGTCTCTTCCAGGGAGCTTGAGTGTGTGGGGGGGGGCGGGGGGAGGCGGTAATGGTCTCTTTAGAATCAGTGGATTTTCCCAGAAGGGTAGTTCCGAGACCATCTTCTGGTCCAGCCTGGAGCCATTCTCTGCTTTTATGGCCTATCCATGTTTGTTTTCTTTTTAAACTCCTGGAACCTACTAAGCTGCAGTTCTGCAGAAGGGCAAGGCCACCTCTGGCTGTGTTTACCTGAAGCAGAAAGCTGTCTCATCCTGGGAGAAGTCTCCCCACCTGGATGGGGCAGGCTGCCCCAGGGCAGAGCTGATTTTCACTGCTCAGATTCTTTTGCCCTTTTGAAAAATGGTACTGTCATTGCTGCTTCTCGAGCTCAAGTTTTCGGCTCACTGCTCAGGCAGGGTATGTGCCAATATCAAAGATGGCATTCTTCTCTGGTGGTTTGGGAAGGGAAACCTTCTAAATGTTCTGTGAGAAGGAGGGAGAATGTCTTTTGTGGGACTCACACTTTCCCTTGGTTTTGTGGACTGTCCTCGAACTGCATCTGTCTTTCCCCAACAGGTTGAAGATTTCCACTCCTAATCACACAATTTGCACTGGTGATGTGGGGAAAACACAAACACACTGTCTCCTACACTCTTATCCAGGATTTGTCTAATGTTGTTGTGCCAGGGTCATGGGAATGTGCTCAAATCTGTCTTCTCAAGAAAACTGCCTAATTATTTCCTCTCTGGAAAAAAATCTCTGTATTATTATGGCTCACTTGGTGTGACTCTCTAGCTGTGAATTTTTTGCAAGTACACTAAACGTGATTTCTTCCTGAGAACACCCTTCTGCCATCTTCCTCCAGTCTCTCCTCTTACTCTTTATGCTTCAAGTTTCATGCAAGAGTGTCAACCCTAGGGAGATCCTTGGTTTTGTTTTTTTCTCGTCAGTCATGGGGCTTGACCTAAGGGCCTGGGCTGTATTCCTTGGCTTTTTTCTCAGGTGTAGCTCTTTACCACTTGGAGACACAACTCAACCTCCAGTTTACTCACATTTAATAGGAGATAAGAGTCTCCAAAATATTCCTGGATAGGTTTCAAACTGCATCTCATCCTCCTGAATTACAAGTGTGAGCCACTGACACCCAATTGCAACTCTTGATTCTCTGGATCAGTATATTTCTAACTCAGGATGAGATCAGTGAATTCACTATGTGTAAAGGGGGGAGGCACAGATGTGAAGAAATCACAGCCTCACTGACTCAGGAGACCTTGGAAATCACTACTCTACAATGAGTTTTTCCTAGGAGAAGAGAGGTATAAATGACTATAAGTTTGTAAGGTCTAATGTCTTTGAAAGTAGTGCAATGGTCAGTAGGATGGAGGGTCATGGGCTTCTCCAGCTTGCAAAGAGTGATGGTAATTGTGCATGATCTGTTTCTGACCAAAAGGAGGCTACCTGCAGATGAAGTTGTGACCTGAAAAGTGCTTAAGATTGGAAACAGTAGAATTCAACCCTGTCTTTCTGATCAGGAACTTGACAAGTATTTGACATCCTGACCTTTACAAATGGCCTTGAGCTGTACTGATATTTCTGCTTGGTCACTCTCTTCCCCAAACTTCCTGGCATTTAGTAAACAAATTTGTGATCTGGAAGTTCCTCTCTGTGTGCTCTGTGTATTAAGTGTCATGATGTGGAATCCTGGCATCAGCACATTGCTTTGAACTAAATCAGTCTTGATAAAGCTGCTTGACTTTCAATTACCACCTTAAATATTTACACCTTTGATTCTGAAGATGTTTTTACTTTCCTGGTCACTGGCTTTAAGTAATTATGTAAAGTTTCTTACCTGAACAGATGTATATACTACACTTATGTCCTGCGGAGGAAGTTCTTCACCAGAGCTTAAAAAGACAGTGGGGAACAACTCCTGTCTCTCGGTTATGTCTGATGAATGATTCTCTCTTCATCTGTTCATCTCTCTATCCATGCCACAGGAATCATGTACACCTTTGGCCGCCAGTTCTATGACTCTATATACTCATCAGACTCTCTGTAAAGAAATCCATAAAGCCAAAACACCTTACTCTCAGAGATCTGGATAATTTCTGCCAAAGACTTGGTGAATGGGGATTTCATCCTCTCCTGCACGCAGTCTGTCCGGTTTTCAATCTCTCTTGCCATCTCTCTTTCTTGACTTCATTCTGACTTGTCCTCATTCTCCCTGCCTTCCGTCCACCCTGCCCGTACTCTATCCTGCATATATGTTCTTTGCCCTCACGCTACTTTGTTCTTCTTCTTGGTTAAACTTAAAAAAGAATAATACTTATTTAACTACTAAACCCACTGAGCACTATAGTCATATGAGCACTCCAGGTCAATGACGATGCCCCCAAGTGCCAAGACTCAGATGCAAATTTTATATTACACTCTAACTACCTCTTTGTTTGTTTTTTTTTAAAAAAAAAAAAAGACCCTGCAGGTTCCTGTTGTGTGTTTTCACCCTCTGTGATTAGAGTAAATGGATTTTTTACAACTACAGCTATGCTTCTAGTAAGATTTAAATCTGGGGTGTTCTCTCAAAATGAATTATAAGCAAAGATATGAGCTGTGACTATGGAATGGTTCCCTATGTGAGGATTGGACTCTGAACACACTGGTGTACTATGCAAATCAATGTGTGGAATAATTTGTAGAGAAGAGAGCTGTTCAGTTCAGTCTTTATTCTGGAGAGATGAAAAAGATTTTAGAATTTAGGTCTTGATAAGAGATAGAAACAATTGTACCCTGCAGAATAGTCTTCACCACCGCATTTCTAAATTATGCATTGCTTACAGTGAGAAGTATAAATAAGACTCTGTCTTCAAGCTACACACCTCATTTGAAGATTTAAGCACATGACCTAGGAATAACTCCTACTAGTATATGCCTTTTGTGGGGTTGGACATATGCTGTGAGTTCTTTCCTAAGAATCATTCAATCATGAATAGAAATTATAAAACATTCTCATTTATAAAAATGTGGTAAGCACTGAGGACTACAGACTGCACTTGATCCATCAGGCAATGATCCTGTAAGGCGAAAGGGGCAGCAACCTTACCAAGGGGCCTGTGGGTTGGGAAGGAGTATTGGATGGGGGCCATGTGATGTTAGGCATACAGGTCCCTGATTAGATAGATAAACTGTATGCACCCTCTCTGCACTGCTCTGGTTGTCCCTGCCATAGGGCAAGGACTACAATGCCATGTGCATCCAGACTTTCTACTCATTCTAACTCCATGTGAGTCTATTGCCACAAAGCACAACTGCTTTCTCTTAAATCAGTGCAGCACTGGATCTGACAAGGTACAGCAGTGGCACTTAAAAGATCACAGGCACTAGTGCTGAGTTACCTTTCCTTAAGATGCACTAGGAGAACAATCCACAGTGGGGAATTTCCAGCTTGATTTTGTCTGCTCAAGTGTTAACTTTCCACCAATGTCTTCTTGGGAACCTTTTCTAAAATTACAATCCCATTTTTCCATTTACAATTCTCAGGTTTCTGCTTCCTTATATTCTTTCTCTTTCTCTTCTCTTTTGCTGTTTGTGGAGGGGGAGAAAGAATGAGGGGTTTTGAAGAGTCTAGGCTGGGGCTGTAACACTGATGCAAAACCAGAATCCTCCTGGCTTATCATCTGTCTCATTATATTCTTCCTTCTTCTTGAAGCCATTTCTTTCTTGACTTTTCAGTGACGTTTGGCTGAAAGTTATGTTTGGACTGGGAAATATGTGTGGTTTTCTCACTAACTGTTTTTTATTGTTCCCAACACAGAATCCATAATATTCATCAATATTCAATGAATGAATATGCTGTAAGGTAAATCCAGCCTGGAGAAACAGAGAAGCCACATTTTCAGAGGTTGAATTAGGAGTCTTTCTTAGAAAGATGGCATCTGAAGACAAACTCCTGTCACAAAGACCTGTAACCCCACAAACACATTTAACACTTGATAAAAGATATAAACACTGTTAACTAACTGTTAACACTGTTAGAAAACTGAGCCATTAGAGACAAGGAGGAAAGAAAGAAGAGAAAAGCAATACCACCAAACCAGATCAATTCCGATGGGGAGCTGATGTGGGACACTATGGTGACCTGAGGAGAGACAGGAGACACAAGAACATGAGACATGGTATAATGGGACCTGAGATGCTATGGTCTAATCAGTGGCAGGGGTGGGGGGCATGGTCATAGGAAAGTTGAGACTCTCTGGAGTTCAAGACCCAGGACTGACAATAGGTCCATAACCTAGTGTTCAAATCCCTATCTCTGCCTCTAGGAATTTAAACACACCCATCACCTGGGAAGTAGGGCTTGCCCTTCCTCCACCCTGAATACATGATGGCCCTAGTTAAACCCAATTCTCTATCTGCCACATGGCCAAGATAGCACCTCTTAGACCTATCATCCTAACTTCAAATACACTGATACAATCAAGAGAACAATTATAAATATTCATACACTTCTTACATTTAAGTTTGCATTTTTATACAAATCACTTCAATACAGTGAAGTCAGATGTGATTCTTAAGAACAGTGCTGGAATCCCTCTGCATAAGACCAAATAAATCTGTCCCTATGTCCAGAATGGAGGACATCCAGCTTTGAACAATGTACAGGTTGACCTAGAAAGGTCCGTCTCTGGAAATTGCTGCTCTATTCTGAATATTTGCTTGGGAAAGATATGGGACTGAGCATATTAGAAGATTGTAAATTGTGATGACTTTGGAAGTAGAAGTGAATATAACAAAGAGATTGGTTCTGCGAATCTCCATCCAGTGTAAACAGATTCTACACATAGAAATACATAACAAAGAGAAAAAGAGACAAGGAAGATAACCTGTAGCCTGAAACATATTTTTTGAATAATTATTTATTGTCAAAGTGATGTACACAGGGGTTACAGTTTCAGACATAAGGCAGTGGGTCCTTTTCTTGTATAATTTGTTATCTCCTCCCTCACTTCCCCCTTCCCTCCTCCCCATTTCCCTCTACCCCAATGAGTTGTTCAGTTGGTTTACACCTAACAGTTTTGTGAGTGTTGCTTTTTGAGTCGTTTGTCTTTTTATCCATTGTCTCTCGATTTTGATAATATCTTTCACTTCCTTTTAAGGGTGAGCCACTAATGCCTCAGATGAAGACCCTTCTTTGAGATTATAGTCTCATTTTACACCCTACTCAGCCAAGTAGTTGAATCTCCTTATTACACAATACCTACAGGAATGATCATTCATAAAGCAGTCAAGCCACTGTCAGGACTCATGATTGGTGATATTAGGTTTCTCATTCTCTGGAAGACAAAAACAAAAAGAAGATATAAGATTGTCATTTTCAGAGAGAAGATAAAAGTGACCAATACCAGAGATGTTCACACGTGGAAAGCATTTATCTTGAGTGGACACACTGAGGGTAAGCAGATGCCCACATGAGGGATATGTGGTCCTCTTTTACTTCCTGAAATAAACCAATGATTAGCTTCTCAGTCAAATTATATTTACCATACACTAGAGAGGCAAGTTTACAGTGCAGAAAATACCTACTGAATTAGAAAACTTAAGTCTCCGTGGCTAGGTCATGTTAATAGCCACATAGTGATGAAATCGGGTACTCAACAATAGGTCAAGAAGTGACAGAATCCTGGGAATTCCTAAGCCCAGAGCCCCAAACGTGGTCATTTTTTTGTTGTTGGTTTTTGTTTTGTTTTGTTTTTTTTTGGCCAGTCCTGGGGGTTGGACTCAGGGCCTGAGCACTGTCCCTGGCTTCTTTTTGCCCAAGGCTAGCACTCTGCCACTTGAGCCACAGCGCCACTTCTGGCCATTTTCTGTATATGTGGTGCTGGGGAATTGAACCCAGGGCCTCATGTATACAAGGCAAGCACTCTTGCCACTAGGCCATATCCCCAACCCCCGTGGTCACTTTTTTTTGTTGTATTATAGCCAAATTTCCATTCAGGTGAGAACTTTTACTTACGACCAGAGACCAGGATAGTACAAACTCCCAGCAATAGAAGGAGTACCAAGAACTTCATGGTGCTAAGTTGAAGATTAGGAATCACATAAGAAGACTCCAGTACCAGGAGAAGCCAAGGTGCTAATACTGGAAATTCTGGATCTTACAATATGTATGTTTAATGTACCAATCAAGATTTGCCAGAGGAGAAGTTGGATAGCTACAACTAGGAAACATTGATGCCCAGTAACAGGAAAGAATAAAGAGCACAGCCAGAACCATTTGTACAAGTTCATGACTTTCACTCCTTGACTCTGATGATGTAGATGTCATCTCAAAGATGTCCTGTTTTAACTCAATCTTTCAGTTTTTATCCCTGTGTAACTTGGAGCTCCATTGTTATCACTTTTCTCTTAAAATTGGAGATGTCCCAGATATATCTCCCTGGTACATCAACTTATGGTCCCCAAAATACCTCAGTTTATAATCTTATAACCTTTTCAGCCCTATAACTTTTCCACAGTAATGTTCTGGATAGAGCAGCAAGGTTGAGAGACAGCTATTCCAGGCCAGTTTGTACCTCCATCATTCTGGAATTTCCCTTCCAGACCTGTGTAGAAGCTCGTCTGACCTCAGGCAGAGGAATTCCAGTAAGTCTAAAAAAAATTAAATCTGACCTCACTTTCTCAAAAGGCTAAACATAGAGCTCTCCTATGATCCAGTAGCCACATTTTGGTCATCTACCCAAAAGATCACAAGCAAGACCACACCAAAGCCATCAGTACAGCTATGTTATCACATCACAATTTGTCATTGCTAAAATATGGAACCAACCTACACGCTCCTCAGTAGATGAGTGGATCAGGAAATGTGGTTCATATACACAATGGAATTCTATGCCTCTATCAGAAATAAGTGACACTGCCCAATTCATAAGGAAATGGAAGGACTTGATAAACATCATACTATGTGAAGTGAGCTACACCTAAGGAAACATAGAAACTATGGTTTCCCTCTTTGGGAATAATTAGTGCATGTTTAGGTGAGTCATAGCAGATCACAACAGCTCAGTAGCTATGTCCATATTAATTCATAAAATGATGCTAAGTGAAATGAACTCCACATTATGGAAACAAATGGTTTATCATGGTTGTTTTTATTTTCAACATACCATGTGAAATTATGCCCTTTATCTTGTTTTTCTTTTTCTTTTTTTTTTTTTTTTGGCCAGTCCTGGGCCTTGGACTCAGGGCCTGAGCACTGTCCCTGTCTTCTTTTTGCTCAAGGTTAGCACTCTGCCACTTGAGCCACAGCGCCACTTTTGGCCGTTTTCTGTATACGTGGTGCTGGGGAATTGAACCCAGGGCCTCATGTATACGAGGCAAGCACTCTTGCCACTAGGCCATATCCCCAGCCCTATCTTGTTTTTCTTTCCCATGGTTTTGCCCCTGATATCACTGTAACTGATTCTGGTACCCTGAATATTGTATATATTTCTATTGGAACTAGGGAAGGGAAAGGGAATACAAAAATCTAGAGACAAAGGATAAAAAGACAAACCAATGCAACAGCAGTACTTACAAAACTGTATGGTATAAACCAACTGTTCAACTCATGGGGTGGGGGGAGATTGGAAGGGGAGAAATCAGGGCAAAATGAGGGAGGTGGTAACAAGTTGGATAAAAAATATAGTCCCTGCCTTTCGTATGAAACTCTAACCCCTTTGTACATCACTTTGACAATAAAGAAATGAGAAAAAAAAAAAGAGTCTAATGGACTTTCCTGCCAGGGACTGACTTCTATCCTTGAACCTCAGAACTCAGCCACCGGTGTAGCTACAATTACAAGCATATACCACCGGTACTCTGCTTTAAACTATCATTGTTATTGTTTAATGTACATGTGCCTTTTCATAATTTGAAAGATCATATGCATGACTAATGCCAACAGTATAACAACTTTTACTCTCCATTTGTAACAGAACGAATCATACCAATTTGATTTGACTACGAAGATATTGGGTACAGGACAGGATACTGTAATCATGAAGACAGTGGGATCCAAGTTGTATTAATAGGGCTGGGAATATAGCCTAGTGGCAAGAGCACTTGCCTCATATACATGAAGCCCTGGGTTCAATTCCCCAGCACCACACATATAGAAAACGGCCAAGTTGTGTTGATAGAAATGGTGCATATGTCCAATACTTACATCATATTTACCTCCAACATGAAAACTAAGACTGTAGACTGTGAGTTCTCTTATTGCTTCTGGGCAACAGTTTTCTGTGGATAAGGAAATGAGTGGATTTGAACTTGTCTTCTTTCCTAGGACAAAGAATTAACCTGTCTTCTAGGTCAATGTCACTGCACAATGAGGGAGACTTCAATATATTTCTCTCTCAACAAATATAAGTGACAAAAGGAATGGGGAATGGTAGAACTTTATAGGCCTAATGAAGACGTGAGCCACTTGTCAACAGGAATACAGAGATGGTGCTGGAACAAAATTATGTATGTCTAAAACTGGGTGGGACTCATTATTACCTGAAGGAGAGAGGATGCATCAACTGACACTTTTCTTTTTATTTCAAATGTCCTTCTGCTGATTCACCTGCTAATGGATCTCCTGCATAGGTCTCTGTGGGGACACCTCAATATCCAAAAAACACTTTTTTCAATTTCTGGCATGTAAGGGTAAGAAGATTTCATGTAAATGAGGTTCTGCTTGTTTGTATGTATGTATGCATGTAAAAAAAATGATGACAGGGTTCTTTTATTCTATACCAAAGCCAATTGTATGAGGAAGAAAGAGTAGCAAGAATAAACCTTGATTTTCTTCCCAAGACTCCCTTAATTCCTTGTGTTCTGATTCAAGTTAATATATAAATTTCAAAGGAGCCAAGAGGCTGAAGTTTCTTGGTTGTCAATTGGAACTGCTTCCTTGTTGTAATAATTGCATTAGAGAAAGTTTAGCCTAGTAGAAATTATTGGAAGAAAAAAATATCTCCTGGTAGCATTCACACATTTTATTTCAATTGAAAAATACCATTATCTTTGGAAACTTTTCAGAAACTAGAAATGGTGTGTTAATGAGGCTTCTGCAAACAGGCTCCTTTGTGAGATATTTAGGACAACTTTGGGAAGTAGAAATTTGATCAGCATTGCGGTCCATTATCCAATGCTGCATTCATTTCCCCTTTATGTTCATGGTGCCTTCATTAAATTTAGTAACGCTTCGAAGATGTTTGTTTCCATGCACCTTCCAAGACTCAGAAAAGACCACCTGCATCCTTATTACCAAAATTTTCACATTATTTATTTTCACTTTCAGACATTCTTTAAAAGATTTGGCCATGGAGCTAAATGGGAGAGTGACAATGAAAACATTTTCACCGGCAAGATTTGTTCTTCAGGACTGGACCAGAACATCTTTTACTTATTTGATCTCATCAATCCCCTCCCCTGATAATGTAGCTTCTCCTCTCCAATCACATCAGTCACCTTCCAAATAAATTGTAATTGTAAGCATCATCCATGTTTTGCTTTATGATGAATTTCTGGGATATACTATTGTTTAGACAATCCATTTGAGAAACTGACCGTTTTATTTAAACATCTCTGTGGTTTACTTTGTGACCAAAGTTTAGGTTTACTTGTTATGGTTTTACTCATACTACTGGACCCCAGTCATTTCTTTACATAATCACACTAAATCAGTGTTTACAATGTTTTAATGTCCAGGCTCAAGGGATTAAACCCTTCACACAATATACAAGGGACTTCTTTTCTGGAATTTGATGACTAAAAATGAAATAGTAGAAGAAGATAGATCTGGGTCCACTATGGTACAGTCAGTGTCCAGAGTGGTTAGTGCTGAACTGCTTCTATCAAATAACCAAGGGCATGGTTTCTGGGTGAGACCCAGCAAGCTCCCAAAATAACATCAGCAGATAAGAACACAAGTGTCCAAAATTCGAATAACAAGCCACCTTTACTTTGTTTTGTTTTTTGCCAGTCCTGGTGCTTGCTCAGGGGCTGAGCACTGTCCCTAGCTTCTTTTTGCTCAAAGCTAGCACTCTATCACCTGAGCCACAGCGCCACTTCTAGCTTTTTCTATATATGTGGTGCTGAGAATTCGAAACCAAGGCTTCAAATATTTCATATATATGAGTCGAGCTCTTTAACACTAGGCCATATTCCCAGCCCCAACAAGCCATCTTTAAAAAATAATCTATCCCTTTCCAATGGTGCTTGGTTTGGGAGCAGGAAAGCTATAATATCATAACAATTGTTTAAAGCCAACTATGGCAGAAATGTATGCCACATTCAGTCTCCACTTCCTAGCAATAAGCCAGAATAGAGGCCTCACGAAACTGGCAGAGTGCAAGCCATGAGTAGCAAGCAAACTAAGAATAGGAGGCAAATTGAAACCATTAGTAGAAAAAGAAAACCCAACATCACACCCCCTTGAGGAAAAAAGAAAATAGAGAAGGGAAGAAACATTCAAATCAATATGGCAGTGTGAAAACCCACAAAACAGCAAGGATGTTTTTCTGTGTGCTAATGTTAGGCTTGCTTCTTCACTTGGGTAACAAAGCACTGTATACTCAGGACCTATAATGCAAATCAATCCTTTGGAACATTTAGGCCCAGAAAGGAAGTGATTCATTTGGTTGTCACTCTGGAGACATGAAAAGCTTGTTGCCTCATAAGTCTTTGATAAAAGGAAAATTCAATTCTTTTGTTTACCTTATGGAATATTTCTGCGATTCTGATTTCCAAATTTTATGTCTCTACTGTCAGAAATGTGGAGAGAGTTTAACTCTCAAACTCACATACCTACAATACCTACAAAAATCAAATAATACAAAAACTCACACAAACACACATTTTCATTCTTTTCTAGGAGGCATTCCATAAGAAATAGATACTGAGAAACATTTCTGATTAGCTCCATCAAAAGATATAAAACCCAGCCTAGCCAGACTGGGAATTATCCTGAAATGAAGGGTGGGCACTGGCCTTACCAAAGGGAGATAAGAAAGGGGAGTTATACAGCACTGAAAGCAAATGATAGCTTAAGAAATAAAATAGATAACTGATTATCCAATTTAGTTGTAAAAAAAAATTTCTCTCTTCCTCTATGAGACAAAATGAAATTTTTTTGCAATGCCAATTAGCACCTATAGCTTCACACCTTAAATGCCTGGCAATGGTTGCTGTTCCCATGTTTGGATGGTTATATATTTTGGCAGTTGCAGTGAGACATAATTTTCTGTTTTCCTGAGAAGATTACTGAAGAGATACTTTTTAAATGTATAGTATTCCCAACTACCAATGCATTTCACGGCACTTTGAGTCTTCCCCTGGGGCCTTAGCTGGATTCAAAAGGAAGGTATAATAAGCATGCAGGCTTTTGGAGGAAGACAGAGGAGGAGCTGCAGTGCACTAGCTGAGCTCTCTCCGACATCGCAGTTTTCTCACCCCATAGAAACTTTTACTACTAGAAAGACAGCCAGAGTTAGTTCTAACAGGACAGGTATTCTGGCCAGGAAGGAAAAATCGACTTTGCTCATCTGAAAACACAGATTCGAGCTCTGGGCCATATCCCACCACCACGCCAGTGCCGGAGCCGGCACAGCGCCCAGCACAGCAACCCGCACTCCAAGCAGCTAAAACACACAGCGGAGACCAGGGAGAAATACCCCAGATGGCGGATGAGCACGGACAACCTGAAATCGCAGAGAAAGCGTGAGTACCACACGAAAGATATTCTCACTCGCGCCCACAGAGCAGCTCTGGAAGGCAGCCCTTCCCCCACTGCCAGAGCAAAGCGCCATCTTTGCCACTGGCATACGGACAGCCCGGATTGGAACTAAAACGGGCCTGGGGAAAGCGAGGTCAAAGTAGCCATCTTTGAAAAGGGCAGAAGGGACCGAACAGTGAGAGCCAGCTCCACCCAGGAGAACGCCCCCTGCCCAGGCGGGAGGCGTGTCCTGGGCCACGGCTTAGCCAGAGGTGCCCGCCCTGCCCACCGGAACTTCTAAATTTAAAGCGAAAGCCAGGAGCAGCTCCCGGCGGCACGGAAACACCAGACTCAGGAACGAATGGATCCTGAGACAGTTGAACGGTCCTATCACAGAGGAAGCCCAATTCCCAGCCCGTAATGGAGCTGCTTTCCATAGCCACCTCCACCAAGGAGGCCGCCCCACCCAGGAGGGAGAAACCTCACCCAGGCCAGCAACTCTCAGCCGGGTAAAACAGGCGCCCCGCCCTGCTGAGTTCACAGCCTATTCAAAGCCAGGCATTAAAGGCAGCGGCCCCGCAGCAGACAGAGGAGCGAATTGAAATCAAGCCAAACCCAGCCAATCAGGAATATAGACTACAGACTATCACAAGGAAACCAGAGACCGAGGAAAGTCCACCCAAACAAAAAGGACTCCATTTTTTTTCTATTTCTTTTCAACATTTTTTTAACTTAAAAAAAAATTTTTTTTTCACTTCAGAAACGTCATCGTTTTTTTTTTCTTCATGTTTTCTATTTTTACCTGTTTGTTTTATCAAGTTTTTTTTCTTTTCGGTTTGTATGGGTTGTTCCTTATCTGATTTTTTCCTTTTTTAAATAATTTTTCTCTGTTTTGTGCATATATCTTCCCCTATTTTTACTTTATTTCTCTCTGTGTTCTCTTTCTTTTTTTTTTTTTTGGCCAGTCCTGGGGCTTGGACTCAGGGCCTGAGCACTGTCCCTGGCTTCTTTTTGCTCAAGGCTAGCACTCTGCCACTTGAGCCACACCGCCCCCTCTGGCCATTTTCTGTATATGTGGTGCTGGGGAATTGAACCCAGGGCCTCATGTATAGGAGGCAAGCACTCTTGCCACTAGGCCATATCCCCAGCCCCTGCGTTCTCTTTCTTTAAAAATTACGTTCCTATGAATAACACCTCCACTCTTTTCTGCTAACTCTCCATTATCTATCATTTCAACCTTGTTCTTTCTACTGATTCTACTCTTCTCCACATTTCCACGTCACTGAAACTAAACCAAAATCACCACCTCCCCTCCCCAATACATTTTACTCTATTCTTTTTACTACCTCCAACTTACCCTCCTGAATTACTGCCTGAACCCCCAGTCTCCATTGACTCCTGGTTATTGGATAGAAGGTATCCCAGCTTAATCCAAGTGAATCAAAGGGGTTCATAGAGAAAGCCAGTCCTAAAAGAACTTAATACAAAAACAAGAATTGCTTATAGGGTTGTAACAGTAAATAAGTAACTACTGAATACAGGGCCCAGGATTGGTTGTTATATTGAAATTATATTCTTTAGGAACACCAAATCTAATTTTATAGACAGGTATACAGGGTATCTGTATATAATTGTGAACTTGTAAGATTTACACAACAGTGCTTGGTAAGGGCTGCTTTGGGTCTTAAACAGTGCTCACAGGTGCTGGTAAACTGGCATCTCCAATTCAAATGGGCAGAAGGAACACAAGAAAGATGGCAAACAATGAAGTCTTATCCCCCACTTAAAACAAGCAGGAAGCAGAGCAGTCAATCAAAGACATAGAAGAGAACCCCCAAATGCTCTACAAAGTCTACTGATAAACAGGATAAATGAAAAGTTTGAATCTCTTCAGTCAATTATTCTAGAGCATGAGGAGGCAAAGCAAAAATTAATGGACAATTTCATGGTATCCACAAATAGAAAGATAAATGAACTTCAAGAGTCAAATGAAAAGATAGCTAACCAGCTTAAAGATTTGAGAGACACCACTCAAAACCACAGTAATGAAGTTAATGAAGTAAAGAAGTCCATACAAGACCTAAGAAATGACATGGAAATCATCAGGAAAGACCAGTCAGAAGGAAAAGAAATTCGAAATCAAGTAGCTAGCCTACAGTCCCAACTAACTGAAGCAGAGGATTGAATTTCAGGAGCTGAAGATTCCTTAGATTCTATGGAGAAAGATCAAAAATCAATACAAATCCAGTGCAATCAACAAAACAGATCGCTACAGGAGATTCAAGACACGATACGGAAGCCCAATTTAAGGATAATAGGTATTGAGGAAAACTTGGAGAAAGAAGTTAATGGGATAGGCAACCTATTTAACAGAATATTAGCTGAGAACTTCCCAAATATCCAGAAGGAAAGGCCTATACAGATACAGAAGCATTTAGAACCCCAAATGAACAAATGAACAGACAAATGAACCCTAATTAGTAAACATCAGATGAAGAAATGGGAAGACACAGCTTTAAACAAGATAGTGATAATGAAAGGAACAAACGATCATCTCTCAATCCTAACTCTCAACATTAATGGACTTAATTCTCCAATCAAATGACATAGGCTCCTAAGTTGGATCAAAAATCAAGATCCATCTTTCTGCTGCCTCCAAGAGACACATCTATCCAGCAAAAGTAAACATCTTCTAAAAGTGAAAGGCTGGAAACAAATCTATCAAGCAAATGGCCCCCATAAGTAGGCTGGAGTTGCAATCCTAGTATCAGACAAAATTGACTTCAAAGTAAAAAAGGTAAGAAGAGACAAAGAAGGTTACTACATACTAGTAAAGGGATCTCTCCTACAGGAAGATTTAACCATTCTAAATATCTACACACCAAATGCAGGAGGACCCAACTTCATCAAACAAACACTACTGACTCTAAAAACACTCATAGACCCAAACAAATTGATAGTTGGGGACTTTAACACTCCACTATCACCTCTGGACAGATCAACACGCCAAAAACTGAACAAAGAAACCACAGAACTAAATAATTGCATAGACCAACTAGACTTAACCGACATCTACAGAATATTCCACCCAACAACGACAGAATACACATTCTTTCGGCAGCACATGGAACATTCTCCAAAATAGATCACGTCTTAGGGCACAAAGAAAATCTGTACAAATTCAGAAGTATCAAAATCATTCCCTACATTCTCTTAGACCACAATGGAATAAAATTAAAGCTCAACTAAAACAGCCACCACAGAAAATGCTACAATTCATGGAGACTAAACAAAACACTGCTGAACAATCAGAGGGTCATTGAAAAAATTAAAACAGAAATTCAAATGTTTATGGAATTCAACCAAGTTGAGGACACAAAGTATCAGCTCCTTTGGGACACAGCAAAGGCAGTACTCAGAGGAAAATTTATATCTCTGAGGGCATACATCAACAAACTGGAGAAACAGCAATTCAATAATTTAAGGAAGCACCTTTATTTCCTTGAGAGAGAACAACAAGCCAAACCCCAAGTCAATAGATGGAAGCAAATAATTAAAATCAAATCCGAATTAAATCAGTTAAAGACAAAAAAAAAAAAAAACCATCAAAAAAATCAGCAAAACAAAGAGTTGGTTCTTTGAAAAAATCAACGAGATAGACAGACCCCTGGCAAACCTGACCAAAAAATGAAGGCAGCACACTCAAATAAACAAGATAAGAGATGAAACAGGTAACATCACCACAGAAATAACCGAAATTCAGAAAATAATAAGGGACTATTTTGCAAACCTTTATGCCAACAAATTCGAGAACTTGGAAGAAATGGATGATTTCCTAGAAAAAAATTCATATCCCCAAACTCAGCCATGAAGATTTAAACCTTCTAAACAGACCCATAACCAGTATTGAAATAGAAACAGCAATAAATGATCTCCCTTCCAAGAAAAGCTCATGTCCAGACGGATTCAATGCAGAATTCTACAAGGCCTTCAAAACAGAACTCACACCAATATTTCTCAAACTCTTCAATGAAATTGAAAGAGAATGTTCACTACCAGACACATTCTATGAAGCCAGCATAACCCTCATCCCAAAACCAGGCAAGGACTCATCACAGAAAGAAGACTACAGACCGATTTCCCTGATGAACATAGACGCACAAATTCTCAACAAAATTCTGGCCAATCGACTTCAACAGGTCATCAAAAATATCATACACCACGATCAAACTGGATTCATCCCAGGGATGCAAAGTTGGTTTAATATACGCAAGTCAATTAATGTAATCCACCACATCAACCGGAGCAAGGTACAGAACCACATGGTTTTATCTCTGAATGCGGAAAAAGCGTTTGACAAAATCCAACACCCATTTATACTAAAAGCCCTGGAAAAACTGGGATTCCAAGGAACATTCCTGAATATAATCAAGGCAGTTTATGACAAACCAACAGCAAGCATAACTCTAAATGGTGAAAAACTAAAGCCTTTAAAATCAGGAACAAGGCAGAGATGTCCACTCTCTCCCCTGCTCTTCAACATAGTACTAGAATTCCTAGTGCAATTAGGCAAGAAGAAAATATAAAGGGGATCGAAATAGGAATAGATGAAGTTAAACTTTCTCTCTTCACAGATGACATAATCCTATACCTAAAGAATCCCATAGACTCTACCCCCAAGCTACTAGAGCTGATCCAAAACTTTGGCAAAGTTGCAGGATATAAAAGAAACCCTCAAAAATCAACGGACTTTCTCTATGCTAATGACCCGAAGACCGAGGCAGAAATCAGGAAAGCAACTCCGTTTGCAATAGCCCCCAAAACCATAAAATACCTAGGAATAACCTTAACCAAAGAAGTGAAAGACCTCTTTGAGGAGAACTTTAAAACCTTGAAAAACGAAATTAAGTCAGAACTAAAAAAATGAAAAAACCTCCCATGCTCCTGGATTGGGAGGATTAATATAATCAAAATGGCAATATTGCCAAAGGCTATCTACAAATTCAATGCAATACCCATTAATATCCCAACACCATTTTTAAAAATTTATTTGTTTATTAATTGAACACAAATTTTCTGACAATGTGTTGTGCAAAAAGGGTACAGTTACATAGTAGGGCAGTGTATACATTTCTTATGATATCTTACGTCCTGTTTTTCTATCTCTTCTCTAGGTCAGGTAGACATATATACAATATACAATGTATCAAGAACATATACAGTAGCCACGTGGCCACGCCCAAGAAAGTTCGCCTAGGGCTTTAAATGTAATGTCGATATTAGACCATATGTCGACAGTAGTCTTATATGAGCGTACATACCTAGCTTTTGAGCTATTGTATTCCCCTGAGAGGTCAATTTTTTACCTTTATATGTTGAGTAATTGCTTGGTTTTAGTTACATACTGTTGGGTTGCTGCCGCAATCCTGTGGGGAATACTATTTGACAAGCAGTTTTTTGGTTTCACAGACTTGGTCTCTACTGTCTCTTCGTCTCCCTTTGTTAACAGTCATATATCAGGGAGATCATGCCTCTTTGTTTTCTGTGTTCTAGGCTTGTCTCGCTCAACATTATTTGTTCGAGTTCTGACCATTTCCCTGCGAATAACAATATTTCACCATTCCTAATTGCTATGTAGTATTCCATTGTGTATAAGTACCATATTTTTTGGATGCATTCGTCTGTGGAGGAGCATCTGGGTTGTTTCCATATTTTGGCTATTGTGAATTGTGCCGCAATAAACATGGAAGTACAAATGTCTTTTTGATATCTTGGGTTTTGCTGTTTAGGATAGATGCCTAGGAGTGGTATGGCTGGGTCATAGGGTAGGTCTATATTGAGCTTTTTGAGAAACCTCCATACTGTTCTCCAAAGTGGTTGTACTAATTTGCATTCCCACCAACAATGGAGAAGGGTTCTTCTTTCCCCGCACCCCCTCCAGCATTTGTTGTTTCCTGAGTTCACAGTATAGGCCATTCTAACTGGGGTGAGGTGGTATCTCAGGGTTGTTTTTATTTGCATTTCCTTTACTACCAGGGATGTTGAACATTTCCTCATATGTTTCCTTGCCATTTTTATATCTTCTCTTGTGAAGTCTCTCTTTAGCTCCTTTGCCCATTTCCTAATAGGTTTATTGGGCTTGGAGGGGCTTAGTTTTTTGACTTCTCTGTAGATGACCGATATCAGGCCTTTGTCTGTTGCTGTGCTGGTAAATATCCTTTCCCATATTGTTGTCTGTCTTTCTATTTTGGTGGCTATGTCCTTAGCTGTGCAGAAATTTGTAGCAGTCCCATTTGTCAAGACTTTCCCCTATTTGTTGGGCCCCTGGGACTATATTCAGGAAGTTCCTTCCTGTGCCTATAAGTTCTAGTGTCTTTCCTACTCTGTCCTTCAGTAGTTTCAAGGATTCAGGTCTGATATTGAGGTCCTTGATCCATTTTGAGTTGATCTTGGTGCATGGTGACAGGCTTGGGTCTACTTTGAGTTTTCTGCATATGGTTGCCCAGTTCTCCCAGCACCAGTAGTTGAAGAGGCTATGTTTATTCCATTGTATGTCTTTAGCTCCTTTGTCCAATATCAGTTGGCTGTAAGAGTGTGGTTTTATTTCTGGATCTTCAATTCTAATCCATTGGTCTTCCGATCTGTTTTTATACCAATACCATGCTGTTTTTCCAAAACCATTATTTAATGAAATAGAGGAAGCAATCCAGAAATTCATATGGAACAATAAAAGACCTAGAATAGCAAAAACAATCCTAAGTAGAAAGAACAGTGCTGGAGGAATTACAATACCCAACTTCCAGCTATATTATAAAGCTATAGTAATAAAAACAGCTTGGTATTGGCACCGGAACAGACCTGAAGACCAATGGAACAGAATTGAAGACCCAGAAATGAACCCACAGAACTATGCCTACTTAATCTTTGATAAAGGAGCTAAAACAATAGTTTGGAAGAAAGATAGCCTCATTAACAAATGGTGCTGGCAAAGCTGGTTCAACACATGCAACAAACTAAAACTAGATCCTTATATATCACCCTGCACCAAAATCAATTCCAAATGGATTAAAGACCTCGAAATCAAAACAGACACCCTGAAAGCACTAAAGGAAGGAGTAGGAGAAACACTTGGGCTCCTTGGCGCAGGACAGAACTCCTTAACAAAGACCCAGAAAGGCTACAAATCAAAGAAAGTTTGGACAAATGGGATTGCATCAAACTGCAGAGCTTCTGCATGGCAAAGGACATAGCTCGCAAGATAAACAGAAAGCCCAGAGAGTGGGAGAAGATCTTTACCGGCCATTCAACGGACAAAGGCCTCATATCTAAAATATATGCAGAACTAAAAAAATTACCTTCCTCCAAAACAAAACCGCAAAGAACCAATAGCCCCCTCATCAAGTGGGCTCAAGACTTACAAAGAGACTTCTCTGATGAGGAATTGAGAATGGCCAAGAGACATATGAAAAAATGCTCTACATCACTGGCCATAAATGAAATGCAAATCAAAACAACATTGAGATTCCATCTCACCCCAGTAAGAATGTCATATATCAAGAAAACTAACAATAACAATTGTTGGAGGGGATGTGGCCAAAAGGGAACCCTTCTTCATTGCTTGTGGGAATGTAAACTGGTTCAGCCACTCTGGCAAGCAGTATGGAGATTCCTCAGAAGGCTAAATATAGAACTCCCCTATGACCCAGCAGCCCTACTTTTGGGTATCTATCCAAAAGAACACAAACAAAATCACAGTAAAGCCACTAGCACAACAATGTTCATCACAGTGCAATTTGTTATAGCTAGAATCTGGAACCAACCCAGATGCCCCTCAGTAGACAAATGGATCAGGAAAATGTGGTACATATACACAATGGAATTTTATGCCTCTATCAGAAAGAATGACATTGCCCCATTTGTAAGGAAATGGAAGGACTTGGAAAAAATTATACTAAGTGAAGTGAGCCAGAACCAAAGAAACATGGACTCTATGGTCTCCCTTATTGGGAATAATTAGTACAGGTTTAGGCAAGTCATCGCAGAGCATCACAAGAGCCCAATAGCTATACCCATATGAACACATAATATGATGCTAAGTGAAATTAACTCCATGTTATGGAAACGATTGTTATATCACAGTTGTAACTACTTTCAATGTCCCATGTGTATCTGTAGCTTCTATTATTGATGATGTTCTTGTATCACCTTCCTGTGGTTGTACCTACACTATATCTGTAATCTTATCTGAGTATATTGGAAACCATGTATACTGGTATTAGAACTAGGAAATTGAAAGTGAATACCAAAATTGAGAGACACAGGGTAAAAAAAAGAAAAAGAAAAAAAAACAACTACAAAAGCAATACTTGCAAAACTGTTTGGTCTAAGTGAACTGAACACCTTATGGGGGAAAGGGAAAGGGGGAGGAGGGAGGGGGGTTATGCGGGATGAGGTAACAAACAGTGCAAGTAATGTATCCAATGCCTAACGTATGAAACTGTAACCTCTCTGTAAATCAGTTTGATAATAAAAATTTGAAAAAAAAAAGATTACTATATTTTATGAGCAAAACAAAAACAAAAAGTAGCTAGCACAAAGCTTTTAAAGGCAAACTATATGTTTTGGTTGGGGACCCAAGCCCAAAAGCAAACCACATAGGGTAACAACCAGGGCAAAGCATAGCACCTAAAAGAATACTCAGACGAGAGCATTCTGTCTAGCAAAACTGTCCAGGAACAAAACACCATGATTCATCTGCATATTCTCTGAAGCAGAGCTTTTCTGGGGCAAAATCACATAATGCATCTACAATTCAAAGAATGGCCTTTCTTGCCTCTGGGCTTTTCAGAGCTGGGTGAACCCCCCCCCCCCCCACACACACACACACACACTCATCAAGATGCCAGAATGGCAGTGAGAACAACACATTGTGACTCAGACCTGGTATCCTTATTTCATTCATATCCTGGATATCTGGAATTGAAAACCCTTTGTATAAGTATTTAGTAATAACAAATACATATTATTTACTTGGTGCTCTCCTAGAACCAAGGAGATTTTTTATTGGGCCAACAGTCTCACAGAATACCTCCATCAGATATGGTCACCTTCTTACTGCAATAAAATCAGATAAATAAGAAAAAATCTGCCAATCAAAATCCCTCAACTCCCAGAAAAACAAAAAAATAGAGACAAGAACAAAAAAAGCAAATCAGTATCACTCACAACATAGCAAACCAAAAACATCCTTTGTCTCTGTGCTAATGATGTGACTGCTGCTTCATCATCAGTGTAGTAGTACAACGCTTTAACCCTCCTCCACTCTACCCTGCCTGCACTCCACCCTTCCTTCCCTCTACCCTACTTTCCTTATTCTTTTTTTTTTCTTATTTATTGTCAAAGTGAAGTACAGAGAGAATACAGTTTCATACATTAGGCATTGGATACATTTCTAGTACTGTTTGTTACCTCCTCCCTCATTCCCCCCCTCCCTCTCCCCATTTCCTTCTCCCCCCATGAGTTGTTCAGTTGGTTTACACCAAACAGTTTTGCAAGTATTGCTTTTGTAGTCATTTGTCTTTT
Organism: Perognathus longimembris pacificus; assembly: GCF_023159225.1. Classification (NCBI taxonomy): domain Eukaryota; kingdom Metazoa; phylum Chordata; class Mammalia; order Rodentia; family Heteromyidae; genus Perognathus; species Perognathus longimembris. The sequence goes on from NC_063161.1 coordinate 48,229,411, forward strand.
TATCCTTACTCAATCACAAATATTTGTCTTTTTTATACACCCAGTGAGCACTCAAGCAACATAACCTTCCTATATTAAGTCTTTCCTAAGAGCTTCTTACTAAGAAAGACTTAAAAGTCTACTGTGTGTGTTCTTCCTCACTAAGAAGAGAAAGTACGGCCTTTTAAACCCACCGCTGTCCAGTTATACATGGCTAGAAGATGTGGTCTCATGGGGATTATTGTTGTGATATGATATATGAACATGGAAAGATCCTTTATCTGGGGGTTGACCACATCACATATTATACAAATCAACTTTTGGTAAATTTGTTTAGTGAATAGAATTGTCTATTTCATTTTTTCCCTCTGAGACATGAAAAGTTTTGTGGTTAAAAAAACTGTCTAGGGGCTGGGGATATGGCCTAGTGGCAAGAGAGCTTGCCTCGTATACATGAGGCCCTGGGTTCGATTCCCCAGCACCACATATACAGAAAATGGCCAGAAGTGGCGCTGTGGCTCAAGTGGCAGAGTGCTAGCCTTGAGCAAAAGGAAGCCAGGGACAGTGCTCAGGCCCTGAGTCCAAGGCCCAGGACTGGCCAAAAAAAAAAAAAAAAAAAAACTGTCTAAGTATTCTTCATAATGTTTTATACAAGTTTAATTGGTTGTATATGTACTATGAGATTACTATGGCATTTTCTAAAAAGCATTACCTAATATATGAAGACTCTTAAAAGAAATTCTGATTAGTTGAAAGTAACAAGCATTGAAAGGCACACAATACAATTTGCTCAGAGAAGCTATGATCCTAGATGGTTGGAAAGGTGCCAGTCGTGTCTGGAGACTTGTGGTTAGTGGGAGGTAATGGATGGTGACCACGGGACTGTAAAAACATTTAAGTAACTGATTAGTAAGATTAAGCAGTTCTCTTGAGGCCCTATCCTTTGATCTGGCACTTGAACTGAACATACATACAGACTTCCCCTTGAATTTACTTAGTACCCCACATCAATGGAGAAGTAGTTGTACATATGTTGGTGCAATGACTGTCCCACAAAAAAAGTACTGTAAAGACCCCTGGAAAAATCATCATGTGCAAATGTTCAGTTTTCTTTCACTGGACTGCATCATATGTAGTCACATGTGCAGGAGGCCTTTCAATAACCAGCCCTCTCTACTGAAATGTGTGTGTGTGTGTGTGTGTGTGTGTGTTTTGCCCACGACAGAATGTTTATAGCCAGACTTAGATAGATTGGCCTGCTGATATCAGGCAATCTACACTTATCTTTAGTGGCTTGCTTGGTATCTGTATGCACCTGGCAAAACAGATGAGGGTCAGTCTTTCATATTCCATCTTTGGATACATAGAAAGAATGGGTCAAGAAGGGAGAGGCAAGTCCTTCGGAGGTGAGAAATGCCTCATCTCTTGGGAAGGAATGCATCCTGTTGGCTCTCTTGGAAGCAAAGATCATACTTCTGTGTTTCTAAATACCATGTTTCTGAGTTGCCTTCATGAGACCTCATTTTCCTCAATTTATCTTGCCTCAGCCTGACCGACGTAGTACACAAGCCTGGGGAACTGCCTGCCCTACCCTGATTCTATCCAAGGAGATGTGGGCTCTGTCAGTGTGCTTAAACATGTGCTGTAATTTTGTCACTTCTAAACCTTTCAAAAGGTCACATTAGATACCAGGTTGGTTGATATAAGTTTCTTCAACTTGCCAGAGTGCTTGTAAGCACTGCTTTTTAAGCTCTGTTTCCCATGAGGAAGAGGAAACTGGAAGAGAAGTTGTCATCTGAAAAGTACTTAAAATAACAAACAGTTGAATTAAAACACAGGTGATAGAACAAGAGTCTGGCAAGCATTTGAACTTCTGAGCTTTACAAATGACATTCTGCTGTGCTGTTCATTGTTCTTGATTACTTTCTTCCCCAAACTTCCTGGCATTAAGGAAGCCAGCTTTAGGATTGGTAGGCCCTGACTGTGTGCTCTGTGGATTAAATGTCCTGATGGAGAATCCTGAGGTCAGCACCCTGCTGTCATCTGAAGCAACCTTCACAAGGCTGAATGGTTTTCATTTTCTACCTTGAAGTTCTCACAAACCTGGTTCTAGTGAGAATTTCTATATTTTTGGTCTCTGGCAATACAGAAATAAGGACTCTTACTTGAACAGAAGTTTGGGGGCCCTTAAAATAAGTGTAGCACTGTTGGATTAGAATGTTTGACATAAGTGTCTAGAATGAGAATAGATAACAACTCCTGTTATGTGATTCTTGACATTTTCCATTCTTGTTCTGATAATCTGATAATGGGATGTGAACTTCATTCACTCAGAGGATTGCCTCATCTGTCACATCTTCCTTCTGTACTTAATGTTGACACTTTACTGTATTTTTTGTCCACTGAATGTATTTATGAAAATAATCAAAGGTGTAATTTTTGAAAAGCAAGTACAGCATATACGAAATTCATAAGTGTTTTACACTTGCTGTATGTCTTATTTCCCTATTGTGTCCACTCAGGACTAAAGCCTTTGTAGTATAACCATCTAGAGTGTTGATCACACTCCCTTTTCCTGTCATAGTACTGGATATGATCTGTCTTCCTTCCCTCCCTCCATCAGATTGAAGGTTGAACTCAGGGGTCTCAGGCTTGCTTGGCTTGCATGTTCAAACTGGAGTTCTCCTATTTGAGCCATACATGCCTCCTTTCCTTATGCTGATTAATAAACTAATATATCATGGGATTTTCTTCCTTTCCTAGCTTCAAACTACAATCCTCCAGGTCTCAGCTTCCTAAGTAGTTGTGACTACAGGCATGAGCCACTGGCCACTGTATCTTATTGTCTTCTCATCCTTGTGAAAATTCCACAATGGCTACCCCATCTCTGGTACTTGTGATTGTTGTTTGCCTTTCTTCTTTGTTTTGTAATCATCATTTTTCCATTCTCAAGTTAATCAACTTCCCTGAGGATACTCTCAGCTTGAGGACTGTTAGGCAGAAACAATCAATGACAGATGCACTCAGGATGAAGGATGAGTATCTAAACATGAGCAGGGCTAACTTCTTTCCCTGAGGAACCGTGGACATCTCTTCTTCAACTTTTCCTCCTAACTCATTTACTTTAGGAGGTAAACATTTGTTGTTCATTGTTTACCTATTATTTTTGGTCATGAAGATTGAAATCAGGGCCTTGCACTTGTTAGGCAATCACTTTATCACTGAAGCCTACCCACAGCCCAAAACAAACATTTTAAATATAAAACAACAAAGAGGAATTTGCAATGAGAAACTTTTCTTTGAGCACCTAGGGCAGTAATACAGACAACTGAATAAATGAAGTCCTAAATGTTCATCCAATTCTTCTAGAATCTTCTTCATTTTTGGTCAGTGGTTGGTATTTTGTTCAGCAAAATGTTCTCTGTCAGTTGACTAAATAATAAAATAACTTCCTTCTTTTAAAGCAGGTGAATTGTTTTGTGTTTATAATACAGAAGAAACTAATTCATTTTGTCCTTTTTCCTGTTCTCTGCAAAGTTTGAAGCCATTTTGTTATATACTGAATTCTTTCTTCATTTTTGGTTTCAGTTCCTTTTTTTTTAATTTGGTAATAATTTTAGATCACCATCCCAGTGCTCACAATGTCTAGCCCAAATATTTGTTTTCTTTTTAAAAAAAACTGTGTTTCTTTAATCTTCTATTGGTTATTTTCAAAATTTTTATATACCTTGAGACTTCACTGAAGTTAATGGCATCCGTCGTGATAAGTTCCAATCTCACAACAACAAAAAAAAATTAGGAGATATTTTTATTCTTGATACAATACTCTTCACAATGATTACTTTCATGCAGTCTAACAAGTAATTTTGAAATGCCTGTTCACAGTTCTTCCTGCTGGAGATGGCCTCTGCCTGCTCCTCTGGTCCAGGGTCCTGCTCAGATGTCCCTTAACCCAGGTTCACGTGACATCATCTAACAGCTTCCCTGTTAACTAGGAGAGCTACCTCATCTCTAAAAGCTCATCTTGATTCAAATAACCATCTGAGCATTAGTGGCTCACGCCTATAATCCTAGCTACTCAGCAGGCTAAATTCTAAGGATCGTGGCTCAAAGCCAGCCCAGGCAGAAAATTCTATGAGACTCTTATCTCCAAGTAACCACCAAAAATTAAAAAAAAAAAAGTTTAAAACACCTTAGAAAGGGACCTATATTCAAGTTGTAGACCATGAACATTGAGTAAATAAAGCTAAGGAACAGACCCCAGGCCCTGAGTTCAAGCCCCAGGATCAGCACAAAATAAATAAATATTCATGACCTTCATAAAAAATGGTAATTATTAGGGATTTGTAGTATGTTTGTCTAAATTTTACATAATCAAAGTAACAGAAACTTCAACTTTTGTCTTTTACACTGTTGGGTTCATAATAGTAACTGATTTTTTTAAAGTTATCCAAGTTTCACCATTTTTAAATGAGGCACAAGTTTGAGGCATAAAAATATGGACTAGGAAATTCTCTCACATCAGTGTTCTCATAAATATAAAATATACAGTTGCCAGGCAAAAGGGGCTCACACCTGTAATCCTGGCCTCTCAGAAAGCTGAGATAAGAGAATCACGGCTCAAAGCCAGCCAAGGGAAGAAAAGTCTGTGAGATTTATATCTCCAATAAACTACTCAGAAAAACTGTGAAGTGACACTCTGGCTCAAGTGGTAGAACACTATACCTTTGAGAACAAGGAAGCTCAGGGACAGCACTCAGACCCTGAATTCAAGCCCCAGGACAGTCAAAAAAAAAATACGAACAGTCCATTTTATTCCCTCACAGTGTCCAACCTTGAAATTTTATTTTATTTGTAATGGCTTAAATGTGAAAGAAAAAGGCACCGTTGGTATCTGAACACCATCATGATGTAGCCATCAGCCTCCAGAAATTTGGGGAGATCATTTTATCTCCAAAGTAGCCAATGCATTCTCTTTGTGGGACCCAATAGTCTCAGGAAGCAGCAGCATCAGTCAGGGACAGGAATGATGTGAAACAAAAACCCAAAACCTAACCACAACTTCGTTTAAGCATCAAGCAAGGATATTTTAACACTACCTAGAAGCAGCCAAGCTAAGGCAGGACTGCCACTTTACCACACATTACAGGTTTAACTTTGCCTGGTCTCTTTTCCTATAGACACTGTTAATCAAAAACATTCACCCTTGTAATCATAGCTACTAAGGAGTCTGAGATCTGAGGATGAACTTTTTAAAGCCAGTCCAGGCAGAAAAGTCCATGAGACCCTTACATACAATTAGTCAGCAAAAAGCCAGACTAGAAGTGTAACTCACATAGTAGAACACTAGCCTTGAGCACAAAATCTCAGGTACAGCACCCAAACACACACACTCTATCTCTCTCACACACACACACACACACACACACACATGCATACACACACATACATACATACACACACGTATATATACATATACATATATGCATATATGAACAAAAGAACAAAATCTGGGAAATTTTCTCACAGGGAGAAAAATATAACACAGCAAAGAATACAGCAATTGTTGTGTATGAGTAGAGTTTGGTGGCAAATGTTCAAATTGTGACCATCGATGAGACATGACATGACTCAATAGTGACATAGCATAATGTGCGCGCTGAAACATGCCTGATCATCTCACCATGGCAAGATGCAAATCCATTATTCTACTTTCGCTCAGGCTCCTTTATTTTTTCAACTTAATTTTATTGTCAAAGTGACATACAGAGAGTTTGTTACATAAAGCAGTGAGTACATTTCTTGTCAAACTTATCTGCTCTCTTTCGGGTTCCTTTCTTTTATCTCTCCATTTCATAGTTTCCCTGGCCTGTGGTAGCTATTCAGTATCTCTCGGTTTCTACCTACAACTGCAGCTCAGGTTTCTGAAGGAGAAAGAGTGCTGCTCTGATTGCTCAGATCTCAGAACAAATATGGAGACACATTGTTTGTTTAAAAGCTCGTGAAGGTAATTAGGGAAATCCCCACTCTGTGTCTTTTTTCTCTCTAATATTTGTAAGTAAAAAGCCTTCTGAGATTTAGGATTCAGCAAGGGAAGAAAAGAACTACTTAAACCTGGCCCCCTCACTGGTTCCTCCCTGAGATTTCTAAGCCAGCACCTTGGTGGGGCGGGGGCGGGGGGTGGCACTTACAAAAACTACATATCCTCTTACATGCTTTTTTAAAATTTGACATTTAAGATTTTTAAAGGCACTATTTAAGTTGAGACAGTTGCAAGTGATAAGACTCCCATCACATTAAAATACTGACATTTCAAGTAAAACTACTACTTCACTCTTTACTGCATTCAGTGAAGCCAAAATGCCAAAGCAATGCACTCCCACTATTAAACGTTTTTTAAAAGACAAGGTATTTTTAAAGTTGAACATTTTACAAAATTCTCTTTTCTCCTTAAACTTGTATTTATAGTCTCCTATCAAACTTTGTCTGAAGAATTCATTGTGTCACAACATATTTTACTGATTTTTTATCACATTCTTTCATTAAAAATATACATATAATTTAAATTTTCAATAAGACATAAGGTACTAAGCAGTAAAACTTTATTTCTGGACTTAATTACAATCATTATTTCTATTTGTTATAAGCAGAACAGTAGATTCAACTTATACATCTTGACCAATATCAAATGCATCATTGAAAATGTATCTCATATATCTCATACTGTTTCCAGTTAGTTTATAAAATTAAGAATTAATATTAATCACATAAAGTTCAGCATCAACATTATTTTTGTTGTGGAAAAGTACTGGGGCTTGAACTCAAAGCCTCTTGTCTTTCAGTTTTGTTTTTGCTCACAGCCTTAAGCCTCCAGTTTGGGGGTTTTGCTGGTTTATTAGAGATAAGAGTCTCAGATTTGTCTGCCCAGGATGGCTTCAAGCTGTAATCAATCCTCATATCTCAGCCTCTAAAATAGCTAGGATTATAAGTGTGAGGCACTGACCTATTTCTATTTTCTCTTTTCATTTGTGAGCATTGATCAAATATTTCAAAAAATTATTTGGTAGAAATGAATACAATGTTATTTTTATAATAGCAGTCAGTTCTTTGTACCCTTTCTAAGTTGTATGACTGCCATCATCTTTTATAAAAAAAAAAAATAGCAGTCTATCAGCTGACAAAAGTTTAGAGGGCACTTGATTTACATGATGATTGATTATTCAGTCACTAGAAACATTCACATTTTTAACCTATGCATCAAATTCCTAATAACTCTGTTTGATGCGTGCAGATTGTATCCATCATGGAAACTCATGTATTTTACATGGACAGTGGTTTCCCTATGAAAGTGGAAGAATCATTGAGGAGAGATGGCCAAGATCACAGGTTGGAAGTCAGTCAGTCAAACAGATTTGAACATGCTTCAAAATGTGGTAAATAAGTGGGAATTTGTTCTATTTAAGCTATCTGTATCCACAGGTCCCTCTCCCTACACCCATTGTAAGATTACTGACCTAATTCTCTTTACTACCCATCACTTATTTAAGAACTGAAGGCTGTACAGTAATCAGTCTAGCCTAATGTATTAACTGCATCCATCAGTCCATGGAAATCAAGTAATTACTCAACCTAATGTAAAAGCTCTATAACAAATGGCAATTGATAAGCAGGTATAAAAAAGTAAAACAAAGAGCTGGGCTCATGCCTGTAATCCTAGCTACTCAGGAGACTCAGATCTGAGGCTCATGGTTCAAAGCCTACCTGGGCAGCAAAGTTTTTATGACTCTTATCTCCAATTAATCACCAAAAAGCCAAAAGAAGAGCTGTGGCTCAAGTGGTAGAGCCCTACCCTTGAGCCATAAAGTTCAGGGACAGTGCCCAGGGTCTGAGTTCAGAACTGGCGTGCATGCTCACACACACACACACACACACACACACACACACGTAAGAGAACAAAAGGAAGGTGATTTCACCCTACCAAAAGAGGTGGGTAAAAGGCTCAGAAAGGGCAAGTAAGAGTATAAATGTGGTATGCTGATATCAGGGCTCATGGTAGATAGATGATTGTGAAATACTGAAATCTTCAGTGTGCATCAGCGAGGCCTGGAACCTGGCAGAGGTAAATGCAGAGCCTTGGTTTGGACATGAAGTGTGGGATGAAGAGCAACCTCCCTTCAGAGGCTACCAAAGGCAGAAGCACTGGTAAAGAGAGTCCAAGCAAGGAGATCAGTACAGAGTGGGCACCTACAGTGAAGAGTCCATTAGCCATGCCCCAGACATCTTACTGTTCTACTTTCACGATTCCATGGTAGATTCAATTCTCTAAGGAGCCTTCCAGAAAGAGGCCAAGGCAGAACACTCAGGTGTTCCTGGAATAAAAGCATTATCTTTGAGGTGGATGTAAACAACAGGACTGGCTGATGACACCCTGTGGATCCTTTATGAAATGGAGAGACTGGTGAGCAGCACCATAAATCCCACCACATGAGTGTCAGCCAGCAGAAGCCAGGATTCCTGTAACAAGGGAGAAAATCTAGAATGTAAAGCTTCATGAATGAGTCATAAAGAAGAAAGGGACCTCAGTAAATCCTCACAGATCAAGATAACAATATAGTGCTTACAATGCAAGTCCTTTAAAGCATAAAACATTTTATACCCAGCATCTGAACACTTCATCAGGAAGCTTTTTTTTAATTATCAAATAATAATTGTATATTTCATGGGTTACAACATGATCTTTTGATATATCTACAATGTAGAAAGAGCAAATGGAGCGAGGTTTTCATGGCTCATGTCTGTACTCCGAGCCTCTCAGGAGGTTGAGATCTGAAAATCTGTTTGAAGCCAGTTCAGGGAAGACAAATCCACAAGGGTCTTATATCCAATTAGTCTGCAAAAAGCCAGAACAAGAAGTGCGACTTGAGTGGTAGAGCACCAGCCATGAGCAAAAACCCAAGGGAGAATGTGAGACCCTAAATTCAAGCCCAGTACTGGCAAATGGGGGAGTGAGAGGGACAGGGACAGGGACAGAGGAAAGAAAGAAGGAAAGGAAGGAAGGAAGAAAGGAAGGAAGGAAGGGAGGGAGGGAGGGAGGGAGGGAGGGAGGGAGGGAGGGAGGGAAGGGAAGGGAAGGAAGGAAGGAAGGAAGGAAGGAAGGAAGGAAGGAAGGAAGGAAAGAAAGAAAGAAAGAAAGAAAGAAAGAAAGAAAGAAAGAAAGAAAGAAAGAAAGAAAGAAAGAAAGAAAGAAAGAAAGAAAGAAAGAAAGGAAAGAAAGAAAGGAAAGAAAGAGACCAAAAGAAAAAGAGGGAGGGAGGGAGTAGAGGGAAGAAGGAAGACCAAATGGGGTTAATAGACATATCCATTAACTCACCTCTAGGCCTTTTTAACCACTTCATCCAGCTACTACTTGGAATGGGGATCTTGTATTTTTACCCAAGCTATCCTCAAACCATAATCTTTCTGATCTATGTTTCCCAAAAAGCTAGGGTTATGGACATGGGCCACCAGCTATTTTTGACACATCTTTATTGGCATTATTAGTAGTAACAGTAGTCATGATAACCCCACAAATATGTACAGTACACTCTGAACTAGTTCACCCTTCTCTATTATATTCCCTTAAGCCCTTGGTATAGGTGCTAAATGAGAAAATATAGCACAGGCCCGGACAAAAGGTTTATATGGTTGTAACTGTGAACAAGAGAAAGAAAAGTTCCTAACAAATCACTTCTCCTCCATGGGATCAAGGAACATAATACTAAATTTTGAATTTAATTTATAAGATGGGTATATTGGTGTGTTGTTTTTTTGTTTGGTTGGTTGGTTGGTTCTATTTTGGCACCTCTGTATTAAGCTGGGTTATGCTGCCCTCTGGTGGTCATTGAAAAGCCATGCTGTAGCCAACAATGTTACACACTAGTCAAAGGTAAAATCAAGAACTACTATCAGGGGTGAACTTCTACTGTACTACGTAGAAATCAACTAAATAATTTCTGTTTTGACACATTCCGCATGCATCTCTGGCAACATTAAGGCATTTCGGATCAATTGTTTTCAGTACATGCGGATATATTTTCTACATTATCAGCAACATGGTCCTTAGAACAGTGATAATACAGCCAGGCACCCAGCTCATGTCTGTAATTATAGCTACTCAGGAGGCTCAGAGCTGGGGATGAGATTTGAAGTTATCCAAGACAGACAAATCTGTGAGACTCTTATCTCCAAGTTAGCAATAGAGAGTTGGAAGTAGAGGTGTGGCTCAAGAGGTAGAGTGTCAGCCTTGAGCCAAAAAAAAGCTTTTACTCTTTAGCCACTGGATAGTTTTGGAGTCAATATGACTTTACCTAACAATAACAACAGCTAATGCAAATAACACATTTGCAAATCAAGCTAATGTGTATTTGTCAATTGTTTAGAACAGGGCCTGGCACATAGCAAGTAATCAAACAATGCCAGCTCTGGGCACTGGTGACTCACACCTATAATCGTAGCTATGCAGGAGGCTGAGATGTGAGAATCTTCATTCGAAGCCAGCCGGGACGGGAAAGACTGCAAAACTCTTGTCTCCAATTAACCACCAAAAAGCCAGAAGTGGAGCTGTAGCTCAAATGGTAGAGTGCTAGCCTTGAGCATAAAAGCTCAGGGACAGCACCCAGGCACTGAGGTCAAGGCCCAGGACTGGCATAAAAAAAACGTGAGAGAGATTTGGAAGAAAATGAGGAAAAGGTGACACTGTTCAAAAAGAAATGTACTCGATACCTGACTCATGTAACTGTTCCCTGTGTATATCACCTTTACAATTTAAAATAACTTTTTAATAATTACTTATTTCTTGTCAAAATGATGTACAGAGAGGCTACAGTTTCATACATAAGGCAGTGGGTACATTTCTTGTACAATTTGTTACCTCCTCCCTCATTTCCCCCCTCCCCCTTCCCCCTTTCCCTCTCCCCCCATGAGTTGTTCAGTTGGTTTACACCAAATGGTTTTATAAGTATTGCTTTTGGAGTCATTTGTCTTTTTATCCTTTGTCTCTTGATTTTGATATTCCCTTTCTCTTTCTTAGTTCTAATACCAGTATATACAGTATCCAGGGTACTCAGATGAGATACAGTGACAGCTTGGGGACAACCACAGGAAGGGGATAGAAGAGGATCATCAACAACAACAACAACAACAAAAAAGCTACGGTTTCACATGGCATGTTGAAAGTAATTACAACAGTGATATAACACTCATTTCTATAACATGGAGTTCATTTCACTTAGCATCATCTTATGTGTTCATAAGGGCATAGCTATTGGGCTCTTGTGATCCTCTGCTGTGATCCTGTGCTAATTATTCCCTATGAGGGAGACCATAGAATCCATGTTTCTTTGGGTTTGACTCACTTCACTTAGTTTTATTTTTTCCAAGTCCTTCCATTTCCTTATGAATGGGGCAATGTCATTCTTTCTGATAGAGGCATAAAATTCCATTGGGTATATGTACCACAGTTTCCTGATCCATTCATCTACTGAGGGGCATCTGGGTTGGTTCCATATTTTAGCAATGACAAATTGTGCTGCGATGAACATTGTTGTGCTGGTGGCTTTAGTGTGGTCTTGCTTGTAATCTTTTGGGTAGATGCCCAAGAGTGAGGCTGCTGGGTCTTAGGGGAGCTCTATATTTAGCCTTCTGAGGAATCTCCATACCGTTTTCCAGAGTGGTTGAACAAGTTTACATTCCTACCAACAATGAAGTAGGGTCCCCTTTTGGCCACATCCCCTCCAGCATTTGTTATTGTTAGATTTCTTGATAAAGGCCATTTTTACTTGGGTGAGGTGGAATGTCAATGTTGTTTTAATTTGCATTTTTTATGGCCAGTGATATAGAGCACTTCTTCATGTGTCTCTTGGCCATTCTCATTTTCTCTTCAGAGAAGTCTCTTTTTAAATCTTTAGCCAACTTGTTGAGTGGGCTGTTGGTTCTTTGAGGTTTTGTTTTGGAGAGATTTTTTTTTTAGTTCTGCATATATTTTAGATATAAGGCCTTTGTTCTTTGTATGGCTGATAAAGATTTTCTCCCAATCTGTGGGCTTTCTTTTATCTTGCAAGCTATGCCCTTTGCCCTGAGGAAGCTCTGCTGCTTGATGCAGTCCCATTTGTCCAACCTTTCTTTGATCTGTTGCATTTCTGGGCCTTTATTAAGGAAGTAAAAAAAAACTCTTAATGATAACTATTACTCCTCCAAGGGGATGAACATCATTTATATGTCTCAGAAGAAAAATAATTTTGAGCCATCTCCACTTCTGCTGGCAACTTTGCCCGGGAACATCATGTTCATAGACAACCACTGGCCAGGCTCTGAAATGCTAATTAGAGTCAGTATTTATTATGCAGGAAATCAGAGGCCTGTACCACATGGCTCAACTGTTATGGTAGTGACTCTACTGTATCTTTTCTGGTTATCTTGGGTGTAGTTTTGCATCGTGGGATTCTGGAAACGCCACTTCCCAAACCTCCAATGACTTCCACTTCTTGCAAATATCTTTCAAGAATATGAGAGCTGAAGATACTGTTGCTCCAACAAATAATAAGAGAAGCATCTACCACCATTTGGCCATCATTAAAGGAAATGGTAATCTGAGTATTTCACACAAAAGAAGATCTGAGATGGAGAAGGAACATGCCAGAGAAAGGTAGATAAAAGAAAGGACTAACCTATTGGTAACAAAGAAGCAAGACTACTAAAGCCCTTGTGAGACTAAAACAAAAAATGCGACATTGAAGCACAAATGCAAAAGTAACACAGAAAGAATAAAAATAGACTGGAACATTCTAAGCTTTTCTTTCATAAGCAGCTGTGCTTTTTATAATAAATGATGAGCTTTTAAGTAGGATTTCTCTATAATTAACACAGAATCCTGAATAGAAAATGTAACACCTTTCTAGATTTTTAAAGCAGACCTGAAGGTTGTGTATTTTTTTTTAGTTTCAAGACCATTCATGTTCAAAGATATTGAACTACTGTGAACTGTATCTGAATATCTGTGAACTACTATCCCCCTTCATTAATAAATATCTTCATTATATTAGGAAAAAAGAAAACTTTTTCAAAAATGCAATAAAAATTGTTAAGAGACAAAGAAATTTTATTTATACAAGAGAGAGGGGATCTCACTGTTACATCTAGACATGTTTAAACTATATGAAAAGTGAAATCTTTTTATTCCATGTCATACTTCCAGTAACTCATACCTGTCCCAGCCACACAGAAAGCTGAGATTTGGAGCACTGAACTTCTAGTGGGCCTGGGAAGAAAAACTTCATAAGCCTCCATCGTGATGGAAGAAGCACAGTGTGTAGAACACATCAGTCATTGCAACTATGATCAGAAGCATAGGTGGATCACAGTCCAGGCACATGCCCCGACAAAAAGCAGGAACCTATCACAATCAACAATGTATCTGAACACCAGTGGCCTACACCTGGGTACTCAGAAGACTGAGATCTGAGGATCTTGGCTCAAAACCAGCCTGGAAAAGAAAGTTAATGAGACTGTTATCTCAATTAGCCTCCTAAGATCCAGAAATGGAAGTATGATTTAAATAGCAGAGCACCAGCCTTGAGCACAAAAGCTAACGAACAGTACTCAGGCCCTGAGCTCAAGCCCCAATAACAGCACAAATGATGATGATGATAACAACAACAACAACAATAATAATGATGATGAATTACTGCAAAGGGTGACTGGAGTCTTGATTCAGTGGTAGAGTTGAACCTAGCAAGTGAAAGGCCCTGAGTTCAAAACCCAGAACTACAAAAAAAAAAACAGTACTATACTTTGTTTTTATAGTTGTATTTGGTTAATTGCATCTAGACCATGAGTCTTACGTGAAGCTACCCCTCTCACAACATATAATGAATGTCAACTTTTCTACCTCAAAACTATATAAACAAGCAATAAAATCATATAAGACATCTTTGAAGTGCTTGTCAGAGACATCAACATTATATATGACACATATATGATACATACAGAAATATGCATATATGCATGCCATAGACACATGTATATGTGTATTATATATGTTTGTATATGTTCATATATATATGTATATAAGTTTATCTTTTAGGTCCAATATCCAATTGAGAAAAATGGTCTTTGTCCTTCTGAAATTTGGTTTGGTTGGCTTAACAGGGTGGTTTCCAATCCATTTCCCTGTGAACAACATAATTTTATTCTTCATCTACTTTATGGCTCAGCAATACTTGATTGTGTGTATATATGTATATATATACATATACATGCACATGTATGTATATGTGTGTATACACATGGATCAAGATAGTTATATATGTGTATAATATAAATATTTATATTATATATACATATATATGTGTGTGTTGAACATCAGTTCCCAAGCATATCAAACTTAGGTTTTAAAGTTCTCTTTAGGAAATAGGTCATGGATTTACCTTTTACTGGTTGTCATTATGTTTTCACATCAGTATCTTATACATCACACTCCTTCTGCCCTTCAATGGCTTTCAGGAGGTGTCTGGGCCTCACACAGGCATAGTGGTAGTTGGGTGTAGAAATATTCTCATCTCTCTCTGTGCATGGATTTGGGATCCTCAAATTCAAACAACCCAAACCAAAAATAATGGTGGGGGAAAGATACATCCCTACTGAATAAGAACATGCTTTTTTCTTGTTGTTATTCCTTAAAAAAAACAGTGTAACAATTATGAGCATAGCATTGAAGTTGTGTTGGGTACTGAAGAAATCTCAAGATGATTTAAAACCCACAGGAGTTTAGGCATGGGCTAGAAATAAATGCCACATTGTCTTATATAAAGAAGTGAGGCTCTCAGGATCTGGGTACCCATGGAAGTTCTGAAATGAACCTCCCAAGAGTACTGGGGAGCAAGTATTCGTCAAGTATAAAAGCAATCAGGGAAATCACACAGCCATAACCGTCATGTTTGGTTCATGTCCTTCAGTTGTTTGTTAAGAAAACAACAAAGCACAGTGCAATTAACAAAATTACTGTCTGGAAACAAGAAAATAATGAGCCACTGTCACTGGTTTTCTGTCAGCAGAGTAACATTAGAAGTTCTTTGTCATGTAATTATGTTTGAGCAAAATGAAATGACAGCTGTGGCTTGTGTTTTGTAAAGGGCAAGGACTCACTCAGAGGAGGCGGGATGCAAAAGGGCACAGGAGAAGGGAGTGGTGGGCACAATGTGTGGATTATGAAAAGCCTCACAAACGAGATTGCAAGAAACATAATAATAGTCCATCTAGCTATGTGTCACAAAATTCTGAGGAATAAAATGTAACACTATGAAACTTTAGCTGTCCAACAGCGCCCTCTGCTGTACATTATGTGGCATAGCCAGCAAGTTACAGCAAAAGGTTGAGGATGAAGAAACCGAAAAAGTCTGCCATGCACCTGGCTCCTGCTTCCACACCAGAAGGACACAGAATCTTGTTTCGGAATCTGGAAACTAATCATTTCATTTGTGACAATTATTCTGTGCAAAGTTCTTTTCACAGGCAAATAAGGCACTGAGAGAAAGATGAAAGTTGTCTGTGAGAACACAGAGAGAGAGAGAGAGAGAGAGAGAGAGAGAGAGAGAGAGGGAGCGCTATCTTCTGGGCCTTGGGAGTGTCAAATTCAGGTGGGCTGGAGCTAAGGAGACCCCTACTGAGTGAAGGGCCAAGTGAACAGGCTCTTTGTAGCCTGAAAGAATTCAGATCTTGTCCCTTAACATAGACCCAGTGTCTCCAATAAATGCTCCCAGAGAACTGGACTCTGGGTGGTAGGTACTCTGTTCTCTCACATGGGTCCAGATCAAGTCCCTGATCATTTGCAAAGCCCAGTGACTGTGTTACCCTTCTTGCTCGCTTTCTGTCTTCATCACCACCCATGCCATAAGCATGGGGGGACCACACCAGAATTGTCCTCCCATGTTAGCTCCAAATGCAGAAATGCTTGGGAGGTTTTGCTAGGAGGAGAATCTCCTTCTGGGGGTGCAGTTAGATGAAGCAGCCTGCCAAAACGATCTGCCTGGGGGAATACTTCCTCTTGCTGTTGTAACAAATTGCTACTAACTTACAGGCTCACTTAAAATATCATAAAAGTACAGTTTGGGAAATCACAATGTAGCCTCTGCCCACATTTCTGACATACTTCAAAGCTGGCCACCACAGAGTCCAGCCTCCACTCCATAACCCCTAATGGCCCTCAGACCCTCCTCTGCCTCCCTCTTTCCTTTACCTGGTCTCCAGTAATTACAATGACTTATGTACTCCTAGATGATCTAATCTCAGCATCAGTTGACTAACAAATTTATTCCTGCTTTGTAGTGTAACTTAGGCCAGGTCTCAGGAGTTAAGAGTATGAATTTTCTGCTTGTCACACTTCATCCACCCCCAGAATTGACCCACTTCACCTCTCTCCTTCCCTCCCATTCAGTCCTCACTATCCTCCCTCTGTCTCTCTGTTTCTCTCTCTATCTCCTTTTTATTTTCCAGTTCTGGGGCTTGAACTTTGGGCCTGGGCCCTGTCCCTGAGCCTCTTTGTGTTCAAGGCTAGCACTCTATCACTTGAGCCACAGTGCCACTTCCAGCTTTTACTGGAGAAAAGAGTCTCATGGACTTTTTTCCCTGGGCTGGCTTTAAACCACAATCCTCAGATCTCAGCCTCCTGAGTAGCTAGAATTACAGACATGAGCCACCAGTGCCCAGCTTTCTCTCTCTCCTTCCTGAGAAAAGATAACTGAGAGAGTACCTAAGCCCCAGGATCATCACATATTTCATATATATCATGTGTCTATATATGAAATATATGCCATATATACTATATATTAATTGATATATTGATTATATTATAAATGTATATAATTTGTTATACATATTGTTACGTATATTATATATGAAATATATGTGTATATAATATCTACAGAGAACTTAGGGAAAGGAAATGTGGTCACAGGACAAGGGAACATTTGAACTCATCATTTCATAAAGGGAACAAACTTACCAAATTAAGTAGGCCTGTGGGTTGCCAAAGCAGTTGAAATGTAACTCACTGGATTAGGAAACCAAAGAATAGGGAAGCTCCAGAAAACAAGTCATCCAGGATGTTGGCAAGACGTGGGCTGTATGATCAAGGAGTTAGTTACCCAAGAAAGGTAGGCCACTGGGAGGTGAGCAGATGATGCAATAAGAAGGGGCAGCCAGGGGACAAAGCCTGTGGGAGCAGAGGGAGCTGGGCCATCTGGAAAGTGCAGTACCAATCAGGTGCTCCACGTATGTGCGAACCCCACTTCCCAGCGGCAGCCCAAGATCTGGTAGGCTGCCCTGTGCAGGCCTCTCAAGACAGACAGGCTCCTGGGAACTGCTCTGTTTGCAATTTCCTTTTGAAGTGATTTCTGCTTTCCCCATGGCTTCTTTGTTCTCATGCTGTCATTTTTAACTTAAAACATTTTGTTCATTCACTTTTGACATATCTCATTTTGCAACAAAAGAAGCTGACATTCCAGCACTTGGAAGGCAGATATAGGAGGATTGTGAGTTCAAGGCTACCCTGGGCTACCTAGCTAGATCCTGTCTCAAAATAAATAAATAGATAAATTATTAAAATAAATTTAATTAAAATCACTGCAAATGATGAATTCTTTGCAAGCGAGCTTATGTTAGATGTAAAATGTTCAGATTATCAATTTCCAAACAAGCAGTAATTCACCAAGAGGTACTCAAATATCATTTTTATTTTCTGGATGGTTCTAAACATTTCTTATTTCAATTTTATTTTTAACACTACTTCCATGGCATTGGACTTGAAAGGGCAAGCTGTGTGTTTCAACCTTTGCAACTTATTGAAATTTTGTTCACTGTGTAGTATTGATCAGTGTCCCATTTTTAATGCCCGCTGGGAAACAAAAAGAGTATTCATTCTTTGTTTCTAGTGTGCAAGGCCACAGCAGAGCCTTTTCCCCACACCATCCAAATCTCCCCTGTTGTTTTGTTTGTTTTGTATTTTGGGAGAGAAGTATTTTAAATGATTACTTTTTTTAAAAAATGGGTTTTAGTTGTCTCAGTGCAGAGCAGTTGTGATATATAAAAGTTCGTGACTTCTAGCTTCCTGGCAAATTGTACTTTGTTTTTCTATATAAAATAGTATTCTTTGTTCCATTTAAAGATCTTGGCCTTATTCTGCTGACACCTCCCTGGCTCACCTTCTTTTCTTTTGGCTAGCGTTAACCTCACATTTATTTATCCATCCATTTATTTTTCAGCACTGCCATGTCTATTTGTGTTTATGAACTCTCAGGAAAAGCATATTTATGAATTTTGCTTTTTGACTCAGCCATCTATTATGATTTCTGTGGCTTTTTGCCCTTTCTTTTTTTATAGTACTTTTTTCTTTTTGTCCTTCTACTGACCTTTCCAAGATCAATTCAATTTTCAGATTCTTTTTCTTTCCTCCACTCTCCCCTCCCCAAGTATTGGGATCAAATCCAAGACCTTTTGCATGCTAGACAAGTGTTCTCACAACTTGCCCTACACCATGCCTCTTTTTCCTCAAGTAGTTTCAAAGAGCTACATAGAAGTTAGTACTTGAGTCCACTGAGTAAAGCAGGAAATCTAAAATAAGGATAGATTTTTTTTAAAAAAGACATGTTCTCTCATGCCGAAGATATCTGGAGGGTGGCACTCCAGGAAAGAGGCCAAATGCCACTGTCCTCAGCAAGCCCAGCACACTCCTTGGCTCTGTCATTCTTAGAAAGTCATTTCTCCTCTGAAAGTCCTAAGAGAGCAGCCAGGGCTCCATGCCCAAGTTCCATGCATCAAGAAGAAAAGGGGAGGAGGGGAAGGGGGGGCCTGTCCCACTTAGATCAGCCCCATTGGGGGAGATGTCCCTGAATGCCATGCAGTATGGCAACTGGTATACCATTAGAGAATAGTCATATGGATGTGTGTATATTCGTGTGCCATATGCCGAATTGCAAGGTTGACTTAGTTGGGCTTGTACTTTCCCATTCTATTGCTAAGGAGAAGTGAAAGGGGATATGATATCTTAGCCAGGTAGCTACTCACTATTGCCGTTCTACCAATCTTACAGTAGACTTCCTTTTCTTCATCTTGTTTTGGTTTTGATTCTGTTTTGTTTGTTTGTGGTTTGGTGTTTTTTTACCTCTTTTCCAAACTAGTCTCTTTTCCTCTGCAACCATTACATAGGACTCTTTTTACTATTATTATCTCTAGTTATTTCCACACAGGAGGTTCAATTCAACATGAGGGCTTATGAGTACAATGTACTGTGATCAGTGTCACCCCTTTCATTGTTCTCCCCCATCTCTTCCAACCTTATCCATCCCCTCAATGTTTCTAGTTCCATTTTTTTCATATATACATTGAATATTATGACTGCATTTATTCACCCTTCCTCTGCTTCTTTGTACATCAGGCCAGACACAGCAGCTCACACCTTCAATCCCAAAGACTCAGGAGTGTTACAACCATAATGATTAAATTTAGCTGTAAATTAGTTTGTTTACCAACTGTTGTAATTTACCTCCTTTAAAAAATTTTTTTCTATGTGACTAATATTTTTAGAAATGGTTCATGTTTTTAAGTGCCATATTTTAGGAGCCCTGTGGTTCACCTAATTCTCATGCCATTTTCTAACTACAGAAATTTCATTTCATCATTATTTTTCCTCAGGACCAAGTACTCTCTGCTCCCATGCCCACTGACATTTAATTTGGAAGATAACTCTTCCATCATTACATCTGTATTTCCTTTGAATATAAGTATTTTCTAAAATGTGTAAATTACTTTCTGTAATTCTAAATTTCAGAATCTAGAGTTTAGCTAGCTATTCCCTTCTATAACAAGTATTAAATGTGTTATATTCCCAGAGATTTCCTCTTTCTTTCTATTCATTATTATCCTTCTGACATCTTCTTAATTATTTATATTTCATCTCCTGCATCTATCTATCTTGTACGTCTTTGATTTTTATTCTCCTATTTTCCATCTCCTGTGTTTTGGGTCTATGTTATGGGACTATATCTTGATTTTCAAATTAACCATTCATGTTATCATTATGTATAATAAATAGTCTGTGGGGATTTCTTTTCCTTTGCAATAACTTTTTACATATGATGAACTCTTAATTTACAAACATCCTATCCTCTCAACATTCTCTGAAGGTAGTAAAAGTAATTTTTAAAGTCTTTTCTCTCTACACGCTTCTTCTTTTTTTTAATAAAAGGCAGTGAGTACAATTCTTGTACAATTTGGTACCTCCTCCCTTATTTACTCTCCCTCTCCCTTTCTCTCTCCCCTCATGAGTTGTTCAGTTGGTTTACACCAAATGGTTTTGTAAGTACTGCTTTTGGAGTCATTTGTCTTTTATCCTTTGTCTCTCAATTTTGATATTCCCTTGCCCTTCCCTACTGGGCTTTCTTTCTCTATTAGTCTAGTGTTTCTCGAGTAATTATTGCTCATGCTTTGCTTTAAACAAAGAGCTAGATTGAGCAATGTGGGCACCAAGCATTTGGCCCTTCATCTTCCATCTGACCCATTGTGGGCTCAGGATGTGTAAACAGAGAATGTGGTTGGCAGTCTCCCCTCAGGAAGGAGTGTGGATATGGAGCCCACAGACAACAGGAGCTAATCTGTCTCCTAGGGACTATCTGCAGTCTACCTTGTTCCTCTGTAGAGAGCTGCGAACGGCTACGCCCTAAAATGGCGCTGGCCTTCACCTTCCGCCCTCCCGCCGGCGAGTGCTCTCTGTCATAAACAACTCCTTAAATGGGCATAGCTTGCTGTCTGGCTCTCTTCCGCGTACCTGGACCTATCGGTGATCGCCACGTGACACACTGGGGTTGGCTAACCAGAGGGTATATAGGGCAAAACGGGAAGCTCCCAGAGAGAGAAGATTTTACAAGGTCCTGAATAAACTGCTGAGAGAAGAATCCGGTGTTGTGTCTTCCTTGCTGGCCGAGGTGGACGCGACATTCCTCTTTATAGGCTTCTTTTCCATGTTTATTTTTTGTTACTATAAAGGTGATGTTTAAAGGAGTTACAGTTACATAAGTCAGATAAAGAATGCATTTCCTTTGGGACAGTTGTCACCCCTTCCCTCACTCTCCCATGTTTCCCTCCCATCCCACCCACCAGTTGTTTGGTTAATTTCCAATATAGTGTTTAGTGAGTACCACTGCTGCATTTGTTCACTCTTTGTTCCATCATTTCTGTGACCCCCTTACACTCTAAAGACAGACAAATGAATGAACAAGCCACAAAGAAAAGAAAATCAACAACAAAGAAAAAACTTCTTCTTTCCATTTCCTGGAGTTCATTTTGTTAAATATTATTTTATGTTGTCAGATACACATAGGAATTGCATCTTTGTGTTCCTCTCCTAAGAATAGTCTCCTTTGGTCTCACTGTGTGTGAATGCCTAGAGGCCTGTATACGTAACTAGTTGAAAAACCAATTATTAACTAAGCATAGCAGTGCATACCTGTGATCTCCACTACATGGGAGTCAGAGGAATGGAGAGTTCCCAGAAGGTATGCTGCTCAATCTCAAAATAAAATGCAAAAATAAAAGTGTTGAAGGCATAACTCAAGGGGTAGAGCACTTGCCTAGCATGCTACAAGGCCAGTGTAAAAACAGAGTCAGGCACTGTTGACTCACTCCTGTAATCCTAGCTACTAAGGACACTGAAATCTGAGGGTTGATGTTCAAAGCCAATCCAGGCAAAAGAGAAGTCCATGATACTCTCATCTCCAATTAACCAGCAAGTAGCCAACATGAAGCTGTGGCTCTAATAACAGAGCACCAGCCTTGTGCAAGGGAAACCAAGTGGGAGCAAACTCTAATACTGGCAAAAGAAAAGAAATCAAGTTATGCTTGAGTCACTAAGTATTGTATTCGCTGAGTTCCAACAGGAGTTCTCCAATGCAATGGAGACACTTTAGTCAGCTCCATCTGCCAAGTCTGCTTGTTTGGTCCAAAGCCACACGACAATGTTCTTAAGGACAGGGACTTTGCTGCTAATATTCTGTTTCCTGTATTCCTAAAGCCTAAAAGATGCCTCCGTGTTTACAAGTGTCACCTCTCCTCCACTTGCAAAGTGAATGAATGAATTGTAGAAGTTCCAGTGTGAGTTTTAATATCTGGATCAACAATGTTAGTCCCTCCGTTTCCACACATTTCCCCATTTGGGGGGAAAAGAATATATTTTTCCATGTCTGATTCTGTTGGGTTGTTGGTCCTGCTTTTTTTTTTTTTTCAGCTTTAGGGTAAAGCTATTGGATTTTTTGTATATTTGTCATACATTGGCTGGGAATGTGGCTTAATGGTAGAGTACTTGCCTAGCATGCATGAAGCCCTGGATTCCATTCGTCAGTACCACATAAACAGAAAAAGCCAGAAGTTGCACTGTGGCTCAAGTGGTAGAGTGCTAGCCTTGAGCAAAAGAAGCTCAGGAACAGTGCCCAGGCCCTGAGTTCAAAAATAATAATAATGTCATATATTTAAACATCTTCCCAAGTTTTGTATGGCTCATTCATAGGTTTTTTGTTAGCATACTGCCTTGGATTTTTTTTTCTGGAAATGTATGGGTTAATGAGCTGATCATCTGCAAATGAAAATAAATTTCTTCTTTTTTCCCATACTAATTCTGATCATTTTCTTGTCTTGATTTAATATATTTGTTGAGACCTTCACAACAGCTGTCACATACCCCATCTTTTCCTAATTGTAACTGCAATTGCTTCAATATTCTGTCATTATTACAATGTTTATTACTGATTTTAATGTAATTTTCTGCCTTCTTTATTTTCTTAGAGCTTAATTAAGAATTTCTCGTGAGTAGAATAATAGCATTTGGAGACACAATTAAACTGAAAGACTATTAATAAGATCTTCCTCCTTTCATTTGCTAGTCTCATCAAATACATTTAAATATTTCTTAGTAATATTTTCTATAGAGAATTGTGCTGACATTTATTAGCATATCCTATTTTTTCACTCTACTTGTTTTTTAATGTAATGCCTATCTTATTTGCTAATTAGGGTTTGTTAGATTATTTTTACCTCTATGTTAAATCAATTTTTACAATTCTCTTCTCATATTTCCTTTATTAGCTTCAGATTACTTTTAACTAAGCCTCACACAGTTAATTTGGGGGCTTATATTATGACTTGGAATCATTCAAACAGTATCAAGTTATATGTTCTCTAAAATGGCACTACTTAAGATGCAGTCCTCAAATCAGTAAAATACAATATATCCCTGGACCCCAAGAAGGCAACCACAGGGCTTTATGTTCCCTTCTGGTGCTGTAACAAACTGCCTCAAGGAATGCAGGGGAGGGAACATACAGTTAAGGAGGTCAAAGCTTAGCTAGACACCAAGGTGTCTGTCTAACAGGGCGGTACTCATTCCAGAGGGTCCACAGTACACTCTACACTCTGTCTTCTCCAGCTTCTAGATTTTTCCACATTCCTTGGCTTACCTCACACTGCTCTCTGCCCCCCTTCTCGCAGATCCTTCACTTGGGAGGACCTAGATGAGGATGCTGAGACCACCTGGGCAATCCAGAAGGTCCTCCTGTGTCATGGTACTTCATCACAACTGCAACATCTTTTTACCATGTAAGGTAACATGGTCCTAAGTTCCACAGGGACTTCCTCAGGGACCATAATTCTACTGACCACAAACAAATCGAGTGAGTGTTTGGAAACTTCCATAGCAATTTGACAGAGTCATTTTATGTCTCCAAAATCTAATAAAAGGAACATTGGGGTGCATACTTTCTATTATCATTTTATTTCATTTTTAATAGGAAAAGAAATTATGCTGAGACAGATACTGGTCTGAAGTGGATTGAGAACTTTTTCTAAAGTAATTCTTCACCATGGAAACTTTGAGAAACACCGCTTGAAAGCTTAGCTATAATTTCAGCTCTAAAATTAGCCAGATCCCAGAGTCTGTTTTAACATGTTTTAGTCATCTTTCTAAATTCTTTTTACTGTGTGACTCATCTGCTCTTTTTTCTTTTTTTTTTTCTCAAAATATTCTTCCATCCATTTTGGATGATTTACATGCTACCAGAAGAAAAAAAAAATCAACACCAGGTCAGCAGCACCCTGTGCTTCACAGGCTTTTGGCAAGAAAGAAAGGAAGAACCTGAAGACCTTGTCCTGCCAGCATTCCATCATCCATCCTATTACTATGTCAGAAGAATGTTGTGATGTCCTAGATACATCTTCTACGTTCTATTTATTACACTGGAGGTTTTGGTGTGGGAAGCCTTGGCAAAGACCTTTGGTGGTTTTCTCAACAGACAGCAGCATAGTCTTCCTTCCCCTAGAAAATAAAAATTCTAGTAATTTGTATTTTGAGCATGCTACATTACATGACTCAAAATTATTAGTAGTGGTAGCTTGGTATAAAGTGGAGGGTGAGGAAGAGATCAGGAAAAGCAATGTTGCTAGCACCTCATTGTTATGACAACTGTGATATTTGGCGGGGGGGAGGGCACCATCTGTGACTTGAACTCAGGGCCTGGGCACTCTCCCTGAATTCTTGTGGTGGCTCATTGGAGATAATAGTCTCACAGACTTTCCTGCCTTGGGCTGTCTTCAAAACATAATTCTCAGATCTCAGCCTCTAGAATAGCTAAGATTACATTCATGAGCCACGGGTACCTGGCAACAGTGGTATTTTTAGGGGGAAAAAATAAAGAGTTGCCTGACTTCTTCCTACAAGGCTAGAATGTGTAACATAGAGGGAGAAGGAGGAGAAATGTTTAATCTACTAGAGAAAAGAATGTGAAGCACACAATGCCATCAAGGAAGCTTTGAAATGATTGCCCATCTTCTCTAGTCACAGAAAAGATGTGGCAAAGGATCATAGCCCGGTGTGATTGACAAGGCATCAATTAGAGCCCCAATCACAAGCTTCACCCTCTTCTACTGAAGTTAGAGCACTGGTGGAGAAGAGACAGACCATGGGAGAAGGATGTTTGCACAGACGTGATTGAGCTGTGAATGTCCAGCCTTCAGATGCCCCTGAGGGAGGGGCCCACTATTCATCACTCTAGCCTCAAGAGGTTCTTTACTCCATAGAAAATTCCTTGGCTTCCTGCAATCCTAATGCAATAAAAGATATGTTCTAGCCTGGCACTGGTGGCTCACTGGTGGCCTGTAATATTAGCTACTCTGGAGGCCAAGCTCTGAGGATGGTGGTTCAAAGCCAGTCTGGCCAGGAAAATCCATGAGACTCTATTAACCATTTAAAAGCTACAGGTGGAGCTGTGGCTCAAGTGGTAGAGTGCTAGCCTTGAGCACCAAAGTTCAGGGACAGCACCTAGGCCCTGAGGACCAGCAGAGAGAGAAAGAGAGAAATATTCTATGTAGGTTCTACTTGTTTAGTAACTAAAGGAAATTTCATGAGGTCTCTCATGGATGCCTCACCCTCATGTCCAGCCCTACACATTCCCTTTCCCGGTCCCCTCTCCCCTGATTCTTTCATGTACTGTCAATTCTAAAACCTTCACTCAGAAATCTCTGAATTCTACTTCAGGCTTTTCCCTTAAACAGCAGATGGCTCCTCCTCAGTAACCCCCACAGGGTTCAAGCCACCTTGCCAAAAGACTCCCCTGCCCTTCCTTTTCTACGCCTGTCCTTTACCTGGCCTCTAAGTCCAGCCCAGCTTTTGCTGCCGGAGGAAATTTACTTTGCTCTTTGACCAGTGTTTTCCCAGGGGTCAGCTCAGTATTTCCTTTGGCTTAACTGTTGCTCTGAAATTCATTTCCCCAAGGTCAGGAGGGTGGGAAGGATGGGCAGTGATGAGGACACAAAATTTGAAATGTTTGTATCCCCAAAGATGACCCACACAGCCCCAAGCCCTAAACTGAGAATATCACTCAGGAGACTGAAGAGGCAAGCCGGAACACCCAGCCAGTAGAGAGGCAAACAGGGGAGGCTAAGTTTGGAGAACTGATGGGGAGTGTCAGCCTCTGGGTCAATGGAAACCCCATTGTACACCTCTTTGGCCCAGCCCCTGCCCCTGCCTGCAGGTTCCCCTACCTTGAGCCTTCCCTAGTCACACTTCCCAAAGTCCGGCCCTAAAAAGATGACATTAAATCACACATACAGCTTGTGGACACACACCAACAATACAACACAATGTACATGTACCAGGCAAAGACCCTGCCATACACACATGCACACTGTACAAGACACATGCAGACATAGTATTAGCACAAATCCTCAGGCACAACCCTCACACACCACCACCCTGGCTCCATTACCCTGCTGCCCTCAGGCATGCACCACCTCTCCCTCTCCTGTCTTCCATTTCCAGCTGGATACCAGTTCCTCCCTATACTGCCATGTTGACCTGACATGCCCCCTCTTTTCAAGCCCACTGACCTCCAACCATTGCATACACTCACATAACCTTTCTGGCCTTCTCCCTTGCTTCCCAGGTTACATTGACCTCAAATTATGTGATATAACTTTAATCAGAACCAAAAGTAAGAACACATCTCTCTCACATAAGAGCCTATGATCTCCTTAAGGCCACCCAGGAACTCAAGCCAGCACTCTGACCATGGAGCCCATGTCCTCCTGGCTCACACTCATGGTCCTGGTCTTCAAACCACAGCTACCTTGCCTCCCCAAGTGGCCCCTCTCAAGATCCATAAAAATAATTAATAATAATAATAATAATAATGGCTATTAAGCAAGACTATCCCTGATCTTGCTCTACTCCCACCTGGAACTCTCTTAAACTCTAGCACCAGGAGTTTATCAAGGACACAGAAAATTCCTCTGAAAGGCACAAGACTACCCCACCTCCCACACAGATCAGCTATGCAGCACTGGTCCTGGGAAGCAGGAGAGTAGACAGCCAGGAGTACACTGGGAGCCTGGGAGAGAGTGAGGGCCAGCGCTCAAGGTCAGCATCAGAGCATTGCTAAGGACAAACATGGCCAAGCTCAGCTAGGGAATGGCCTCAGCTTTCAGTAAGAACCCTCTTTGCCCCCTAACATCCACAAACAACCTCTAGTAGCTTAGCTCTAATTAAGGTCTAATTAAGACCAAGGAAACTAAGAAAATCTATAATAAAATAACTAAATCTATAATAAAATACCTCCTGCTATGTATAAGAGTGTCTACTTTCATTCAGAAGCACATGTTGTTTGTTTTGTTTTTCTCAGCTTTCCAGAGATTTGTTTTCTTTTGCATAAAGATACATATGTATGTATAGATAGATAGATGGGCAGAAAGATAGATATAGAGAGATGGATAGATGATAGATAGATAGGTAGTCCTAAGGGCCCCTTAAAAGCCTATGGCTGGCAAGAGGTAAGGTTCTCTAATGAAACAAGAAGCAAGAAACGCTGAACTAACCCCATACCGAGGTACCTGCATGTGGAACAAGTACTTTGTGAATTGTGAGAGTCCTCACAAGTAGAAATAATGAGAAGGAATGAGAAAATGAGATGATAGAAGGAAAAAGATCCTCAAGAGCAGGGAAGACCTAAGGCAGAGGTTTGGGGAGAGGATTTCAGTCCCCCATAGCCAGTGAACATAGGCTAAAAACAGCCAACATAAAGATGTCACAGTGGAATGTCAACCCAAGCATTGAGCAAGAGCCTGTCCCACAGTGGCCTGGTGGTGGTGGCAATCAGGAGATTCAGAGAAAAGCGACTAAAGTCTCATATTCAAAGCTGACCACATGACAGCCAAGAACAAGGTACTCATGACACTGGCAGATATGCAGGAAGAGGAAATGTGGGGTAAACTAGACTTTTCCACATGTGATTTTTCCATATTAAAAGGAGATATTGCCAGATGCTTAGTGGCTCACGCCTGTAACACTAGCTTCTTAGGGAGGCTAAGATCTGAGGATCATGGTTCAAAGTCAACCCCAAGCAGGAAAGTCCAGGAGACTCTTATCTCCAACTAACCACCAGAAAAACAGAAGTGGAGCTGTGGCTCTACATGGTAGAGCACTATCCTTGAGCAAAAGAGCTCAAGGACAGCATCTAGGCCCTGAGTTCAAGCCCCATGACTAACAACAACAACAACAACAAAGGGGATATTAAAGAAAAGTGGAGGACTTGAAAGAAGTGTATTTATCAATACACAGACACAGCCCATGTCTATACATATCCAATCACAAAAATTGTAAAGCCAAAGGGAAGACTTCCCTGACTCCACTAAACACAGATGGAGACCCTTGTGCCCATCCTCAGAGACTGTCACAGGGATATGAATGGAATGACCTCTACCTGGCCCCTTTCTCACCAAGTCCCTGAATAATTAACGAGGCAAAATCCCTCTGTGTATCCAGCTAGACACTTTCTTGTTAACCACCACATAACAAGGGGTGGAATTCTACCATAGAGAACTAGAGGTAGCCAGGTGACTTGGTGAAGGACGTTTCGGGACACATTGGCCTCCTGAGGTTCCTGGAATCTCAGCAGGAACCAGGAGCCCTGTGTCCTTCACAGCCCACTGAGCAGTTCCTTTCGCCCCAACTCCTATTTATACATGAACTAACAAGAGCATAAAAAAACTCCTATTTATCCAAGTCATTCCCATGAAGGCATTGTTGATTTGTGTATCTGGGTTTGACTCCCGGTCCCATCCAGGCATTAAAAGGATGGCTCAGAAGACTGGCAGTTGGCAAAGATCCAGGCCCAAATTCGGTTCCATTAGTACCTTGGGACTGCCTTCACTTGCAGAAAGTACGTAGAGGAAGGCAGGTACGTGCTCCCTTTCTCCTGTTCACAAGTCCATCTTGTCACAGCCTCCAACCATGGAAAACTAGTGAGCCCCATCACCTCACATTGATGTCATTCTTCACTTAAAAGAGTCTCCAAAATCAGTTCCACGAAGCTCATTTTTCCTGGATTTCCCTCTCATTCCACACGCAGGACATAATAAGCCATCTCTTCTAGTCTTCCTCCTTTTAATTCTATCACATAGGTTTCTTCCTCTTCTAGAAGTCCCCAGAAATTCATTGCCTCCCAGAATCAAACATGCCTCAACCCTCCCTCCCTCTAGAACAGTTGTTTTGCTTTGGTTTGGTTTTACTACATATGTCGGTGTTTTTGTTAACTTACCTGACGGTAAGTTAATAAGAACAGGTTTGTCACAAATAAACCAGGCTACAAAAATAGCCAGTATGCTCTTCAAACTAGTCACTCCTTGAAGTAAAATACTTATTCCCAAAGAGTATCTATTGCTTTAAAAAAAAAAATGAAAGAAAAAAAACTATACTCTGGGGGCTGGGAATATGGCCTAATGATAGAGTGCTTGCCTCGTCTATATAAAGCCCTAGGTTTGATTCCTCAGCACCACATAAATAGAAAAAGCCAGAAGTAGCTCTGTGGCTCAAGTGGTAGAGTGCTAGCCTTGAGTAAAATGAAGCCAGGAACAGTACTCAGGCCCTGAGTTCAAGCCCCAAGACTGGCAAAAAATAAATAAAATTAAATTTAAAAAAAATACTCTGTGAAAATTTCCCTCACTCTTTTTTTTTTTTTTTTTTGGTGCCTTTTCTAGGGATTGAACACAGGGCCTAGGCATTGTCCCTGAGCTTTTATGCTCAAGGCTCCTGCTGTACCATTGGAGCCACAGTGCCACTTACGGCTCTTGTTTTAGTGGTTAATTGGAGATTCATGTCTCATGGCCTTTCCTGCCTGGGCTGGCAATTCTCAGATCTCAGCCTCTAGGGTAGCTAGGGCTACAGGCATGAGCCACTGGTACCTTACAGAAATTTCTCTTTTCTAGCGATTTTTAGATCCTATGATAAATGGGACACATTACTGACCCAGTCCCAGCTCCCACCACCTTTCCTACCACATTGACATGATTATCAACCAATCACTGGTATCTTTTTTTTTGGGGGGGGGGGAATGACTGGGGTCTGAACTCAGGGTCTTGTGCTAGCACAGCTGGTGTTCTACCACTTGAACCATACCTCTAACCTTGTTTTTTGCTGGTTATTTTAAAGGTGAAATCTCACAGACTTTTATCCCAGGCTGTCCTTAAATCAGGAACCTCTAGATCTTAGCCTCTTGAGTAACCAGGATTATAGAAATGAGCCACCAGCACCCAGCTTTCTCGAGCACTCTTATTCAGAGAAGCAATTAACCCCTAGACATTCCAATCATGATCAGTTTATGCCCACTTCATTCACAAGCCTACCCAGTATTCCTCTGCTCAACTCCCTGCAAGAAGCCCCTTCAGAAAGACATACCACAAACCCAGCTCGAGTGTCTTAACCCCGCCTGACATTTCTCATTAGGCCTGTGCTAAATAAACTCACCCAGGCCATGTTCCACAGAGCCACAAAGGCACACCACTCACAACCTTGACCCAGGCTTGAAAAGGATGGAGGAGGACTCCAAAAACTCCAGAAAATGAAAGATGAGTACATCTAGGCAAGCTAGTAAAATAAGATAGTTATAAGTTGATGAAATACTTGGTCTAGCAGAGAAACTCTCAATTTTCTCTCCACATGAGGGAATGAGGAGGCAAAAACATAATAAAGCAGGCAAGCCAGATTATGAAAGGTCATGTTCACTCTGCTGAAGATCACAGTCTTGTCCCTAAGAGTTGTTAACAGGCTCTGCAAGACACTGGTCATCCGCACCCACTGGGGTTCAGGTTCAAAGAAGGCCTAAGTCTCACGCCTGGAACTTTTATTCTTTTGAATGTCAGGCCTCTGCTGCAAACATGCTCCATCAGATCATCAACCAGGCCAAGAAACATCCAAGCTTGATCCCCCTCTTTGTGTTTATTGGAGCGGGAGGTACTGGAGCAGCACTGTATGTGACTCGCCTGGCCCTGTTCAATCCAGATGTAAGTTGGGACAGGAAATAACCCAGAACCCTGGAACAAACTGGGTCCCAATGATCAGTACAAGTTCTACTCTGTGAATGTGGATTACAGCAAACTGAAGAAAGAAGGCCCAGATTTCTAAATTTAAAAATCCCTCACAATAAACTGCTTAAAATGAAGGTCTTTCAGAAGCCATCCGCACAATTTTCCACTTCACCAGGAAATAGCTCCTGTAAATGCATGACATAATTATGTTTGTTTGTTGGATTTATTACACTGATTAATAAATCGCTGAAACTTTAAAAATAAATAAATAAATAAGAGGCTCTGCAAGACTCTAGGCCAGGAGTGACAGGATTACATTTGCATTCTTTAAACAATCTTGGCAGGTGTGTGACCATGTCTCATTATGGTTCTTCAGCTCCCTTCACTCATGACTAATGCACCTTTTTACACAGCCCTTGCTCATTTGTATGTCTTCTTTGTAGCGATGAAGCCCTTTTCCCATTTCAGTAAGGTTACTGTGAACCAAATAAACCTCTTTTCTCTATAAAGTTCCCAATCTTGGACATGTGTTGTAGCAACACAAAATGGACTTAGGTTCAAACAGTTATGGTTTTCTTTTTTAATGGCACCACCCTTCCCCTGAGTGGTAAAACACACTTACTAAAGCTATGTTATAGAAGGGCTGTCCAATATAGTTCTATAGTCATCAGTTTAACTAAGACCAATCTGCATGATCATCTCCACCAATGGGCAGTCATTTCCTATTTACCTAGGGGACTCTATGCTAGACTTCTTTTCACTTCAACTAACATATTACCACTTTGACTTAAACTGCATCATTTCAAAGAATAAACACTAGGTCATCTCTCACATGCACTAATTGTCCATCCATACCTTTTTTCATTCATTCCTCCCAGATTATTGTAGCACCACAAAACAGGTCAATAATTTTATGAGAGTCTTATCATTCTTTAAAAATGATTCAAATTTTGTAAACATTGAAATCCCTCCCCCACCCCGGGGGGGGTGCAAGAGGTGGTGAAGACTATAGTGTAGTTTCTATGAAGAAAAAAGGAAAAAGGAAGAGAGGCAAGGGGAGCAGAGGAATAATGATGGGTTATTGTACTGTAAGGTAACTGCAAATAGCAATAATATACTACATATTTCCAAAAACGTAAATGTTTTTACTAGAAAGAAATATTTGAGAAGACAGATGTTTACCCTGATTAGGCAATATATACATACAATAAAATATCACATGGTGTCCTGTTAATATGTACAATTTTTTGTGCTAACAGTTAAGAATACATGTGTCACAACCAGGAAGGAGTAAAAAGAAGGGGAAGGGAAGGGAGGGGAGAAGAAGGAAGTAGAAGGGAGGAAGAGAGGAGAGGAGGGGAAAGGAGGGGAGAGGACAGGAGAAGCAAAAAGAGATCACTAGCTATGAAAGTGATTTGTAATCATGATTCAAAACTCAACAAGCTCAAGAAAGGTTCGTGTTCCTGTTTGACCTTGTGAATTATAACCCTGGAATTCTTCACTACTTTTCATTTCTCCAAGTCACAGGTTCTGACAATGGAGGTTCCCAAAGTCCTGCCTTGGCCTTTCTCTAATCCTTGGGGATCAGACCTAACAACCAAGTGTCAGTTGTGTCCCTGGACATTACACTGATGTAGTGTGCTCACTCTCGTGATCTCTCTGTGTCTCTGTCTCTGTCTCTCTCTCCTCTCTCTCTCCCTTTCTCCCTCTCTCTCTCTCTCTCTCCTGCAAGACCTGACCGTGAAGGTGTAGGACAACAAGGCCACCTCCAAATGCCATATTTGTAGACCTAACTGGACTCTCCATGGCAAAGAAGCCATGTCAAGGGTGTTAGGCGTGCCAGCGTATTGAACCTGAGGGCCTCACGGTTTCTCACAGGCCTGCAGAAATCAGCAGGCAATGAGATGAAACATCTCCTACCTGCCAAGTTCATGGAGGACTATTTCAGGAAGATCATTAATTCCCCACAGTTCTAGAGAAAGCAGCACAGGAAATTGCAGACTTTTTAGTAAGTTACAATATAATTCAAGTGCAAGGGTTAACATTTATAGAATTTAATATGCATATACTGCTTCAAAACCATACATTAGATTTTTTTAAACCTAGTAAAATAGTTATAATTTTTTAAGTGGTATACCACAGTTTGAACACTTGCTCAGCTTGTTTGATCAGCTGGCACTCTACCACCTGAGCCACATTCCTAGCCCTACCTTTTACTGGTTATTTTAGAGACCAAGTCACAAAAGACTTTTCTACCCAGGCTGACTCCAAACATTGACCTCTAGATCTCAGAGACCTGGTCTTGAACTTGATACTGATGCTTTTGTTCATTGACTAGCACTCTACCAGCTGAGCCACGCCTCCAACACTGACTTTTTTTTATTTCTTTATTGTCAGAGTGATGTGCAGAGGGGTTGCAGTTTTGTATGTAAGTCAGTGAGTACATTTCTTATCCAACTTGTTACCTCCTCCCTCATTTTTCTCCCACCTTCTCCCTCCCCATTTCCCTCCCTCCCCTTCCCATGAGTTGTACAGTAGGTTGACAGCATATTGTCTTGTAAGTATTGTTGTTGCATTGGTTTGCCTTTTATCCTTTGTCTCTCCATTTTGACATTCCCCTTCCCTTCCCTAGTTCCAATACAAGTGTATATAATATCCAGTGTACCAAAATCAGTTACTGTGATATCAGGGGTAAAAACCACAGGAAAGAAAGACAAAAGAAAAAGGCACAATTTCACATGGTATGTTGAAAATAACAACAACAATAAACCACTTGCTTCCATATCTGGAGTTCATTTAGCTTAGCATCATCTTATGTGTTTATATGGGCATAGCTATTGAGCTATGGTCTTCTGCTAGGATTATCCTAGACATGTACTAATTAGAGTCTATACACTAATAGAGTCTATATTTCTTTGGGTCTGGCCCACTTCACTTAGTATGATTTTTTCCAAGTCCTTCCATTTCCTTATCAATGGGGCAATATCATTCTTTCTGATAGAGGCATAGAATTCCACTGTGCATATGTACCACATTTTCTTGATCCACCCATCTACTAAGTGACATTTGGGTTGGTTCCATATTTTAGCAATTGCAAATTGTGTTGCAATGAACATAGTTGTGCTGGTGGCTTTAGTATGGTCTTGCTTGTAGTCTGGGGTAGATGTCCAAAAGTGGGGCTGCTGGATCATAGAGTAACCTTCATACTGCTTTTCAGAACAAAACCTGATTTTTTTATGACTTAATTTTTATCAAAATTATTTTATGACTAATAAACCAATTGACACTTTTCTGCAAACCATAATAATTTAGGTGAGAAAATATTCAGTACACAATTGCTGTACCTGATAAACACAGAAATTCTGCCAGAAAGAATCTTCTATTTTAGTGATTTATCATTGAAATGTGTAAATATTTCAACCCAGCTATTTTCACAGACACTATCTTTCCGTCCTATTCAAAGTAACATTACTTAATAAATATTTTTGGAATGCAAGATGAAATAATCATTTGTCTTTTTTTTTACAGTCCTTCGAATGTTAGGTACTGAAAATTCATAGGCCTTTTCAGTTACATCCAACTCCAGAATAGAATATCCATTTATTCATTTAATATGGAAGACCTATCAAAAATTTTCCCCATGAGTTTGGCATGATCTAACATCTTACCACTAAACCCTGCAAATTGTTTCAGTACTCATCATTTAATGGCTCACTACTTCTTTCGCCTGTTTGGAGCTAGTTCTCAATGCTACTCTGCTTGAAAGCTTTATTTTTTCAATCATTGCAACTTATTAAAAGCTTCCAAGACTAAAAATTTTCAACACTTCACGGGGAGGGGGAATGAGGAAGGAAGTTACAGTACAAGAAATGTATCCAATGCCTAACATATGAAACTGTAACCTCTCTGTACATCACTTTGACAATAAATTTAAAAAAAAGTTTTCAGCACTTCATTTGACAAATATTTTGGGTTTTTTTCTTTTTTACTATTACCTTTAAGTGGTAAGAAGGTAGGTAGGACGGGGTAATGGAAGGAATGACACTGGTCAATTTTAATGCACTTACAATTTACAGTTTAATTTTCATGATTATATAATAAAAATTAAGCCCATTATTGTTTTAAGCTATAACACCATTGTCAAACACTTAGGTTGACCTATACCAGCTGCTTCACAAATTCTAACTCAGACATAATATATAGGTTTTAAATAAATTGATGATAGATATGGATAAATGATACATACATAAATACAGATGACAGATAGATAGATAAATAGAATATAGATAGATAGACAGATAGATGCACATATATAAACAAACACACATAATATGTGTACATATTATAACTTTGACTACTATAGCTATATTTGAATTGACAGATGTTGTCACTTGTTTGGCTTCAATTATAAGTTCTCTCTATAAAAATGTACCTTCTACTTTACAGGTTTTGTTTTTTTTAGGTTTTTTTACCATAACTTGATTGTCTACCAGAAATGTTACTCAGGGGCTGGGAATATGGCCTAGTGGTAAAGTACTAGCCTCATATACATGAAGCCCTGGGTTCGATTCCTCAGCACCACATATGTAGAAAAAAGCCCGAAGTGGCACTGTGGCTCAAGAGGTAGAGTGCTAGCCTTGAGCAAAAAGAAACTAGGGACAGTGCTCAGGCCCTGAGTCCACGCCCCAGGACTGGCAACAAAAACAAAACAAATAAACAGAAATGTTACTCATATGATCATCAGGAAAACAATTTGATCCTCAAAATTAAACATTATAGCTAATTTTATA
The DNA here is from genome assembly GCF_023159225.1 of Perognathus longimembris pacificus. Lineage (NCBI taxonomy): Eukaryota > Metazoa > Chordata > Mammalia > Rodentia > Heteromyidae > Perognathus > Perognathus longimembris. The sequence goes on from NC_063161.1 coordinate 48,265,107, forward strand.
GTAACATTCACAATATTACCAAATAAATCTCCAATAACTTTGTGTCCTAGAAAATAAGATCATGATTGAGTTTCTACTCAAAATGCATCTTTTAGCTGTTTGTGAAATTCTTTTCGTTAGTGAGGTCAGTACATAAACAATTGCAAGATTTTTGTTAATGAGGTCCACAAATGGACAGTTATACATTGAGTTTTCATACCCGAGTTGAAATTGAAGAAGAGATGCAGTTAATAATTGCAGTACTATTCAAAATAGCCAAGCAATGGAAACAACTTACATAAACATACTCTGATGAATGGATAAGAAAAAAGCATGTGTATATACATACACACACATACGTACACATTCTGTCATAAATGAAAGGGTAAAATGTCATTGGTGACAGTGTGGATGGAAATGCAGATCATTATGCCAAGTGGAATAAGCCAAGCACAGAAAGACAAGCAATACAGGATCTCATGCATTCAGAATATGAGAGCAGAACACTGGTCAGCAGAAGCTGCTGAAGGGGCAGAGGGAGGCTGGTTAATGGGTTCTAAGTTATAGTTAAGCAGGAGTAAGAAGTTCTGACAGGCTACTGTACTGTGAGATAACTATAAATAGCAATAAGGTACTATATATTTCAAAAAAAAAAACAGGAATGTTTTTACCATAAAGAAATGACAAAGGCTGGTGATATGGCCTAGTGGCAAGAGAGCGTGCCTCGTATACATGAGGCCCTGGGTTCGATTCCCCATATACAGAAAACGGCCAGAAGTGGCGCTGTGGCTCAAGTGGCAGAGTGCTAGCCTTGAGCAAAAGGAAGCCAGGGACAGTGCTCAGGCCCTGAGTCCAAGGCCCAGGACTGGCCAAAAAAAAAAAAAAAAATGACAAATATTCAAGAAGATAAATATTTTTTACCCAAATGACACAATGGACACATATAATGAAATATCACATAGTGCCCTATTAATGATTATCTATAATTTTGTGTTATCTATCAGTTAAAAGCAAATGTATCACAACAGAAAGGGATAAAAGAAAGAATATTCTTCAGGATTCAGTGTTGCATGAAGGAAACACAGTATATGGAATCCCCACAGATAAAACTAAGGAGACGGAGCTGGAGGACTGACAGTTCAAACCACAATACCTCCCAAAAAGTAAAATAATATTCAGAATATGAGTTATGAACATGAAAGGGTAAGGGTTGAACCCAGGACCTTCTGCATGTTAGACAAGAGCTCTATGACTGAGTTCTACCTCCAACTATGTACTGTGTATAATTTACCCTTTCCCACTTAATCTTCTAAACTCTTTTTTTTTTTTTTTTGTCTTTTCTTTTTTGGTACTGGGGATCGAACCCAGGACATTGCACTTGCTAGGCAAGTGCTTTGCCCCTGAGCTACATCCAAGCCCTCTTCAAAACTCTTTAAAAAACTCCAGGATCTTTTTTAATTTGTTGTAATCATAACATATAATCACATAATTCTACTGTTTTATGCACAGTATATGGTTATCATTCATTACGATAATAGGCTTCTTTGATTATATATGGACATATTAATAAAATTTCATCACTGTTTCACTATATTGTAATTGTTAATTCCACAGAGATTACATTTCTATTTTAGGAATCACTCCCACTCATACCTCCACGTACACACACAGAAACTATTCCATGTTCCTGTTGTTCATTATTTTTTTTAGTGTTTGCTAATTGTTCAAATAGGTGGTACTGTGGTATTTCACACATGCATCTACAGTACTTAATCAGACTGACCCTTGCTTCTTCTCACTTTCCCATCCCCCACACCTCTATTATTCAGTGAGCCTCATTTTACGCTCATCATGCACAGGTGATTCACTCTTCAATCATATACTTTCAGTTACTCAGCCCTCCAACTAATTGCTTTCTTTTATATAATCATTTATTTTTTTTTTTTTTTATTTTTTTTTTTTTTTATTATCAATTGAACATAATTTTTTTTTTTTACAAGGTGCTGTGCAAAGAGGGTGCAGTTACATAGTAGGGCATTGTGTACATTTCTTGTGATATCTTACAACCTGTTTTCCCATCCCTTGTCTAGGTCAGGTAGACCCATATGCAGTATACAATGTATCAAGCACATATACAGTGTTCACAGACTTGGTCTCTACTGTCTCTCCATCTCCCTTTGTTAACAGTCATATATCAGGGAGATCATGCCCCTTTGTTTTCTGTGTTCTAGGCTTGTCTCACTCAACATTATTTGTTCGAGTTCTGACCATTTCCCTGCAAATAACAATATTTCACCATTCCTAATCGCTATGTAGTATTCCATTGTGTATAAGTACCATATTTTTTGGATCCATTCATCTGTGGAGGGGCATCTGGGTTGTTTCCAAATTTTGGCTATTGTGAATTGTGCTGCGATAAACATGGAAGTACAAATGTCCTTTTGATATCTTGGGTTTTGCTGTTTAGGATAGATGCCTAGGAGTGGTATGGCTGGGTCATAGGGTAGGTCTATATTGAGCTTTTTGAGAAACCTCCATACTGTTCTCCAAAGTGGCTGTACTAATTTGCACTCCCACCAACAATGGAGAAGGGTTCCTCTTTCCCCACAGCCCCTCCAGCATTTGTTGTTTCCTGAGTTCAGAGTATAGGCCATTCTAACTGGGGTGAGGTGGTATCTCAGGGTTGTTTTTATTTGCATTTCCTTTACTAGCAGGGATGTTGAGCATTTCCTCATGTGTTTCTTTGCCATTTTTATATCTTCTCTTGTGAAGTCTCTCTTTAGCTCTTTTGCCCATTTCCTAATAGGTTTATTGGGCTTGGAGGGGCTTAGTTTTTTGAGTTCTCTGTAGATGACAGATATCAGGCCTTTGTCTGTTGCTGTGCTGGTAAATATCCTTTCCCATATCGTTGGCTGTCTTTCTATTTTGGTGGCTATGACCTTAGCTGTGCAGAAACTTTTTAATTTGTAGTAGTCCCATTTGTTGAGTCTTTCCCCTATTTGTTGTGCGCCTGGGACTCTATTCAGGAAGTTCCTTCCTGTGCCTATAAGTTCTAGTGTCTTTCCTACTCTGTCCTTCAGTAGTTTCAAGGATTCAGGTCTGATGTTGAGGTCCTTGATCCATTTTGAGTTGATCTTGGTGCATGGTGATAGGCTTGGGTCTACTTTGAGTTTTCTGCATATGGCTGCCCAGTTCTCCCAGCACCAGTAGTTGAAGAGGCTATGTTTATTCCATTGTATGTCTTTAGCTCCTTTGTCGAATATCAGTTGGCTGTAAGAGTGCGGTTTTATTTCTGGGTCTTCAATTCTAATCCACTGGTCTTCCGATCTGTTTTTATACCAATACCATGCTGTTTTTGTTATGATGGCCTTGTAGTAGAGCTTGAAGTCTGGTATGGTGATACCTCCTGCACTATGTTTTTTGCCTAGAATTGCTTTGGCTATTCTAGGTTTTTTGCTGTTCCATATGAACTTATGGATTGGTTTCTCTATTTCAGTGAAGAATGTGGCTGGGATTTTGATAGGTATTGCATTGAATTTGTATAACAATTTGGGCAGTATGGCCATTTTCACTATATTGATTCTGCCTACCCATGAGCATGGGAGGTCTTTCCATCTCCTTGTGTCTTCTTTGATTTCCCTTATTAGATTTTTGTAGTTTTCATTGAATAGGTCCGTCACGTCCTTGGTTAAGTTGATCCCTAGGTACTTTATTCTTTTTTTGGCTACTGTAAATGGAATCGTTTCCATAATTTCCTTTTCTGTTTGTCTATTGCTGGTGTACAGAAAAGCTGCTGACTTTTGTGGATTGATTTTGTATCCTGCTACTTTGCCAAATTGGTTTATTAGATGTAGGTGTTTGGGTACTGAGTTTTTTGGGTCCTTGAGATATAAGATCATGTCGTCTGCGAATAGGGATAACTTGATTTCTTCCTTGCCGATGTGGATCCCTTTGATGTCCTCCTCTTGCCTTATTGCTATGGCTAGGGATTCCAGTACTATGTTGAACAGAAGTGGGGAGAGTGGGCATCCTTGTCTTGTTCCTGTGTTTAGGGGGAATGATTTAAGTTTCTCTCCATTTAATATGATATTAGCAGTTGGTCTGTTGTATATGGCTTTTATTGTTTTGAGGAATGTTCCATCTATTCCTGTTCTCTCCAAAGCTTTTAATAGGTATGGATGTTGTATTTTGTCAAAGGCTTTTTGGGCATCGACTGAGATAACAATGTGATTCTTGATTTTAGTTCTGTTTATGTGGTGAATTACATTGATTGATTTACGGATGTTGAACCATCCTTGTGACTGAGGGATGAAGCCTACTTGGTCATGATGTATGATATTCTTGATCACTTTCTGGATCCTGTTAGCTAATATTTTATTGAGGAGCTTTGCATCTGTGTTCATTAGTGATATTGGTCTGTAGTTCTCTTTTTTTGTTGGATCTTTGCCTGGTTTGGGGATGAGTATGATATTAGCTTCGTAGAATGAGTTCGGGATTTTTCCCTCCGTTTCTATTTCGCGGAAGAGTTTGAGGAGTATTGGAATTAGCTCCTCACTAAAGGTTTTGTAGAATTCATTGGTGAATCCATCTGGGCCTGGGCTTTTCTTAGTAGGGAGGTTCTTGATTACCTCCTGTATCTCACCGTAAGTTATTGGTTTATTTAGTTGATTTATTTCTTCTTGGTTCAGTTTGGGCAGTTTGTACTTCTCTAAGAATTGATCCATTTCTGTAAAATTATTGTTTTTTGTTGAGTAGAGGTTTTGGAAATAGCTCCTTATGATTGTTTGAATATCGTGTGTATTTGTTGTAATTTTTCCTGTGGAGTCCCTGATTTTACGTATATGAGTCTCTTCTCTTCTTTTTTTTGTGAGTCTTGCAAGGGGTCTGTCAATTTTGTTTATTTTCTCAAAGAACCAGCTTTTAGTCTTATTTATTTGTTGAATGGTCTTTCTATTTTCAATCAGATTTATCTCTTCTTTAATCTTTGTAATCTCTCCCCTCCTAGTCGTTTTAGATTCTGTCATTTCTTGTTTCTCCAGTTGTTTTAGTTTCATCGTGAGGGTATTCACCTGCTCTGCTTCCATTCTTTTAATGTGGGTACTGAGTGCAATGATCTTGCCCCTCAGTACTGCCTTAGCTGTGTCCCATAGGTTTCTTTGTGATGTGTTTTCTTTGTCATTGTGGCTTATGAATTCGTTGATTTCATCTTTAATTTGATCTGTGGCCCAAGTGTTGGATAGCAGCGTGGGGTTTAGCCTCCAAGAGTGTGTATAGGCTCTGTGGTATCCTTTGTTGTTGAGGGTTACCTTTAATCCACTGTGATCAGATATAATACATGGGATGATGTCAATTCTTTTGTATTTGCTGAGGTTCTTTGTGTGGGCTATGACGTGGTCTATTTTGGAATATGATCCATGGGCTGCTGAAAAGAAGGTGTATTGGGTCTCTGTAGGGTGGAAGGTTCTATATAGGTCTGTTAGATCCATTTGGGCAATGGTGTTATTTAGGTCCTCAGCTCCCTTACTAATCCTCTGGGTGTTGGATCTGTCTCTTGGAGAGAGAGGAGTATTAAAGTCACCCACTATGATTGTGTTTGCATCTATCTTGCTCTGTAATTCTGTGAGAATTTGCTTGACATATGTCGGGCCTCTTTTGTTCGGTGAGTATACATTTATCACCGTGATGTCTTGATTCTGGATTTTTCCTTGTATCAATATGTAGTGTCCTTCTTTGTCTTTTTGAGTGGACTTTAAAGAGAAATCCAGCTTGTCTGAGATCAGGATGGCTACACCTGCCGTTTTGGTGGGTGCATTTGCTTGGTAGATCTTGCTCCATCCTTTCATTCGAAGCCTGTTTTTGTCCCTTGCTGTAAGGTGGGTCTCTTGTAGACAACAGATGTCAACTTTTTGCTTGCGGATCCATTCTGCCAGTCTGCTCCTCTTGATCGGGGAGTTTAAGCCATTTATATTTAAAGAGATCGAGGATAAGGGTGTTTTTTCTCCTTCCATTTTCTTGTTGGGCTGTTTTTTCCTGTTGTTTTTTTTTTTTCTTCTTGTCTTTAGTGAGCTTGTGTTTCTGCTGGACTTTGGCTATTGAAGTTTCTTTCTGGATCTGTCTGTGTGTCTTTTACGATCTCTGTTGGGTGGGCTTCCCCTCTTAATATTCGCTGTAGGGCTGGTTTTTTATTCACATACTCCTTTAGCTCCTCTTTGGTGTGGAAAGATCTGGTTCTCCCTTCGAATGTGAACTCCAGTTTCGCTGGATATTTGATCCGAGGTTGTAAATTGTTATTCTGAAGTACTTGGATGGTGTTCTTCCACTCACTTCGAGCTTGGTAAGTTTGTGTGGATAAGTCGGATGTTATTCGAATCCTCTTCCCATTGAAAAAAGTTTCCTTCTTCGCTTTGGCTGAATTCAGAATTTGCTCTTTAATCTTGAGGTCTGTAGTCTTGAATATTATGTGCCTTGGGGTGGTTTTCCTGGGGTCTGGCCTGCCAGGTGTCCTATAGGCTTCGGTTACCTGGATGGGGTCCCCTGTGAGATTGGGGAAGTTTTCTGCAATAACTTTATTGAGAACATGATTAAGCCCTCTGCTCTGATATTCGGCTCCTTCTTCTATTCCAATTATACGCAGATTATATCTCTTGTCTTTGTCCATTAGTTCCTGGAGTAATCTTCCCTGAAGCTTCACCTTTTCTTGGAGTGTGGTCATTTTCTGGTTGTTGTCAGCTGCTTCATCGTCCAGGCGAGAGATTCTGGATTCCATATGGTCCACTCTTTGTGTTATGGTTTCAATTGCGGAGTTTATGGATGTCAGAGAGCTATTCATGGTTGTCATATCAGCTCTGATCGTGGAAATTTCTTCCTTTAAAGAGTTGTATTTTAAATCTATTTTTTCATGCATTTCAATTCTCAGGGTGTGGAGATTTTCTTTAAAGGCGGCTTGCATTGTATCCATTTTTGCTTCCATTTCTTTAAACGAGGCTTGCATTGTATCCAGTTTTGCTTCCATTTCTTTCTTGGCTTCCTGGGTGTCCTTCCAGATTTCCGCTCTAAACTCCTGGAATTGTTTTCTGATTTCATTTCTGACGGTTTCGATCATTCCTGTTAACATGTCCTCATTTGCTTTTTTATTCTCCATCTCCTCTCCAGTCGTGCTGCTTTTTGGAGCTGGCGAGTTGGCTTGTCCTTTGATGAACTGAGTTATGTTTCTTTGTGATTTGCGCATCTGGAAGTCTGTGTAGTTCTTCCCTCCCTTCTGTGTAGGCGTGTCTGCGTCAGCAGGTGCTGTCGCTGTGGCCCCGCCCACCAGTGCAGGGCACGCCTATCAGAGCGGGCGCTTTCGCCGGGGCCCCGCCCTCCTGTGCACTGTGAGTCCCCTACAACAGGCACTTAAGTGGGGTCTGCCTCCCAGAGCGAGCCCTGGGTTGTTGGGTTGTGCTTGCGCCCTCCCGCGAGTCCGTTGGGGGGGGGGAAGCAGTATGTGTGGGGCCCAGTGGGATCGACTGTCCGGGTGTGGCTTGGCACCCTCAGACCTCGCCTCCGCTTCGAGGAGGGGGAACGAGATCAGGCTCAGGTGACCCTGCTGGGCTGGTATTGCCCACCAGCGCCTGTGATTTTAGTTGTAAGAGTCCGCAAGGTCTAGGCGCCTCGGGTGGGGCTTGCCCTGCCGGCCGTCCCTGGCCCCTGTTGGGAAGGGGACGGGGCCGGTTCTGCCAGTTCAGGAACCTTTGGGGGCTTGGGGCTGTTCCGCCCTTCCCCTGCTAGACTGGCTTCCCAGTGCCTGCTGGGAGCTTCCCGCCTGATTTGGGGAATCTTTGTTCCCACGGGAGTGGGGAGGGGGAGGGAGGGAGATATATCGTCTTTGTCGGGCTTGGGTCTCCCGTTGGGGGAAGGGATTATGGGGGACTCACTTTTGCTGCTTTGTGTGCGTGTCCCGCACCCCGTTGGCCCTTCAGGGGTTGGCGAAGTGTCGTGGTGGCTCCCCCGTTCCCTCTTTCTGCCGCGCTGGGTTCCCTTGTCCGAATCCGGTGTGGACCCGAACTTCTCGTCGCTGCTGGGTGTGTCTTGGTCCGCACCCTGCTTTGTGTCCGTGGGGTCTCCCGCTATATGGATTCTGCGCTCCTGGCAACCTGTCTGCCGATCGCCGGGTTTCCCTTTCCCAGCCTGACCCTGTTTGGGCCAGGGCCGGCTGGTGGGGGGAGGGTGCCCCGATTAATCTCCGGCTCCGTGTAGGTTTTCGGTTCTTCTTTTTTGCTCCTTTTTGTTTTCCTGCGTTTCTCCACTGCTTCTGGATGCTGGTTTTGCTGGGTTCTTGGTGGAGTGTTGGGTGTTGGAGTTCCCAGCTCGCTATTCAGTTGGTGCGAGTCGGGGTGCCTCCCTATTGTCTCGGCGCCATCTTTCTCCTGGGCTGGCAGGACTGCGAGTGACTTCTGACGCAGATTCCCAAGATGAGAGAGGCTGGAGCTGGGGGAGGAAAGCCAATGGCGACGGAGGCGCTCGACTCCCCAATCCAGGACAAAGAAGGCAGCCGAGCCCTTTGTTCCAGTATTGTTGCTTTAGGAATTCCAGCTACAGATTAAGTTTTAACCCGTGCTGTGTTTTAGGAGTTATTTGTTGGAGGCTTGTCTGAACCAAGAATCCTGAATAAAGCGGAGACTGCGTGACATCCGCAGAGTCGTCTGATTGTCCTCTAATGTAAGGGGGCTGGGTGCAGGCAGTTCGCGACTGTTTACCTTATTTTGGCTCGCCCCCGTTGGGGTACATTCCCCTTTCCCGCTGGCCAGGAGAGCGCTGGATAATCATTTATTTTTAACCACAAGCCTTTCTTCTGATTAATTCTTCTTCCTGGAGCTCTACCTTAGGTTTATGGATTGAATTTCCACTTCTCCACTAAATTATTTCTAAGCAATTATAATTTCCAACAACAGGAAAAGGTGGTTCCATCACTGACACTGGTCCCATTTACTTGTCTTTACTTATTCCTCTTTTTTGTTCATTGTTTAATTTTGCTCAAATATTTGTTCTAAGGTACTTTTCTTTTCAGTAAGTTATGGGCTTGAACTCAGGGCCTGGACCCTGGTCCTGTGCCTCTCCATGGTCAAGGATAGCACTCTACTAATTGATCTACAATGCCACTTCCAGTTTTTGAGTGGTTAATTGGGGATCAGAGTCACACAGGGACATTTTGCCCAGGATGGCTTCGAACCATGATCCTCAGATCTCAGCCTCTTGGTTAGCTGGGATTACAAGCATATACCACTAGCACCTGGCTTCAAAGGTACTTTTTAAGACAACTCAAAAGTACCTTAGCACCTTCTTGTCTTGGCACTTTGCAATACCATAGACAGATAGCATAGGCTTCTACCAGTTCTGCATGACTGTTTCCAAGATGGGTCTATCTCCCTCCCCTTGGAAAGCCTAAAGGGACAAACAGAGTGAGGATGACGACAGTAGACTTTCCAAATTCAGGCTCTGGAAGTGAAGCTAACAGGCAAGCCGCTGTCCCCCTTCATATTGATCACTCCTTCTTCTTTTCTTTTCTCCTTTGTGACCATCTGCAGTCCCAGAGCTTCCTCAAACAGGGCTCCTCTCATTTGGTTTGCTCAGTCCAAAACAAACCTTTCCTCAAGTAGAAGAGGATGGACTGGCTCTTTGTTTACCTTTATGATTATAAACATGGTTCATGTCCCCCTAAGGCTGATTCCTGGCTTCTATCTACTCCAAGCTTCTTTGGGGAGAAGTAAATCTACAATAACCCTCTCTCTTGTTTTTCTTTCTGCATCCATCCCCCATCCTCGGGATCCAGGAGCTTTATTTTTTCTTTTACCTTTTTAATTTAAAAAAAATTCAGTGACAATTGTTTAAAGAGCTTCTTTTCTTGATCCTGGACATGAAGATGGGAACTTTACAAGATGGAAGGAGACTAAAAAGATATGAAGAGCACATATCGGCTCAATCCTAGATTCCAGAAAAGAGACATTTGGTCACTGTTGCTTTGTTGTTGCTTTGCTACAAAGGAGGGTTTTGTTTTTTGTTTTTTGTTTGTTTTTGATAATTGACATTATTTGAATGTGAATTTGATGGTGCCAGTGTTAACTGCTTGGTTTTGATAGTAGGCATAGCATGGCTCTTTTTTTTTTTTTTTTTTTTTTTTGCCAGTCCTGGGCCTTGGACTCAGGGCCTGAGCACTGTCCCTGGCTTCTTTTTTGCTCAAGGCTAGCACTCTGCCACTTCAGCCACAGCGCCACTTCTGGCCGTTTTCTGTATATGTGGTGCTAAGGAATTGAACCCAGGGCTTCATGTATATGAGGCAAGCATTCTTGCCACTAGGCCATATTCCCAGCCCATAGCATCGGTATTTAGAAGAAAGTCTTTATTTTTACAAAATGCACACTTTACTAAAAGGATCATTAAGAACCATGTCTCAAATGGCTGAAATTAATATTAACAATAATCATAATAAATAACAGAAAGGATGATAAGGCAAATGTGATAATTAGCAGTGAGACAGAACATGGTCCTGAGCTCAAGCCCTGATGATAAATAGATGGGAGATGGTACTGGTTCTTAGTCATTCCCAATAATGGCTGCCTCTGTGATGCATGAACTTAGAACGAGGTACTCACTTTCTCTTGGATTCACCAGCTGCCCCCACTAGTAAACCAGTGGCCTTTTAGTGGTCCACTTTAGACTAAATCAGAAGCCAAAACTTGTCTGACATTAAAGCACTGAGAAGATTAAGACTTCTCTGGTTCTCGATTCTTTGGGCCTTGTCCAAAGAATAGAGTGTTACGTTCCAAAGTCACAAGATGGGGGCCTCCAAGAATTAAGCAAAGAGAGTATCTCCAGGCTCCCGCAGCATGCGGCAAGCCCAGGAGACTTGTCACTTAAGAAAAGCAACAGATGTGCAATGTCAAACTTCTAATTCACATTAAATTATACAAGAAGAATGTATTGTACTGGAAAAAGGCCTGGATGAGAAGTGAGCCAATCAGAGGTTCAATGCCAACTTTGCACCTGCCCAGACAATTGTGAGGGCACTGGCCTGTCCGAGGAGCCACTCATACCCAGAATGGAAATGTCAGAGACATTCATGAGTAGTGGATGGTTTGTAGAACTTTGGAGAAAGGGGGGCGAGAGCAGGCCTGTGTTAACCTTTTACAGCAAAATAAAACATACAAAAAACCATACAAAATAAAGGTATGACATAGTGAGTTATTATTTTAAGAAAAACATGTATGTCTCAGAGCTTTCCCTACACATGACTGATGGCTGTAGAAGTCCATTCATATGCCCCATCTTAAATACCGAGAGCGATCACCATCTTGATGTTTGTAGTCTTTTCCTTATGTTTATTCATACTGTTGTCACCTAAACATTCATCTCTTTTATTGTAATGTGTAACTTTTATTGTAACCCATAACTCTCATTGCATTCATAACTTTTGTTGTAATTTTTTCTTCATTCCCCCTCCATTGGCTTATTTTCTTCTCGATGCATTTATTGAAGATACAGTCTCTACCTGAAGATAGACATTTAGCCCCTACAGACATTTGAGCTGTACAACTCTCCATAGTCTAGGTTTTTGATTCCATGTTTGTGCATCAGTGCCATGTGTTTCTCTTTTCTATGTATTTTCAGCAAATGGACATCTGGGTCCAGAGGCTAGGTCAGATTCATGCTCCATCTATTTGGTAAGACTCTGTAGGAGGCAGATAATCCATGTTTGCTTATGTTGTTTTGGGTTGTTTGAGTGTGTGTGTGTGTGTGTGTGTGTGTGTGTGTGTGTGTGTGTGTGTGTGATGTGAGCAGTTATTGATGTGTCCAATATCAGGTATCTAAAAGAAACAATAGCGATGCCACCATCTTCAATACTCACCATACTTCAGTGCTATTCAATGCTCTGAATTCTCTTAACCCCAGCCCTCCACTAACTGCATATGTAAGTTTTTCATGCTATTCTCTCTCCTTTTTAAACTCTCATTTTCATTCAATACATAACTCTGTTTTATTAACAAATACTACTGCTCCTTGTGGTGACCTCAGTAGTCATTTTGATTGTGAATCTCTGCTGTAGAAGATTCCTCAGAAAGAGTACATTGAAAGCCATTTGTTCTGTCCTCTTTATATTTGCTGGCTAAACAGTCTATGAGTCACAATTTCTTAAATATGTTACTCTATTTTCTTCTTACACAAATAGCATTATAGTCAAAAAGCAAGTCTAACAACAATCTATTTTTGTTTTCTTCAAGCCACTATGTTTGCATCCTGGCCCCGTGCCTTTTTATGTTCCTTTAAAGTCTAGCAAACTGACTACAACACTGTATTTTGGAGTTGATCATTCAGGGTTTGTTTTCTCAGGTGTGTAGTACATTCTCTCAATATGTAATTTCAAATCTATTCTACTTCAGGACATTTTCCCTAAAGATTATTGGGATTTAGTCTCATTCCTCTCAATCATTTTCTTCTCCAACAACTTTTGTTTTATGTATATGGATCTCTATTCAGTGTCTGTAATGTCTTCTTGAATCCTTCATGTTTTCAATCTTTAAATTCTTCCTACTTTATTGTTTGGTTAGTTCATTCTTATATTCCTCCTAGTTAAGCTCAGGCTGAACTACAGTATTTTTTCTTTTATTTCTCAATCTCTTCTGAGTTTTGTTGCTTATGGCAGAGGTCATAATTTGGATGTATGCCATTCTTTTATCTCACACATCATTTTCTGAATGCTTTTTGGCTCATTTTTAAATAATATATTACAGTGGTGTTTTCTTGAACTTTACAGAACTCTCTCTTATTGCATGTCATATTAAGAGAATTTTTATACAGAAGCTTGCTTTCTAACATTTCCAGCTGTGTGCCCTGCCCTTGCTTTACCTTGATTTCCCTGTCTTTGACTCTCTGGCCACCCTCCCACCTGCTACTCTGCTCAAGTCTGTGACCAGCAACTCTTTTCCATCGAAGGCAGAGCTGGGGCTAGTCCCTCCTCCTTCCAATCTTACTATGCTCCTTTGAACCAACCCAGAGAGAGAGAGAGAGAGAGAGAGAGAGGCCCTTCTCTGAGTTCCCCAGCTTCTGTTCTCACTTTGGTCCTCCATGCTTTCCAGGAAGTAGCTGCTGAGTATTTTGGGGTCTTCCTATTCCTGGGTCTGCCATATTTCCCAGGGCTTTGTCTCTGCTTTCTTCTGTGCCGATACAACAAGCACAAAGGCCTGGTGTCACTTAGTGGTTTGTCCTCACCCCTTGGCATACGCTTTGTTGTAAATATTTCCCATAACTGAGAATTCAGGAAAATCCAAAATCTATGCCCTAGCTGCCTCCCTCATCTTCACATAATCTTCTTTTAAAAGATGCTAGATTTTTTTAAGCCTTAACACCAGGCTAAAAAACTTCAAAATTCACACCATAAGTGAAGTGCCAGCCAAGATTCTGAGAGAGAAAGCTAGAGTGATTTGACATTCTTTTCTAAAAGCCTATTCTGACAGGGGCCTGGACTGTGAGATATGAAAGCAAGGATGCCAATTAAGAGGTTATGGTTGGGCTAGGACTGCTGCACTGAGTAGAGTGCTCACCTAGCATGAGCAAGACCCTGGGTTCAATCCCCAGCCCTGAGGGAGATGGGGATGGAGTGGGTTTTGACCATAATAGTACAAGCAAGAATAACAACAGCCTGAGCTTAAGAAGTATAACAACATACAATAGGATGTGGAATTTTTTAAAATCAATGTGCCAGCACTGTGAAGAATATTACACACACATTGCTTAGACAGCTTCCTTATTAGGAAATGATCTGATTTTCAGAAATGACAAGCAAAAATAGTCATTTTTAATTGAATATTTTCCTCCCTGCCCCCATACACAGTTTCTCTAGATCCATCTCCCCCTGCTCTCTAGCAGGTCCCTTCTGCAGTCTAAGGCAATACCCCCTATTCCTTCCACCGCTAACCCAAATCTCAGCTCCTAGTCCTTCCAGTCCTGCTCAAGCTAACCACATCCTCTGCCTGGACTAACATCACCCTCTGTCTTGCTGAGCATCACCTTTCTTACTTGTACCTGGATCTATATTCATTGAATCACAGGTCTGCCCTGAAGTACCCTCCATTGTATTTCTCCACACTGCTGAACATGAGCTCCCTGAAAGCCTGCCATAGCACATTGGTGTATGGCCCTGCACACTGCAGGTGCTCAAAGAAAACAGTACACAACCCAAGGCAGCAGCCTGCCTCCTTCTTCCTAAGGGATCAGAACTAAGACCATAATCTCACCCTCCAAATCCAGTGTCCTCCAGTGCTGAGCACCAGAAACACCTGCAGCACCTGCAGTGGAAGAGGGGAGGAGGAAGAGATAGGAGACAGAGAGAGGAGGTAAAGAATGAGGAAGAGGAGGAAGGAGGAGGAAGAAGAGGAAGAAGAAGAAGAGGAGGAGGAGGAGGAGAAAGAGGAGGAGGAGGAGGAGGAGGAGGAGGAGGAGGAGGAGGAGGAGGAGGAGGAGGAGGAGGAGGAGGAGGAGGAAATGAAGGAAGAGGAGGAAATTCTACCTCATGACACACATCTCCCTAGACTATGGCTTCATAGTTCTCCCATTCTCTGACTCCCATCAGGAGACTGCAGGAAGAGGCAACCTCACCTTCAGACTCACTGATCCCTTGGCCTTCTCTCTCAGGGATATTCCTGAAGTAAGTTAGAGGTCCCCAGGATGTACCCACATACAACTAGGGCAGTGACCCAAGACTGCCGCTCAGAATTCACCATTACCTATGTGCATTGTCCCCAGACACAATGAGGTCACAGGCTTAGAGTGAGGCACAGTGACTCACTGAGATACAAGTAACCCTCCTTTGTCCTTAGATGGTAGACACTGAAAGTCGATGTTTCTAGCATCTATTCATTCATCTGACAAACACTGCCAAGCATGTTGCTCTGCCCTGTGCCTTCTGTGTGCATTACAGGAGCAAAAGCAAGGCCTGAGCCCAAGGAAGACAAATATTATCTGTTGTCTCTTATACGCAAAAGCTAGAATGGGAACCAAAAAAAAAATCAATGACATTCATGTAAAGTGGGGGGTATTGTTGAAGTTGAGAACCAATAGAAGAGGAAGAGTGAAAGGAAAGGCTGAAGGTGATGATAAATGTGATAGGGAAATGGAGCAATGAAGCCACTAAAATTATAAAGGAGGGTAGATGGTAAGAAAGTCATGGGGATGGATTTGATCCATTTACTATATGCAGGAATGGACATATCCCATGAAACCCCTTTGAACAATAAATCTATATTAATAAGGAGAGACAGAGAGAGGAAGGTGAGGGGAGTGAGTCTGAACTGTAAGAAAGAGAGTGGCTTAAAGGCAGAGGTTTCCTGGGTGACTTGTGGAAGCCATAGACAAAGGCCTTGGGGCTACCTGGTTACTCCCACAGTGACCTCTTCTGGCTCAGATTTGCTGTGCCTGCTAACAAAGGGCCTACACTATAGAGACCCCAAGGGAAAAGGCTGGGGAGATACCTCTCTCACACATTGATTGCAGGGAGCCACTTCCACATCTTGGGGATAGGATCAAGACCGAGACGTGTTCTCTGTCTCCCCAAAAACTCTGCTTGAACAAGGTTAATTTTTTTTTACCATTACTCATGTCCCTGGCCCTCTTAAAAAATTAAGAGAGCCAGGGGGCTGGGGATATAGCCTAGTGGCAAGAGTGCCTGCCTCGGATACACGAGGCCCTAGGTTCGATTCCCCAGCACCACATATACAGAAAAACGGCCAGAAGCGGCGCTGTGGCTCAAGTGGCGGAGTGCTAGCCTTGAGCGGGAAGAAGCCAGGGACAGTGCTCAGGCCCTGAGTCCAAGGCCCAGGACTGGCCAAAAAAAAAAAAAAAAAATTAAGAGAGCCAGGCCAGCTAGCCAGAATCTGTCTCTGTGAGTTGTTCTGGAAAATGTCACTTCTATGCCTCCACATAACAGGTCTGGAAATGCTCCCAACTTATACTGAGTAAAATAGTCTTTACTTAACTCATTCAGCAGAAATGGTCTAGAATGTTCTACATAACTTTATTTTTAAGGAATAAATAGGAATTATTTTTATCCAAGATTCACATAATAGATAACAGAATCCTGAGATACCAAAGTGTTCTCCCTGTGAGGACTCACAGGCTGTCTTGTGCCTCCCAAAGATGTTGCTTGGTCACCTGACAATGGACAGGTACTTGCCTGGGTTCTGACTCTCCCTGGTCTCCTAGCTTGTGTTTATTCCAGAGTTTTCTCTCTTATCCCACTATCTAGATCAATGATATAGTCTCCCATAAACTCCTGGGATCTCCCTAGGATTGGCTTGGCAGTTGTGTTTTCTGTGGGACAGCACCAGATTGGGAGATAATAGTGTAAGGGTTTGGGGATACACAAGAAAAAAAAAGAGTGTACTAAAGATGAGACTTGGTGTGTGGAAGTCATCAGATAGCTAGGAAGGGAAGGGAAGGGAAGGGAAGGGAAGGGAAGGGAAGGGAAGGGAAGGGAAGGGAAGGGAAGGGAAGGGAAGGGAAGGGAAGGGAAAGAAGCTTACCTCACCAATCAGATGGGACCTTCCTTCTCCCCAAACTCACCTCATACAAACCAATCATATTGCACTATTTTTATTTTAGAATGCTTTATAATAAAAAAATAATAATAACTGGCTGTAGAACTCCAACTTTACAAGATAAGGATATAATTTATCTAGCTGTACAATGTTTGCATTTAAGGAAATAGGTAAGCTTTGAGCAATGTCCCAGAAAAAGACCTTTTGGCCAAATTAAAAGAAAATTGGAAGACTTGAAAGTAAATGTGAACATTTAATTTTATTTTCAGGATATTCATACAATATTGACAAGAGAGTAAGAATCAAGTTAAATAAGGAGTGTTCAATAATAGGAGAAAGGACAGCCAGGGGAAGCTGTAACTCTAAGGAGAGTTAGATACCATGAAGCTTCCAAGTGCTCAGAGCCAGTAAAATTTGGGGTATGGTTGATTTATATTCACTGCTAAAGTGTTCTGTGCTGGAATTGAATGTCCAATTTTCAGAATAGACAAAAAGCTGTCTCAGTGTTCTCAGAGGAACTCAGAGAAAGTGATTGTGTGCCTGGGGGGGGGGGGGGCAGGTGTTTGTTTGGTTTTGTTTGTTTTCAAGGGCATAGAACACAGCTGAGAGAATTAAGACAGAAATGAAGCTGATGATCATCAGCGAGATGAGAACATGGAGAATTGTGATCATAAAAGCAGAAGCTCCTGGGAATCCAAACAGATGTTGAGGAGTGAATTGGATTGTATCCATTGGGAAGAAGGGTCATGTCTATTTATTGTGCATTAAAAAAAATACCAACTGGGAATCCGAAAACATTTTTAATATTTCTCCGTACTGAAAAATGTATGAAACTTCTTCCTTGTCATTATTTCCTAGACAACACAGCTTTACAACTGTTTGTATAGCATTTACATTGTACTATGCATTCTCAGTCATCTACAGATGATTTGAAGTATATGGAGAGGCCTAGTGCCAGTGCTTACACCTATAATCCTACCTACTCAGGGGGCTGATATCTGAGGATCCCAGTTCAAAGCCAGCCCAAGCAGAAAAGTCTGTGAGGCTCTTATCTCCAGTTAGCCACCAATAAAAGCCTGAAGTAAAGCTATAGCTCAAGTGGTAGAGTGACAGCCTTGAATGAAAAAGCTAAGCAACAGCACCCAGGCCCTGAGTTCAAGCCCCAGTACAGATAGATAGACAGATGGACAGATAGACAGACAGATAAAGTGTATAGGGGAAATGCCTGTAGGGTCTACACAAATAGTATACTTTTCATGTAAATGTCTTAAAGATTTTATCCTTGGATTTTGTTAGTCTCTGGAGATCATGGAACCAGTCACCTACAGATGCAAAGAAGTAACTGTACTGGTAAAAGCCAGAAGGCCAAAAGGCTTCCTCATCACCTTAAAATAAAATAAATTTTAAAAAAATGTTAAAGTTGGATTAGAAATGTAGACAACAGGAAACTAAACAGGGGAAAGCACCTGTGTGTAGTGAAGGGTAGACCATGAGGAAGAAGTTAGTCCTCCCCGGTCTCCTTCGTCCCCTCATCTTTCTCATTCCAATCCCCTGGCAAAGCTGGAATGGTGGGTTTGGATGAAATGGCCTCTCTTCTTTCCTCCCTTCTCAGTGGCGTCTTCCGGTCTTTGAAGAGGCTACTTGTTCCCACTTACCCAGCAGGCCTCTTCCTGGTCACTGTTTTAGAATGAGAAGCAAGGAAGAGATTGGAATTCTACCCAGAGGAGAGACAAAGAGGAACAAAGAAAACCAGGGCTTGTGGCCAATTGAGGACATTTTAGAATAGCAGTCTCCTAGGTCCCTAGGATTTCCCAGAAAACCAGACCAACGGCAATTCCTTTCCTCAGCCTCCAGCCTCAAATGCCCCAGGCTCACACATGAATGAACAAGAGCATGAAGATCCTATTTGTCCAAATCATCTCCACAAGGACATGGGCTCCTTGCCCTGCAGGCACTTCTGGGT
This sequence comes from Perognathus longimembris pacificus, assembly GCF_023159225.1. NCBI lineage: Eukaryota > Metazoa > Chordata > Mammalia > Rodentia > Heteromyidae > Perognathus > Perognathus longimembris. The sequence continues at coordinate 48,283,614 of NC_063161.1, forward strand.
TATGAGGGTACAACTCAAAAACTGGGGATTGAGGGAGACCCTGATCCTAACTCAAGCCCTATTAGTTCTTTTGAACTATCAAGATACCAAGAGTGGCAGGCAACCAAGATTATGTCCCCTTCCTCCTGTATAAAACTCCCTTGCAACAACTTAGCCTTCAGCCACTGCTCTCCTCAGCTCTACTATGATGCTATTGTTTCCAGAGTCCCTTGAGTCAATCCTACAGAGTATGTATCCTCAATTTTTGTATCCAACCTTCCCACTACCATATCCCCTAGCTCTAAGTATCTCATTTCCCTTTCCAGCCCCTATCCAAGAAGTTTCTCCAAATTAATTCCCTAAGGTAACTTTTCAACATCTGATGACTTTTCAACTCTCAATTTTCCTGGGATTAAGGAAGTTAGAATGTATGAGAAGTGTGCCAAAGAATTGTCTAAAGCTACATTCAAGCTCAATAATGCAGAGAAGAAAAGTCCAGCTGCAGGAGCACTATATTCTTGAAACTATTCACTTTGGGAAGCAGTGCAAATCCCAAATTGATTTCCAGTGCTCTGAAATATCTTCTCTTTTAGCCTGGCTTTCAGAACCAGTTTAGGAGCCAGACAAGGAAAGGAGTCACCAAATGACCAAGCTGGCTTTTCAACCCACATCTCTCTCCTTTCTATGTCATTGCCTATCCCCAAATATTAACCCAACAGTCAAAGACACATAGTGTGTCATCAAGGTTATTCAAGGCTTGAGACATTGCTAATAAGGCACTTTTATGGCAATGTATATAAAATTCAGCCAGTTTGCCTTCTGGTCATGCCTAGTGCCCTTGACCAAGATAACTGGCCAGCTTCTACCAGATTAAAGAACACCTGGCTTCTGCTGAGCCAACAGGTGCTTGAAAGAAAGAGCCATGCAGTGGGCCTCCATGGTTAGTGTGAGATGGCCAGGTAGAGTCACCTTATGTCCATGTCTAAGCTGTAGAAAGAACCACTCCTATCCTTTTAAAGACAGAGCTACCTTCTCCATTCATATTCCACATTTTCTATTCTACCACCAGGACAAGATTCTGTGCCTGAGTAGAAAAGAATACGGAAACCTTAAGGTTAATGCCTCCCAGAAAAGACTTATGCAAAGAGCAAGAGCTGTTCATATAAGACATCATCTGGACAAATTATGTTATATCCAATGGAAACATTCTTCTCTGCCTATACATAGCTGCAGTTCACACACACACACATACACACACACACACACACACACACACACACACACACACATGCCTTCCTCATCATATACTATTACTCATTTGAGTTCAGATCTTCAGAGGTTGAGCATGTTTGTCTCATTCCCTCTCCTCACCATAAACACCTTGAGTGATTCATCTAGCCATTCCCTTCTCCAAACATCCCTGACCTATTTTAGACCCTCAATTTTTTTTCCTGTTCTAGATGTTCTATTAGAGGTTATGTTAGTATCTGATTGTTTAGTTTGACTTTATTACCAAGTCTGTCTTGTGAGTCCCCACTGGTAGAAAGAAACCTCGTCATAGTTCATCTCTCTTGTGCCAGTGCCAGATATCTGCAGAAGTAAAGAGACTCCAGCCTACTTTGCCTCTCAGTTCACCCTGTACCTTCCTGGAAATCTCTCAACTACCCACCTCTGGCACTAGATTTATTTATCTCCTGACCCTTACCCCACAGTTCTCAACAAACTTTCTTCCTACTTTGACTGTTGGAGATATCTGGTTCTTCTTTCAGAAGAATGTGCTGGAAGCCATTAGTTAAAAAAAGCAACAGGCTGGGAATGTGGCCTAATAGTAGAGTGCTTGCCTAGCATGCATGAACCCCTAGATTTGATGCCTCAGTACCACATATACAGAAAAGACCAGAAGTAGCACTTTGGCTCAAGTTGTAGAGCGCTAGCCTTAAGCAAACAGAAGCCAGGGACAGTGCTCAAGCTCTGAGTTCAAGCCCCATGACTGGCAAACAGAGAGAGAGAGAGAGAGAGAGAGAGAGAGAGAGAGAGAGAGAGAGAGAGAGAAACAACACTCTTCCTTAAGCCAAGGGTCCTCTGTGTCTTCATCCAGCCTCTAGGCCTGCCAATCTCCATTTAGATTACTGGGTGAATGTTAGTGCTGTTAATCAGAACCAAAACATGGAGGGAAATGAGCAGATGGTGGGGAAGACATCAGGGAAAGCAAATAAGACCTGTAGGGTTTGTAGGTTTTTGGTACTTTCTATTATTGGCCATCAGGTTGGTAGACATTAACATTCAGGAGAGGGTCTAGACTGGAATAAAATTGAGAGAGCAATAAGTATGACTTCCAAAATAAGTCACACAGGAGGGAGAGGGCATGAGAGGAGAAAAGAAAAGGTTAAGAATAGAAAATGGAAAGGAAGGGGAAAGGAAGGTGTATCAAAGGAGGTCAAAAAGGAGAAAGAAAGAAGGCCAGCATTTCAAAGGATGGTAGTCAACAGTATTACATACCCACAGAAATCAAATAAAATCAAGATGAAAAGTAGTGATTGTATTTAAGTACCTTGGCAAAGAGTTTTATCTCTGTTCCACAGATGGTGGTAAAAATCCTATGGGAAGATGACAATGTATAGTAAAACACTACTGGGGAAAAAAAAAAACAAACCACTACTGGAAACAGGAATACTGAAGCAAACGCAGAATGTGGTTGTTTTCAAAAAGCTTTGGTTGTTAGCGGGTTGGTTTGTTAAAGCAGTTGGAAAGGGACAGTAGGAAAGAAATGTTTTGTTCATTTCTACCTAAGATATCCATATGTTGAGGGAAGAGAGGTGAGAAGCTCACAATGAAGCAAGAGGATGCCTGTTGAAACAAGCTCCTGCCGAGGTGAGGGGCCACATAGCAGGAGCACAGAGAGAAACTGCAGAAAGATACCGCTGGAGCTTTTCCCACTGAAATTCAAAATATCCTGGATTATTCCATATAGTACAGACAGAGAGTCTGAGAGATGATACATCCCAGATCACTCAGCAGAGCGGATGACCAACTTGTTTGGCTAGGATGGCCTTTCACATCTTCTAAAACATCACTTGCCTGCTACCACCCCTTCACCTTAGTTTTCTCTTCATCTTTCTTGGGTCCTGACCCACCGTGAATCCCTCTATGCAAGGCTACAACCTATTCATCTTTGCCTGCCTGGCTCCTGTACAGTGTCTGACTCAGGGAAAGCCCCCTGGGAAACAAATCCCAGGCCGTTTTCACCATAGGTCAGAACTCACTACACTCGGGAGAGACACTTGTCAGAATCAGAAAGCAAACTTCATATTGTCTTTATGTAAATATGATCAAATGAAAACCATTAGCCATGTGCAAAGGCTTACACCTGTAATCCTAGCTACTCAAGATGCTGAGATCAGTGAGATTGTGGTTCAAGGCCAGAGCAAAGGAAATTTTTCTGGAGTTGACGATCCATTGACTGGGACTGAAGACACCTTAGTCAGGGCCTACAGAGTCTAGAAAGCACTAGCTGCAATGTGTAGACCCTGAGAGAGAACCCTCACATGTCTGGACCTTAGCTTACTAAGAAGGGCCCCCAAATGTTCTGAGAGAAGCTACTTGGAATGGGCTTGACACACTCTAGGGAAATCTCATCCCTGAGGAGGCAGATCAAGTCTTGAGACACCTTTATGTCTCTCCATTGAAGGGAAACATTTCTGATCACAACCCTTCCTGCCAGAGCCCAGAGTCTCCCCAGGACCTCAAATGTCATCAAAGATGGAAAGCCAGGTGACAAGTGGAGTGGGAAAAGCAGAGAGAGGAAAAAGAGTCCAAGCAGGACAATGCCAGCTCCAGAATTGCTGTCCAGAACCTACCTGCAGGAAATACAGGCACCAGCTGGCCCGAACCAGCCCTTGTTGACTTAGCAGGTGGCTCTGAGGTGGGAGAAAGGAAGGAAAACACACCATGGGCAGGCTGGCTACCATTGATTCCTATCATGATTAAAAGATGTCCAGAAGGACGAAGAGGACACCATAGATCTGGGGAGCTCCAAGAATTCTGAACCATACCCACTCTACCCTATGGAAGCATGAGACTCACGCTTTCCTCTTCCTGACAGCTTTGCTGGGGACCCTGGGCTATGCCAGTGAGTATGGCTCTTACCTGCACCCCTCTCCCCTGCCCTCCTCAGCAGAGACAGCACTCCCGAGTCTATCCCAGCAGCTCACTCCAACCTCCTAGCAGACTTCCCACACAAGCCCTTTGCTCATTCCCAGAGGAGCCATGGTGCCCTGGCAGTCCTAGCGCAGCTCTGCAGCCAGATACCCTCCCGTCTCCTGTTTTCCCACTCAGCTCCAGCCACTAAAGCATTTTTGTCCCCTTCATGCAACCAGACATTTCCCCACCACCAAGACTTTTCCACATCCTTTGCCCAGGCCCCACCCACTCCTTCCCCCATCCCCTGTCAACCTCTCCCCTACCCAACCTTCAAAATGTTTGTCTCTATACTTTTCTGGTTCCATGGCTTTCCTCAGAGCAGCCTCCCTGAAGCTCTGGAATGGTCAAGGTTCCTAGGGTTGTTGTTGTTTATTTTTTAATATTGACTTTTGTATATTTCCTTCCTAGCGCTGTCACAAATTAATTAAATAGCTATTAATGTAATTATGTTCATTCCTCCCAACCCCACACTGACTGCCAGCTCACAGTTATCTCCCCCAGCTCTTCTAAAACATTACCAGCGTCTTCCAGGCAGCATTCATGCTGATACAAGGACAGAGAAGTCCTGTGCCCTTGCCTCATGCACGTAATCCTAGCTATTCAGGAAGCTGAGACCTGGAGAATAGAGGTTCAAAAACAAACCAACACGAGTAGCTCATGCTTGTCATCCTACCTACTCAGAAGGTTGAGAACTGAGGATCAAGATGCAAACCTAAGCAGACAAATCCATGAGACGCTCATCTCCCAAAAGCCGGAAGTGAAGGTGTGGCCCAAGTAGTAGAGTACCACCAACCTTGAGCAAAATAAAAAGAAAAAAAATAATTTAAAAAACTAAAAAGTCATACAAGGGCCCAAGGCCCTGAGTTCAAACCCCAGTACTAGCACAAACAATGTTAATTAATTAATTAAAATTTAAGAAGAAAGCAAATGAGGCAGTAAATTCTACAATACTCTAATTAAATAGCAACAAGAGAGAAAGAGAGAAAAACCCCAAGCTAGAGACATGATTCATATGGTAGACAGACAGCTAAGCACCAAATGCCTGAGTTCAAATTTCACTACCTCCCAATAAAGAAAAAATAAATTAAAAAGGAACACAGAGCATCAAAGTTCATATGGGATGGTTATCAGAACTGGGTTTGCCCTTGACCACAACCAGACTTTGAAGTCCTTTTGATTGTAATCGTGAAACTTAGACATCTTAACAAGCTACAGAAGAGAAACAGCTGATTCCAGTTTCATGAAGGATATTAGCAGTAGCCTCAGTCTAAAAAGATAACACAGAGACAGACTTGGTTTAGATATCAAAACTCATTTTTAGATTTTTAGAGCCTGCGTGTAGACAGCAGAGGCTGCCATAGACATGTCCTGAGATAAGCGGCTCAAAAGCCCCTGTGAGCTCCCTACTTGACACCTTTGCAGGTAACCCAGAGGCTGCTTCTGCCCCACGAGGAGCAGTGAACCATGAGTCCTTTTCCTCCCTCCTTCCCCGGGCCCCAGTGAAAGCGTTAACAACTGAGGATGTGAGTGATGGAAGAAAAAACATAGAGCAATCCTAGCCGCGGGGGTGGTATAAGAGATGAAAGCTGAGGGGGATTCTCTTTGTGATTTTGCTGTCAACAGAGCTGAATACTAATCCACTCTAGGAAAACACCCTGCAGAAGCAGGAAAAGGCTTAGAGAAAGCAAGACACACACACACACACACACACACACACACACACACACACACACACACGATGAAAGTAAAGCAATAGAACTCAAGGAGAGGATGTCCAGAGCTTGGGAGAACAGCCCCACCCATCATGCCCCAGAGGAAAAGTTATTTCTTGTCCCCCCCCCCACCCACCGCCCCCGACTCCCACCCCTTGTAGCATCCCATGAGTCATCAGCTGCTCTAACAGGAAAACACAGCAGCTCCTGGATGGGAGTGCAAATTAGTACAACCACTTTGAAGAACAGTATGGAGGTTCCTCAAAAAGCTCAGCATAGGGCTGGGGATATGGCCTATTGGCAAGAGTGCCTGCCTCATATACATGAGGCCCTGGGTTCGATTCCCCAGCACCACATATACAGAAAATGGCCAGAAGTGGCGCTGTGGCTCAAGTGGCAGAGTGCTAGCCTTGAGCAAAAAAGAAGCCAGGGACAGTGCTCAGGCCCTGAGTCCAAGCCCCAGGACTGGCCAAAAAAAAAAAGCTCAGCATAGACATACCCTATGACCCAGCCATACCACTCCTAGGCATCGCTCCTGAACAACAGGTCTCAGGATATCATAAAGACATCTGCACATCCATGTTTATCGCTGCATAATTCATAATAGCCAAACTATGGAAACAACCCAGCTGCCCAACTACAGATGAATGGATCCAAAAAATGTGGTACCTATACACAATGGAAGACTACATAGCGATTAGAAATGATAAAATGGGCTGGGGAAATGGCCTAGTGGCAAGAGTGCTTGCCTCATATACATGAGGCCCTGGATTCGATTCCCCAGCACCACATATACAGAAAACGGCCAGAAGAGGTGCTGCGGCTCAAGTGGCAGAGTGCTAGCCTTGAGCAAAAAGAAACCAGGGACAGTGCTCAGGCCCTGAGTCCAAGCCCCAGGACTGGCCAAAAAAAAAAAAAAAAGAAATGATAAAATATTGGTATGCGCAGGGAAATGGTCAGAACTTGAACAAATAATGTTGATCGAGACAAGCCTAGAACACAAATAACAAAGGGACATGGTCTCCTTGATATATGACTGCTGGGGCGGGGGGGAGGGGGACACAGTAGAGACCAGGTCTGCGAAACAAAAAAACTTCTTTTCAAATGGTATTTCCACAGGTTTGGGTCAGCGACCTTACATAATGTATCTAAAACCAAACAACTACCAAACATTTTTATGTTTAGACTGAAGTGCCAGACTTTGAAGTCAGGCCCCACTTTACCACACGAACCCCACCTTACCACACGAACCTGAGATAAGCAGGCCCTGTGAGCAAACCCAGGACAAGCCCATTAGGGCCCAGTCGGTCTAGAACTCTAACCGCTGGGAATGCTTAACTCTGACTGCCCCCAGAATGCCTCGATCCCTGAGCCAATCAGATTTGTACCTGTGTCCTAATCTTGCTTGCTTGAACACCTGATTGTTGTAACTTTGTTTTTTGCCTTTATAAGCCCTGTGTAATCACAGCTCGGGGCTCCCTCCTATCCTCCGCTGTGTCGGTGGGTAGGACGAGGCCCGAGTTGCAGCTCGCTTGAATAAAGCCTTGCCTTGCTTTTGCATTTCGAAACGTCTGAGTCTTGGTGGCCTTCTTGGTGGTCGTCTCGTGACTTGGCACAACATTTGGGGTTTCGTCCGGGATCGCCCCAGAGACCCCCAAGACCCCAGACTCCGAAGGTAAGGAAACAGCGCTGTTCCTTTGTTTATTTGTCTTGTCCTGTAATTTGTCTGGTTTTTTTTTTGTTTGTTTGTTTGTTTGTTTTTTGTTTATTTCTTAAAGGGGTTCGGACATGCTTACTCGGCAATCCCAGGGAGACTGGGGGACACCCCAGACTCTGAGTCCACTTAGGTCCACTCCTCCTGCACCTTTGCGGGAGGTTGTGGGTCAACTTAGGTCTGCTCCTGCTGCTTCTAGCTTGCAGGAGGAGGCTTGTGGGCCAACCTAGGAGATCTCCAACTCATGCCTTTTCTTATTCTCAGGCCTGTGTGTTGTGTTGTCTGTCTGTTTGGTTTGTTTTTTTGTAGCCTTTTGAACTAAACATCTGATCAGAGCTATGGGTAACGTTCTATCTTGGGAACCTCCATCTAGCCCCCTAGATTTGACCTCCCTCTCTGGAGGGAGGTCAAGGAAATAGCTCAGAACCAAGGTGTGGCCCTTAAGGAGGAAAAATGGATCACCCTGTGTAAGTCAGAATGGCCCACCTTTGAGAGAGCTAATTGGCCACCTGAGGGGAGCTTTAACATAGTTAAGATCAGTACTTTACAAAGCATAGTTGAAGCCCCTCGTTCAGGCTATCTAGACCAGATTCCTTATATAGACAGCTGGAGGGAACTAGTTGACAGGGACACTCCAGCTTGGATTTGGCCTTTCTTTTTTTTTTTTTTAAGTTTTTATTATAAAACTGATGTACAGAGAGGTTACAGTTTCATACGTTAGGCACTGGATACATTTCTTGTACTGTTTGTTACCTTGTCCCTCATACCCCCCTCCCCCCTCCCCCTTCCCCCCCTGCGGTGTTCAGTTCACTTAGACCAAACAGTTTTGCAAGTATTGCTTTTGTTGTTGTTTCTCTTATTTTACCCTTTGTCTCTCAATTTTGGTATTCCCTTTCAATTTCCTAGTTCTAATACCAGTACACACTGTTTCCCATACACTCAGATAAGATTACAGAGATAGTGTAGATACAATCACAAGAATGTGATACACGAACATCATCAATAGTAGAAACTGCAGATACACATGGGATTTTGAAAGTAGTTACAACTGTGATATAACAATCATTTCCATAAAATGGAGTTCATTTCACTTAGCATCATTTTATGTGATCATAAGGGTATAGCTATTGGGCTCTTGTGATCCTCTGCTGTGACTTGCCTAAACCTGTGCTAATTATTCCCAATAAGGGAGACCATAGAGTCCATGTTTCTTTGGGTCTGGCTCACTTCACTTAGTATGATTTTTCCCAAGTCCTTCCATTTCCCTACAAATGGGGCAATGTCATTCTTTCTGATAGAGGCATAAAATTCCATTGTGTATATGTACCACATTTTCCCGATCCATTCGTCTATGGAGGGGCATCTGGGTTGGTTCCAGATTCTCGCTACGACAAATTGCGCTGCAATGAACATTGTTGTGCTGGTGGCTTTATTGTGATTTTGTTTGTGGTTTTTTGGATAAATACCCAAAAGTGGGGTTACTGGGTCATAGGGGAGTTCTACATTTAGCCTTCTGAGGACTCTCCATACTGCTTGCCAGAGTGGCTGAACCAGTTTACATTCCCACCAACAATGAAGTAGGGTTCCCTTTTGGCCACATCCCCTCCAACAACTGTTATTGTTAGTTTTCTTGATATATGACATTCTTACTGGGGTGAGATGGAATCTCAATGTTGTTTTGATTTGCATTTCCTTTATGGCCAGTGATGTAGAGCACTTTTTCATATGTCTCTTGGCCATTCTCATTTCCTCATCAGAGAAGTCTCTTTGTAGGTCTTTAGCCCACTTGATGAGTGGGCTATTAGTTCTTTGCGGTTTTGTTTTGGAGAAAGGTAATTTTTTTAGTTCTGCATATATTATAGATATGAGGCCTTTGTCCGTTGAATGTCGGCCTTTCTTAAAATGTTTCAGCTGTGCCCTCCATTCTGGAAGGTCCCGACCAGTCCTGGCGCCCACAGCCCAGGGCACGAAGGCGTCGGCCCCCAAGTCCTGACCCACAGCCGCCGCCCACAGGGGCAGACACGGGGCCAGCCCAAGCCACCCGCAGGCGGTGGGGAGTGACCCCACCGCGCAGCGCTGTCCTCTGTATTTGTAAGTCTAACAGTGTGAGTGTCCGCAAAAAAAGAACTCTGGGGGGACCTCCACCCAGCCTTCTTAAGCAGAAAATTATTTAGTGTGCTAAAATGTTTTACTAAGACTAAAAATGTTTTACTAAAACTATCAAGCCCTGGAAAATGAGGCTGGAGAATGCTAAAATCATATAGTAAAGGTTTTGTCTTAAAATTTGGGTGTTGCAGGGCTGGGGATATGGCCTAGTGGCAAGAGTGCCTGCCTCATATACATGAGGCCCTGGGTTCGATTCCCCAGCACCACATATACAGAAAATGGCCAGAAGTTGCTCTGTAGCTCAAGTGGCAGAGTGCTAGCCTTGAGCAAAAAGAAGCCAGGGACAGTGCTCAGGGCCCTGAGTCCAAGCCCCAGGACTGGCCAAAAAAAAAAAAAAAACTGGGGTGTTGCAGGAGTAAGATACCTCTTGCCACTGGAAAATGTACGGCCGATGCTTATTCTGAGTGCTTTAAGATCTTTTGAATATGTATGTGTGTGAATATGTGAGTGTGAACATGTTCAAGATTGTTAGTATGATATAAAATTTAGTGAGTTTAAGTTTAAATTCAAATGGTCATCAAGTTTGGGCATTACCAAATGCTTTAAAGGATTATTGCATTGCATTAAGGAGGAACTATAGTTAAAAAAAATCAGAGCTAAGTGTCAGAAATTTGGATTTAAAAGGATATATATTAAACTGATGGAGATAGAAGTAAACTCTCATTAACTCTATGTATGGAGGAAGAAATGGCAAAATGGGCCAATGTTTCTCACTAATATATTGGAAAGCTGAATGGATAAGTATTTCTAATTCTGTAATTGTAATTCTTGCATTAAGGAAAAATTCAAAGGTCTTCATACCATGCAGTAACAGGGACTGGAAGGAAAAAAAAGAGGCTCTTTTGAAACAAGCAGCCCGTAGGCAAAGGGCAGCACCTGGTTTCAGAATGCCTGTGAGCTTCAGTTTTTCCAATGCAGATAAAAGCTAAAGTGTTGGGTTAGTAAAAAGGCTTTGGAAATCAAGAATACATTTCTAGATAAGAAATTGAAAGTAAAATTGTCCTAAATAATTATTGCAAAGTGAGAAAAGGAGAATTATGGCTACCAAAATGTTTAATTGCCATTCCAGCTTCTTTGTAGGGTCTTTTTTGGGTGTGTTTTTTTTTGTAACAGTTTCCAGCAGGCCCACAGAGAAGCACAGGTGATTCCTACAAGTTTGTCAAGATCTAATACTGGCCCTTAATAAGTTCCAGGTAAGAGCATGCTTAAAAACTACTTCTGTGTGGACCACCCTGTTTGGCCTTTAATTGGAGTAAAGTGGCCTCTTGTAAGACTCACTGATCTGAAATCTGCAGTTCAAAGCCAGCCCAGGCAGAGAAAGGTCCCTGTGAGAGACTTGTCTCTAATCAGCCAGCAGAGTGCTGGGAACAGAGCTGGAGAGCTGGGGGACAGTGCTCAGGCCCTGAGTCCAAGTCCAGTGGAAAGTCACTCCTCCTGGGACAAAAGTGATGGAGCATCCAGAGTCAGTAAGCCACTGCTTGGATGGCAGAGATGGTGTCAGATCCTAGAGTCACTCCTGTTTGGCCTTTCAAAAGTTAATCAAAGCCGGGAAGTCCTAAAAGAATAGTTCATAAGCATGCCTTTCCAATGCCCATGTCTGTCTACTGGGCAAGAACTTGCCAGTCATCTGTGATAGTGGGTAGTAGGGTAAGTTTGTCAATGAGAGGATAGTTTAAAATCCCAACCCCCTGCATCTACTCAAAGCTCTGACTGGCAGTGAAAATTTTAAGCTGATACATCTGTTCAGGAAAGAAAGCTTGTAGACCTGAGATTGTGTCCTTATTGAGATCTGTTAAAGGCCTGCAAAGGTCATCAGAGATCAGTTCCCCAGCCAGTCAGGAAAAGCTTTTACAAACTAGAATGTTAAAAGGCACAAATTTGTAAACCTATCTGGGCTTCATATTAAGAGAGGGCAAGCGTTGGTTGTCAGATGCACGTAAAGAGACTGTGCTGAAAATCCCTGCGCCTAAGTCAGCCAGACAACTCAGAGTTCCTGGGAACAGCAACAGCAGGCTTTTGCCAGCTGTGGATACCTGGGTTTGCTGAGATGGTCATGCTTCTATATGAACAGAGGTATTGACTTTAGTAGACCCAGGGCCACGAGCTTTGCCTCCTGTGCCCCAGTATTCCCAAGAAGACTTGGAGTGGATAAAGAAAAATCCGATGGCCCACAAAACCCCGAATAGAGAAGGAAACAATGACTAGTGGAAAACTTGTGAAGGGAAACTTATCTTGCCACAAGGGCTGGGAAACGGGATCCTTAAGAGAATCCACCGAGCTTCTCACATGGGAACCCGAAGAATGCAGGACTTGCTCCGACACTCCAAAGTGAAAATTAGACAAGGAGATCAACTTATTGAAGATATTGTTAAAAATTGTAAGGCCTGTCAGCTTACGAATGCCCCCATCAACAAATTACTAAAGGAGCTCGTCTCTGTGAGGATAGGCCAGGTGTGTATTGGGAAGTAGATTTATACCTAGAAAATTTGGATACAAATATTTGCTAGTTTTTGTAGACACCTTTTCAGGATGAGTTGAAGCCTATCCAACAAAGCATGAGACCGCGAATGTAGTGGCTAAGAAGATCCTGGAAAAAATCCTACCCAGGTATGGCTTCCCATGCACCATTGGGTCGGACAACGAACCGGCCTTTGTCTCAAAAGTAAGTCAAGGAATAGCCGCTGCACTGAGGACAGATTGGAAATCGCATTGTGCTTATAGACCCCATAGTTCAGGACAGATAGAGAGAATGAATCGGACTCTAAAAGAGACCTTAACTAAATTGGCCTTAGAGACTGGTGCAGACTGGGTGTCACTCCTTCCTTTTGCTCTGCTTAGAGGAAGAAATTCTCCCTATCAGCTTGGCTTTAAGCCTTCAGATTGAATTGCTTGCTGATTTGGATGATGCTGAATTTTTGTGTAAACTCCATTGCAGCTTGTGCACAAGAATATGTGACCCCTACTTAAGGCATTATATGATTCTGCTTCTGTCCCTACCCCCTATTTATTCAGACTAGGGGACTGGGTGTTCATCTGAAGGCATAATCCCAGATCCTTAGAACCATGGTGGAAGGGACCCTAGATGGCATCGCCACTTGGGTTCATTGCTTCCATGCCAGGCCAGCTGACCCCTTTGCCCTGGACGACGACTACCGTGGTGGAACATGGGAGGTCTCCAAGCACCCGACTCAGCCGCTTCGCCTTCACCTCAAGAAAAGAAAGTTAAACTGAACATTGTTATAATTTTCTTTTTGCCTTCTTTCTTTACTACCCTGGCTAGTGTTGATGTTATTTTGGCAGCTCACTCCAAAGTGAGGTGACCCCCTTATTTTAGGTAGTTTTGGGCTTGCTCAGGAATACGGTATAGCCACCCGACCCTTAGAGCACAGCTGAGAAGTTTATGTATTATTTTGTTGCTTACATCTGGATACTAAACACTATACAGCTAATGGTAAGTCTGTATAGCTGAAAGTTAATTTTCAGTTTGCAGTAATCCTGGAGTCCCTTGGTAAGGTTATAGGTTCCTGGCTAGGTAAGGTCAACGCCCCTGAGTCAGCCTGAAGAAGTTACAGAATGATCTTCACCCATCAGCCCCACTTTAAAACTGAGGGACCAGAGTTATTTTTGGATACTACTTTGGGCCCTACTGGCCCATGCCTTACCTCTATATCATCCCCTAGACATGCAAGCCATTGAAATGGACAGAATGGAGCCATGATTGGCTCCCAAGGTACCAAAAAGAAAAAGGGGGAAATGAAGTGCCAGACTTTGAAGTCAGGCCCCACTTTACCACGTGAACCCCACTTTACCACGTGAACCTGAGATAAGCAGGCCCTGTGAGCAAACCCAGGACAAGCCCATTAGGGCCCAGTCGGTCTAGAACTCTAACCACTGGGAATGCTTAACTCTGACCACCCCTAGAATGCCTCGAACCCTGAGCCAATCAGATTTGTACCTGTGTCCTAATCTTGCTTGCTTGAACACCTGATTGTTGTAACTTTGTTTTTTGCCTTTATAAGCCCTGTGCAATCGTAGCTTGGGGCTCCCTCCTAACCTCCGCTGTGTTGGTGGGTAGGACGAGGCCCGAGTTGCAGCTTGCTTAAATAAAGCCTTGCCTTTTGCATTTCGGAACGTCTGAGTCTTGGTGGCCTTCTTGGTGGTCGTCTTGTGACCTGGCACAACACTTCTTCCTTATCAAATTTACTGAGATCCTAGATACTCAAAGCTGGGGCATGGAGGTTAGATGGTGTAGAGGTGAAAAGATCTACACTCTTCCCCTCTCCTTAGTGGGAGAACAACGGAAATAGGCAAGCTGTCCAGTGGGAAGACTGATGGTTAGACCCCAGGGAGAATGGGTATCCAGAAAACAATGGCAGTGTGAATATAGATAAGGACTGGAGACATTTGAGAACAGGAAGTGAGGGGAACTTTAATGGTGGGGCTATGGTGATCTGGGTTTTATACCGCAGAGGTGTAATTGTGGTCATTTCTCTCTCTCTGACTATCCCTGGGTGATAGGTAGTGAATATTCTCATATTTCTGCCAACTTTTCTTTGGGATAAACTCACCTGTGTAATCTTTTTTTCCAACTGCAACACCTTCAGTTGCTTTTGCTACTGCATCTTCAATGGCAGCTTTGACTAGTTCTGGAATTGCTTCCATCAACTTTTCTAATTTTGGAGAAAAAAAAATAGCAGACGAGCTACAACCCCAACCAGAGTCATTCCTACATGAATTCCTAAGGGGGAGAAATTTTGCTCAGAAGTCGAAAGTGGTGCAGGTAGAACAATTTATTGGAAGCTTGTGTATGAGTTGCACACTGCATGTGTTTTTTTTTTCAGGTGTGTGAGTTTGTCTGCTTCTTCTAGGCTTGTCTCTTGGGTAAGCGGTACCAGGGGGACCTGTTGCCCATGGTTGTTGATGTTGCATAAAGACAGGGGGCTCAGGAACTGTAGTAGAGCAAGTAGACATGGACAGCCAGGTGTCAGTAGTTCATGCCTGTAATCCTAGCTACTCAGGAGGCTGATCACAGTTCAAAGGCAGCCTGGGAAGGAAAGTCCATGAGACTTATCTCTAAGAGCCCAGAAAACTGGAAGTGGTGCTGTAGCTCAAAGTAATAGAGCTCTAGCTTTGAGCAAAAGAGCTGAGAGACAATGTGTAGGACCTCAGTTTAAGCCTCACAACTGAAAAAAAAAAAGGCATTTACACTAGGCGTCACTGGCTCATGCCTATAATCCAGTCATCTCGGAGGCTGAAATTTGAGGATTGCAGTTTGAAGCCAAGGCAGGAAAATCCATGAACCTTTTATCTCCAATTATTCACCAAAGAAAGAAAGAAAAAAAGCTGGAAGTGGAGCTATGGCTCAAGTGGTAGAATCGTATCCTTGAGCAAAAAAGCTCAGGACAGTGTCCAGGCCCTGAGTTCGAGCCTCAGAATTGGCATGTGCGTGCACACACACACATACAGTAGATAGACGTAAGTTTACTTAAGTTTAGATCTGTTGTTCCTGAGATTGCTGCTGTGATTTCAGCATGAATTACAAAGGCATTAGTTTATTGAGTTTAACAAAAGTTTAACAAACTTTTATCCTTTGGAATGGCTGGCAGGGCCCACTGATACATGCTGTATCTGCTCGGTGACAGGATCCAGAAGTGATAGGGCACATATCCTGTCCCTTAAGCAAGATAGGATTTGTACACATAGTGTGTCCTGAAGTCAGATAATGGAATTGTGCTAAGGAGCTGGGAGTTATGGAAGATGTCTGTGAGTGAAGATATTCATATCATGTAGGATCCTTAACTTACCTCGTCATCCTATAATCTCATATTGCTCTCTATTTCATTCAGAGCAAGCCTTTCCCCCATGTCCCCTTGCCTGCTATGGTTGTCTTCATTTGTCCTACTCCAATTCACACTGCCCTCCTTATTGTATTACCTTCTTTTCAAAGAGCAGAGCCATGGTCACCTCCTCCTCCCCCCTACCCCCGCCTCTACCCCCATCTGCTTCTCCCAGCCTCCCTCACAGTTGGGGAACTGTTAACCATCTTCACTCCCTTAGAGTCTTTGAAAGGGAGTGAAATGTAAACCTCAGAGAGAAAGCCCTGTGGGCCACTGAGGTGACTGGAGGGGATCTGCAGCCAAAAGGAAATTTCATCCACCTTTGTCCACAAACGTATGTGAGAGCTGCATTCTGGGAGTGGGAAAGAGGTGACCTAGGTGGCCTGGCTCAGTCTTCACTCTTACCTGACATCTGTTGCCCCCACTACAGAAGATGACTTTGTAGAAAAGGAGGCTGTCATTGTTGATGACCCTGACATCTGTAAGTCCTCATGAACTTCCTCCCACCCATCCTCCTAAAAGATGGTTAACAGTTCCCCAACTGTGAGGGAGGCTGGGAGAAGCAGCTGGTATCAAGAAGCTACAAGTAAAAAAGCTGGGCATTGGAGTCACTTGCAGAGTCAGGGGAGCCAGGATAGCAGGGAGGGGGATGTGGGTTGAGACTTGGTAGGGTGCAGGGGGAGGGAAGGGCCTTACTCACCGGTGTAGACTGGGATCACAGCTAGAGCTGCCAGGAATTTCAGGATAATGACTTTCATGCTTTGAGTGAAGAGCCACATAATTCTCAGAGAGGCTGGGGATGGAGTCTAAATGTGGGCCCTTTTAAAATTATCAAAGACCTATGGAAATCAAGCTTGGAGAGGCATGACTTCTGCACCATCCTTTCTTCCTTCTCAGGCTTACCTGCTAAGTCAACAAGGGCCATCTGGTCACCTTGCAGGCAGATCTTGGACAGGAGCCTTTCTGCACTGACTCCCCCCACCTCACCACCCCCCCCCCCGCCATGAATCCCCATCTCCTTCTCCTTCCTTCCTTTCTCACCCTACCTTTCTTCTTGATTTCCATCCTGGGGGGCTCAGGAACTGTAGTAGAGCAAGTGACATGTGGGGTGATGCTGGAATGTGTCTGTTGAGAGTGCTGGCATAGGACTTTAAGTCTTATTTCTCTATGAGGGGCTTGAGGGCTCAGAAGATCACACTGTAATGCAGGGCAGGCAGTGGTGGGTGAGGGGCATGAAGATTTCTCCAAATTAAGGGAACCTCTTTATACACACAGCACCTGAGGACTATGTGGGTGCTTTCCTCCCTTGAGGAATGGGTTTGAAGAGTCATGCTTTCTTTCTTTCATTCTTTTTCTCTCCTTTCTCTTTTTCCTTCTGACTCTGGAACTGGGATTTGAACTCAGGGCCTTGTGTTTATTAGGCAGGTGCTCTATCACTTGAACTATATCCTCCAGCCCTTTTTTAAAGTTATATTTTTAAAGTTATATTTTTGCCTTGAACTAGCTTGGTCTTTAATCCTTCTTGCTCTGCCATCTCTATTGTTGGGACAATGGTTTTTGCAATCATATTCAGCTCAGTTGTTGAGATTAGGCTTCACTAACTATTTTTTAGCCTGGGTTGTACTAAAACTACAATTTTCCATGTCTGTGCAGCCTGAGTATCTGGGATTAGAGGCGTGAATCACTGTACCTAGTCGGACCCTGACTCTTGACAGTGTTTAGTATGTAGCCTCACAGTGCTCTGTGTTCAGGCCTCATCAGAGGGAGTCCACACTTCTGAGAAGATCTGGCCAGAGAGGAATGGGAGTTCACCTCGACTGGCGCTTACTCTTTAAGTGATCCTACTATGAATAATCTAGAAAGGCAGAGCGAGAAGTTCCTTGTGACATGGATTTCTTTTTCTTCTCCTGGTCTGGGACTCATGAGGTCTGGGTTTTGAGTTCTGGCTTTTCATATGCATATGATATTATGCTGAGATATGCTAAAAATGTTAGGAGTTTCACTCC
The DNA here is from genome assembly GCF_023159225.1 of Perognathus longimembris pacificus. Taxonomy (NCBI): domain Eukaryota; kingdom Metazoa; phylum Chordata; class Mammalia; order Rodentia; family Heteromyidae; genus Perognathus; species Perognathus longimembris. Next base: position 48,301,228 of record NC_063161.1, read on the forward strand.
CATCTGGGGATTATGACACTTATCTACAGGACAAGGGTGGGAATGAAGTGAGAGAATAATGTACAGAAAACATTGGGAAAGACAGAAAAGTCATAGCTGCTCCTGGCAGGGAGGCTGTGTCTGAGACAGCAAGAACTCTGGGTCTCCCAGAGTTCTAAGTTACTAATGCGTTAGAGGCCCACTGAAGCCACTCACTGTCCCACTATAGCTGCAAGGAGGTGGGCCTTGTGTGCTCTTAGAACCAGGGCTCTGGTCTTGACCTTCGTCTGTTATGCTCAAGTCGCAAGATGACCTCCAAGAAGACCACAGAGAGCCAGACATTCCGAAATGCAAAAGCAAGGCTTTATTCAGGCAAGCTGCAGCTTGGGTCTCATCCCATTCACCAACGCAGCGGAGATAGGGAGGAGGACCCTGAGCTGAAATCTTACAGGGTTTATAAGGGCAAAAACCACAAAATTACAGCAACCAGGTGTTCAAGCAAGATTAGGGTTCGGGCACAATTCTGATTGGCTCGGGGCTAGGAACATTCCAGGGTAGACAGAGGTTACCAAAACAGTCTCTGGTTGTCTGGGTCCTGACAACCTGTCCTGTTAGATGGAGTATTTTGGCGGCCAGGGTGGGCTTACAGTGCCTGTTTATCTTTGTCTAACATGGCCATTTCTCAGAGCTTGTGCAGGCCCAAGGTTAGATAGCACAGAGTGGGGCCTGACTGGCTTTAAGATAGCTTTGTTCAAGAAATTTGCAGTTTAGCAGTCTCAGCACAAACAAGTCAGTTCTTACAGTTCAACATAAACAACAAGATGGCTCGGGTTTCAAAATGGAGTCACTGCTGCCTCAAAGTAGGATTTACCTTCACTCTTCAAGTCTACATTTGTTCTCTGACTTCTGAGAAGTTGTTTTTTTTCTTAAATTGTCTCTATCTGAAGCATAAGACTTTTTCTTCCTCTACCCCAACTTCCCAGATTAGTTCTGAAACAGATCTGGATGAACCCCAACGGGCCTTTCTTGAGTGCTTACTCTGTTATCCATGTTGGCTTGGGAAACTCAAAGATGAAGAAAATGTTTTCCAGGTCCTGAAGAAGCCCAAGACAGCAACTTGGGCAAGCAAAGCCAAGCAAATTTATACAGTCCATTTATTTGGAACTTTTGGGGTCAGATGTATTTGGAATGTTACATCTTTCTAATTTTAGGAAATGTTAAGAAGTGTACATTATACATTATAAGGTTGCTCCACTGTCAAACACGTTACTGTTTCAGTGACAGAACTAATGATTATTTATATCAAGTGAGCTAAAGAAGGAATATAAATAGCTTATGCCATTCTAAATCAAGATTTTTTTTAAGCAAATGAGAAAAATCAGGTTACCCCACCAAATGGAGGGTTGGGTGAGGTAGGATTGGGAGAACGTGGGTAAGATAAACTCTCAAGTTCAAAGTCCTGGGGATGCATTTCTATGTTCTTCTCTGAGGTAAGCTTAGGGTACCAGTCAATCCCTTATCTCTTCTTCCATCTGACACCTGTGAAGAATTCAAAATGGAACAAGGAAACATGTGAATGTTTGTGCCTCCCCAGCTCTCTAAAGCTCATTGGAATCCTTCCCTTCAGAGGATGTGGGGACTCATTTGTTTGGCACATACATTTTTGGCAGAGACTCTGGTAGCAAAGAGATGTTCATGGCAGGTGCCTGTCCTTAAGGAACTAAAGTCACCTTGACACTAAAGTTACCTTTTAGGACGTGGGATTTATCTGGCCTGGAATTATGACATGTGAGTGAAGAGAAGTGAACTGAATAAATGTATAGTCAGGACTTGGCAATAACTTGGCTTGCCTGAGAGACTCAAAGGAGCTGATGGCTTTACTTGGAATTGGTAATGGGAATGGGTAAAGGGAATGGGAAATTTTGATTGCGTTAGTGGCCTGGGTGCGAGCACATGTAGAAAGAGACTGTAGAGGGAGGGCCTTTAGCCCAGATCCCAAGCAGTCTCTATGATATATATTTTAAAATGTTATCATTAAGTAGTTGTACAAAGAGGTTACAATTCCATAAGTCAAGTTATCTGCACAATGTGTCATGATATATTTAAAAAGTGAATAGGAGCCAATTCCAGCACTCAGGAGGGAGAGGCAAGAGGAGCTGAAGTTCAAGGCCAACCTGGGTCACATCATGAGATTCTGTCTCAAACAAAACAAAACAAAAGAAAACAAATATCTCTCCACTCCCAAAGCTCAAAAGTCAATAGGATCAAACTATGATATTTACCCAAGATTTTTCTAAGAGGAAATGAGGACTTTGGTGTCAACACGAGAGCTGTCACAGAGCAGGTACTTTCCAAATGCTTAGCCCTTTTCCTGCCCCAATACTCCTCTTGGCCTCACCAAATTAAAGAGGCAGATTTTTACATTTTTTCAGAGAGATGGAGACAAGTGGGAATGTAGGAACATTTTGTTACATATACAAATTTTTTCATTACTTTATTACAAGGCCAAGGTAAAATGTTACCTCAAATGAGGGGGTTTGGGATGTGTGTGTGTGTGTGTGTGTGTGTACATGTGTGTGTTAAAAGACACATTGTATCTGTGTGAGAGGTTATCTGACCTCCATAATGACTGTGCTGATCTGTCTCATTTCTCCCGTGCTGCTTATTTTCTATCTATTGGACGCCTCCTAATACAGATCTGCCTATCTCTGCATTGGCTGGGAAAGCTGGCTTCTTTGGGCTGCTTTATCGAGGCTCCCTTGCCCTCTGGCTTCTGGATGATTTTGGCCAGGGGGACACACTAGTGGTAGATGAGAGGAATGGAAGTGGGAGAGGCCAGAGGTTCAGGCATTTACTCTTCCTTCTGGCTCTCTGCTTTGACATGTGTGCTGGGTTACCTTTCAGAGATGGCTCCTGTAGTGTGACAGATCCTTTGACTCCTAGTTTGAGTAACTCCATCTTGCAGTGAGCCTCAGTACTCAGCAGTGCATCTTGGCAGCACAATAAGCCCCCACTTCCCATGGTCAGATATTGTCTGCCAAGGTCATCAAGACCTGTGAGAAGAGTAGGGTTGGGAGCAGGCATCAATATGTAACTTTGAGTCTTATGTTTGAGCCTCTTGTTGCTTCTGTGGATTTGAGCTGAGGTAGTTCTCTAGTCCAGACTCTGCTGTAGACTTTGAACCATGTAAAAGGGAATTTGGTAGGCAGGACTTGGAGGATTCCACATGATAGCTTCTCAATGATTGTGGAGCAGGCTGAGTAAATATAGTCCCTCATAGGCATCTGCTGCGCTATAAGATGCCCCATGTAGCTGTCAGCACCATTCTATTTGGGAGGCACATGACTCTGGAAGCCTTGTGAGGAAGATCATGCAACTTTGGGCATCCCAGTGAGGCCCACTTTTTTGTACTCATGCCCTTGTGCATCACCTCCTGTCGAGTATGGAGGAAGTTACAAAAGTGATGGTAGTCACTCCTGAGATTAGGTCATAAAACACTGAATTTTGTCTTTGTCTAAGAATACAAACTCTGAATTTTCTTGTCTTGCTAGCTCTGTCCAGGTAAGCATCCATGCAGTGAACTACCTTATGGAGAAGTTCACATGGCACTGTCTGTAGCCAGTGAGGAATGGAATGGAAACCCTCAGTCCAAGTCTGTGTGGAACTGACCTCTGCCAATCACTTCAAGGTTGACCTTGGATGGATCCTGGCCCAGATGAGTTCTGAGGTCAATGCACCCTTCAGAATGCCTTGTGTGCAGCCTTGTTAGAGATGGAGAGTCTTGAGGATATAACTGCTAAGCTGAACAGAGACAAGACTCATGACCCCCACAGTGGCAGTGAGATTAAAATAAAAATGATATTAGTTGAAAGTTACTGAATGATCTGGAACAATGCGGTCTGCAGCCACAGATGTAATACAGCATGGCATGGTAATGGCTGAGCTCTTGTGATGATAGCTTGTGTCGGGCGGCTTCTGTGCCAGAGCCTTACTCCCACACAGTGGTCTCAGGTAACACCACTTCTTTCCCTGGCTGCTTCCGTGTTAGAGATGGAAATGGATTCCTGCTGCCTCCAGTCTTTGTAAATATCATTTATTTATTTGTTCTTTATCTGTGCCAGTACTGGGATTTGAATTCAAGGCCTAGGTACCATCCTTGAAATTTTTTGCTCAAGGCTAGCACTCTTCCACTTCTGGCTTTTTTTTAAAAAAATATTTTTTGGTGGCTAATTGGAGATAAGAGTCTCACAGATTTTCCTGCCTGAGCTGGCTGTGCACCAGGATCCTCAGATCCTAGTTTCCCTGAATTGTTAGGGTTATAGGCATAGCCATTGGTGGGCAACTCCAGCTCTTGTGTTAAGCATTGCTCTTAGAATTTTGTTGAATCCTGACAATGCAGTGAGCTAAGTACTCACTGGATAAGAGTACTGTTGGGCCTCTCAGTCACAGATGGGCAAACCAAGGCAAAGGCCAGGAGTAGAACTCTCTGGAGATGACACATCTAGCAAGTGACACAGCTGGATTCTAAACATAACCTTTCTGGGCTTTAGAGTCTGTAGTAAAACCACCACCAATCCCTACTGAAATGGTAAGTTCCATTTTACAATAAATAATTAGTTCTTGGTAATATCAACTTTCTCCCATCTAACTTAATCAGTATCTGTTTTAGTCCTAGTTCTCCAGGGAAACAGAACCAATTGCACGTGCATGCGTGTATGCATGTGGGGGGGGGGGAGGGAGAGAAAGAGGCAGAAGGAAGGAAAATGAGTGAGCAAGGGAGAGTTATTTTAAAGAAATTGGATCATGTGATCCAACTTCTGTATAGTTCTATTCCAAAGGTCTTCTTCTGGCAGAATTTTCTCTTGCTTGGGGAAGGTCAGTGTTTGGTTCTGTTCCGACCTTCACATCCTGAAGGGCAACCTACTGAAAGTCTATCATTTTAAATGTTAATCTCATCTCCAAATACCCAGACACCAACACTCAGAATAATGTTTTGCCACATATCTTGGTTTTATGACCAGCTAACTAGGTTGCTAAAATCAATCATGAGAGCATCTTTTAAGATTCTGGAAAATTTAATGGCAATCAAGTGAGGCTCAGTGAGAAAAATAAAGACCACATGTAGTGTGCATCTTCAGAAGCTTTTTGCTAACCTTAAGGCAAAAAAATAGATATATTTGGTCATGGGGCTTGAACGTAGGGCCTGGGTGCTGTCCCTGAGCTTTTTCACTCAAGGCTAGCACTTTGAGCCATAGGGCCACTTCCAAGAACTATATATATTGCAATAAGCTAAATAAATTTATTGAGCATTGTTGTAGTTGCATATGAAGAATTATATTTTTTATACTCTGAGTTTGACAGGTGAACTGGTGAGCCCCAGAATGAGTCTCTAAGGAAGACTGGGAGGCCTGCCCTTCTTCCTTCCATGACTTAAGCAGAAGGAATGATCATAGCTCCTGTGTGGTCTAGATACTTCATTTGGTAATGACCAGATAGAGACTTGGGATCAAAGGCCTGGGTTAGGGGTTGCAAATCAATGTCTACAGGAGTCAAGTTAGTGACATGAAACCAGGTAAACAATGGCACAAGTGCAATGGTGGGTAAAACATGTCCATTCCTCTTAGTTCACAGAGCCTGAGGAAGTGGCAGAGCCAGAGCCAGGTGCAGTGTGCCTGTCTGGCCTGAAGTGATTAGGGGCGTCTGCCCTGAACTCACATTCTCATTCTCCAAGGGTTGTTGGAGAATCTGAATTTCATGTGGAATCTCCCGATTTTTTTCTTATTTCCTACATTTTATGTAATATTTGTCCTTTTCACTTATTTTTATTTTTTAAAAAAAGGTACATAGAAGGCATGCATATCATGCAAAACATAACATTTTGAAACTTGTCTCCATTCTGGAATGGCTAATGGAAGCTCATTATAATATGATCATTGCTTTTCATTTTGAGAGAATATTAGACTTACAGGGAAATTGTGAGAATAGTACAAAGAATTTCCACATATGCTTCCTAGGTCCACAGGGACTAGAGTTCCCAGGTGTTAACATGTAGTCATGCTTGCTTTATCCTCCTGTCTTTGACTTTTTCTGAACTGTTTGAGAATTAGAGCTGAATTTTTATAGACATGGCTGCTCTTGATTGTCTTTGTGACAATAACCACATCCTGGTTATTTTGGGCTTATTTTGGCAAGAATAGCTACTTGAGGCAAGCACTCTTGCCACTAGGCCATGTTCCCAGCCCAAGAATAGCTATTTGAAAGGTCCGGTCTCAGTAGAATTTTCTTTTTCTCCAAAGAATGCATATGTGTTGTGAAATCCCCCTTTCCTACTTCTAAATGACTTATCAAAGAGATTCTGTTTGTTAGTTCCTTTTGTTACTTAAGAGTACATCCAGTTTCAAAGTTTACTTCTCTTCCATCAGACACTTGAGTAGAGGCACATGAAAGGGAGAAGGGTCTGGTCTCGATTGTTGGCAGGTGGAATAGGTGAGGGAGAGCTCTTCAAACGTTACTAGCCAAAGTCAATAGGGAAAATCTTGTTCTTTCTGACTTGTTCTTCTCTGGAGCCCTCCGTGGATGCAGGGTGTAATAGAGTCCTTTTAGAGGGTGCTTAGCTTCACTCCAGCCCCTCAAAGAATGGCCATTCCTTTAGGCCTGCCCATCGGTCTATCTCCACCACCTGCTTACCAGGTGCTATCTCCTTTCCTCTGGTCTGGAGGCCCCCCATTTGCAGCTTTTTGATCCTTCTTGTAAAAGTATTCATAGGAGCAATGGGAAAATCTGAGTTCTTTTCCTTGTCAAAGACCTTGGGAGAATGGTGTAGAATTGTATTTTGCACCTCTTACATGAGCTACTATGGAAAACTTTCTATTCCCAGAAGTGGAAGATGTTATGCAGATACCTTTTCCCTTTTTCACACTGTCCTGTTGGTAGAGTTGCTATAGGCATATCAATATTCATTCTTATGTTACCTTGCTGCCAGATGTTTCCCAGCTCTGGTCATTAGATGTGACCACAGGGCTGATACCTTACAGAGCTCTTGCTAGAGTAACTCATACACATCTCTATTTATTTATTTATTTATTTTTATTTTTGGCCAGTCCTGGGGCTTGGACTCAGGGCCTGAGCACTGTCCCTGGCTTCTGTTTGCTCAAGGCTAGCACTCTGCCACTTGAGCCACAGCGCCACTTCTGGCCATTTTCTGTATATGTGGTGCTGGGGAATTGAACCCAGGGCCTCATGTATATGAGGCAAACACTCTTGCCACTAGGCCATATTCCCAGCCCCTCCTCCTCTGTTTTGATGTTGAATGTCCCCAATGATCAATGAATTAAAGCATTAGTCCCCAGGGTATTGCTACTATGTGTTGTTGTTGGGTGAGTTAGGGCCTAGTCACTGAGCCTTTCTGGGATGTCCTTTGGTCATTAGGAGCATGACTCCACAGGGGATTGTGGGAACCATGCCACGTCCTGTGTCTATTTGCCTGTTGGCTCACAAGTCAAGTGCTTGGCTTTACCACATACTCCCAACCATTGCCAGCTGGCACTTCCATCAGAGACCCAGAGCAATAGGTCTTCTCAGTCTTGAACTAGAACCTCTAAGATTGTGAGCTCACTATAACCATTTCTAAGTCATCTAGGTATTTAGTTATAGTAAAACAAAGCTAACACATCCTCCCTTCTACCACTGGAATTGTGATAAACATAGAATGATCTTGAAACTAACTATTAAAGGTGACAGAGCCATTGCCAACCTGAATATCTAAATAACTTGGAGAAGATTGATCATTCTGGAGCAAACCCTACTATTGGCTCTATGATTTAATAAAACAAATAGTACTGATGTTTGAACTCAGGCCTTTGCATACTTGCTAGGCAGCCACTCTACCATTTGAGCCATTCTCCAGCCCCAAGGGGTGATTTTATTTTTTATTTTTTGGTATATGTGTGCATGGTGTGTTGGTTCTGGAGCTTGAACTCAGGGCCTTGAACTCTTGCCTGGCTTAGCTCAGGCTGGTACCCTACCATTTGAGCCACACCTCATTGCTGTTTTTTTTTCTTGTTAATTGGAGATAAAAATTTCTTGGATTTGTCTGCTTGTTCTGGCTTTGAATTGCCATCCTTAGATCTCAGCTTTCTGGGTAGTGGCTTACAGATGTAAGCCACTAAACTTGTTTGGGTTTTTAATGCATTTTATTTATGTATTTAATTAGTTACTTTGAGCTATTCTATTTTGGGTTGTTTGCAGGAGTTTAGCTTTTCCCACATAACACACCACTTCTTTTTTTCAGCAGAGGAATGACAATTTTATCACTGGACTAATTAAATCAGGAAATCAGGAAATGAGAACACATGGGTCCAGAGAAAGGGGCCACTAGTAAAACTTGAATAACAGTGGCCTTTGAGATATTTTTAAAGGTAGCCGACAAGTAAGCTAAAGGATCCCTTACCCAGACAACAATTTTTGTTTAACATGTCAGATCCAGCCCTCTGTCAGGCTACCTATAGAAGTTAATGGTGAAAGTCCAATGACAGCATTACCCTCCCAGGAAAATGAGGTAGGCAATCACAAGGACAAATTAAGAGTCTCAAAATAGGAAGTTGTATTAGGACATCTTGGGAAAAGCTGTCCACCATCTGAAGATGTCAGCATCTCCCCCTGTATTGCAGTCTCAGCTGCTCTGGGTGTGGAGCCAGCTGTTTTGGGGAAGTCCACACATCAAACATGAGACATCTATCTCTTGAAACTTGCATTGTGCTGTTAAGCTCCAGCGGGACAACTCAGGAAGCAAGAACTTCTGGTTCTCAGTGTTTCTTCAGGGGAATAATTTGGTTGGAGTAATCTAGAAGAATTCAGGATCCAGTTTCCGAAGTTTAGAGGTAACAGGTAAGGAGAGAAAACATTTACACTTCCGTTCTTGGTCTGAGCTTAGTCACATGACCATGATGAACTTCAAAGGGGGCTGGGAAATGTTTATTGCTGGCTGGTGCACACTTACCTGTAACTCCAACAGCACTTAATGAAGTAGATGTTACCTGGGTTCCCAAGGAAGGCTATTAGGAGTCCCAGTCCCTGGGATGGAGTTACAAGCTCCAGCTCAGATTCACTCAAGGCAATGTGTACATTTCTTATCTAACTTGTTACCACCTCCTTCATCCCCCCTCCCCCTGCCTTCTGCCCTCACCATTTCCCTCCCCTCATGAGTAGTACAATTGATTTATACCATATAGTTTTGTAAGTATTGCTGTCACATTGGTTTGTCTTTTTATCCTTTGTCTCTCGATTCTGGCATTTCCTTTCCCTTCCTCTAGTTCCAATACACATATATACAATATCCAGGGTACCAAAATCCATTACAGTGACATCAGGGGTAAAACCATGGGAAAGAAAGACAAAAGAAAAACAGCATAATTTCACATGGTATGTTGAAAAATAACAACAATGATAAACCACTTGCTTCCATAACTCAGAGTTCATTTTGCTTAGCATCATCTTATGTGTTCATATGGACATAGTTATTGAGCTATCGTGATCTTCTGCTAGAATTATCATAGATGTGTACTAATTATTCCCAGTGAGGGAAACTACAGAGTCTATGTTTCTTTGGGTCTGGCTCACTTCACTTAGCATGGTTTTTTCCCAAGTCCTTCCATTTCCTTACGGCTTAATTTTTACCAGGAAATTCAGGCCATGATTTAGCTGGTCCTGGTATGGAGCAAGCACATAGGTTTGTGGTCCTGCGGAAAGGCTAGCCCCTTGGGCCAGAATTTGTGAAGAGTTTGTTTTTCTGATCCTTTTGTTCTCCTTCTGGGCAATTCCAAGATGGTGGTGGCAGTGGGTGGCGCTCTGGGTGCTCAGAACCTAGAACTGTGCTCCAGATGAAAGTAATATGCCCAGGGAGGGGTGGAGCCTTATCATGGTGGGGAGGTAGGCTTGGAGTCCTCAGTACCCCATTTTCTCAGTCACTTGGCAGAGCCACCTCTGCATGTGGCCACACATCAGATGTGCCACCTGTCTTCTGATATTAAAGGCCAACTGGCTGTCTCTGTTACGAGCTGCTGTTGTTCTGACTTCCAGTCTGCAGCTAGAAGGGAGGGTTGGGGAGGAAGGATGCTAACTTTCCATTTATGTGTGATTCCCATGGCTGCTCACTTGATAGGTAGCAGCCATGAGCAAGGGATAGGGAAATACAAAAGGGAACCTAAGCAAGAGGAAGGCGCTGACAAAATTTCTGAGAAACAATAACAACAACAATAGTAATTAAACTCTCCAACTTTGTGATGAACAGCTTATGTGGCCTACCAAAGTCATAAACTGTTACAGGATGGGTTTTCTTTTTTGGAGTACCCTACCCACTTAAGGAGTAAATGAAAGTGTTCATTTTGTAAGAGGCAAATGTACAAGCTGTTTTTTCTTGGTCTTGTGAATGAAGTCATACCTGGAGCCTCCCCCCACCCCCACCTTGTAGGGTTGCCTCTGATCTGAGGTAATCTCTCCCCCAGTCACTTTACAATCACTGTGGGCATCAGGAATTATCAGAGAGGGCAAACTACTCCTTAACTAAGTAAAGCTGTCTTCTTATCACCTTAAAGAAAATAGCCAAAAATCCAGACCACCTGCCAGGCAACTTGTTCTGTCCCAATGGTAAAATAATAACAACGTTTTTGGAACTCCTCGAGAGACAAAGACTAAAACAATGATCAACCAGGTCTGCTTTAACTATGCCTGCCTTTCTAAACCTGTGCCCCAAATTCTCCGAATTTAACCTGAAACCAATGTCTGTCTACCCCCAAAGGCAGCTGAAGAGGTACTGAGGTGGTGTCTTCCCATGGCTGACATGTAATAAATTTCCTTTCTTTGCTCTTTATGGTTTTGTTTTGGCGGGGGTGGGGGTTGGTTGGTTGTGGAGCTTGAAATCAAGGTTCTGTCCCTGAGCTCTTTCAGTCAAGGCTAGCCCTCTACCACTGCTGGTTTTCTGTTGGTTAATTGGAGATAAGAGTCTCAGACTTTCTTGCCTGGGCTGGCTTTGGATGGCGATTCTCAGATTTCAGCCTCCTACAATTATAGGTGTGAGCTGCTGGCACCTGGCTCTCCTTGTCTCTATTTGGCATATGGGGGGTTGAGTACCTGATCTAATGTGAGTCTCCTGGGGTCTAAAAACCCAGTTTTAATTTCAGCCTAAGATGGGTCAACAAATAGCTCATGGAATGACACATCTTTCACTTGCCTCGGCCAGTAAACCACTGTTCGGAGCTCAGATGTCATTCAGTAAACCAGGGAGCAGTGACTCTGTCCAAAGGCTTTTATATTTTAATAAAAACCTGTGCAGGGTAAAAACCATTGTCTTCCTTATCCTAGAGATGACCCGCTTTCAGTCTATTGAAAAGTGCACCTTTCTTCTAATAAACTTTACTATGATTTTCACTACATTTTGTGTCTTTCTGAAATGATCCCCTCTCCAAATGCAAGAAGGATGGGGTCTAGATGAAACATTGCCTTGGGGATCCTGGGAGGAAACCCTTCTTTCATTGTTTTAGTTTTGTTTTCATTTTAAAACATAGTATTGATATGTAGCCCAAGGTTGGTCTTCAACTTCTCATCCTTCCTTGGGCCTCAGCCTCCTAAGTACTGGGATTACAGATGTACAACACCATGCAGGTCTCCAAATCCCATAGTTTGGGCCCTGTGTGTGTACCAATGACTCTCAGGCTTCTCTTCTTACCAGAGTAAGGAATGATTGGGGTTGGGCTGACTTTTCTGGCTCTAAGTCAGTCCCAAGTCTGGGGGATGAGGTATTGCAAAGTTCAAGATGTAAATTGTGTGTGTGTGTGTGTGTGTGTTAGCCAGTCCTGGGGCTTGAACTTAGGGCCTGAGTGCTATTCCTGAGCTTTTTTTTTTTTGCTGAGGACTAGCCCTCTACCACTTGAGAGACAGCTCCACTTCTGGCTTTTTTTTTTTTTTTTTTTTTTGTGCTTAGTTAGAGATAAGAGTCTGATGAACTTTCCTGCCCAGGTTAGCTTGGAACTGTGATCCTCAGATCTCAGTCTCATGAGTAGCTAGGATTACAGGCCCAAGCCACTGGTACCAGCTCCAGATGTAAGTTCTTAATGGAATATGGAACTTGGGGCCTGGGCTTTCTAATTATGGGCCCTAAACAGCTTCCTGGGTAATGGACAGATTCCTACTGAGCATTCTGATGGACAGTAATAAGGCATTGGGCAGAAGTGAAGAATAAAGAGGTGACCAATTTGGGAATTGAGGCTCAACTCCTGTAGGCATGGGTGAAGGAGTAGGGTTGAATCAGAGAGCTTGTTGTAGCATGTTCTCTTCTGGAAGGCTGATTCTGAAGTTGAGGTTCAAGGGGAAACATTAGGGCATCTACTGAGTCCTCATGGAGAGCTCTTCCCTTCTTTTAGGCTTCTGGCTAAGTTTCTTACCCCATCCTCCTAAAGGAACACACTCATACACACAAATACATATGCACCCACACGTATGCACACTAAGTTTGATGCTTTTAATAATATTGTTTAATTAATTAGCTATTAATTAGTTAGTCATTGCTGTAGGCCCAAAGCCTGGTACTCTTGAGTATCACTTCTTGTCTTCTTACAGGTTTAGCTTTGAGTCAATTTTGTTCTTGATGTCACCAATCTTATCCTCAAAGTCATGAATGGTTTCTAGAATAGTCACAGTTTGAAAAAGGAGGAGAGGGGAAGAGATGAAAAGAGGAAAACAAAAAGAAAAAAGGGAGAATGGGAGTTAGGGAAGAGAAAAAAGAGAAGATGTGTGAGGATCTATATGCCCCAGGTGCCGGCTTTACCTCTGCTCTTTCTTCCCAACTCCAACTTCTGCCCTCCAAGCTCACTGAGCTACTAGAGCAAGCCAGGGGATGGAGGTTAGATTTGGTCGAGGCTGAGTCCATCCATTGTCCCTACTTTGGAAAGAGGACAAGAGGCAGAAAGAGGATAGGAACAGACAGGCTATTTCTATCAGAGAGAAACTAGAAAGACTGGGGGTTAGACTCAAGGGGCCATCAGTAGCAGACAATAACAGAAGTGTGGGTCTAGATGAGGAATTGGAGGTATTTGAGAACACAAACTAAAGGAAGTTTTCCTGCCAAGGGCATTGGTTTTTCTAATCTCATGAGGAGGGGCAGAGATGGAGGTTTGTCTTGAGAGAGGTATGCAGATGATTCTGTTGGGGCTCAGAGGCCTCACATGTGGACACACTCATCTTCACCCTTGTGTTTCAGATTTTCAATTTTTTGTTGTGCTCTGTTTTTTATTTCCTTCAAATATTCTGTTCCCTCCTGGCCTTTTTCTAGTATGGATCCTAATTCAGATCAGGATAGGTCCATCAAAAAGAAAAGATGCTTCATTTTGTAGGAGAGTTACTCCTCCCTTCCCCCAGGTGTACAACTCCCCCACACTCTGGGAACTGTGTTTCGGCTTGAGATCCTGCCGTTTTATGGGTCAGAATTCAAGACCCTCCCATTAACACTTACCCAGAAGGCTAGATTTCTGTTTCCTTGAGTGCTCTGGCATCTTTTTTTATTAATTAAATTTTGTTGACAAGGTGTTGTGCAAAAGGGGTACAGTTACATAATAAGCAGTGATATCTTACACCCTCATTTTTCTTTCCCTTCCCTAGATCAGGTAGGCATGTATACAATACCCAGTGTACCAAAATCATATACAGTAGCCAGGTAGTGTACGCCAAAGGAAATTCACCTAGAACTTTAAATGTAACGTCAACAATAGAATCCTCCGGTGTCCTTCTCTTGGAGTTGTTTTTGCTTATCCTCGTCTTATATGATCATATGTACATAGCTGTTGAGCTATTGGGATCCACTGATAGGTCTATTCTAGACCTAAAAAGGTCTAAACATAAAAAGGTCTTGTTGTGCCAAGTCGTGAGACGGCCACCAAGAAGGCCACCAAGACTCAGACGTTCCGAAATGCAAAAGCAAGGCAAGGCTTTATTCAAGCGAGCTGCAACTCGGGCCTCATCCTACCCACCGACACAGCGGAGGTTAGGAGGGAGCCCCGAGCTGTGATTACACAGGGCTTATAAAGGCAAAAAACAAAGTTACAACAATCAGGTGTTCAAGCAAGATTAGGACACAGGTACAAATCTGATTGGCTCAGGGATCGAGGCATTCTGGGGGCAGTCAGAGTTAAGCATTCCCAGCGGTTAGAGTTCTAGACCGACTGGGCCCTAATGGGCTTGTCCTGGGTTTGCTCACAGGGCCTGCTTATCTCAGGTTCACGTGGTAAAGTGGGGTTCACGTGGTAAAGTGGGGCCTGACTTCAAAGTCTGGCACTTCATTTTCCCCTTTTTCTCTTTGGTACCTTGGGAGTCAATCATGGCTCCATTCTGTCCATTTCAATGGCTTGCATGTCTAGGGGATGATATAAAGATAAGGCATGGGCCAGTAGGGCCCAAATATTAACCAAAAAAAACTCTGGTCCCTTGGTTTTAAAGGGGGGCTGATGGGTAAAGATCATCCATCTTCTGTAGATTCTTCAGGCTGACTGAGGGACGTTGACCTTACCTAGCCAGGAACATATACTTTACCAAGGGACTGCAGGATCAGATGTCCATTAGGAGCTTTACTCCAAACTGGCAATTATACCCGTATTCCTGAGCAAGCCCAAAACTACCAATGCCTTCTTGCTTGCATGGGACTTTACAGGACTCCTGCTAGTTGCTAAAATAAGGGGGTCACCCCACTTTGAAGTGAGCTGCCAAAATAACATCAACATTAGCCAGGGTAGCAAGGAAAGAAGGCAAAAAGAAAATTATAACAAAATTCAGTCTAACTTTCTTGAGGCGAAGATGAAGCGGCTGAGTCGGGTGCTTGGAGACCTTCCATATTCCACCACGGTAGTCGTCGTTCAGGGCAAAGGGGGCAGCTAGCCTGGCGTGGCGATGCCATCTACCTTGAGGGCAGTGGGAGTAGTCAGTAGCACTACATAGGGTCCCTTCCACCGTGGTTCTAAGGATTTGGGGTTATGCCTCCGGACGAACACCCAGTCCCCTGGTTTTTGAGACGAAGGCTGGTCCGTTGTCCGACCCAATGGTGGATGGGAACCATACCTGGGTAGGATTTCTTCCAGGATCTTCTTAGCCACTACATTCGCGGTCTCATGCTTTGTTGGATAGGCTTCAACCCATCCTGAAAAGGTGTCTACAAAAACTAGCAAATATTTGTATCCAAATTTTCCAGGTTTAACTCTACTTCCCAATACACACCTGGCCTATCCCCACAGAGGTGAGCTCCTTTAGTAATTTGTTGATTGGGGGCATTGGTGAGCTGACAGGCCTTGCAATTTTTAACAATATCTTCAACAAGTTTATCTCCTTGTCTAATTTTCACTTTGGAGTGTCGGAGCAAGTCCTGCATTCTTCGGGTTCCCATGTGAGAAGCTCGGTGGATTCTCTTAAGGATCCTGTTACCCAGCCCTTGTGGCAAGATAAGTTTCCCTTCACAAGTTTTCCACTAGTCATTGTTTCCTTCTCTGTTCGGGGTTTTGTGGGCCATCAGATTTTTCTTTATCCACTCCAAGTCTTCTTGGGAATACTGGGGCACAGGAGGCAAAGCTCGTGGCTCTGGGTCTAGTAAAGTCAATACTTCTCTGGGCTGAAGGGCTGCTTCCTTAGCTGCCTGGTTGGCCAGATTACTCCCTCTAGTCACCGAATCAACTCCCTTTTGATGACCTGGGCAGTGCATAATGGCAATCTTTGCTGGTTCCCATAGGGCCCAGATAAGGCTTAAAATCTCCTACTTGTTTCATATGGCCCTTCCTTCGGCTGTCAGTAGCCCCCTCTCTTGGTATTCATGTCAAGTAGGCCTAAGGCAGGGGCTTCCAGAAGGCTTTTCTAGATTGCCTCAAAGGCTTTTTGCATCTGCTCAGTCCAATGAAATTCTGCGAGATTTTTGGTGGCTTCATATAGAAGCTTGGCCATCTCAGAGAACCCAGGTATCCACAGCCAGCAAAAGCCTGCTGTTCCCAGGAACTCTGACTTGTCTGGCTGACTTAGGCACAGGGATTTTCAGCACAGTCTCTTTACATGCATCTGACAGCCAATGCTTGTCCTCTTTTAATATGAAGCCCAGATAGGTGACTTCAGGTTTACAAATTTGTGCCTTTTAACATTCTAGTTTGTAAAAGCTTTTTTCTGACTGGCTGGGGAACTGATCTCTGATGACCTAAAAAAAATTACCTTTGCAGGCCTTTAACAGATCTCAATAAAGACACAATCTCAGGTCTACAAGCTTTCTTTCCTGAACAGATGTATCAGCTTAAAATTCTCACTGCCAGTCAGAGCTTTGAGTAGATGTGGGGGTTGGGATTTTAAACTATCCTCTCATTTGACAAACTTACCCTACTACCCACTATCACAGATGACTGGCAAGTTCTTGCCCAGTAGACAGACATGGGCATTGGAAAGGCATGCTTATGAACTATTCTTCTAGGACTTCCCGGCTTTGATTAACTTTTGAAAGGCCAAACAGGAGTGACTCTAGGATCTGACACCATCTCTGCCATCCAAGCAGTGGCTTACTGACTCTGGATGCTCCATCACTTGTCCCAGGAGGAGTGACTTTCCACTGGACTTGGACTCAGGGCCTGAGCACTGTCCCCCAGCTCTCCAGCTCCGTTCCCAGCACTCTGCTGGCTGATTAGAGACAAGTCTCTCACAGGGACCTTTCTCTGCCTGGGCTGGCTTTGAACTGCAGATTTCAGATCAGTGAGTCTTACAAGAGGCCACTTTACTCCAATTAAAGGCCAAACAGGGTGGTCCACACAGAAGTAGTTTTTAAGCATGCTCTTACCTGGAACTTATTAAGGGCCAGTATTAGATCTTGACAAACTTGTAGGAATCACCTGTGCTTCTCTGTGGGCCTGCTGGAAACTGTTACAAAAAAAACACACCAAAAAAAAAAAAAAAACCCTACAAAGAAGCTGGAATGGCAATTAAACATTTTGGTAGCCATAATTCTCCTTTTCTCACTTTGCAATAATTATTTAGGACAATTTTACTTCCAATTTCTTATCTAGAAATGTATTCTTGATTTCCAAAGCCTTTTTACTAACCCAACACTTTAGCTTTTATCTGCATTGGAAAAACTGAAGCTCACAGGCATTCTGAAACCAGGTGCTGCCCTTTGCCTATGGGCTGCTTGTTTCAACAGAGCCTCTTTTTTTTTCAGTCCCAGTTACTGCATGGTATGAAGACCTTTGAATTTTTCCTTAATGCAAGAATTACAATTACAGAATTAGAAATACTTATCCATTCAGCTTTCCAATATATTAACATTAACAATATATTAACATCCAATATATTAACATCCAATATATATATTAATATATAGAAACATTGGCCCATTTTGCTATTTCTTCCTCCATACATAGAGTAGAGTTTACTTCTATCCCCATCAGTTTAATATATATCCTTTTAAATCCAAATTTCTGACACTTAGCTCTAATTTTTTTAACTATAGTTCCTCTTTAATGCAATGCAATAATCCTTTAAAGCATTTAGTAATGCCCAAACTTGATGACCATTTGAATTTAAACTTAAACTCACTCAATTTTACATCATACTAACATGTTCACACTCACATACATATTCAAAAGATCTTAAAGCACGCAGAATAAGCATCGGCCGTACATTTTCCAGCGGCAAGAGGTATCTTACTCCTGCAACACCCAAATTTTAAGACAAAACCTTTAATATATGATTTTAGCATTCTCCAGCCTCATTTTCCAGGGCTTGATAGTCTTAGTAAAACATTTTTAGTCTGCTTAAGAAGGCTGGGTGGGGGTCCCCCCAGAGTTTTTTTTTTGCGGACACTCACACTGATTGTGAGCTGCCGCCTGTACATCTCATGCAGGTTTGACACAAAAGAGACTGTTAGACTTACAAACACAGACAACAGTGCTGCACGGTAGGGTCACTCCCCACTGCCTGCGGGTGGCTTGGGCTGGCCCCGTGTCTGCCCCTGTCAGTGGCGGCTGTGGGTCAGGACTCGGGGGCCGACACCTCCGTGCCCTGTGCTGCCAGCGCCAGGACTGGTCGGGACCCTCCAAAGCAGAGGACACAGCTGAAACATTTTAAGAAAGGCCGAACCCAAGCTGGAGTGTCCCTGTCAACTAGTTCCCTCCAGGTGTCTATATAAGGAATCTGGTCTAGATAGCCTAAATGAGGGGGCGTCGATTCAAAGCCCCTCAGGTGGCCAATTAGCCTCAAGGGTGGGCCATTTTGACTTGCACAGGGTGATTTTCCTCCTTACAGGCCACACCTCGGTTCTGAGCTATCTCCTTGACCTCCCTCCAGTGAGCTAGGGTCAAATCTAGGGGGCTAGATGGAGGTCCCCCAGATAGAACGTTACCCATAGCTCTGATCAGATGTTTAGTTCAAAAGGCTACCAAAAAAAAAGCAATACAACACACAGGCCTGAGAATAAGAAAAGAGTTGGAGATCTCTTAAGTTGGCCCACAAGCCTCAGGAGGAGACCTAAGTTGGCCCAACCTCCCGCAAGGGTGCAGGAGGAGTGGACCCGAGTGGACTCAGTAGTGGTGGAGAATCTGGGGGTCCCCCAGTCTCCCACGGGATTGTCAAGTAAGCACATCCGCTTCGACAACCCCTTAAAGAACCCCTTTAAGAAATAAGCAAAAGCAAAACAGACAAATAGACAAATTACAGGACAAGACAAACAAATGAACAGCGCTGTTTCCTTACCTTCGGAGTCTGGGGTCTCGGGGGTCTCTGGGGCTATCCCAGACAAAACCCCAAATGTTGTGCCAGGTCGCGAGACGACCACCAAGAAGGCCACCGAGACTCTGACGTTCCAAAATGCAAAAGCAAGGCAAGGCTTTATTTAAGCAAGCTACAACTCGGGCCTCGTCCTACTCACCAACACAGCGGAGGTTATGAGGAAGCCCCAAGCTACGACTGCACAGGGCTTATAAAGGCAAAAAACAAAGTTACAACAATCAGGTGTTCAAGCAAGCAAGATTAGGACACAGGTACAAATCTGATTGGCTCAGGGTTCGAGGCATTCTAGGGGTGGTCAGAGTTAAGCATTCCCAGCGGTTCGAGTTCTAGACCGACTAGGCCCTAATGGGCTTGTCCTGGGTCTGCTCACAGGGCCTGCTTATCTCAGGTTCACGTGGTAAAGTGGGACCTGACTTCAAAGTCTGGCACTTCAGAAGATAATGGAGTTAGACAGGAGTCGAAAGTTTAGAGCTGATAGTTGAAGCCCTTGAAGCCTGATTCTTAGCTCCAACTTTCCTTCTAGGTATAATTCAATTTTTGAAAACATTTGCGAAGGTGCTCAAAACCTCTTTTCTGAATCTTAAAAGTTGAAAAGAATGAGGGACTCAGCCAGAGCTATTAAATGGAGTGCATCAAAGTCAGTGTGTGCCTGTTCTCTGTGGGGAAGACACCAGAAGAGAATGGGGGGAGGGGAGCAGAAGAGCCCAGTTGAGAGCACACAATGCCCCTGGTGTCCAGGCCCAGGTCCTTAGCCAATCCCAGCTTAGCCACAGGGCTGAGCCTCTCTCGAGCCCTTTTATTCACACCTAACTATGGCCATATACACTGAGTTCCTGTGCCTCAGTGCCACTGTGCTTCTCACCCACCTCCTTCTCTTCACATGCAGCAACTGGTGACATTTGAGCCCTTCCAAAAATTAAGCCACACTCCACAGAACTGGGACTCATCATCACTAAGACAGTCCAAAGCCTGAACCTTGGCTCTGTATGTACTTGCTAGTACTTTGATTAGAAACCCATGTCTCCTGCCTTCTGTTCATATATTTTACTCTAGGCCAAAGTACAAAGGCTAATTAGGACAGATAGTAAATTAATGAGCCAGTAGTCAACTAGTACTACACACACACACACACACACACACACACACACACACACACACACACACACACACACACACACGCTGTCACTTAAGTCCATTAGAATGATCATTGTGAGGTAAGATGTAAAATCTGCCCATGACAGTGTTCAGTCATTCACTCCCAAATGACTAAAATCTCTCCAAGGACTCCAGTCACCCCCTCTACCTGCATTTCTCCTTGCCCATCTCACATCCCATAATCCTACCTCATACACTGGTGAGCCAGGGAAGAGCAATCTGATCCCAGGATGGGCAGAGAGTCTCTCTGCCCTGTCCCTGACTTACTTGATTCTAGATTATTCTTCCTCCCACCCTATATTATTCCCTCCTCTTCTATTCTGGGTGTGGGGAACTTTTGAGCCAGGTGCTGTTTCAAGTGAATGAAGAAATACCTCTCCCTAAGCCCCTCCATGCGTGTCCTCCATGACCAATGCAAAGAAAGTAGGAAGGGCTTCAGGATGAGCACAGAGCACAGTCAACACTGAGCAAACTGGATATTTCATACTGGAGTAGATATTAGCCTCTCATGGGTTGGGTTTGATCCTCTAAAAAGACATGTTAAAGGCTGGATGGGGTGGCTCACATCTGAGATCCTTACTATTCAGGATGCAAAGATCAGGAAGATTGGGGTTCTAGGCCAGCCCAGGCAAAAAGTTATCTTAAAATCCCATCTTAAAAAAAAATCTTAGTGTAGTGGTATGTCTCTGTGATCCTAGAAACTCAGGAGAAGTAGAAGGATTGAGATCTAGACCAACCAAACCAAGACCTTGAAAAAGAGTAAAAAAAGGTTTAGAGGCAGGGCTCAAGTGGCAAAGCACCTATCTACCATGTGCAAGGCCCTAAGTTAAAACCCCAACACTGCCAAAGAAAAGAAAAGAAATGTGTGTACATGTTTTCGTGTGACTATCTTTAGCATGGTGCTTAAACTGCTGTCATACAGTTAGTATGTAAAAGCTGCTGTCACTTTGGAAGAAAAAAAAAGTCACTTATCTTGAGCAGGTCTAACTAGAATGAGAGCATTCAGGAATTAATTCTAATGCTCAGATTAAAGGGAAAATGGGTCATTTTGAACTAAGGCAGCAAAAGGGACCTAGGAATTCAGTTATTTGAAAAATTATCTGTTTCATCCTGTCATATGGGGGTGTATAATTTGGGTTCAACTCACACAATATTTGGTTCAATTAAAATATGTTCAGCTGGGAATGCGGCTCAGTGGTAGAGTGCTTGCCTAGCATACATGAAGCCCTGGGTTCGAATCCTCAGTACCACATATATAGAAAAGGCCAGAATTGGCCCTGTGACTCAAGTGGTAGAGCTAGAGCACTACCTTGAGCATAAGAAGCTCAGGGACAGTGCCCAGACCCTGAGTTCAAGCCCCAGAACTGGCAAAAAAAAAAAAAAAAAAAGATGTTCTATTAAAATATGTACAATTGGGCTGGGGATATAGCCTAGTGGCAAGAGTGCCTGCCTCGGATACACGAGGCCCTAGGTTCGATTCCCCAACACCACATATACAGAAAACGGCCAGAAGCGGCGCTGTGGCTCAAGTGGCAGAGTGCTAGCCTTGAGTGGGAAGAAGCCAGGGACAGTGCTCAGGCCCTGAGTCCAAGGCCCAGGACTGGCCAAAAAAAAAAAAAAAAAAAAAGTACAATTTCTATTGTATAGGTTACCAGTTTAAGATTGTTTTTCTCCTGGCTTTCTGTTTACATAGGAGGTTAGTAAAGTTTTTATTCTAAGAAAAGAAAAAGTATTTTATTTTATTGGAAAATACTATTTTGTCTAAATTCATAATTTTGTGAAAGTTCTTTCAAAATGCAAATTAGAAAGAAGAAACAAAGAAGAATCAACAAGTAGGAAAAATATAAGAAGGATATTGGGAATATGTTTTTGAAGAAGCAAGTTAAAGGGAAAAGAGAACACTTTTAAATAGAGAATGGAATTTGTAGAGTACGTTTTGTCCTAAAGATTTTCCCAAAATGGAAAAAAAGCACGATAGAGCAAAAAAGCAGAAGTCTCATAAACAAGTCACAAAGTATATGAGATCTTTAAAAATAAAAAAGATAGATATTACAAAAGTTTATGTTATGCGATTAAGTTGGTTTTCAGAAAAAATTCTAGAACAAATTTCTAAAGGTCAAAATGTAGTGTGCTCAATGTATAACCAACACCTAATACTTTATGTCTTTAAAAAAATCTATTTTGCTCTTAGTAACATTTGAAGAAAAATCCTAACTTAAGGGTAGATTTTGTTGAACTTTTGGTTACTGGGAAATTGAACCTTATTTAAATCAGAGTTCATCAAAGTATGTCACAGTCTTTTAAATGACCTCCATTATAAAGTGGTTAAACATTACTAATAGAGATTCTAATATAGTGTCCCATATGTCTGTGACATATAGAGCTACATGGCTAACCTTTGTCTAAACCTTGTTCATGGTGCTAACCTTTGCATTTGTTCCTAACTATATCAAGGAAGATTTAATGGTGCTATAATGTTGTCAATCCTACAATCTTGTATGCTATAGAAACAGCTAGACTAACCTGTTGATTACTAAAGCATTTTTCAAAACTTTAACCATGACTATCCTAAGTCTTCTGTAATTAAAGGTCTTCTTCCTCCTCCTTTTCTTCCTCCTTTTCCTCCTTTTTCCTAGTTAAGTTTTAGAGATGGAATGTCATGAGCATTGCTAACTGGTTAGAGCAATGAAGCACTACCCTCTGGATCTCAATATCCTGAGGAACTAGACATCTAAGCATGAGCCACCAGCACCCAACTTCATTAGTTTTGATCTGGAGCACTTGTAGTCAGTCCTATTGAAAATAACTCTTACTTGTCAAACAAATTAGAGTTATTTTAATTCAATAGACTCCAACTAAGCCCAACCTAGGAACTGTTTCTTCTAAACCTCTTCATCTCTGAAATTCAGACAAAAGGGATCTTCTAGGTACTGACTGTCAACTAACCTGTCTGTCACTCCTCTCCTACCTGGAATCAAATCAGACCAAAGGGGACTTCTCATCCCAGCCATGAAGACAGATCTACCAGAATGAACCTTATCTCAGAAAAGGGATCTGTTCAGACAAAAGGGAAAATTATCAAAACCCAAATGGAGCCACTTGTGCCAGCCCTTCCAAAGGTAAAGCCAAGAGATTTAAAACAAATGTGCATAAGCACACTTAGCTCATGCCCGTAACTATCTACCCTCCACAGCAGACACTCAAGTAACATTAGCTGGATATTGAATGTATTTTCCACTTCCACTCACCTCTCCATTCCAGCCTCTCTATTCTCAAAAACAAAAAATCATATTTTACATGGGTATTGCCTCTTCACCAAATAGGCAAGTCTTTAGGAGCACATCCATATGGAACTTGGTCAGTATACCTAACACCCAGCAGGTTGCAGATGGTAAATAAACTGTGTATTGAATAAAAGAGACTCATATGGGCATAGTCCACTCAGGCCTGGCCCACACACACAAACTGCCTGAGACAACCCACAAACTCCAGCTCTACACCCCTCAGAAGGAAGAAACCGCAGACCATCTCCCATCCACAAGTGGCTGCCTTGAGTCAAAAAGTGATGACAACTCACTCTGAGAAAGGAAAAACAAATTCTCCAGAAACACTTTCAGGTTCCGTATTCTAAATAAATCCCATCCCATCCGTAATGAAATCTCTCTCAACCGCAGGGACCAGAGTAGCCCAGAGTACCTACCACAAACAAGAGGAAGATGGTGCCCCCTTGTGGTGGGGCTTGTAGATTATACTATGTTATTTTATTGTGACCTTAGAGTCAACTCACATCTGTATCAGATGAAAAACTAAGAGCAGTCTTTCACCTTCCATATCACTCCAAATCTCAGAAATGACCAAAAAAAGCTTGCTTAGTGAAAAACAGGCTTATGTCTAGCCTTACCATTGTTTCCCTGCTCCTTGAGACTGTAGACATTCAGATATGGATGGTATTAAATGCTACCCATCTTAATAGAAAAAGCACAAGTATAAGGAGAAGTGTCTACTCACCTCATGTCTCCAAAACTGATTGATTAAAACAAGAAAAATAAAACCACATACATAAATGCCAACTTAGATTGAAAACAGAAAGCATTTATTAGCCACTTTTCTACAAAGTGGTTCTGCCAGAGCCAGTGGAACTGGCACCAAACTGAGCAAGAATGCTGACACAGGGTCCCATACTGACCCATCACAGGCGGAGTCAGCAAGACACAAAGCACACAGGCAGCCAGAGGAGCAAAAAACAAGGACACCTTGTTCATAACCAGATCCAGAACATGGAATACTAACGCTCCCAATAAGAAGAACTGAACACATGGAACAGGAAGGCATAACTGAATAAAATGTTCTTTACAAAGAAAATAAAACTTGAATCTGCTGGGGAGAGGAGGGAGATGGGGTGGTTTAATGGGGATAGAGTTTCAATTTTATGAGAACAAGAAAGTTCTGGGGACTAATTGCATAACAAAATGAATCTATTTAACCGTGTTGATCCAGACAATTTGTAACCACTGTGATGGTAAGTTTTATTTGAATGTGTTTTACCACCATGATATTTTTTAACTTGAGTTTGGAAGGAAAAAAAATCACTGGAATCTACAGATTGAAATGAAGAACTGATTCCAAAAGACCAATTTTGAGAACTGGCCAATTAGAATTCCTTATTTTCAAAGGTAAAGAATCCTTGTTAGACAGTAGTTCAGGCCAATAATCCTAGCTACTCAGGGCTTAGACCTAAAGTATCCCATTTCAAAGCCAGCTTGGGGAGAAAAGTTTATGAGATTCCATCTCCAATGAATGAATAAAATCTGTGCTGGAGACATGACTCAAGTAGTAAAGTTCCAGAAAAAAAAAGTACCAGAAAAAAAAAAAAAAAACGGAGGGAGGAAGAGTGGGGCAGAGATGAGGAGGAGGAGGAGGAGGGGGAGGAGGAGGAGGAGGAGGAGGAGGAGGAGGAGGAGGAGGAGGAGGAGGAGGAGGAGGAGGAGGAGGAGGAGGAGGAGCGGGAGGAGGAGGAGGAGCGGGAGGAGGAGGAGAGGGAGGAGGAGGAGGAGGATAATCCTTTGGCACATGTCCATAATCCCAGCTACTTAGGGAACAGAGACAGTAAAAATGGCGTGTTCAAGGTGTGCCCAGGCAACAGGCAAACTAGTTAGACAAAAGGAATGGGAATGTAGCTGGAGGAATAGAGTACTTGGCATGAGGCCCTGAATTCAATTGAAAGAAAGAAAGAAGGAAAGAAAGACTGAAAGAAAAAGAAAGAGAGAGAGAGAGAGAAAGAAAGAAAGAAAGAAAGAAAGAAAGAAAGAAAGAAAGAAAGAAAGAAAGAAAGAAAGAAAGAAAGAAAGAAAGAAAGAGAGAGAGAGAGAGACGGGGAGGGAGGGAGGGAGGGAGGGACGGACGGAGGGAGGGAGGGAAGAAAAGCGGAGAGAAAAAAGAATCCTTTGTAGGCTGGTGGAAAAGAGGGAAGGTGAAGAGGAGACTAAAAATAGCACCAATTTGTGCCTTCACAACAATAGATTCTCCTAGTGGTTCTTAAAGCAAAACCCAACTATTAAAGAATGATTAAAAGATACATCAAGCACAAAACAAATGCTCTGTGTTGTCTCCCTGCTGTGCTGATTATATCTGTGCCTCCTGCATAACTCAGTAGAGAAGCTGGCCGG
Organism: Perognathus longimembris pacificus; assembly: GCF_023159225.1. Lineage (NCBI taxonomy): Eukaryota > Metazoa > Chordata > Mammalia > Rodentia > Heteromyidae > Perognathus > Perognathus longimembris. Next base: position 48,326,814 of record NC_063161.1, read on the forward strand.
TCAGAAGCAAGCACAATGGCCCTGCAGGGGAAGGGAAAGCTGGAATAGGAGATTGCTACTAGAGGTGAGGAGGTTGTCTACCAGGATGGAAGGGAAGAAGGGACCTAGTAGGGGGTATCTGAGCCTGGGCAGGATGAGAAGGGCACACCTGTGAGTTCAAACAAGCGTCTTCATGATGGAGGGCACCTGAGCCTGAACTCTAATGTTGAATTGGAATTGGAAATAATGGAGAATTCATGGTCTTCCATATGCATAAGCAGCTACATACAGAAGATGCATAAATAAAAATGCATATAGATGCAAAGGTGTATTGTCTGTGCATACACACGCCTATATAAATATGTATATACATTTTCTAGCTTGACAACTGGGGAGCAGGTCACTGGGGGCAATGGCATTGAAGAGCATGAATACACAGAGTCATGTCTTCATTTCCAAATACCATAAAGGGAACAAAGGCCTTGAAGAAATGACTGACACCTGAACTAGAGCAGAGAAAAGCTTATGATGATCCTGGGGTGCCTTCCAGTACCACAAAATAAGAAGATACTCAAATAATGATAGAGACATACCCAAATTAGACAGACGAGATAGGCACCAGTGCTCACACCTGTAATCCTAGCTACTCAGGAAACTAAGCTCTGAGGATCACCATTTGAAGCCAGCTAGGGCAAGGAAAGACTGTGAGAATCTCATCTCCAATTAGCCACAAAAACAAAATCCAAAAGCAGACCTGTGGTCCAAATGGTAGAGCACTAGCCTTGGGCAAAAAAAAAAAAAAAAGCTCAGGGACAGCACCCAGTCCCTGAGTTCAAGCCCCAGACCAGCACCAAGAAAGAGGAGGAGGGGGCTGGGAATATGGCCTAGTGGCAAGAGTGCTTGACTCGTATACATGAAGCCCTGGGTTCAATTCCCCAGCACCACATATAGAGAAAACAGCCAGACATGGTGCTGTGGCTCAAGTGGCAGAGTGCTAGCCTTGAGCAAAAAGAATCCAGGGACAGTGCTCAGGCCCTGAGTCCAAGGCCCAGGACTGGCAAAAAAAAAAAAAAAAAAGGAGGAGGAGGAGGAGGAGGAAAAGCTAAGAAAAAGGTCAGCTTTGTCCTAATATTAGTTAATTGTCCTGGGTTAGCTAAAGAAAAAGATTACAATAAATGAACAATACAAGCAAGATTGAAACACATTGAATAAGCAGGCAGCCATAAGTCCATGCTCATGCAAATGAGCCAATAAATAGATATATAGAAGGAACTCCTTAGAGTGGAATGGCAGCTAATGAATGTAGAGAGAATGATTAAACTAGAAAATCACTTTGGACAACTATCATAGTAGTAATTAATTCAGCCAAGAAATATCCATATGCGTTCAAACTAATTGGTGGGTTTTTTGATGAGAAAAGGCTAGATAGTCCCAGAGTGACTTCCCACAAAATAATTATCAATTATGAAGAAGAAAAAGAGCAACTTCTCAGTGGAGAAACCTGGCAAAGATAATTACTTCAGTCAGTGATCAAAACTAACACCATAGGGGGCTGGGGATATGGCCTAGTGGCAAGAGTGCCTGCCTCGGATACACGAGGCCCTAGGTTCGATTCCCCAGCACCACATATACAGAAAACGGCCAGAAGCGGCGCTGTGGCTCAAGTGGCAGAGTGCTAGCCTTGAGCGGGAAGAAGCCAGGGACAGTGCTCAGGCCCTGAGTCCAAGGCCCAGGACTGGCAAAAAAAAAAAAAAAAAAAAAAAAAAAAAAAAAAAAAAAAAAACTAACACCATAGGGGCTGGGGATATAGCCTAGTGGCAAGAGTGCCTGCCTCGGATACACGAGGCCCTAGGTTCGATTCCCCAGCACCACCACATATACAGAAAACGGCCAGAAGCGGCGCTGTGGCTCAAGAGGCAGAGTGCTAGCCTTGAGCGGGAAGAAGCCAGGGACAGTGCTCAGGCCCTGAGTCCAAGGCCCAGGACTGGCCAAAAAAAAAAAAAAAACTAACACCATAATAATGGGAAAAGTTGAAAGTGGGTATCAACTGATAGAACTTAATTTTCAAAAATAGCAATCCTGGGTGTGGGAATATGGCCTAGTGTAGAGTGCCTGCGGAGCATGCATGAAGCCCTGGGTTCAATTCCTCAGCACCACATATATAGAAAAGGCCGGAAGTGGCACTGTGGCTCAAGTGGTAGAGTGCTAGCCCTGAGCAAAAAGAAGCCAGGGACAATGCTCAGGCCCTGAGTTCAAGCCTAGAAATTGCAAAAAAAAAAAAAAAAAAAAATGGCAATTCTGTGACAGCCAGGGGAAAATTGGGAACTGTGACAATTAAGTGCTTTGCATAATACTGGCTGAGATCTTTGGGTTGTAGACATTGTTGGGACAATTGGCAACTTTTGTTCGTTTCCTTGTCAGTCATGGGGCTTGAACTCAGGTTTAGGCACTGTCCCTGAGCTCTTTTGCTCAAGGTTAGTGCTCTAACACTTTGAGCCACAGCTTCACTTCTAGATTTCTGGTGGTTAATTGACGGTAAGAGTCTCACAGACTTTCCTGCCTAGGCTGGCTTTGATTTCAGTCTCCTGAACAGCTAGGATTATGGGCATGAGTCACCAGCACCCTGCAACTGGCAACTTTTAAATGGAGCTTGTGGTTTAGTTAGTAATACAGTATCAACAGTGTAACAAATGTTGGGATTTTAATGGTTACATTGACAGTTAATGAGAATGTTCTGGTTTGTAAGCATTCCATAAAATTTAATAGAAAACAAATCTAACTCAATTTTTTTTTACTTTTCATGGAAATCCAGAGAGTGGGCAATACCCATTGTAGAAGGAAATAAAACAAAATATTGGGTTTTTTTCAGCCAATATTGAACTCATAGTAAATGCAACACCATAACTAAGTCCATACCTTAGACCATCAATACTTTAATGAACTTCAAAATGTAGAAATAATGCACCTGGACTTTCTCCATCATAAGACAAGAATAGGTGAGATTAAACACAGCACTAGGTAATTTAAAAAATGTTTAACCCATATACACATTTACAACACTTTTATTATTCATATCAGGGTTTGAATTCAGGGCCTCCCCATTGCTTATCTTACTAGCACAGTTGGCACTCTACCACTTGAGACACACCTCCACCTTGGCTTTTTGCTGGTTATTTTGGAGATGGAGTCTCCCAGATTTTCTACCTAGGCTAGCTTTGAACTGTGATCCTCTGGATCTTAGCCTTCTGAATAACTAGGGTTTCAGATGTGAGCCGTGCTGGTGTGTGTGATATGTGTGTGTCTGTATGTGTGTATGCACATACACACTCTGGTCTTAGGGCTTGAACTGGGGGCCTGGATGCTGTTCCTGAGCTTCTATTTGCTCAAAGCTAACACTCTAGCACACCACAGCTCCATTTCTGACTTTTTTGGAAGTTTAGAAAAGGTAAGCGTCTCACAGACTTTTCTGCTCCAAGCTGGCTTCAAATCTCAGTCCTCCAGTCTCAGCCTCTTGAGTAGCTAGGATTATAGGCATGTGCCACTGGTGCCAGGCTTGCTGGTTATTTTATGATAAGTTTTAGTGAATTTTTCTGACTAGGCTAGCCTCAAACCACAATCCTTCCACTCTTAGCCTCCAAAATAGGTAGGACTACAGGTATATGCCACTGGCACCAGGCTCAACTTTGTAACCCTCTTAAACAACTCCCAATTCAAAGAGAAAAGCAAAAACAAAATTACTGGGGCTGGGGATATAGCCTAGTGGCAAGAGTGCCTGCCTCGGATACACGAGGCCCTAGGTTCGATTCCCCAGCACCACATATACAGAAAACGGCCAGAAGGGGCGCTGCGGCTCAAGTGGCAGAGTGCTAGCCTTGAGCGGGAAGAAGCCAGGGACAGTGCTCAGGCCCTGAGTCCAAGGCCCAGGACTGGCCAAAAAAAAAAAAAAAAAAAAAAAAAAAAAAAAAAATTACTGAGTATCTAGAATACAACATTTTAAAAATCTATGCAGTATAGCTAAAACAGTGTTGCAGGAAATCTCAACGTGTTAAATATTTACATTAGGCAAAGAATCTTCTTTCTTTCTTGAGCTGGCACCAGTTTTGAACTCAGGGTGCAGTTTCTTCTGTCACAACTGGTGCTCTACCACTTGGGCTACACCTCTAGTATTTTGCTGGTTAATTGGAGATAAGAGTCTCGTAGGTTTATTTTTTCCTGCTGGAGGGGGCTTCAAACCTCAATCCCCAAATCTCAGCTTCTTGAGTAGCAAAGATTGCCGGTATGTGCCACCAACACTCAGCAAAGGAAAGATTTTTAATATAGTTTTAGTTTTTATTATTATGGTGTTATACAGAGAGGGAACCATTTTATAAGTCAACTAGTGACTGTAACTGAGTGCTTATTTTTTGGACAATGTTACGCCTTCCTTTGCTTTCCCCCAGTTAGGAAACATTTAAAAAAAAAAACCATTAAGCACAAAAATAACTAATGAGTGAATTAAATTTAATGAAAAACTGAAAGAAGAAATTAGTAAAAGCAGAAGTTAATTAAGCAGAAAACTATAGAACCTAAACTTAAATTATCCAAGAGCTAATTACTTAGGGAGGAATAGATAAACCATTATCTCTAACTTAACCAAAGAGACAGAGACAGAGATACAGCAACAGAGACAGTCAGAGAGACCATGAGAGGAAGCAGAATGAGGATATTGCAGAGAACGGATCCCTGAGCCACCTGCCTCCGGACCCTGGACCCACTCCGATGGACCATGGCCCTTCAGTCTTCGCAGACCTGACACAAAGCATCCAATGGCCTAGGACATATATGGGATGCTTCAGAGGGGCTTTTAGAGGGCAGAAGACTGTTTCCAGCTCTGGGGTTGACTGAATGATCAGACCATGAGGCAGGCCCATAACTCTCAGAGTAGCCGGTCCACCTAGCTGTCACCCATGGGTGTCTCCCCTCCCTAGGTGCTGCTGGGGTGGTGGGGCGGGGTGGGGGGTGCTCTGTGTGGGATCCTGAGCCTCCAGCGCATGTAAGCAACGTTCTAAAGAACTCTTCCCCTCCCCCACTCCACCCCACAGTGTTTTCACAGACTATCCAGGTTAAGCCCACACTGGCTCACAACTTCCTGCAGTGGAACCAGCTAGGACTGCAATGAACTCTCAGCAAGGAACTAAAGGAAGAACCTGCTAGAAACAAGATCAAAGCTGCTCTCCGGCCTCATCAGTTAATAATCTGTGGAAGCGGCATCTCCCTGCTTGTTAACCCTTGTGAACCTCCATCCATCCCAGGTCTCTAATGTGGACCTGTTTCTCACAGGCTCCCTGGCAGTGGCTTCATTCTCCTCCCTGTTCTAGCTCCAGGCTTCCTCACTGCTCCTGAGGAGGAGAAGAGCCATGGGAAGCATTTGGAGGCAGAAACACAGATTTCCCAGGAAATCTGGGAAACCACAGGTCTGTGGTCCCCACTCTGGAATAAAGAAGGATGCCCAGAATAAAGAAGGATGAGGCATAACAGGGAGAGTATGAGAATCAGAGTCAAATCAGCTCAGGATTCAAATTCCATCTGTGCCAGTGGGCATCGGTGCTATCTCTGAACCTTCATTTTCCCAGTGGGTCAGAAGCTACCAGCACTGCCCTGGACATTTTTGTGAGAGTTAAATAATCATGTGTCTGGCTCAAAATCAGATCTCAAAAAGTGTTCTTCCTTTTCTGTCCAGCATCACCTGATCACCTGCCCCAGCCCCCTCCCCCATCTCTAACAGACAGACTGTGACTCCCAAAACCTTTGCCAGAAAAGAAGCCTGAGCTTAAAAGCCATTCTGTCAGCCTGAGGGTGTGATGTTCTCAAAACCTATGCTAGTGTATCACGCCTGTCATCCTAGCTACTCAGCAAGCTGAGATCTAAGGATCAAGGTTCGAAGCCAGACCAAGCAAGAAAGTCCATAAGACTCTTATCTCAAATGAAATTCCAGAGTCAGAAGTAGAGGTGTCACTCAAGCGGTAGAGCACTGGGTTTGAGCAAAAAAAGCTCAGGAACAGCACCCAGGTCCTGACTCCAAACTACAGGAGCAGCAGAACAAAAATCTTAAAAACACCCTACCCATCACAGTTGCTCTTAATGCTAGTTTTTTTAATGCAGATCCCTGGGCTGAACCCCATATCTACTACACAGACAGAAAAAAAAAAAAAAAAGGTTCATGTAAGTCCCCAGGCTGATTGTGATGTGAGCCTAAGTTTAATGCTGTTTTCAAATGAAAATCTCCCAAGAAGTTTTCCACTACCCACCCACGGGCCTCAGAACCTGGAATAAAATACTAGACATCCTTGGTGAGCTGCCTGGCCCATCCATCCATCCCCTTGCCAAAGAGATTGGGGCCCAGAGATTGGGAGCAACCGGGGCCAGAGCCACAATGTAAGATATAAGCAAAGCTGAACAATGGATGCTAACACCCTGACCAGAAGCATGTCCAGGCGCAATAGGGAATTTCCAGTGTACAGAGTTACATCCAGTGGCAGAGGGAAGGAAGAGAGAGCAGAAACTACCTGAGAAGGCCTCGGGGGAATGGTAGGCAGGGACTGGTGTCGCTGAGTTGTAAGTCCCTCTGGTAGCTCTGCTGAATCACTCATCCTAACCTCAGGCTGCTCTGGACATGGGTCTTGGCATCTCTTTGTTGCATCTCCATGCTGCTGTCTCTCTGACTGCTCCTTCCTGCTTCTTTATACCTCTGATCTGCCTTTCTCTTGGTATCTCTGCCTCAAAATTCACTGAGGGGGACCTCATTGACTTGATTGGAAATGATCCAATATGGAGTACCAGAAATGGGCAACCATCTCCCTCGGGCATCCTCAGAAGCCCCTGGTCTCCTCGCACCAGTGACTCACATCTGTAATCCTGGCTAGTCAAAAGGCTGAGGTCTGAGGATCCCAGTTCAAAGCCAGCCCAGGCAGAAAAAGCTCATGAGACTCTTATCTACAGTTAACTACCAAAAAGCCAGAAGTAGTAGAGCACCAGCCTTGTGTGGAAAAGGCACAGTGACAATGTCCAGGCCCTGAGCTCAAGCTCCAGCATGCTTGCATGCATGCACACACACACACACACACACACACACACACACACACACACACCCCTCTGATTTCCTGTAAGTCCAACCTCCCTCTTTTGCTAACAGATTGGTTTTATTCCCATGTGACTCCTTCCCATGGCTATGTGTTTCAGAGAAGACCAGGAGTAGTCAGGAAAGCTGGGTCTGACCCACGCAGAATACTCTGACTTCTGAGCACCTTGGCAACCTGTTCTCTCAAGAGTCATGGGTGTGACAGACACACTGCCACCTGTCCAGTCTCCCTTGCCCCTACCCCCAAATCCTTAACAAGTACACAAGATGAGGCTGAGCTAAGGTGTAGGAAGCAAAGGGCTCACTAGCTTCTCTACTCCTCTGAGGCCAGGAGGACTTAGAGACACATTTAGCACATAAACCCAGAACACCCAACTAGATGTAATTTTAGATGTCTTTGAGCTATGCTCATATCAAATGCAACATTGAGATATATTGTTATAAAAAATAAACATTGTTTATATGAAATTCATATCTAAGTAGGTGACTTAAGTCCTACTTGGCACCCTTACCTGAGTGGACAAGAAGCAAGACTACCTTGTAAGTTTGGAGATTCAGCACGCTACCTCTATCATACCTGTTAGCAGACATTTAAATACATTCTTTTTTAATTATGTATTTATTGAGGGCCTCTCAGAGGTCTCATGCACACCCATTCACACACACTGTAAGGAAATGTTTTACTGAGCAAGCTTTGAACAAGTAAAATGACTCAAGAAAATGGGTGTTGTGTCTAGCAATTTTGAGGGCTACACAAAATAAACTGAGATTCAGAGGTAAACTACAGACCCTGCCCTCAAAACAGCAAGTGATCAGTAAGACCAATGGATGTCCAAGCATATAATGATGACAGCATGTGATAAATGCTAACCAGTAAACACCATAAGGTCAGGAACCAGGCAATCTTATTATATCTCCATTCTATCTCCAAACTTTGCAAATGATAGGTAATAAATAGTCATGGTTTATGAAGATAAAAACTTGAAGATATAAATAATGCAATGTGAAGCCCACAGAGGCAAGATGATTCATCAGGGAGGAGCAGAGAGAAGCGGGGTCAAGTCTGGAGCATGGGGTGGGAAATAGCAGATGGATGGAAAGAAGGAAGCAGTTCCTGGCAGATGAGTAGTATGAAGCCTGGCCTAGCACTTCAGTGAGGAGGGAGCAACTCACAGAGGTAAGAAGTAAGGTTGGAAAGGTGGAAAGCTGCGGAGTCTAGCCCATGAGTGATGAATAATCATTAAAGACTTGCAAGTAGAGACGTGGCCTGAACTTTCCTCCATCACTAACATGACACAGACGATGGGTCTGTGGGGGAGACAGACTGGAAGTCAGAAAAGGCAGACACACTACTAAAATAGCTCAGCATGGAGAGAATGGTGACTCGGTTGGTGGAAAGCATTTTACATACATTAGGAAATAAGTTTGCAGAAGGGAGGTCCACTATTCAAGGACTCCCTACAAATATCCTCATCTGCCCTACCCCACTTCTAAGTGCCCTGGGCGGTGGGTGGGGAGATGGGTGGTGAGAGGGGACATCGGGGAGGAAGGGAAGGTGGGAGGCAGCCCAAGACAAACTTCCTTCAGTTCATCCTCTTGCCTAAGGAGTGAGCTGTGCTGTAGCAGCTGGGGGACAATTGCCAGCCCCTTGGGGCTCTCCATTCCTAGGGGGGAAAGACTCACAATGGCTGGCACAGCCCTAGGCTTTCTGCCACCTATAGGCAAAACCGTATCCTCGGTAGAACCTGCCATACACAGCAAGCTGCTTCCTGCTGAGGAACGGAGGCTCAGCCTCAGGGTACAGCAGCCCCTGTCTGCCTGGAGATGATCCAGAAGCAGGTTTTGCAGGTCATTGTTCTCAGATCCTGAATGCAGCTGGTTCAAATCCATCCAGATGAGTGAGCTTTATGCTCTTCGCCTTGCCTTTGTGAAGATGAGTTTCTTCAATGAATATTTAAACTCCCTGGGGGGGGGGGGGGGGTTGGGGGGAGAGACCTGGCCTATAGTTGGATTTCCTGTAGCTGCTTTGCTTCTTTATTCCTGAACTTATGGGGAGTTTTATCTGCACTCTACAGAGCAATCTGGCTTTTCCTTGACTCATTCACCCAACTATTATTCCTAGAACTTCAATTATAAGCCAACTACTAGAGAAATGGGGTGGGGGGAGGAATGACAAGGAAAACTGGTATAATCTCATTCATAAATAGAAATTTTATTCTTCTATGGAAGAATAGATATTAATTAAGTGCTCACATGAATAAAAAATAAAATTGGACCCTAATGAGGAGTTAACTCAACTAGTAAGTCATCCCAAAGGCATATGGGATAGAGCCTGAGGCTGGCACACTTTGGCATGCTCAAGGTAGGTGGAAGGCTAGGGGACTTATTTTCCTATTAACTGGTTTTCCAGAAACTCCAATTCCAAAAACTGAATCATTTCAGAATGGGGAAATCTGGCACACTCCAAGGTCCAATCCTGAACCAGTTTCCCATCCTTACCCACAAATAAATAAAGGCTGACTCCCCTACCACTCTAAGCAGCCTCCCCAGGAATAGCTGATCCATCTTCAGCTCCACCATGAAATTCTTCACTGTTCTGTTGCTGGCCAGCCTAGCCACCACCTCTCTCGCCGCACCACATGGTGAGTATGACCTCCTTCCCACATCCCTAAGTCCCCTGGAAGTCACTGAGATGCCAGCTGAAAGACATCAGCAAGGTCAAAGACTTCATAAGGTGCTGTATAGAAAGATGGGAGGGCCTTCAGGATAGAGGCAGAGGGTAATAACATAGAACCCCAGGAATCCTGCAACCCAGAAAGCCAAGACTGGGTCCAGAGGAACCACATTAGACCCATATCAGGGAAGGCTATTGATCAACTATTGGTCAGATCCCTGATGGGATGATCTGGACAACCCAATTCTGATCCAAATTCTGAACCTTCTGCCTCCCCTCTGTACAATGAAGACAAAGAACACCCACATGTGCTGTGCACACACACACACAGGCATGCACACACACACATGCTTCAGTAGCTATTTATTGAGCATGTACATTGCATTAGACAGAGTTCTAGGGACTTAGGATACACGAAGAGATTAGACAGACACCTGAGTCATCATCAAGAGATCAATGAACCACATCTTAAATACATTATATAGTATGTTCGGAATGCTCAGAAGAACAAAAATAAGAGTAAGGGAAGTGAAGAACTGAGGGGATGGGTGGGGGTGGTTTCAGTGGAGGGACTCATTTATGAACTGTCTTGAAACTTCTGAAAATGTTTATCTTTTCCTCTTCAGAGCCAAAAGATGAAGTCCCCACAGAGACTCAACACACACCCCGTAAGTCTCATGCTAGTATTCTTTCATTGGTGATGGTGATGGTCAAGGGCTATCCAGTAAATGACGAATTTTTCATCTGGGGAAGAAGAGGGAAAAGATGTACTTCCTGGTATTTGCCTTTCCTACAGCACTAATTGGCCAAGATGTAAGGGTCAGAAACTATACGCTAGGTAGTCACTGGATGTTGGAGTGAAGACTGCATTCCACACCCAAATGTTAGCAGGCAACGCATTTCAGCTTACCCCAAAGCAAGAAGACTAGAGAGCTCATCTATCACAGGCTTAGCTCCCTCACCAGGAACATTTCAGTGATTATCTGTATGTAGTTTCATCTCAATCTAGCCTCCCCCAATTTACCTAAAGGAAATAAAGGAAAATGGGAACAATGATAATAATTGGAAAAAAAGAAGAACCAATGCCAATTAATTCTATGAACCAGACTATGAGACAGACATGTGCAAAATTTGATCTATAACTAGAAAGGCGGATTTGCTCAGAGAAATGGAATTCCTAATTAATAGCATTTAAAATTATATGTATGTAGCTGGGTGCTGGTGGCTCACACCTGTAATCCTAGATATCAGGAGGCTGCGATCTGAGGATTGCAGTTTGAAGTTAGCCCAGCAAAGTCTGTGAGACTCTTATCTCCAATTGACTACCAAAAAAGCCAGAAGTAGAATGTGCAGCTCAAGTTATAGAGTGCTAGCCTTGAGAGAAAAAAAAAAAAAAGCAAAACCTCAGGGTCAGTGCCCAGGCCCTGAGTTCAAGCCTCAGGACACACACACACACACACACACACACACACACACACACACACACACACACACACTATAGAGAGGTAGATAGATATAAAGATAAAGTGTTTTGAGATTTGAGGATATATTAATTAGGCAGTAACTCAACTCCAGTACCCATTCCACATTATGGGTTATAATCTATCTGGATGTCTGCTTCTCACAGTGAATTCTTTCTCTATACCTCACCCTCTCCATCTCTCCATCTCCTTGGTCACAGCCACCCAGATCACTCAAACTAGCCATTCCAAGAAGGATCACATTTCCAATGAGGACCATTCTAAGGAGCCTTTCATCTTCAGAGAAGAGCTGATTTCTGAAGAGACTGTGGTAATCCAATCCACCAGACCACACAGTCAAAAGGCCCAGCAGCAGCAAGAGGACAAATCCCAAAATGCTGAACATCCATCAGAAAAGATCACAGAATTCATTTCCAGGCCTGGTACGAGCCTAGGAACAGGGGGAAGTAGCTGGGCAGGAATTAAGCAGAAAGGGCAGGAGCAGAAAACAACTTGGGTAAAGATAAGGTAGGGTTAGAAAGAAAGAGGAAGCCATAGGGGAACAAAATTAAATGTAAATGAGATCTGAAGATGGCCCAAATAGATTCTTTGCAGCTATGAAAATAGATCAATGATATTTCTTGAAGTAGTTTGAGGAAAGGGGGTCACGGAGAATGAAGAGTGATAGAGGGGATGAGATAGAATGGATGATATTATCAACATGTTTGGAAATGCAACAATGAAACACCCCCTTGCATAACTAATGTTAAGCTAATAATAATTTTTTAAAAGGTGTAAATGACATGAAATGTCACAGAGACTGCCAGCACTATGGAAAGCTAGTGCTGTAGTTCACCAAGGGGTGAGGTGGCACAGGCCTTTAACTAGATGTTTCTCTCCTTCATATTCCCCAGCAACCACCTCAGAGAGAAAACTAAGCAAGATGGTCCATGAAATTGGGAAGAAACTGCATGAAGCATTGGAAGGATTGATAAACGCTTCCGGAAATATAATCCCTAGGGCCCCTTCTGTCGCCAAGCCCTAATGGCAAGAACTTCTAAGAGGTCCTCAGCTAAGCCATGGGAGGTACTGGCGTCACCCCCACAATTGCTCATTGCCCCCTGCCATGGCTCAGCCCCTCAAATCGATGCATTAAAGTGTTGCAATCCAAACTTGGCTCTGTGGTGGCTTTGTTGGGCCCAGGAAAGGAAGCCAGGATGTCCTACTCTTCCATGGCTTCTTCCATTGCTCCTCTACTCTTTTGAGTTTCAACCTTGCGTCTTCTGCAGCTTCATCTTTCCATCCCAAAACATCCTTTACAATGTCTTGACCCTCCCACCTCACTCTGTCCATGTACCAACCTCCATGTCCCCCCAACCCACCCCCACATCAACCTGCTGCAGCTGCTCTGCCAATGGCCGCCATCAACAATAAGCCCCACAGCTGTTCCTCAGTCCTGACTTCTCTGAACGACACAATTACATCTTCTAGAGCCTTCTCACTAACTGTCCTGGACATTACACTCTCCTTGTTTTCTAAACTCCCTGTTCCTTTCCTAGCATGTTTGACCTATGGACTCTATGCTCCTGAGGGCCCATCCTGCACTATCTTGTATGCTCTCCACCCCTCTGCAGGGCTTCTACATCTGCTGGGTATCTCAGGGTCAAGTTTCCCAATCAATTGATATCTACCAAGTGTTTAGCAGACTTCATCTAATATGTGATTATTTCGCTGCAACCATGGACAGTCTTCACTTTCTCACCAGAGAAAGAAGGAGAAGGAAGGGAGGGAGGGAGGGAGGGAAGGAGGGAGGGAGGAGGGAGGTGGGAGAGAAAGAAAGAAGAGAGAGAGAAAGAACAAACAAATGAACATGGGAGCTGGGAACTGATGGCTCAGGCTACTGAAGAGACTGAGATCTGAGGATCCTGATTCAAAGACAGCCTAAGCACAAAATCCATGAGACTCTAATCTCCAATCTACTACCAAAAAAACAATGCCAGAAGTAAAGCTGTGCCTCAAGTAATAAAACACTAGCCTTGAGTGAAAAAATTCAGGGAGAGTGCCTGGGCCCTGAGTTCAAGCTCCAGGATTGGGATTTGTCATGCTTAGCCAGGACAGGGGAGAGAGAGAGAGAGAGAGAGAGAGAGAGAGAGAGAGAGACAGAGACAGAGACAGAGACAGAGACAGAGACAGAGACAGAGACAGAGAACTGAAGCCTCTTTCTGCCTTACAAAGTCAAGGCCACCCACTGATGAGTAGGTAGGAAGGCAGGAAGGAGCTGTCTCTGGATCCCTAGTGTCCTACCAATAGGACATATAAAAAGGGACTCAGTATTGTCAACAGAGAAACTGATCTACTACTGTTCAGGGCTGGCTCTGTCCTGGCTCAGGAAAATCTGGAAGAAGTGTATTCTGAATTGGAGATGGTTAAAATAATCTTTCTCCATCAATTGCTCTTTCCTTGTATAAAAAGTGGACAGCTGGGGCTAGGAATATGGCCTAGTGGCAAGAGTGCTTGCTTCATATACACGAAGCCCTGGGTTCAATTCCTCAGCACCACATTTATAGAAAAGGCCAGAAGAGGCGCTGTGGCTCAAGTGGCACAGTGCTATCCTTGAGCAAAAAGAAGGCAGGGACGGTGCTCAGGCCCTGAGTCCAAGTGCCAGGACTGACTAAATAAATAAATAAGAAGTGGACACCTGCCAGCTAGGGACTGGGGCTTAAGCCTATGATCCTAACTACTCACAGGGCTGAAATACAGAGTATTGCTGTTCAAAGTCAGCCTGGGCAGAGAAGTACATAAGACAGACTAACAGGTAACCAGCCTGCATAATAGCCCTTTAAGCCTAAGGTCCCTTTTATCGCTCATGCGCGCGCGCGCGCGTGCGTGCGTGTGTGTGTGTGTGTGTGTGTGTGTGTGTGTGTGTACATGTGCACCTATACTAGGGGCTTGAACTCAGGTCCTGGACATTGCCCCTTAGCTTTTATACTCAAGGCTGGTCTTCTACCACTTAAGCCACATCTTCACTTTCAGTGTTTAGATGGTTAATAGAAAATAAGAGTCCCACAGATTTTCCTTCCCAGGCTGTCTTTGAACCATGACCTTCATATCTCAGACTTCTGAGCAGCCAGGATTACAGATGCAAGCCACTGTCCTCCAGCATCTTATCCACTTTTAATGGGAAGCATTGTATTTAGGGGTTGCTGGCACCACTGCTCAGCTGTCAGCAAGGTGGACACTTTGATCCCTATTGGGCAGTATGCCTCATGTTATTTCATATATTGTATGGACCAGAAAGTCAGAAAGATGAATCTGGAATGCCTACATATCCAACACACTTTAATTTCTTAATTTAACTTCACAGAAACTTCCCCTCCAATTTCTGAACTCCGCAAATCTGTTATTTTGGCAAGAATTTTTGCAGTGTCACAAGTTACCTCTTGAAAAAGACTTAGTGGAAGTCTCCATCTTGCTTAGGAGCTGGTTTTGGTGGCGTTGTGTGTCCTTAAAATGGAGAGGCTAAGGTAGACAAGCTGCAAAAGTGGCCAGGTAGTTACTCATATTTTTGTTTTGTTTTGTTTTAATATGAGTTTGAACTCACACTATTGCTTAGTGTTAGTTAGTATGGCACTCTACCACTTGAGCCACACCTCTACTCTTAGCTTATTTGCTGGTTAATTGAAGACACAAGTCTTTTCTGATTTGTCTACCCACACTGGCTTTGAACCACGATCCTCAGATCTTAGCCACCTGAGTAGCAAAGATTATGACCCACAGAGCTCAGCTCACCACTAGTTTTTCCATCCCCCAAGATCAGTGGGTACCCAAATCAGTAATGGCCCCTAAGCCCCTGAATTAAGGCCAAGTAGGATAGGAACTCAATCGAAAAATCATATTATGCCCTAGACTCTACTTCCTCTCTCCCGTCAGCTTGGTGACATTGCTGAGTACAGCCCACTTGGGGGCTACAAAGTAAACTATGCATTACGTAGTAGTGTCAAATAGCAAATGGTTCAACTTCAGTCACCAAAAAAATGGCCAAAACCTTTTAAACATAAACCTGTCCTAATTTTGAAATTAACAAAGAAAATTGAAATATATCCTCTTTTATATTAAAATGCATAGACATGAAAATCCAAAAATCCCTCCCAGCTTCCCATGCTGTTCATTCTTTTTGTTTTGTTTTAGCAATCCTGGGGCTTGAACTCCAGGCCTAGGCACTGTCCCTGAGCTTTTGTGCTCAAGGCTAGCACTCTACCACCTGAGCCACTGTTCAGGCCTGTGGTTGATTGGAGATTAAGAATCTCATGGACTTTCCCACTGGAGCTGGCTTCAGGATTACAGGTGTGAGCCACCTGCAACAATTTATGCTGTTCATTCTTCACCAAGAGGGTCTCAATGTGAAGGAATCTGGGTGTGACCATTCGTCTAGACCTGGACCTTGGCATCACTGGTGAGTTCTCACACAGCCAGGGATGGAGCTTTGGGCAGCTGCCAGGCTCTGCCCCAGACTCCCCACCTGAGAAACTTTATGACCTCTTGGGATGGGCAGGAGGCAATGGGGTTTTGTCATTGTTTCCATAGAACAAGGTCTGATGAGAACAGAAAGGGTAGATTAGGTCTGTATGACTCTAGCTTCCCAAAGCCAGGTAGGGGTGGGTTATCTTGTATCTCTGCTCTCCTGTTCTTGGGAGAGCTACATACTCAGCTCTCTCTCAGGTGTGACTATAGGTGGAATTATGTGAGACCTCACAGTTTTGAGGGTAAGGAGGAGGGAGAGCACTCCCTTGGGGTGAGGGGAAAGGCAGCTCTGCCCAGAGACAGGAAACTAGCTACATGGTGATCTTTCCTCCCTGAAGTGGGAGTGCTTCCACTCGCATCTCCGGAGTTGATTTGATTTATTTGCAAATAGCTCATGTCCCTCCTTTTCCTTTTCCTTTTCTTTTCTTTTCCTTCTTTTTCTTTTTTTTTTTTTTTTGTGACAGTCATGGGGTTTGAGCTCAGGGTCTGGGTGCTGTCCCTGAGCTTTTTTGCTCAAGGCTAGTGCTCTATACCACTTGAGCCATACCTCTGCTTCTGGCTTTTTTATGGTTAATTTGAGATACAAATCTCTCACACACTTTCATGCCTGGTCTGGTTTTGAACAAGGATCCTCAAATCTCAACCTCCTGAATAGCTAGGATAACAGGCCTGAGCCATCAGCACTCATTTTTCTTTCTAAATCAAAGTAGCCAGGTTGTATGGAAGAAACCATTGCACTAGCTACAATGCCAAAAAAAAAAAAAAAAAAAAAAAAACTTGGTGCATTCTCAATTCTAAGACAATTATATGCCTAGAACCAACTGCATGACTTTTTTTTAATGAGTTCTTCAGAAGCAGGGAAAATACTGCCAAAGAAACATTAATGCAATTTTAAGACACAAGAGGAAGATGTTACAGAGGGCTCATGTCTGACACGGCCCCTCACGTATGCACAGCTCCAAGGAGACCTGGAGTCACTGGTCCATGCTGCTTGCAAGCCTCATGTAGTTCATGCTCCTCTCGAAGGTCATCTATTGACAGTTAGTTCATGGCAGCTCAAAGGGCATGCTTCCAGAATGGAAGAGGTAAGGGGCAGGCATCTCATGACACCTGATATTTAAAGTTTCCTCCTCAAATTCTAAAAGTTATCATAGGCACTGTAAGTTGAGCAGGAATCGCCCTGCAAATGCTTGGGCATGGAAGGAACTTCATGGTATCTGAGAGAAGGGAGAGAAAGAGAGAGAGAGAAGAGAGAGAGTGTGTGAGAGTGAGAAGAGAGACTGAGAGAGAGAGTACTTTGGTTTCACCTCACCAGGATGCTCTCTCTTTAAAGTTCTCAGCATGTGAACTTAAACCTCAAGTGGCAGAAATCTCCCATGGATAAATTAATGAAAAGTGGGAGCCTCTCCTGTGATATTTAGGAATTTGAAATATTGCTCTCATTAGCCCCCAACTTGACTAGAATCCACATCTTACGTGCATGAATTCCCTTTAGAGTGTTTCATCTTCTCAGTAACTACGTGGGGTTTTACGAAAAACAAACAAACAACAACAAACTGAAACAAAACAAAAAACTCCACCTTCCCTCACTCAGTGCAAGTGACTGTCTACAATAGTTCCCTGGGTCCACACTCCCTCTAGTGGCCACACTCAGTTTTGCATCATTGTTATAGTTAGTCCCATTTGGCCTTTTCTGATCTATATAGTAAATATTCTTTTCTGGTTCCATCCTTAAAAGTATCCAGGTCTGGAATCATTTCCACTTTTTTAATTTTTTGTAGTATTGGTGTTTGACCTTAGGTCCTAGTGCTTGCGAGGCAGGTGCTCTCCACTTGAGCCAGTCTTACAGTCCTTCCTTTTTTTTTTTTTTTTCTTCTTTTCTTTTCATATTATTTCAAGCCTGGGCTCTAAGAACTCAATCTTTCTGCAAAAAAAAAATATATATATACTATCGTTGGGCCATGTGAGTAACTCCATGGCAAAATTCATGCTTAACATGTGCAAGACCCCAAGCTCAATAGGCACAAGAAGAAGAGACATAGGAAGAAAGGAAGAATTAGAGGAAAAGCTGGAGGAAGAGGAGAAGAGGAAAAAGAAGGAGAAGGGTAACAGGGAAAGAAGGAGGAGAAAGAGAAAAGATAACTACTTATTCTCCCACTTCAACCAAGACAACTGCCTTCTTTCATTCCCTCCTCCTCTGATTTTTCTCATTACAGGACCAAAACTTGTATCCTACATAGCCCCCACGTCTCTGACTCTGAGTAAATCTGATTTCTAGAGACAGAATATTCCAGAAATGAACAAAACTTCTTCATTTCTCCCTTACCCTTTAGATCTGTAATAATTCCCCTATTTTTTCTCTACTTTCACCCACCATGACATTTGCTTAAGAAAACTCTTCTTATTTATGAAGTCTGACACATACACAGCAGACATGTGACATCCATGAGCCAGGCTGAGCTCAGTAGATGTACAATCACAAGCAAACCAGAGTCTGTGTGCTACGAAATAATTCCCAGCACCTGTAATGAGACCTTAAATGAAACCCCTCCACAGTTCCTTCTATGACCCCGAATGCCACTCAAAGCCATGGAGACAGTCAGGAGCTAGGACGGCCACCCTGGCATCACTTACAAAAGATGAGCACACATAACCTGAAGCCAAAATTTCACAGTCTGGTGCTGTGCCACCACACAGAAGTTCAGCCCAGCTCAGCTGCATTTATACATAGGTCAGAGACTTGGCCCACTAAACTCTACTGTGTAGGGGGTCCCCAAAGTCAGTTTTTAAATTCACCATCAAGGAAAAAAAGAAATGTATTCTTTACCTGACTTATGTAACTATAATCCCTCTGTACATCATTTCCACTTTTATAATAATAATTTTTAAAACTTTGTAAGTAAATACATAAGCTGGGAACTGGTGCCTCATGCCTATAATCCTAGATGCTCAAGAGGTGAGATCTGATTATCGTGGTTCGAAGCCAGCCTGGACAGAAAAGCCCCAGTGAGATTCTATTTCCAATTAACCACTCAAAACCAGAAGTGGAGCTGTGGCTCCAAGTGGCAGAGTAGTCACTAGCCTTGAGCAAAATAGAGCTCAGGGACAGTGCCTAAGCCCTGAGTTCAAGCCCCACAAGTGGGAAAGATGATAGATGATAGATAGATAGATAGATAGATAGATAGATAGATAGATAGATAGATAGATAGATTCACCATCAAGGCTCTAGGAAGGCCGACAGCACATCATCCTTCTATCCCTCTACAATCTGAGCCCAAACCAGTGGAGAAAACACCCAGAGACTAGAGATAGGGATCGGAAGGAGACCACAAGATCATTTTATTAATGGCCAGATCACTGCCAGACAACCACAGCATCCTGACCTATCTGGCAATGCTAGGCTGGAAAGTTATCATCAAGACACAAATCCAAAGGGGCCTCCTTGCCTTCCTGCTGTCTGAGTCATTAAACAGAGAAGCAAACAGCAGCCCTCTCCCAGGAGAGAAGTGGGGAGGATGGAGGCCCTGTTCCAGCTTCTGCCCTTAGGAGAAAGGGCAGGAGAGAAAGGGGCAAAGCTATTCAGGAACACTCCCCTGTTGGTTGATGCATTAACCCCACCCCTTGTGAAATGTAGCCTAGGAAATGTTCTGTCTCTCCAGCGGTCACAGCCTACAGGAGGGAGCAGTCCCTGGGAGAGGAGAGCCTTTTATGTTGTATGAGTTTCCTAATTACAAATTACCACAGATTCACTAGCTTAAAACAACATCGATTTATTATCTGGCAGTTGCATACTTCAGAAATCCCAGATGGGTCTCAAGAGGGTAAAGTCAAGGCGTGTCTGCAGGAATCTGCTTTCTGGCCCCTTCCCACTTCAAAGGGGCCGCCCACATTCTTTGGCCCAGGGCCTCTGTTTCCAAAGCCAGCCCCATAGAGCCAAGGCCTTCTCACCCTGACATCAATCTGGTCCTCCCTTCTGCCTTGCTCAGCCACATTGATGAACTCTTTGGATTGATTATATTGGGCCTGTCTGGATATTCAAAGACAAACCCCTTTTAGTTTACTTTTTGGTGCTACCCCTGGAGCTTGAATTCAGGGCTGGGCCACTGTCCTGAAGCTTTTTTGCTCAAGGTAAGCATTCTACCACTTGAGCCACAGCTCCACTTCTAACTCTTTGGGTGTTTAATTGGAGATAAGAGTCTCAGAGACTTTCCTGCCCTGGCTGGTTTCAAACCATGATCCTCAGATCTCAGCCTCTTGAGTAACTAGGATTATAGGTATAAGCCATCAGAGCTCAGTAATCTCCTTGTTTTAAGGCCAGCTGATCAGCAATCTTAATTGCCCAGTGTCAGTATAACCTAATATATTCACAGTATCTGGGGACTGCCATTGTCCTGAGCCCTTGATTTTTCTGTTTCTACACATACCCTGCTCCTGCAGGACTGGCCATTGTTAGGTCTGCCTGGGAAAAATGCCACCCCCCTTCCCCTTTGTTTTTCTTCCATGCACACATAGCCCTTCTCTAGAAGTCCTACCCCCACATCTGAGGTCACTTCCTCTTCCTCTGAGGTCATGCCCTCTTCAGACTGTGAGAAGTTCCCAGGCTCTGAGGTCATGCTTCCTCCTGCCCTCTCCCTATATAATCAATCTCCATCACTAGTACACACACACACACACACACACACACACACACACACACACACTTCTGTCTGATGCACCCTCAGCACCCCTCCATCTCCTGCAGGCCCACAATTTGCCTCTCCCTAATGAACTCTTCGGCCTCAACAACCACATGGAGGTCTCCTTTCTCAATCCTTACAGCCATCACATTAAACCACAGATGCCCAAGAGTTCCAGATCATCTCGGTATGTAGTGAGATCTGCACTTCACCCTGCCATGCCTGTGCTGCTGGCCCCAGTCAACACCAGGACCAAGGCAAAGCCTGTAGAGGCCTGTGCTATCCAGGCCTCTATCTCTACTTGGCTCTGCCAGCTCCCAGTCCCAGCCTATCCTTAGCCCAGTCCTCCTCCCTTCCAAACTCTTTCATTGTGCCTCTAGCACCTCTCACCCATGTTTTGAAAATTCCTTGATATGCCTAATACTTTTTGAATGTTCTATCACCTAATTTTAAATAACATTTTTTCTGACAAGCCTACAGCCTCTCTAAACCTCTCAAGCGGAAGTGGCCTAAACTACTACTTACCTAAGAACCAGAGGGAAAAAGAGGTGTCTGTCTTCTTTCTCCCCTATGGCTGCTCTAATCCATGTTCCTGCCTTCTCTCTTCAAAATCTCCCCTCCCTTGAAGCTCAAGACACAGGCTTCCCCCTACCCCTAGCCCTTCTCCTTCACTTGCTGATTAGCTCACTACCTGGCCTTGATCTTCCATTCCTGCCAGCATTCACCATTCATGAAGATGGCTCTGGTGCTGTTATCTCTCAGTCTTTGCCCCAAGCTCACTCAGCCTGCACGGTAACCCATAAAATACAAAAGTGAAGGGTCCTGCTGAGGCAGGATAAATTAAGGAAAATGAGGCCTGGTATTTAGACACATAGAGCACTATGTTTGCTTCTATGAGAGACAACAGGAAACCTTCATCTCAAGAATAAGCATCTGTTTTATGGCAGGATGCATTCATACCAAGGAATGTCCCACACATCCAGGAACTCGGGAAGTATAACACCAAGAGTGATTAAGAGCAAAGATAAATTTATGTATCTTTGCATAACTTTGAAGTCAGACTCCACACACACACCTTTATCATATAAATACCCTTCTGATGTCAAAGAGTTGTGTGTCTCTCTCCCTCTGAGCATTCACACTCTGTTAGAGTGGGCTCCTGCCTTTTTGCTTGTCTGCTTGCCTGCTTGCTTACTTACTCATAAAGGCTCTGCCAAGTTTTCTTGCCATAAGGACTTGTCCAGAAACCCTTATTCTATGATCAAAGTCAATAACGCTAAGTGAAAAGTCCCTACTTTGAGAAGGAAACTTCACAAACCCTCACCTGGATCAGTTGACACCACCTTCTGTTCTCAACCTCTCATCCTCCCATTTCCATTGTTCTGGGGGATCTCAGTATAACAACTTGATGACCTGATCCTGACCATTTTTTTCCAGATAAGTAATGACTACATTTTGTCCAGCTTCCTCTCATCTAGATGTGCTCAAGTGACTAGGTTGTACAGAATAAGACTCGAGAAAAGATGAGGACAGATTGGAATGGCGCCTTTGACAGATGTCTTCCCAATCTCCTTCCTAGACCCTTACCCCTAAAGAATGGAGTTAGACAAAGAGGTGGGAGCTGGAGGGCCTTATGCCCCTGGGCTCAAGGGCATAGCACCAGCCTAACAAGCATAAGGACCTTAAATTCAAACCCAGTATTTAAGAAGAATAAAAAAAAGCCGGGCACCAGTGGCTCCTGCCTGTAATCCTAGATACTCCGAGGCTGAGATCTGAGGATCGTGGTTCAAAGCCAGCTGGGTCAGGAAAGTCTGTGAGACTCTTATCTCCAACAAACTACTCAAAAAAAAAAAAAGCCAAAAGTGGCACTGTGGTTCAAGTGGTAGAGTACTAGCCTTGAGCAAAAGAAGCCCAGAAACAATGCCCAGGCCCAGAGTTCAAGCCCCAGAACCAGCAAAAAAAAAAAAAAAGAAAGAAAGAAAAAAGGAAGGAAGGAAGGAAGGAAAGAAGGAAAGAAAGAAAGAAAGAAAGAAAGAAAGAAAGAAAGAAAGAAAGAAAGAAAGAAAGAGAAAAAGAGGTAAGGGCTAGACAAACCATCTTAGGCCACTAGTAGCCACATATTGAAAAAGAAAGAGTAACAAGACAGAAGATCTTCAGGTCCATGGAACCCCATATTACTATATTACGCCTGTTTAACTTCATGATATTTTGCCTTGGCATATATGCCTTGGTATCATGACCTTTTATTATAGATGAACTAGTATCTCAATATTCTTTCCCACTTCAACTCCCTATCTCAGTAAACATGGCCATCGTTTTCAAAATCAAACACCTGCAAGTCAATTTTGATTTCTGCCTATCCTTCAGTCCCCACAATCAATAGACTAGCAAGGCTACAAGCTCTATCTGCTGGTCACATCTTGACTTCATCCCCATCTTCCAGTCCCCTCTGCCACCACTCTGATTCCAGTGCCACCACTTCTCACTTGCATTCATCACTTGGCTTCCACCCCTTCTCTTCCATACCTTCCTCCATTTAGCATTGAAACAAGTGAGATCTTTCTAAAGTCTACATCAGATCTTGTCAGTTGGCCTGCTACTTAAAACCCTTAAGGAGTATCTATTGGGCTTCAAAGAAAATCTAAACTTTTTTATTATTATTATTTCAATATGAACCTAGAGCTCCCCACTCACTAGTCAAGTGTTCTACCAAATAAGCCACAACCAAGTTTAAAATCCAAACTCTTTTCCAGGCTATCATCTCTTTCCATTTTCCTGCTCAATATATTGTAACCATGCTTACATCTTTCATGGTTCTCAGACAAGATGAGCCCCATTCAGGGCCCTTGTCCTTCTCCTTCCTCTAGCTGTTTGCTTAACTGGCTCCCTCCAGTCTCCATTCCAATGCTACCTTCTCCATACAGGCTCCAACCTGCCCTGTTCAGCCACTCTGTCAGCTTCTCTTATGTTACCCCCATTGCACTTTCTGTATTCTGGAATTGTCCTATTTCTACAGTTGTTTGATTCTTACCTTACAAAAACATCTGTTCCATGAAACCTAGGAACTTATCAATGGTCATTATTCACTATTTTCTCTCTCCAGTACCTTGAATAGTAACTACTGGGCAAAGAGTTGGACTTCAATGAATGAATGTGGGTGGGACTCACGAGTGAGCTGGATAAGTGAATGGATGCCTGGTGAATAGCAGCTCTTTTCCT
Organism: Perognathus longimembris pacificus; assembly: GCF_023159225.1. Taxonomy (NCBI): domain Eukaryota; kingdom Metazoa; phylum Chordata; class Mammalia; order Rodentia; family Heteromyidae; genus Perognathus; species Perognathus longimembris. The sequence goes on from NC_063161.1 coordinate 48,350,460, forward strand.
AGAACAGAGCAAGCAAAGAACAGAGGGGTTCTGACACTCACCCATGGTGAGGAAGAAAGCAAGCACTTCTCCAATAAAAGGAGAAACAGAAAACAGCCTCAGTCTCTCAGAGAAGCTGGGAAGTAAAGGATTCTGGGGAGAGCTGAGAAGGCCTCTTGCTCAGAGGTTCCCCTTTTATAGCCTCTACAGAATTAGTGTAGAGAGGAGGAGAAGGCCCCATCCAGAGAACCTGATGTGGTATCAGATATATACACACAAAGAGAGAGAGAGAGAGAGAGAGAGAGAGAGAGAGAGATCGATCACTGGAGTGAACCAGCCTGAAGTTCTGTTTCAAGAAGGCTTTGCAATGCATGTAGGGTAAGGGATGGAAATAGCTTTCTCTTATTGGTGGTGAGGACAGGGTCCTCACCACTCCCTACCTCCTGTCACAAAATGTGGAGCTCTATCAGGAAGAAGGGCAGACAATCTACATAGACCTGCCTCAGGCCCTCCCCTGAACCCAGCATACAGAACATCGAAGGCTTTCCATATCTAGTAAAACAACTGATTCTTTCCACTACTGACTCCTTCTTCCTGTCCCACACTTCCCTTCTCTTTCATAATCTTTCACCCATGGACTCTGATATATAGTTTCAGAACAACACTAGATCCCAACACATTAAGCCAGACAGCTTCTGCTTGAACACTTCTAGCCACAAAGTAGATCTCCTCCAACATACAGGCTCTGGTGGCCCAAAGGGAGCCTTCTCCCTACTAACTAGCCCAAGTCTCCCTCCGTCTAACTGACATGGGGGGCTCAGCCTGGTGGAGCAACACAGATGAGTCAGTTCTTGTTTCTGTGTGAGCTCTTGGAAATATCTGCAGATAATGATTATCCCAATTTAAAAAGCTATCATTTAACAAACTCTTAGTGGGAATGATGCTGAGAACCTCATTCCATAGCTGCAACCATCCCTAGGATGTAGGAATTATTGTTGCCATTCCACTGACAAGGTAATTAGCTCAAAGGAAACAAAGCAACCAGCCCACAGTCATTCAAGTATTAAATGAATAGAGATAGTCACAGGGCTGGGGGCCAGTTTCTCACACTGGTAATCCTTGCTACTCAGGAGGCTAAAATCTGAGGATCACAGGAAAGCTCATGAGACTCTAATCTCTAATGACCCACCAAAAAGCCAAAAGTGGACCTGTGGCTCATGTGGTAGAGCACTAGCCTTGAGCCCAAAAGCTCAGGGAGAATGCCTAGGCCTTGAGTTCAAGCCTCAGAACTGGCACACACACAAAAAATTGTCACAGAGTCACCCAAAACCCAGGCCTTCACTGTTATACCAGGCCCATCCCTCAAGCGAGTGTTCTCCTAAAGAAGAAAATGAACAAACTACAGCAATCCTACAGGCATTTTTTTTTTAGAAAGCTTATGTTCTCATCTTCTCCCGTTTCCTTCCTTAACCTCCAACTTCAATAAAATCCTTGAAGCCACAAGGCCTCATACACCTTCCCCAACACTGGGAATAAAAAACAGGAAATTACAGGCTGGGGATATGGCCTAGTGGCAAGAGTGCCTGCCTCATATACATGAGGCCCTGGGTTCGATTCCCCAGCACCACATATAAAGAAAATGGCCAGAAGTGGCACTGTGGCTCAAGTGGCAGAGTGCTAGCCTTGAGCAAAAAGAAGCCAGGGACAGTGCTCAGGCCCTGAGTCCAAGCCCCAGGACTGGCCAAAAAAAAAAAAAAAAAAAAAAAAAAAAAAAAAAAAAAAAAAAAAACAGGAAGTTATGCTGATACACACAGGAGGAAATAAAACCTTCCTCCAAAGCTCCCAGACCAGGCCTCAATTGTCCCTCAGTCAATACAAACCTAGAAGCCCCCCACTTGCTGCTACCTTCCCTCTGCCTCCTTTGTCACTTTTTACCACCACTTCCCTCAGAAATGCATCAATCCACCTCCCTTTTATTCTCACATTCTTCTTCTTCAAAGTCCTATTCAGCCTCTAATAAAAGAAAAGGGAAAGGAAAAAGAAAAGAAAATCTAACGCCAATGTACCCTGTTCTGCAAAGCTTTCCCTAGTCTCTTGCTCAATGCTCCCAAAGCCCTTATTCCTGCCCTCCCAACAGCAGTAGGTCACTGTCTAACAGTTCCTATTGTCTGTTTTCAGGTCTCCCTCCCTGGCTGGACTTCTCCAGAGCAGAATGCCAGCTGCAACCTCTGCAGCCATTACAATCTGGTAGTTTCATAAATGGCTATGGTTGTCCGAGACAGATTGATTCACTTTTGATACCTCAAATGGAAAACCAGGAGTTGCAATGCAGAAAACCCAGAAGCAGGACAAGCAGCAGCCAGCAGCTGAGCCCCCAGGAGGCCTCTGGAAGACTGGATAAAATAATGTCACTCCAGTAAGTCCCAAGAAAGGGGGGTGGGGGGTGGGGGGTGGACACAGGACGTGTGCCCTCTAGTGGCCATTTTGCCTCTGGGCTGTTTCTTTTGTATCCTCTTCCCTGTGGGAGAGGAGTAGCTGGTGTAGCTTGGGAACCTTACACAAGTGGAACTACCTCGATTGCTTTTGTGAAGGAGTATTCAAATTGTGATTTCAGCGAGGCCCTGCGTTTGCCAGACTTTGCATCACTGTGACAAAACATTCAACAGAAACAAGAGGAGAAGGACTTCTTCTGGCTCACAGTTTCAGAAGTTTCATCCAAAAGTCCCTGGCTCCATTGATTCTGGATCTACAGTGAGGCAGAACATCATGGCTGCGACAGCAGGTGGCAGAGGCTACTCACCTCATGGTGAACAGGAAGTGGGGCAGAGAAGCAGCAGGAAAGGGCCAGGGCAAATATAGCCCCCAAGGACACAGCCCCAGTGACCTCTTTCCTCCAACAAGGCCCACCTTCTAAAATTTTGCCATCTCCCAGGAGTCTGGCTCTTCAAAGTCTGAATCCATCCATGGATGAAACCATCCATTCGGCCAGAGCTCTCATGAGCTAATGGCTTCACAGACACAGGCAAAGGTGAGCTGTACTAAGCTCAGTCCAACCAATTGACCACTGAAATTAACCATGGCAAGCACCAAGATGCAACAGGCAAAATTTCAAAGTGAGGAATCCAAACATCATATACAGATTTCATACCATTTTTTCTTTTTTTTTTTGCACTTCAAATGTGATATAATGTATTGTTTTTTATTATTATTAATTTTATTGTCAAATTGAGGTACAGAGAGGTTACAGTTTCATATGTTAGGCATTGGATACATTTCTTGTACTGTTTGTTATCTCCTCCCTCATTCCCCCCTTTCCCTTCCCCCTTTTCCTTTCCAGATCTGGCTATGTGACCCAGGCTAGCCTTCAACTTTCCATCCTCCTACCTGAGCCTGAGTGCTAAGAGTACAGATGTATACCACCATGCCCAGACTTCATATGATGAAGTTCAAACAGGATTTTTTTAACTAACTAGTTTCTTACCACCTCAGCTAGATTATGGATAGCAAAAGGGGCCCATAGTCTGGAGGGAAAGGGCATTTCATAAGGAAGAACTTGATGGATGAAGTTGTGCTTGCAGGCTACCCCAGGAGCTGAGTATATAGTTCACAGGTAGGGAGAAGAGTCAGAATGTTCTAGAGTCTGGGTACTAACAGTAATTTAGGACATCATGTGCTCATTCACACCTGTAACTCTAGCTACTCAGGAGACTGAGATCTGAAAGATGGAAAGTTAAAGGTAAGCCCAGCAGAAAAGTCCTTCATGCTCCATCTCCAAAATCATCAAAAAGCAAAGCTGGAATCATGGCTCAGGTGGTAGAGTACCAGTCTAGCAAGCACACAGAATGAGTATAGGACCCTGAGTTCAAACCCCTATATTGACCACACACACACACAAAAAAAAAGTTTGAGAGAGACAGGACTAAAAAACTGCCACCCAGGTAGCCTGGAAGGGCTTGTGTGAGATCCCCTGGGCTTCCACAGTTTGCCTGACAAAAGAAGAATGGGCTCTGGGACCCTAGGAGAGGAAGGCAGGTTCACCCCCATAGGTCATTCTTAGGTCCCATTCAATAGAGACTCAAAGGAAGAAAGGACTTGGGCAGGTGAGGAAGGTCTCAAGCTCCTGGAACAAGAAAGCACAAGAGAATGGGGATGATGGGGCCTCTGAGAGCCAGGGAAAGACCATGAGAGAAAAACAACTAGAGAGTCTGGGGGATGGAACCACAGAAGGAGGAAGAGAAAGCCTTGTGCCAACTGGAAGACTGACAGCTATTCTGCTTATCTGCTTTGCACCCTCCACCACCACCCCATACCCACACACCCCCACACATGCTCTGAGGCACACCTGTAAGAGCAGGAGGGCAGGGACAGCAAGATGAACAAATGCCCATCTCTCTCCACTTTACCTCAGCTCAACAGCCTGGGAAGCAGCCTTGTCTGGTTTCAGCATCGTCTATTGGTCTTTCATTCTCATTTCTGAATAGAGACTGTACCTTACCTGTGAGTAGGAAGAAGAGGAGGCTTTACTGGATTTTCACTAAAGAGAACAGAAAAAAACAATTTACCCCTATCTACTCCTCAATAAATATAGAAATAAAAAGGAACTGGTGGCTCACACATGTAACCCTAACTACTCAGGAGGCTGAGATCTGAAGATGAAGATTAGAAGCCAGCCTGGGCAGAAAAGTACCTGAGATCCTTATCTCCAATTAACCAGCAAAAAGCCAGAAGTGGATCTGTGGCTCAAGTGGCAAAGCACCGGCCTTAAGTGGAAAAAGCCAAGTGAGAATATGAAGCCCTTCAATATAGCCCAGCGCCCCAAAAGTATATGTGCATTCAGAACCTCCATGTGTAGAAACAGACAGGATCTCAAAATTAAATTGCCCTGGGTTTGGGGTAGGCCTAAACCCAATGACTAGTGCTCCTATCAGAGGAGAGGACACAGGAGACATAGGGAAAGATACTCAAGTTCTGCTGCCACAATTCAAGGGACCACAGGGGACAGTGGATGCTGAAAGTAACTAGATAGATAGATAATGTATTCTTGCCAGGAACTAGAGGCTATTCAGGAGACTGAGATCTGAGGATCACAGTTCAAAGCCAGCCGGGACAAGAAAGTCCCTGAGACATTTATCTCCAATTACCCACTGGTGATTAAACCAGAAGTAGCACTGTGGCTCAAAGTGGTAGAGCCCTAGCTTTGAACAAAAAAGCTAAGGGAAAACACCAAGGCCCCATGTTCAACTGACAAAAGTATACATACACGCACACGTATATGTGTGTATGTATGTGTGTGTATATATATATACATATATATGTGTATATATATATATATATATATATTTGTATTTCTTCCCAAGGACCCACGGCCCTGTTAACACTCTAATTCCGAGACCTCTGGCCTCCAGCACTGGGAAAGAACAAACACCTGTTCTTTCAAGCCACTCAGATAGAGATGCTTTGCCCTAGGAAGCCATGCAGCCCAGTCCCTGCCAGCTCAGCAGCACAAATGGCTCCCTTCTGACCTAGGCTGGGGCCTAGGCCTGGTGCTCTCCAATCAGTCTGTAACTTTCATTTGACCCCCTCTGCCTCTAGCCACTGTCCCCTGCTGAGCAGCCCCAGGAGAAAACCTGGCATCTGTTCCTCACACCACCTGTAACAACATGTCCAGGGCCCAGGGGGCCTTCTCGTCCTGATCCTGGTAACCTACCCTCATCCTGTCCTGTGGCTCAGGAATTTTCCATCCTCCAACCCCTAGTCAAAGTCATTAGATTTAATCATTAACAGGGAGGGTGTTAATTAGTAGGGCAGAGTGATTGCCCCTGCAGATGAGAACTCAACTGGACATCAAGAACAGCTGATCTGACTAGGGTAGAGGAGGATTAGGGCCAGGACCTAGACAAAAAGAGACAGGGAAGTCCTCCTGTGTCCTCCCTCCCAAACTCAGAAAGCATCGAAAGTCCTCTTCTTCAGATGTTATTCGGGGGTGCGGGGGGGTGAGGGGGTTTGCTGGTGTTTGAACTCAGGCCCCAAGCACTGTCCCTTCGCTTTTTCACTCAAGGCTAGCACTCTACCACTGGAGCCACAGCTCCACGTCCAGTTGTTTGGTAGTTCATTGAAGATAAGAGCCTCACAGACTTTCCTGACCAGGTTTGGTTTCAAACCACAATCCTCAGCTCTCAGCCTCATGAGTAGCTAGGATTATAGGGGTGAAGCACCAGTGCCCAGCTCAGACCTGCTTCTGCAAAAGACAAAGGAGAAAATATCTCACGGGTGCTAGGTAATCTGGGACATTGGCTTCTCCAGCTCTTGTTGTAAAGTCCAGTTTTTGTTTGTTTTTGTGCTAGTCCTGGCAATGGAACTCAGGGCCTAGACACTGTTCCTGAGCTTCTTTTGCTCAAGGCTCTGCCACTTGAGCCACATCTCCACTGCTGGCTTTTTTGGTAGTTTAGTAGAGATAAGAGTTTCACAAACTTTCCTTCCTGAGCTGGCTTTGGACCATGATCCTCAGACCTCAGCCTTCTGAGCAGCTAGGGTTACAGGCATGAACCACCAGCACCTGGCTAGGAAGTTCATTTTAAGGCTGAGGAAATTGAGGTTCAACGTTGTGAAGCAACTTGTCCACAGTCATGGATCTCCTAAGTGTCAGAAATGGGACTTGAACCTGTGGAGACAGTCTGAGCTACTTCCTTCCCCTGTTTCATTGTCCCTTGTGCTCAGGTATCCTGTCCTTCTACTTCTGTAATTGTCAAGATTGATAGGCACTTGGCTACCCATCATGCCCCTGGATTCTGCTAGACTGAATGCTGTCAGTAGACAGAAATTGGGTCTGTGTGGAAGTCCATTATAACCTCTGCACTTAGCATAGGGCCTGGCATGTAGGAACACTCAATACATATTATCTAAAGAAAAAAACGCGAACTGTGCACTGGTGGCTCACACCTGTAAACCTAGCTACTCAGGAGGGTAAAGTTTGAGGATCACAGTTTGAAGCCAGCCTGGGCAGGAAAGTCCACAAGACTCTTTTTTCTTTTAATTTATTCATTTCTTTATTGTCAAAGTGATGTACAGAGGGAATACAGTTTCATATGTAAGGCAGTACGTACATTTCTTATCCAACTTGTTACCTCCTCCCTTCCACAAGACTCTTATTTCCAATTAACTAAAAGCTGAAAATGGAGCTGTGGCTCAAGTGGTAGAGTGATAGCCTTGAGCACAAAAGCTCAGGCACAGCTCCTAGGCACTGAGTTCAAGCCCAGGACCAGCCCGGGGGTGGGGGGGAGGTAATGTAGAAAGTTAACCTGTGAGCAGGTGAGGGGTGGGAGGCTAGCAGGCTACCTAGGGCTTGGCCTTCTAGACTGCAGATGATCATAGAGACTAGAAGTTTGAGGATGTCATCTGGCCCGTGCCCTGCTTCAGTCCAGCCTTTGCCCTGCGTAGCCAAAGCTGGCTTCTCAGGAAACGCACTGGCATGGCTGAGTCCTAGGAAGCTCCTTTCCCTTTCTAACACAAGGATCCACAAGGATTGCTGCTTGCTAAGTCTCTTCTATCCCTGCCAGTGGTGAAGAGGTGCAGCTCTTTGGAAATGAGAATCCCTTCTGCTCGAATCAGCAGCTCTGGCCCCATTCCCGAGAGTGCCAGCTGCGGCGAGTGAGCACAGGAGCCTGGCAGAATTGCAGCATGGGCTTTTTCACAGGCAAACAAGGTCCTGCACCATTCAGGGAGGCCCGGCTTTCCAAGGCATTCCAGGACGCCAGTCATCTAGGCCAGTGGTACTTCTGGGACCCACAAGACACTCTGGAAACTTCTCTTAGAGAAAGGGCTTTTAGCTAGGCTTTGAGGTTGTGTGGGACACATAGCATCATGGAGGGACATCTTCCTTCAGAGAAGGGCCTACTCCCCCTCCCCCATCCTCCCTCCTTTGTCACAAGACTTAGGCCCTAAGGATTCAATCATTTTCAAGAAAGCAAAGCTACCTCTGAAAAACAAAGACTCCCTCCTCAGTGAAGGTTTCCAGAGCATATGCCACAGGCCCTGTGATCTGTCATTCCTAAAACATTTCAAGGAATGCTGGAGGAACAGCAGCACAGTGAATGAGCATATGGCAATCTGGGGGACCACTTGGATGGGGTTAGTGCTCCTTTGGGTTAAAAGCAGCTTTCAGTTAGGCGCTGGTGACTCATGTCTGGGAGACTCTTATCTCCCATAAACCACCAAAAAGCCACAAGTGAAGCTGTGACTTAAGTGATGGAGTGCCAGCTTTAAACAACAACAACAGAATGCTAAGGGACAGTACTCAGACCCCTGAGTGGCACACACACATACACACACACACACACACACACACACACATACACACACACACAGAGGCAGCTTTAGCCTTACTACCTTACCACAACGTGTGCAAATGTTTGCATGCACCATGTATTCAACACACAGGACATGGCCGCTACACACTTGCCAGGCCAGAAGAAAAACAAAAGTAAAGTCTCTGCCTGCAGGTTCTAACCCCAGCTCTGAGACTCCCCAGCTATGCACATGAAAATACGAGAACAGGAAGACTCTTGCAGAAGAAGAAAATAAGTCCCCATTGTGGGGTCACCCAGGGTGTTGTTAGCAGAGGGAGACACTAAACCCAACCTCCCACCTCCCAGCTCCAGGACCCACTACCATGTCACCACTCCACACCACCCAGCCCTCAAAAGATAAGACAGCAACTACCTCCCACCCTCCCCCCTGGTGTCTTGTGAGGTTGAGTGAATTAATGCATCAGGACATTAGTGGAAGTGGGAAGGAGAAATGAGTTGAGTAAAAGCAGAGTGCTCAGGTCAGCAAAGAGCAGCTGCACTGAACCCTAAGTCAGGCGGGGGGGGGGGGGGGAAGCCATTAAGTGACAGCATCACCAAGTCACATGACTGTTACCTTAAATATTCATGGACCAGGAGTCTGCACCCAGGCTGGACTGCAGTGGGTGGGCCCAAGCCTACTCACGCTGATCAATGCATAAGGACTAGGGTTGGAACCCTAGGCTCTGATTCTCACTCAGCTAGGATGGCTCCTGGAGCAGGTGCAGGCTTCTGCAACTCCCTGGCCCTGGGTGAGCCACCCACGCCTGCTTACATACACCCACACGCCCAGCAGGCACTGGCAGTTACTCACTCAACTCTGGGCACAAATAAAGGGCAAAGCAACACACATATACACACCTTCACAAACAGCTAGCGCCAACTCACCCCGTACCAGAGCCCGCACTCATCCACACGCCACCTCCCTGCTACCCACAAATGCTTCCAGCACCTGTCTCTCCTGTCTCCTCCTCCCCCTCCTCCTGGGAGCTCTCTCCTCCCCCCTCTCTTCCTTCCCTCTTCCTGTTCTCTTCTCCTCTGCCCCTACCCCAGCATTTTACTCCTAGGATCCCTCAGACATTGCCCAAGAAGCTGAGCTAGCACTCTCATGCGGGCGCTCGTATGCGCTCTCTCTCTCTGTTTCTCTCTCTCTCTCTCTCTCTCTCTGCCTTGCTCCTAATTTGTAGCTTTCAAAAATAAAGTCGGGGGGGAGGATGGGGCAGTCTTGGAATCTGGAACTTACACAAGTGAGACTTACAGAGGAATCCTCATGATTAGACCAAGTTGGAGGAAAAAGAAGGCACATGAGAAAAAAAAAATCTAAGCACTTCAACAGCCAAGAGCTGGTAGCTCACACCTATAATCCTAACTACTCAGTAAGAGCTGAGGATCATGATTCAAAGCCACCTAAGGCAAGAAAGCCCATGAGACTCTTATCTCTAACCACCAAAAAACCCAACATGAAGCTCTGGCTCAAGTGGTAGCGTGAGAAGTAAGAAGTGGTCTTCATTGAGAAGGCCAAGTGAAAGCATGAAGGCCATGAGTTCAAGGCCCCCATACACACACACACACACACACACACACACACACACACTCACCACATATTTGGGCACTCTGGATGACCCACTGGGACAGAGATTCTTTTCATGAGAGCCTGGAGAAGTGACTCCTAACTCTTCCAGTCCTGCCAGAGGACAAGAAGCAGTCATAGCAGCTCTTGATGAAGCCTGTCAAGCATCTTAACATGCCTGAGATTAATGCTCAATCTTAATCTTAAGAGCCAAGGACTTCACCCATTTCACAGAGTAATCTAAGGCTCAGTGAGCAAGACCTAGTCCCCAGAGAGAAGGATGGAAAAGATGGCTTCAAGTCCCACCATCCTGAGAGAAGGGAAAGAGAAACTGTCCTCTTCAGATCCCATTTCTCTGAGTGTGTATGTGTAAGAGGAAGGTGAGTGAGGAGAAGCAATGGGCACTAAAAGACCAGGCACTCCATCTTCCCAGCTTCAAGGCCTTCACAACCTCCCACTGCTCCTTCTGGTGGTGGGGGCACACAGACATTGGTGTCCACTAGGGATGAGGAAGGCTTGGAAGCCCAATCTACTTACTGTTTAAGGACCAGCCCAGCTACTCAGAGAGCAGAGGCCCTACAAGGGCAGTCTGGGTGTAAGGAGGCATTCTTGGAGTCCAATACAACATCACCCAGGGGCCAATAAACATGCAAATTGAGGTCTAGCAGCCAGAGCCTCCCATGCCCACTAAATCTGTATAATCCCAGCCTCCTCCCCGAGAAAACTGAGCTGGGCCTCCTAAGTAAAAAGATCCGGCTAGGGGAGGAGGACCTGGGAGGCTATTTTGGGAGGCAGGTGGGGAAGGGGCCAGACAAATATGGGCCAAGAGGATAGGAAACTGAAAGTTGAAGCTGACCCCTTGGAGGGGAGGGTGGGTGACCATCAGGTCCCCAGAGAACAAGGCAGAAATCTGCAAGGAACTTGTCAGTTGCTTGGCTTAGGGTGTAAAAAGAAACAGATCTCCTGACTGGGCCCCAGTCCCTCCCCCAGCACTCCTTCCTCCTTCTTTGGCTCTGCTCCCCCCTCCTCCTCCTTCCCCCACCCCAAAGAGGTATGCAAGCTCAGTGCACAGCACCTCCACTCCCTCTGTCCAATGATCCCCAGTCCCTAGCACAGGGCGAACCACAGCCTAGGAATACCCTATGGCCCTCACTGGCTAGTATTGCTTGCCATCTTGATCCCACACCAAACCATTAAGTTCTTCATATAGTTTAACTTCTAGACCTTCAGGAACAAGCAGATGATTTTCATTATTCTGCCAGTAGTGAAACTGGACACGCAGCCCCATGGCAAGCACTTTCCACCACCACCCAAGGGGCTTCCTTTTACCAACCAGCCCCAGTTGCCCCTTGCCAGCCTTTCACCTATTTTACAGCCCCATAATTTAGCAAGCAGAAAGTGAAATCTAATTTCACAAGCATTCTTTGGCTCTCCTTCCCCATTGCTTCTTCTGCCCAGCCCCAGATGGTCCCCAAGCCCTTCACACACTCCCACTGACACTTGAAGACAGGATTCCCCCCCCCCAAAAAAAAAAAACTGGAGACCCTCTGAGTCCTTCCGCTCATTCTCCCTGCCCCTATGGGTGTCCAGACTGCAAATCCTCTCCAAGTTTCCACCTCCATTCTAGTGTTTTCCTCTCAAGGGAGTCCCTCTCCAAGTCTAACCTTAATCTCTTTCCTGCAGCATGCCTAAATTATTCCCTTTCTTCCATCGTTTCTCTGGGTGACAATCACCTTTAGATCATAAATGGAAAATCTCGAGTTTGCCACCTCCTCTCCGCGGCATCCCTCCACTTTCCCAACCCCCCTCCCACCCCACCCCCCCAGAAGCTAACCGAGCTGAGGGAACTTCTTGATAACGTTCCCCATATCCACTCCCCTGCCCACACCTCCGAGGATACCTGGGTACCCCACCCTGGCAGTCCATTAAGACAAACCCAGGCGCGGGCGCGGTCTGGCTGGCTGGCCTCTAGGGGTGGTGGGCCCTCCCCCCTCCCTCTCCCGAGCAGCTGGCACAGCCACGAAGGGGTTAAGTTTCTAGGCTGGGGAGGAGGGAAGCGTGGAGAAGGGGACCGGGAGGGGCGGGTGCAGAGCCAATCGGTGGCCGCAGAGTCCCCGGAGTCCGGGAGCCGGGAGCGCTGTGCCGGGAGCCTCGCGCAGAGCGCAGCGCGCCGGGCTGGGGCCGGGGCCGGAGCGCAGCAAGAGGGAGCGCGCCCGCCCCAGCCCCGAGTCCCCGCCGCGCCGCGCCGCGCCCTCCCTGAGCCCCCGCCGCCGCCACCGCAGCGCCGGCCCTGCGCCCGCCGCCGCCAGCCATGGAGCCCGACAACAGCCCCCGCAAGATCCAGTTCACCGTCCCGCTGCTGGAGCCGCACCTTGACCCCGAGGCGGCGGAGCAGGTGCGGAGCAGGGCGGGGCGCAGGGCCGGTGGACCCGGGACGCTGGGCAGATGGCACACCCGGAATCCCTTGCGTGGTCCTGCTCGTTCTCCCTCACCAGCACCACCCTCCCACCCCTTTTTTGTTGTGGAGGGCGAACGCTCTCCGTTCCGGCGAGGAGAGGGGGTCCTTCGTCCCCTCCCCCACCACCGGAGCCACATCCCCCTCCCCCATCGGCGCTTCGAGGATGGACCAGCGTGTCGCCTGGACGGGTGTCCCCCGAGAGTCGCGCTGTCCCCCTCCCCAGCCCTGGGGGAGGGGGCCTGCCTGAGGACACGACCCCTCCCCTTGAGCAATTCCGCACCCTCCACCCAGCCTGCCCCTTCCCCCCCCCCCACCCCCGACAGTTTCTGAGCTGGGTGGCAGCGCGAAGGGGAGGGCAGGGCAGGCAGGGCGGGGGTCGGCAATGGAGGAAGCCTGGTACTGTGAGTGTCAGGAGAAGAGCTATGGCTCTACCGCCCCCCTCCTCACTAGAGAAAGGACTGAGGACAGCGGAGAGGGCTGGGGGCTCCGGGGAGAGGGGTGGTGGGATCTGCCCACGAAGGCTCCCCGCCTCAAGTCTGAACACGTGGGTCCTGATGTTCAACTACTGCCCTTTAGAGCGAACTGGGGGTAAGATAAGGGGGTGGCCCTGGGGGGGTGGGAAGGGCGGGAGCTGGGTGCTGTGTAGAGGCTGGGGACCACGGGAAGCCATCTGCGAGGCCAGGTGAGGGCCCTGGCTCCAGAGGTGGGAGGCCGGGGCCCTGACCCAGCCTCCTGGCCTGGTCTATTTTTAGCTCTGAGCAGCCTGGCAGAGGCAGCGTGTGAGGGAGTGCGCGCAGTGTGTGTCTCCGTGAGAGTGAGCGTGTGCGGGTGTGGAGAAGGTTACAATCGACCGCCTGTTTGCCAAACATTTGACTATTGCCCCCTCCCTTTTTTTTCATTCTTTACCTAGACCTCCCCACTCCTGAGGGGTAGCTAGTTCCCACAAGGCCAGCACTCAAGAGCACCCAGGCAGTTGCCAGGTTCTGCCCCTAACTCCCCACCTAAGAAACTTTGTGACCTCTTAGGATGGGCAAGAGATTGTGGCGTTTTTGTTGTTGCTTTGGTAGAACAAGGTCTGAATGAGCACACAAAGGGAGGGTTGGGTCTCTCTGATGGTAGTAGCTTCCCAAAGTCAGGTAGGGATGGCCTGCCCTGTGCCTCCCGCCTGGGGACAGTCTCCTCTCCACATCTCTTAAGCATGGCTTTCAGAGGAGACTATGCTGAGACCACACAGACCCAAGGGTGAGGAAGATGGGCAGTGCTTCAGTGGGTGAGGGGAAAGGCTGTTCTGCCTGGTAACAGAACTAAGATACCGCTAGGAGGACTGGCTAGGATGACTTCTAACCCACGGTGGGAGGAGGATGACTCAAAATAGTGAGGGCTAAGAGGACTGGGAGGAGTCCAAGGAGGACTGCCTCCCACTGGCACAAACAGAGCCCACACCTGCTTCTGTTTGGTATCTAAGCAGGCAGGTGTGTTAGGCATGTGTTGGGAGAAGGAGGGGGGCAGGCACCAGGGCCAAGAGATGTGAGAGCCAGGGGTGGGGAAAGAGCTGGGACATAAGCCTGCTATCCTCTCATCTTCAGAAGTATCTGTCTCCTTGGTCTGAAAGTTTACCTGCAAGTCTGACCTCAGCCCCTCCTGCTGTGTCCTCTAGTGTGTAGGCAAAAGGTTCCAGGCTTGGCAGAAGCTCTGAGTTACAGAACAGAGTGGCAGGGGGTGGAGGGGCTGCCCACAAACTACCAAAGCTTTGGCATGACTGGTTTGAAAACAAATCAGAAGTGAAGTTACTATGTGTCCTTGAGAGCTAGGTTTGGGGTAGATACAAGAAAAGAGCACAGGAAGGAAAGTACCTCTGCTAGAGGGTACCACAATTTCTGGGAACTCTGAGCACTACAAAACCCAGTCCAGGCCTGGGTACTGGTGAATCAAGCCTGTAATCCTAGTGACTGAGGAAGCTGAGATCTGAGGATAACTACCAGAAGTGGAGCTGTAGCTAAAGTAGTAGAGCATTCGCTTTGGGCAAAAGAGCTCAAGGACAGTGCCCAAGCCCTGAGTTCAAGCCCCAGGACCAGCACCTATGTACATGTACATGTACACACATACACACACACACACACACACACACACACACACACACACTAAAACCAATCCAGGGCCAGGAAATAAGTTAAGGACATATCTTATAGCCCAAATGTCATTTTTTGTCACACATGAAGTCTCCCTGGGCTACCAGTTCCCATGTGCTCTCAATCCACCAACCCCCTCACCCCACCTTCTCACTCACATTCTCCCTCCACTCTTCTTACCCGCACCACTTCCTCACTAAGGCCAGAAGGAAGCTGGGGAGACCTCCCCTAGTAAAGGGATGCCCCCACATACATGAAACACACGTAACAGACACTCTGTCCTCCACCCATTTGTACCAGGAATAGCCACAGACAACTCACAGTTAATGTTTAGACAGTGCATGCGTGTGTACACACACTGCAGGGACCTTGAAATGTCACTAGAAACAGATGCTACTGGATTCTCCAGGAATGATGGTGCCCTACCCCCATTCTGAGCATACTATTTTTTTTTTCCGTTGCGGAGAGTCCCCCTGGCTAGCTTTAATAGCCCCTCTTACTACACTCACTTTAAAGAGAAGGGCAAGGTCTCAGCACCTCCAGCCTCCACTGCCAGAAATGATAGTAAATCCTCACACCAAGATGAGGATTTCATTATTCAGCATCTCCTCTCTCTACTGTGAACAATTTTAGTCCCTTCCCTGGCCCCAGTCATCTTTCTTGCCCACTGCTGCCTGGAGGCAACAGGGGCTCCAACCCCCCATCATCTCACTCTTCCAAACCTTTAAAGTGTCCCCAGAAAAGGAAAACCTACATGTGCCAGAAGCCTCTGCTTTGACTTCAATACAACTTTATCAGCAGCAAGGCAAAAGAGGAGGGCTCAGAATCCTAGCAGCCAATCAGCTTATATGTTAATATCTTATAATAGGACCAGAACTCAGGAAAATATTTTGTTGGTGGTGGTTTGAAATAGGATCTCTCTTTATAGCCCAGGCTGGCCTTGAACTTTTACTTTGTAACCTTAACCAGCCTCTAACTTAGGAAAGCCCCTACCTCCATTTCTACCCCACTCCCAAGTGCTGGGATTATGGACATGTCCCACCATGCTGGCCCCTGAATAAGATTTTTCAGCTAGTCTTTAGGCCCTACCTTGGGCCATTCCTCATATTTACCATGAGATGTCCCAGTCATGTCCCCAGATCCCTTCCCTCTCTAAGTCACCCTCCCAGCCTAGGTGGGCTTGAGGAAGGCTCCCTGCAGACACTGGCCCATGAAAAGTTATCACCTATGATAGGAGGAGGGCTGGGAGGCTGAGGGAAAGCCCTATGCCCTCTCAGGTTATTTTCTGACCATTGATCCAGGGTGGACGGAAGGACCGCAGGCCAGAGATCAATGCCTTAGAGCAAACAGAGCTGCTAAGATGGAAAGCTGGACAGAACCAGGGAGATAGAACAGGGGGATGGGGCAACACAGGGAGCTGAGGTGGTCTTTTGGAGGGTAGCTTTCCCCGGGGTCCTTACTACTTCTCAGGGTGAGCTCGTCCTGCCCACTGAACCCCAGCCTAGGAGGGGGGGATGCACACAAGAATGCTCACTCTAGCCTCTTGGGCCCAGTGTAACCTGGGCTTATTTATGTATTTGGAGGTATGTTATTGATGTTGAGTGAAGTTCTGTGTGTATTTGATTTCTTCCTCCTCTCCCAGATTCGGAGGCGCCGCCCCACCCCTGCCACTCTTGTGCTGACCAGTGACCAGTCATCCCCAGGTAACCCAAGGGATGGATTACAGGAGGAAAGTGGAGTGGCAGGGACAGGGGTGGGGGAGACAGGGGGTGGAATTGGCCAGGTAGAGGGCTCAGGCTTCTCCACTCAAAGGCAAAGAGGGAGTGGCTAAATCATCCAGATTTCTTTAGCTTTTAGGAAGATGGAGCAGTGCTAGAAAGTCGTGGGGGCCACCTGGTTCTTGAGCCCCCTAGGAATTGGGATGGTCAACAGAGTGCTGGTTGCTGTGGCAACAGCCTTCCAGGTTTCTCCAGCAACTGAGACACAGGCTGCCCCCTCCCCCAGAGGCTGTGACAGCTGGGAGGGGGAGGGACCGCCTCCATTAGCTATCTTCAGGGCCCCCAGAGGGAAAAGGGAAGGTTAGAAACCGCTCAGGGTGCAGCTGAGGATTCTGGCCACCAGTCTCCCCACCAAGGTCTGAAGAGAGAACAAGGTCTCTGAGATTCTGTTGTGTCCAGGAAGCTTGACTGGAGTGGAGGAGAAGTCAGCAGGCTGATGAGCTGGGCCGGCATCTGGGCCGGCATCTGGGCCGGCATCCCAGGTGCCCTGGCTCTCCAGCTCTCCTTCAGCTACCATAAGTGAGATACCTTCCTGGATGCTGCACAGAATAAATGTACTGTTCTCCATCTATGTAGAATATTCTGGCCTAGTGTACAGGACTCAGTTCTACCCTTGGGGAATCATTGGAAGGAGAAGGATTCATGGGTATTTCACATGAAGAAAGGAAACACACACACACACAAACACACACACACACACACGCACACACACACACAAAAACAGATTGTGCCTTCAAGGACCTCAAGGTCTGAGTTAAAGATGCATGCACAGATCAAGCCCAGGGTCAAGGCCAGGTCTACGTGGAGCCAGCCAGGGACATAGGAGAGGAGCCACAGAAAACAGACTGACTTCCTAGTGACAGAACAAGAGGAAAGTGATTGATTGCAGAGTCCCCTCCCCTTAAGTACTTAGCACTTTGGGGATCCCCCACACACACACTGGATTTCCTGTCCTCATCATCTTCTTTCCCTATTCAGAGATCGATGAAGATCGGCTCCCCAACCCACTTCTCAAGGTGAGCTGGCTCCTCCCACTCAGCCCAACCTCCAAAACCCACAGGCAAATTTGGAGACTATTCCTCAAGACTGCCCCTTCTAGATCTGGGGGTGTGGCTCAGTCTAGCAGGATGGAAGACAAAAATTCTGCACCTGACTTGTAGAACCTTTTGACTTGCTCTTCCTTGCACTCCCCCCCTCCCCAAAATGGTACCTGGCTGGACCTATACATAGGTCTCCAACACACACATTCTCCCTGCTCACCAAGACAGGGATAACTGGGAAGAAGGAAATTCCTTCCACATTCTGAAATCTCCAATCTAAAAGCATGACAAGGCAGAAGAGGGGAGTGGGAGGAACTGGTACCCATCTGTGCCCTATGTCCTTCACAGTCCACTTTGGCAATGTCTCCACGGCAACGGAAGAAGATGACAAGGACCACACCTACAATGAAAGGTTTGGCAGACCCTTCCCAGCCCTTGTTCCCTCCGCGCCTGAAGCTAGGGAGAAGACCCTGCTGACTCATGGGATGGAGCCCATGGAACCGTTGCTAGGTGAAGTGGGACCGAAACTCCAACTCTGCCTCTGAATGGAGAAACTGCTTAACCTACACCAAGCCTGAACACTGCCTCACAGTGGCAGATAGATAATGTATGTGCCTGGGCCTTGGTGTTTCATCCCTGTAATCTTAGCCGATCAGGTGGCTGAGTTCAAAGCCAGCCTGGGAAGGAAAATCCATGAAGACTCTTATCCCCAATGATTAACTAGCAAAAATACTGTAAGTGGAACTGTGGCTCAAATGGTAGAGGGCCAGCTTTGAGTAAAAATGCCCAGGCCCTGAATTCAAGCCCCAGTACCAACACACACACACACACACACACATTAATGACAATGTATATGAGTTCATCAGCAGGTAACCCAGTTCACATAAGGTACTCAAATATTTCCCAAATCTAAATTGAGTCTTTTACACATATTCCAGAAAGTTAGGAGGATCTTGTTCTTAAAGACTCTTTTTCCATACTCCTCCCTTACCTTTTGTGATATAGCTTTGTTTCTTCCTTGGCCAACTAATGTCCCCTCCTTTAGATCTCAGTGCATAGGAAAGACACTTAGCAAATATGTGCTGAGCTATTAGTGGGGATGTCAGATTGGGGGTAGGGGGAGCATAGGGGAGACTCTAGGCAGTCATGTCCAAAGTTTCCTCCTCTCTCTGTGCTCCCAGAGCTCCAGACAATGGTTGAACATCACCTGGGGCAACAGAAGCAAGAAGAAGCTGAGGGAGCCGCTGGGAGCACCGAGACCCAGGAGTCCTGCCCACCTGGGATTCCAGACACAGGAGCAGTGTCAAGGCTGGGCAGCTCGGGAACAGCACAGAGTATGTACAAACCAGGAAGCGCCCTGGGCCTCCCTGAACTGCTAGGAAACAGGGAAAGAACTGGAGCCTGGCAGAGGTCTAAGAGTAGCCACGGGTATGGGTATATTTGCATATATTTGAATCTTTTGATTGTACTCACTGGGCCCTCCTCAGAAAGCTCTCTGGTGGCCTGGGGGAGGAGAGGAAGGGCATAGAGGAACAGCTCAGCCCTGGAACCAAGCCAGGGCTGGAATTCTGGCTCTGCCATGTGCCCCTTTACCAGCTGAAAGGCCTTGAGCTAAACTTAACCTTGATCTATAAAATGGTAATGTTGTAATGATGGTGCCTATTTTACTGGGCTGTGGGAATTAGAATGAGTCTGCTTCAGTTCCCTGACACATACAAAACCTATGGTAGTGGTGTGGTGTTCATCCAATGGCCACCTTCCCTTTCCCCTGGATGGCTTCCAGAATTCAGAGTGCTTCCAACTTTATGAAAGTGAAACAGAATATAATACTGTATATAATACTCCCTGCAGAGCACCCTGTAATCAAATACATGAATATTTCAACAATCCAATGAATGGTCTAAGTGGGATAAATAAGGACTAAAAATAGATTCACATCAATTCAGGTCAGCTGTAGCCACACATTGAGTTTGGACCACCATTATTTTACACTTTTTTAAGAGTCTTTCCCCCACCCCTTCAATTTCTAATTGTTGGTTAAAAATAATAATACATTTTAGGGGCTGGGGATATGGCCTAGTGGCAAGAGTGCTTGCCTCGTATACATGAGGCCCTGGGTTCGATTCCCCAGCACCACATATACAGAAAACGGCCAGAAGTGGCGCTGTGGCTCAAGTGGCAGAGCGCTAGCCTTGAGCAAAAAAGAAGCCAGGGACAGTGCTCAGGCCCTGAGTTCAAGGCCCAGGACTGACAAACAAAACAAAACAAAAAAATAATAATACATTTTAAAAACATTGAATCTCTAACAGTACTTGTGATCAGAAAAAAAAACAAACCCTGTTGATTTTGCCAGTTTGGCCCAATTCGGTCCCATTCAGGCGTTATTGGGTGGAGGCGTGCTGTGGGAAGCAGCAGCCCCTTCTCTTCAAGGCTTTCATAAATACTCCTTCCTCTCCCAACACCTTTTTCCCTTCTTTAGAGCTTGCAGAATCTACCCCCAAAGCTCAAGAGAGGTGCAGTGAGGAGGACCCTTCAACCCACATGCCACCACTGGATTCTCAAGGGTCCAATTTGGTAAGACACCCCATTCCCCAGTCCACCCCCACCCCACCCTCCACACTTCCACACCCCACTTCCAGGTGGGTCACCAGGCCTGCGGGAGAGCAGCTGTGTGGATAAGAGCAAGGAGTAAATATTTGGAACCAGGGGGTTGGGGGTAAGAGCAGACACAAAGGACCAGCTTCTGTCACTGTAAAGTCAGCCTTATGGTAAAAGGACTGGCATCTTTCTCACTGACAAAGAAAGAGGAATGGGATTAAACTATAGCAGGAAGGATTGACATTAAACTTTGAGTTGGCCCCTGGCCTGCTCACCTGGAAGAGGTAATAGAAGTAGGCCATAGGTTTGTGTGGTTTTTTTTTTTTGGGGGGGGGGGGTTTCTGATAGCCCAAGAGAGATCCTCACTTGGTAAAGGTAGAGGCAGTGAGGAGACTGAGCACTTACTTTATAATTGTCAGTCTCCTCCCCTCCACACCCTTCCCCCAATATGAGGCTGCAAGGGGGCAGAGATGGAAAGCCACACCAAAACAAGTTTCCTGAGAAGATGGATAGTTGGGCAGACCAGAGGGGACAAGGTGACCCCCCGGCCTCTGGGTCACCTGCCCTTTCTGCCCCCTTCCCCACAACAGGTCTGAGAGGAGAAGGTATCCTGGACTCCTGCAGTTTGGGGATGCATGGACACTGGATCTCTTTCTTATTCCTTCACTTTTGGGGGGGAAATCTCTTGTTTTTAAAAAGTGATAAATTTGCTGTTAGGTCCTTGGCACTTTCCTTCTTTTAAGACCTTGGGAGAATCCTTTCTCCCTCCCCTCTTGTCCTCATTCTCCACAGCCCCACTGCTAGGGAAGGGAGAGAAATCGGGAAGCTGGGCAGGAGTTCCCCCATAGCCCAGCCTTCACTTGCTGTGGAAGGAAAATGAGGATCAGGCAGTAAGAAGATCAACTTCCTGAAAGGAAAGATAGCCCCCAAAGCTCTCCTTTTTCTCACTGAGGAAAAGCGGAATCCACCTGCCCTGCCCAGCTGTGATCGTTTGTGCTGCCATCTTCTGGACAAAAGTAGGAAGTGCACCCTGGTCCTGGGCCCTGGGAAAAGATGGGGGCTGACTATTCAAGTGTCTCCTCCTCCACCTGTGAAACCATTGTCCCAGATTCCAACCCAACCGAAGGTGACTAGAGAACACAATGGCTGTTAAGAGACCCTCGCTGGCAAGTGAGGTTCATCTTTCCCCATGTGCTAGGCACTGAGGAGCCAGGAGGATAAGACAAAAACCAGGCATAGGTGAAGACATGTACTTTGATCCCACAGCTAGGCATCTCCTGCTGCCATTTTTTTTTTAAGTTTCCCAGGTAGCAGTAGGGATGGGAGGGAAGGGGAAGGCAAGACCTTTCACCTTTCTTGTTGAAGCCACAGTGTAAGTGCAGCAATAAAAGAGCAGAGCCTGAGAAGTGTTAAGATCCTACTCCTGCCAGGCAAGGCCTCCTCTCTGGGCCTCAGCTTGCACACAAGAAGAACATACCATGATCCTATCAAGCTTAGAAAAGACAAGTGTATGTGTGTGAAGACGCTTCTTTGACTTCTGCCCAGTGAATACCACACACAAAGCCAGCCCAGTCTCCCATCTTTATTGATCTCTGGCTATAGCAGGGGCCTGGGAGACCAAGGACAGGGGTGAGTCACATGCGTCTCTGCCCCACTCAGGTGGGGTAGGAGGGACAAGTCTCAGAGTGGCAGGTCTAAGAGACCATGGAGATGGACTTCACAAGAACAGGGCCCACGGTACAAATGTATGGCCAGTATTTACAAGGAAGGAGGAGGGAAGTCACCTGGACTTTGACCTTTCCTGGAGCAGGGTGGGGGCCAGGAGGAGCCTGAGGACAGGAAGGGGCACAGAGTCTGGCTGTGCTCTCTCCTGAGGTCACAGCAGCAGCAGCCCCGAGCCCCTCCTGCATCTACCTTCCACCCACCAGTGTACCAGGGGAGGAAGATCTCTTGGTGCCTGTAGCTGAGCCAGTTGGGGCGAACGGAGGGGGTGAGGGGAGGTACCATTCAGTTAGCAACACATGATTACTAGAGTATACCTCCCCCTCCCCCACACACCCGGACCCCAACCTGGCTGGACTCTCCTACCTATGCTCATAAAATACATCCTGAAGGTACTTTGCTGGGAAGACCTCAAAGCACTTTACAGACATTAGTCGGATGGGAGGCTCCAAGCTATAGGGAATAAAAAGGAGGCCAAGGACCCCCAAGACTTCTCCAGGGCAAGTGACAAGCCCCAGGAATCCCAGAGCAGCCCCAAGTTCTCAAAGGCTTGGGAAAGGCCCACCCTCAGTCCCTGGTCTGAATGGCTCCTCTCTTCCCCTTAGTCACCACTTGGGCATGGGAGAGAGGGAAGATTGCAGGGTTGGATGAGGGGTGGGCTAAAGCAGTGCAAGTCTAGGGTAAAGAGGGTATCCACCACCTCCCCCACCCCGTACTAGAAAGGTCCCACACCCTGAAGGACCCCCCTTCCCTCCCCATACATTAGGGCTTTGAAAACCCCCATTCCAGTCCTTCTCAGAGGAGAAGGAGAACCCAGACCTGCCAGCAAAGATCTGGGGTGGGGGGCTGAGGGAACCCCCAAAATGTATTGCTTAGAAACTTGGAGGCAAAAAGGATAGGGGAGGGCCCAAGGGGGGGGCTGGCATCTCTCTGACCCTCCCCTCTAGTCCCTGGGAAGCCTCTGGAAGCTCCCCCCTTCCCAGGTAGCCATCTGGCCAAGGGGTGGGGTAGGGGAGGCTGGAGGCAGGGGGGATGGGCACAGTGACCATTGGGAGCCTGAAGTTCCCTAGGCTTGCTGCCAGGAAATTAAAGTGCACCCCCAATGGGTGTCAGGTGGGGAGGGGCCCTTCCCCCAACCCCACCATCTCTGGCATTTGGCCTTTGGGTGGGTTGTGTCTTCCACGACCTCCATGCTCCCTCAGAGCCCATGGGGGAGCCAGTCCCGATGGATGGTGCTAATGACATCGAACACTTTGGACTCTGCAGACCTGGGGAGAGGAAGAGTGAGATGCCTCAGTTCCCTGGTCTTTGCCTTCGTTTCCAGCCTGGCTTTTCCCTACTCAGTCTGTCGATTGAGCACAAATGCAAATGTCCTTCAGAAGCATGCAAGCCGCCCACCCTACACCCAGCTCAGGGCTAGTTACACCTTTACAACCTAGAAAGAGGGCAGGAGAAACCTCTCGCCCACCAGACCCCAGACATGAACCACCATCAGAGGCCACGATGACCCAGCTTCCACCAGCAGCTCACCTGGGCCAGCCCTGGGCTAGTCCAGATTCCCATTCTGGTTGTGCTCGTCTTCAGCCGGGGAGGGCGGGGTCTCCTCCTCACAGGGGGACAGCTCATCAATGGACATCTGGTTGGTGATGCCTGTAGGAGAGTGCAAAGGATGCTGAAGTTAGCTGGAGAAGTGGTATTTCCCCTAGAACAAAGGAATACATAAGGAAACGTGGATGATTCGCATCCACCACCCCCCATCTCTGGAAGACCCTCCCTAGTCTGCAGAAACTCACAAGGCCCCGAAGGCAGAGCCAGAGATGCCCAAGGCACCATGTACATCATCCCTCTCCTCTGCACAACAGCCTTTCCTGGGACCTAACCTTAGTGTGTTTGGCCCCATTCTCACTTCTGGGCATTCTTCTCCCCAGTTTGAAGGTTCACTGCCCACTCCCCCTCACCACCCACCAAGGCACCTACCACTCGCTGCCCGTTCCTTCCATTTCTGTTTGTTCTCCTGAATGTACTTGGTCCAGGTGGAACGGAAGCTGACCACATCAGGGTTGGGGTCTCCCACATCCACGTCTAGGGAAGGCTGGCGCCACTGGAAGCTACAAGTGGGACACACATGTGCACCCCAAACCCTAATTCCAACCCACTCCTGAATCTGCTTCACAGAGTCTGAGAAGATGTTAGGCCAGGATAAATTTTAGGGGTCTGTCTCCTGTTTTCCCAAATAACTGCCCCCTAAGTCCCTATCCCTCTTCCTCCAACTGTACCCCTCCCTCTCCACACCTCTCTCAGTAGAAGGAAAACAAAAATCAAGATTATCTGAAAGGCAATAAAGCCCGAAAGAATAAACAAAAATATAGATGTGGGAAGCCCTGGGGGAAGCCCCACACTTCTGGTCCCAGCCGTACTCCTGTGACTTTGCCAAGCAGCAGGGGAACCCCTAGACTTGGAGGAGTCATGATCCACCACAACCTCCTACCATGAGTCAGCCGACTGTGCACCAACTCCCCCTCCTCCCGCCCCTGAACCAGGAGATCAGGCAAGCCAGCCACCCTCACCTGGGCTGGCTTTTAGACTTGGAGTCATCGTCCACCAGTGGCTGGACACTCTTCTCTGCCACGTCAGTCAGCACAGAGAATGTAGGCTCCACAATGAAGTCAATGAAACCTACAGGGAAGGGGACGAGGCAACAGAGATGTCTTACCCAGAGCCCAGCTGGACAGATAGAATTGGCACTGCCCATCAGGTAGAACACAGTGGAGCGGAACACCTAGGACTGCCACCTTCCCTGTGGGGATCACTTTAGGTTATGTCCTTGTGAGCCCACACCCCTGTCCTCCTGCCACAAGACCCTGTGCTCTAGCTCTAGCGAAGCAGCGTGGCCTCTGTAGGAAATGTGGTTTGGGGACTGAGGAGGTTTGAGTAATCCTTGCTCTGGCCCACACAGCACTCTGTCCCTTTCACATTCTTGTCCCTATAGCAAAGGACTCACCAATCTGGGACTGGGCCACCAGAGTGGAAGTACGATCACAGAGCGGAGAAAAGGGCAGGCCCAGCTCAGCCTCCTTGTCACCCTGGGGAGAGAGGATATGCTTGGAGAAGATGTCTCACACCTAGCAGATTGGTAGGGGGCAGCTAGAAGGATTATGGGAGGAGAGGAATTTCTGCCCCTTTGGCCTAGACATGAGTGAACTGCATGTAACTATAGGCCACCATTGTTCAAACCTTGAGATTTTTATCACACAGGTTTAGGATCAGGTCAGAAGCAAAAGGTAAACTGAATGAAGATCTAGAGTAGGAGTAAGGAACTTGCAAAACAAAAGGAGCAAGAAGCCACCCCCATCCTCCACGGTGGGCTGGGGATGGGCACAGGTGCCATTCTACCTGGCGGAAGAATTCCTCCATCAGGGCCTTGGTCCAGCGGCTGTGGACAGACCACTGTTTGGTTGGGTGGCTGATGTCGGCAGCATGGAGCAGAAGAGACAAGGCCTTGGACTTGTCAATCCTGGTCAAGGCAAGTGTCAAAGAGAGGCAAACTGATCTTTTAGGAAAACATCAGCTTTGGGAAGAAAAAAAACAACAACAAAACCTGGGCCATTCCCTGACTTCCCAATCATATACCCTCCCTCAGACCCAAAAGCACCCTCCAAGGCTTAGCACACACACATATGTATGTGTGTGTGTGTGTGTGTGTGTGTACAAGTAGCTGCACAGGTTCATGACTGAGAGCCCGGCCTTAGCATCAAAGGGCACAGGTTTGAATTCTCACCACACACTAGCTATGACCCTGAGCAAGTTACCTAAATTTTTCATATTTCATTTTCTTCACCCCAACAATGGAAATCACAACTCTACCGCATATCAAGTTGTTGTGAGGATTAAATGGCATGCAACAACTAAGTATTCATGTAATGAGTGCCAGGTAGATATTACTTCTAATGATAATCAGTATTATTACTGTGCCCCAACAATAATAGCCTACTGTGACACTAGACATTCGCCCACTTCAGGACACACACATACAGAGTCCTGTTCCCTCTCATACACATTTACACACGCCCACCCACTTCTAGGCAGCATTAGATCTAGTTGTGTCATTTGGTCTGCGTGGTTTGAGTGGGGTTTTCTTTTGTTTGGTTTTGGTTTGACATGGGGCTTGAATTCAGGGTCTGTGCACTGTCCCTGAGCTTTTTTGCTCAAGGCTAGCATACTACCACTTTGAACCACTTCAGATTTTCTGGTGGTTAATTAGAGATGAGTCTCATAGACTTTATTTCCCCGAGCCGGCCTTGAACCTTGGTCCTCAGATCTCAGCCTCCTGAGTAGGTAGGATTACATTCATGTGCCACCAGTGCCTGGCTTGGCATGGTCTTTGTTTGTGTAGGTACTGGGGCTTGAACTCAGTGCCTGGGCACTGTCCCCTAAGTTGTTTCCACTCAAATCTGGTGCTCTACCATTTGAGCCACAGCTCCACCTCCAGCTGGATGTTTTTGTCTTTAACCACACAGGACTCAGCCAATAGCCCTATCAGAGTGGAAACTAGTGGTGAGTTGCTATGGAAGGTGTTTGGTAAAAACACTGGAGTCCAGAAGGGTTGCACACATGTCCTACACTCCTGCATACATTCCTAACCCTTAGCCCCTGTTCTTTACTTACTGTCTGGCCTGCAGCTGCAGGACAGACTTGCTAAACTCTAGGCCCCCAGGCACTCCCCAACAGATCAGCCACCCAGGCTGTAGGTAGTCCAACATTCACATACACTGTGAGCACTTACACAGATACATTCAGATAGGTGCACAAAGCCAGGCAAGTCTCTATACCCAAGTAAAGACCTGACATACCAACTACCCAGTGTCCACCCCAATTCACTTGCTCCGCCCCAGTGGCCTGGCTCCTACCACATCCCCACAAAGGCTACCTCTCCAGCTGCTGTAAAGCTGTCTTCATGGACTTCACTTGCTGAAAATGGCAAGACATGTCTGTAGCCAACACCATCTCAATGACCAAGGCCCGTAGCTCTCTGTGTGGACAGAAAAAGAAACACAATCAGCCCTTTAGGAATGCCTGGACAAGGAGCTCCAGAGATGGGGGAGAAGGCTAGGATACACAGTCTCAGGGCAGCCATGGTCTCTCTCCTGCTCACACAAACTCATCCTTGGTGAGATTGATGAAAATGTTCATCTCATCATCCTGCATCATCCGGAAGACAGAGCTGATGTGGTGATTCTCCAGCACAGAGCGGTCATTGTACAGGATGGCACATTCGGACCTACAGAGATAAAGGTTATCAGGTCCAGCTCCCCTAGAATGCTACCTGCCTCCTCCTGGCCCCTGCAATGTCTCCCCCACCCCCAGCTTACTTGGTCTGGATGTGGAAGCTGTTGGTCGTGCCTGTGTGCTCATAATCATGGATGGCTGCAGCAAAGATGATGGCCAAGACCTCAATCTCTGACAGGCAGTGCTAGGAGAAAGAGGCAAAGGGTGAGAGAGAGTCAGCTGTCCGCCAGCCACTGGCCCTGGAGACCCCCTGCACGAGGTAGGCCACTCAGCCCATCTTCTACTCTTCAAGGCCAGCTCACAGTGAATGAAGGGCAGGTTATCTCCATTCCTGAAGTAGCAGGGACCTTCCCCCATCTCCAAACTGCCCCAACCCCACTGCATCTTAGCACATGTTCACAGAACTGCCCACAACATTTTGGTACACTCAGGTTTTCTCCAGAAGCCTTGAGATGCCTTGAGAGAGGAAAATGCCCTGCAAAGAAGAGCTGAAACTCCCTAATTCTTTTTTTTTTAGTTAGTTTCTACATATAAGGGAAATCATGTATCCTTTATCTCTCTGGCCCTAACTTACTTCATTTAACATAAATTTTTACACGTCTATTTCTTTACAAATGGTACAATATCATTCTTTCTAATGGATGAATAAAATTCCATTGCACATATATACCACATTTTTTATGCTTTTGTCCACTGAGGGATATCTAGACTGATTTCCTACTTTTTTTTTTGCCAGTCCTGGGCCTTGGACTCAGGGCCTGAGCACTGTCCCTGGCTTCTTCCCGCTCAAGGCTAGCACTCTGCCACCTGAACCACAGCGCCCCTTCTGGCCGTTTTCCATATATGTGGTGCTTGGGAATCGAACAGAGAGCTTCATGTGTAGGAGGCCACTAGGCCATATTCCCAGCCCCTGATTTCCTACTTTCTAAATTCAATAATGATGTGGGAAAGTTGCTGTAACAATAAAAAAAAATCATACAAAGGAAGGAGTGACATCAGAAGAGACTCCCTAATTCTGAAGCTACAGAGGTAGAGTCAGTCCCAGGCAGGACTCTAGGGCACCTACCACCATCCCTGTGCGCAGCAGGAAGCAATGGACTGTCTGGGTCACATCGGCTGCATGGATCTGGTTGTGGTAAGGGTTCTTGTACTTCCCGTAGCCTGTCTCCAAGGACTCCAGGAAAGACATCAAAAACACAGTGGGAATCTGCAACGAAAGGGAAGACATCAAGATATGTTAAGGGCTGGGCACAGGTGGCTCACACTTATAACCCTGGCTACTCAGGAGGCTGAGATCTGAGGATCACAGTTCAAAGCCAGTACGGGCAAAAAAAAAAAAAAATGTCCATGAGACTTTTATCTTCAATTAGCCAGCATAAAGCTGGAAATTGAGCTGTGACTCATCTTGTAGAACACTAGCCTTGAGCAAAAATGCTCAGGGACAGAGCCCAGGCCCTGCGTTCAATCCCCGAACCAGTATACACACAAACAAAGATAGGCCAGGTATGGCAGGGACAGGACCAAGCCTAATGACCCCATCATCCTTTAGAAGATAGCATAGCAGCTGGGCACTGTGGAGGCTAAAGCAGGAGCATTGGGAGTTCAAGGAGTTCAAGGCCAGCCTTGACTACCAAAAAAGAACACAACACAGAGAAAAACATGAGTTTGGGCTCCCATCCTGCTCTCCCAGGAAGAGAGAGCTGCCGGTGCGACCCTGGACAAGTCACATGCCTCCTTATGCCTCCAATACTTAATTGCAGGATGAAGTTAATGCCACCTACCTGGAATTTAATAAGATAAGTACAAGCACTTAGTAAGTGCTCTCTAAAGAGTAGCTATAATTGTTATTATTTCTCTGGAGATTTCTAAGAAAAGGAAAGAAAGCTTCCCTCCTACTTTCTAACCATCCTACCTCATCCTCAAGTCTAATATCACAGAGAAGAGCTCAGAGCAGAGGAAAACATAAGATGACCTCACTGGAGCTTGGCTCAAGTGGTAGAGCACTTGCCTAGCAAGTCCAAGACCCTGAGTTCAAAACTTTATTAACACGCACACCAAGGAGGAAGAGGAGAAGGAGGAGGAGGGGGAGGAGGAAGAGAGAGAGAAGAAGAAAAGAGGAAGAAGAAGAAGACGATGATGTAGTAAAGAGGACCCTTCTAGCTGTGGTGGATCATCCTCTCCTCTAAGGACGCAGACACATCCTACCAGTTCCAACACACACACACACACACACACACACACACACACACACACACACGAAAGGCCAAACAGTGGCTTATGTCCTTATGTCTGTAATCCTGGCTATTCAGGCTGAAATCTGAAGATCCTGGTTCAAAACCCTCCCAGATAAGACAAAGCCAAGAGACTGATATCACCAATTAACCAGCAAAAAGCTGACAGTGAGAGGTGTGATTCAAGTGGTAGAACGCTAGTCTTAAGCAAAAATGCTGAGAACAAAGGCCCAGAACCAGCATTTTTTTTTTAAAAAAGGACTGAGAGCAGATCTGTCCAGCTACTCTGATCCTACCCCTTACTCTGTATTCACATCCTGGGGTACCTCTGCATCCTCAAGGCTCCCAGAGGGCAGGCTAGCATGCATTTTCACCTGCCCCTGGATCTCCTGAGGCTGAAAGGGGCCAGAGGTTCTGGACTTGGGGGAACTCCCACGGAAATGAGCTACAGGAATAACAGGAGACACAGACGAGGCGCCACTGGTCAGACCCTAACCTCCCCCACCCCTACCCCTGGAGGGCTGTGCCCCAAATTCAGTAAATTTTAAAGGACGGTTTCCATGACAACTGCCCTTGCTTTTGCGTTGCCATGGCGTTCCTGTGGAAGGAAAGGCAGGGGAAATAAAGGAACTGGGGACCCAGGAGGAGAAGAGCAGATCCCAGTGGAAACAGTAAGTACCTCCCTTTCTCTCCCTGGACCAGGAAAATGGGCTGGCCAAACCTAACTCAGTGCAGCTGCTCTAGAGATTTCCCCAACACCCAGTCGTTCCTGGGAAGGAAGATCTGGGTACCAGTGTGGAAGAACATGGACTGAGTAAAGTAAGGACCTTGCTATTCTCTGGCCTGCAGAAGGCAGGTCTAGAAGGAAACAAAATACCAAAGGACAGGAAGACACTGAAGGAAATCCTGGCTGAGCACCTCAGAAAAACTACAGAAACTCTCTTGGGAGTTGTTAGAAGAGGGGGACTCAAGGGTCAAGGGTCAGAAAGACAAATAGTCTGTTCTAGTGAAGTAAGGCCAAGAATGGCTCGGACAACCCTTGTGGGACCCCCAGGTAGACACCTCTGATTGCCCAATGACTACATTCATATTTCCCCTCACCTGTAACATCTACCCAGGTACCCTCCAAATATAGAACAGCAAATCTTCAGCCATGCACGCATCACTTGGTTTCCCCAAGTGGAAGTGTTTCTTCCTGGCCCAGGTCCCCTGCGCCTAGTGAAGGCTATAAAGAGGTCTTACACCCAGATAATCCTTCCAGCACAGCTGGAGAGCAAAACAGAGCTCACACACCCAGCAGGTCCCACACAGACCCACTCTAGCCCCACCAAGTGATGACCCTGATGCCTAGGAAAATCCCATGGGAAGAGACCAGAGCTGAGCAGGAAACAGAGAGACTCTAGTCCCTAAAGGCTCTTGCTGAAAGCATTAGGCTCTAGGCCACAAACAGGAGAGGTGAACTGTAACCAGCCCAGACAGAACAAGTCAGGGGAAGGCAAGGAAGTGAAAATAGCATCCAGGCGAGGCACCAGCAGACCTAGAAGCAGCAGACCCAGGAAGCAATAAGTGAAGTCAGAGACTACAGCAAGTACCAGGGAGGTTAGAGTAGGTCAAGCTCTGGAGACTTCTTTGCCACTAAAGGCAGAATCTACTTGTGGAGAATCTTCTAGACTATGAAGGAGAGGAGAGGTAGGCCAACCTTGAAGCGGCTGATGAGGTTATGTCGAGTCAACAGCTCAAAAACAATGGTCCTCAGGGCGTGGTCATCTGCTGCCCGGTTCAAGGAAAAGACATCAAAGCACCAGAGGTCCAGGTTCTGTGGAGAGACAATGGACTAGGTAGGGAAACTCTCTTTGAAACTTAAACTTCAAGGAGGGATTCCAAATGATTAGTGGGAAGCAGGAAAGCAAAGAGGTGGTAGACTGGGCCTCTTTCTTTCCAAGCATATCTTGGTATGGGAGGAACGTGAAGACTGGGATTTACCTCTGGGGTGGGGCAAAGGTTGTTTTGAGGAACATGGGAACAGCAGTTAAAAAGGAAGGCAAATTCAATTCCTGGTCAGGGAATCAAAAAAATAAATAAATAAAAAGGAAGACAGAGAGAAATGATAGGCAGATTGGAAGAAAAAGTAGTAGAGATAACATGTAGCCCATCGTGGGTACATGTTCCCCTACTTGTTCCCCTAGTGCCTCTGGTTCCTACTAAATACTTCCTCTTCCCATAATTCTGGGGTCCCCATTCAACCAATGAAAAGAGCAAGGATACCACAGCCACAGGCCATTAAGCAATTAACACAAAGCCCAAGGAAAGAACTATGGGAAGAGACTGGGACTATAAAAATTTCCCACAGACGGGATTCTATTGGAATCCCAGATCTGGGACTCGATCTCTTGCAAGATTCTCCTTACTTTTGTGGCTTTCCTTTCACTTTCAAAAAAAAAAAAAAAGATGGGGGGAGGATGAAAGGAAGAAACAAGAAAGGAAAGAAAGAGGGTGGGAAAGAAGCAGGCAGGGAGGGAAAGGGAGAGAGAGAAAAAAATCACTCCATAAACAGAGCTACCCCAACCCCCATCCTTCTTGATATCCCAAAAACCAGGGGTCACCTTGAGACAATTGTGGACTGCAGTGGAGTAGGTGGGAGCCACAGAGGTATATGTTCTCCGGAACATCCTAAAAGGAGAAGAATGAAACCTATAAAGCCTGGGAAGTACCCATCTGATCCAATAAGTGGGGCTGCATGGATAAGCCATGGTCATGGAAATCATATGGCTGGTGTGGTGATTAAAAACCAGAGAGGCTCAAAAGATAAACACAGTTCAGGCAGAGGAAGGCCAAGCATAGGCAAACCTTACCGCTCCACGAAGATTCCAGCCTGTACAGCATGCACGATGCTTCGGAACTTTGGCTTCTCCTCTGCCCTGCGTCCTTTGGCTCGCGTCTGCTGAGTGAAGGTGGAAGCCAGCCAGTCCCGTACTTCTGAAGGTACAGCATCTGACCGTAGCTCCTGCAGCTCATCCTCTGTATCCAAGATTTGCCTGGGACCCAGAAGGGAGAATCACAGAAGAGAAGCCTAGAGACCCTGCACCCAGACCCACCCCAAAACAAGTAATGAAGTAATGTTCCTACCAGCTCTCTCTGTCATAATCTTCCTTTCCTTTCTCTTATTATATCTGTGTGTATGTGTGTGTACGCATGTGTGTGTGCGCACACACGTGTGTCAGGACAAGCATTTGAACTAAGGACCTGGATGCTCTCTATCCCTTAGCGTTTCTGCTCAACGATGGTACTCTACCACTTGAGCCATACCTCCACTTATGGCTTTTGGGTAGTTAATTGGAGATAAAAGTCTCATAGACTTTCCTGCCCATGCTGGCTTCAAACTGCAGTCCTCAGATCTCAACCTCCTGAGTAGCTAAGGTTACAGGCCTGAGCCACCAGCACCCAGTCTCTTATTATATCTTTTTCTGTCTGCATTGCTATCCAGCTTCTCCACTCACTGTGTGAGGTATTAAACAGCCTGTCTATGGCCATATTCAAGCAGGCAATGAAGTATCATCTGCCAGAGTGTTATAGAACTGTCCAGTAGAAATAAATTGCAAGCCCTGTATATAAAAAAATTCAGGGGGCTGGGGATATAGCCTAGTGGCAAGAGTGCCTGCCTCGGATACATGAGGCCCTAGGTTCGATTCCCCAGCACCACATATACAGAAAACGGCCAGAAGCGGCGCTGTGGCTCAAGTGGCAGAGTGCTAGCCTTGAGCGGGAAGAAGCCAGGGACAGTGCTCAGGCCCTGAGTCCAAGGCCCAGGACTGGCCAAAAAAAAAAAAAAAAAAAAAAAAAAAATTCAGTATCCTAAGAGCTACATTGAGAAGATAGGAAGAAACCGATAAAAAAGTTTTGTGATAAATTTCATTTAAACAAATCGCTCCAAAATATTATCATTTCAACGTAAATCAACATAAAATACATCAATGACGGATTTTTACACTTTTTCTCTAAATCTTCAAAAGCCAGTATGTAATTTACATACATTGTATATGTAAATTTCAACTCTTCTTTGCCACATTGCAAGTACTCATCAGCCATGTGGAATCAGAGGCTCCCAAATTGGCCAGCACAGGTCTAGAAAGATCTTCTACATAGGGAAAGTTAACATTAGATGAGCTTTGAGGTCCTTCCTACTCTAAAATAATTTGTGTGTGTGTGTGCCAGTATTGGAGCTTGAACACAGGGCCTGGGTGATGTCCCTTAACTTTGTCTGCTCAAGGCTAGCACTCATCCTTCCCTCCACACTCTCGCCTCTTCCTCTGCCCCCTCTATCTCTGCTCAGAGCCCTTTCTACCTATCCTACCTGCTCTCTTTGTTCCTGTCAGTTCCCTCCACACACACCCTCATCTCCAGCCTTCTGGAACCCTGGCTACCTGCTATCGTTCTCCTTCTCTGTCTATAGGTCTCTCTCACCGTGTCTCATCAATATAGACGGCCTCCAGGAGAGATGCTGTATATTCCAGGTTTTTCTTCAGCTCCTCAATGTTTACCTCCCCGTTCTCCAACTGCTTCACCATGTAGCGCAGCCTGCAGGGTGTAAACACAGACATCCTGCTTAGATACTGTTCCCTTATCAGGAAACCACCAATAGGAGATGTTCTATAGAAACATCCTGTCCTCCTTTAGCTTAATTAATAATTCGAAACTTAATAATAAGCAGCTAATGGTTTTCATCCCAGGCTGTAGGTATTGCCTGCAGTACATTCTCTCCCCACACCCCCAAAGTTTAAGCCCAGGCTTTTCTGACTCCATCTTCCATCTACCATCTTATCTCTCTGCCACCACCCTTTAGCCAGCATCATTTGCAAACTCTTGTTTAAACTGCCTGGGCCCCAAAAACTCAGGCAGATACAAGCCACTAGGATAATGTTTTGGGAATGATTTGTTAAATAGTCTGAACACTGACCCCATGGAAAGGGGCTTTGAGATTAACAGCAATGAAAAGAGCCCCCTAGGATCAAGGCAGGGAAGAGGGGCATAGCCCCAGCCCCTCTGTCCCTGGCAGAGATGCAAAGACACAGAACAAAGACCATTCTGAATGCTTTCGCCTGGCCTCACTCCACGCAGGCAGAGCTAATGGATTATGATTCCAGAATCCATCAGCCAGGACAAAGCTGGTTAACCCCTGCCTGCCTGGGCTTGTAGCAGAAAGAATCTGGCCCAGTTACCGAGCCCATTCTCTGCCTCCAGCCAAGCCCAAGTCTCCCAGGGCAAAGGCAATGAGATAGGGCCAAGACTCTCACTCACTGGATGCTTTGCCTAAAAGGGCCATCCCCTCACATTTTACACATACAGATTTGGGGCTGGGGGGGCAAGGAGTGATTAGGAATTAACTGAGAGGTTTCCTAGAAGTCTAGTGTATCCAGCTCAGGCAATCACTCACAAAGCAAATAAAGCTGTCTAGTTGTAGATGGTGAGTTTAATGAAAGCCATAAAACAGGGAGGGGTCCCTTCACCCTGTCCCACCTCACCTGAAGCCAAACTCAAGGGTAAAATGGAAGTCATTGCAATTCCCCCTGAAAGGGGCTTCAGAAACCCAAGGTCACCCTCTGAGTCAGAGAGAAGAGAATGAGTCAGGAACCAGAGGCTGAAATTAGCATCAATTCCCAGGGGTGCTGGGTGGGGGGGTGGAGAACAATGGCATTCCTGAACAGAAGTGGCTCTAGAATCCGGGGGGGGGGGTGTCTGAGCAACTTTGGAATTGGGGGTACCCCCAAAACTGTCATCCCCACTAAGTATCACAAGCCAATTGTCATATCAGAGCCCTGCACCTCTGGTCCACATGTCTGAAAGCAAATGGGGCAGAAAGGAATGGGGCAAAATGGGAGGGGGGAAGCAGAAGTCCTCAGCAGGCTATGTCCATCACATCTCATGTCCAGCCTCCTGCTGCACTGTTTCTGTGTGGAAACAGCAGGTTGTTTAATAGGAAGAAAAGAAAGAAAGAAAGATTAGGAAAGCCAACTCACTCCTGATTCATTAGGGAAGAGGAACAAAGAGAGGCAAAACATAGAAGGCCTTCCCCAGCCCAAGGAGGTACATTCTCTGCCTTTGAGGTCCAGATACAAGCTGAATCTTCCATTTCCCTGTCACCTCCTCTTCACCCTTTCATAGCCTGGGACCACGAAGTTCGGGGACACACAACACAGAAAGAAAAGAGAAGACCACTCCTACTGCCTATGGTTTCATCTGTCCCCTTCCATCACACCCCTACCCTAACCTTCCACTTCACTCAGCTCTTTTGCAGCCCCAAATTCCATCCTCAAGGATCAGTGCCCACTACCAAAGTTGTCCCAGTTCCTAAAACACCCCTTAAAGCACTCATCCCTCCCAACACTGGCTCCCAAGTGAACAGCCACACCCACGGGTGCTCATTTACATACATTTTCATAATCGCTAACAATGCTGCCAGTTCTACATTCTAAAAAGCATTTTTCTCCTACATTATCTCATTTTATCCTCACAATGGGCCTATAAGAGAGGGAGGTGGTGGAGAAAGAATTCCAAACCATATCTCCAATGCAAAAAGAAAGAAAGAAAGAAAAGAAAACTCAGGAGAATGCTTTGGCAGGGAGTGCTGCTCTGCAGGCTGAAAGGGTGGAATCCTAGCTTCAAAGCCATCTCTCCCTGTGGTGAGTTCCAGGGCAAGTCACTAACTTTTAATCAGTGTTTATTGCTAGATGGCCTGGAGACTACCAAGGCTACCATCACCATGGATACCTGCCAAAATGTAGATTCTAGACTCCACTGCACACCTACTGAACCAGGACTTCTGGGAGAACAGTCTAGGATGTGCATGTGTGTGCGCACATGTGTGTCTGCATGTGTGTCTGCATGCTGTAACTGGGGCTTGAACTCAGAGCCTCACATTCTTTTTTTTTTTCCTTTTTTTTTTTTTTTTTTTTTTTGCCAGTCCTGGGGCTTGGACTCAGGGCCTGGGCACTGTCCCTGAGCGTCTTTTGCTCAAGGCTAGCACTCTCCCACTTGAGCCACATTGCCACTTCCAGTCTTTTCTATTTATGTGGTGCTGAGGACTCAAACTCAAGGCTTCATGCATGTAGGACAAGCACTCTACCACTAAGCCGTATTCCCAGCCCATGGCCGCACATTCTTGTGAAATGTTTTCACTCAAGGTTGGTGTGCTTCCATTTGAGCCTCCACTTTCTGAGTTTTGCTGGTTAAATGGAGATAAGAATCTCCAGGATTTGTCTGCTTGGACTGGCTTCAAGAACCTTCATCCTCAGATTACAGGAGTGAGCCACCATCCCCACCAGTTTTAAACATTCCAGATGATTCTAGTTCATTATAGTTTCAAAAATGTTTACCGTAGTGTCTCAGTTTCCCCGTTTATATAACAGGATGATAATAAAATAGACTTACATGGCTATTAAAAGGATTAAATGAGTCTGGGCACTAGTATCTTATACTTGTAATCCTACCTACTCAGGAGGCTGAGATCTGAGGATCTCCTTTTGAAGTCAGCCCAGGATTACAAATCCCAAAGACGCTTGTCTCTAATTAAAAACCAGCAAAAAGCTGGAAGTGAAGTTATGGTTCAAGTGGTAGAGTGCTAGCCTAAGTATAAAAAGAGTTCAAGCCCCAGTACAAGTACAGGGGGGGAAAAGACAAAATATTATATGCAAAAGAAGCGGCAGGTCTTAAAAGATCTCTATAAAGAGCTTTTGAGTAGAAATTAACCAACCAGTATCATACTGGCCCCACAGAGCTTATACTGAACTTTTAAACCCAGCAAGCCACCTGCCTGCTCTACCCCATTCCGGGACAAGAAAATACAATTTGGATAGAGAAAATGATAAGGAAGTCCCTCAATAGAAGAAACAAGAGTTTGTAATATCTATGATCTCTAATAATAATATTAATTAACCCTTATATGATTTTCACAAGCTATGAAGGAAGCCAGTGACTCATCCAAGGTCATACAGCTTGTTGATCTCGTTCAGGTGGGCAAGGCCTACAACTCAGGATAATGGAACCTACTTAGGTCCCCACACAATGAAGGTGTTAGGGCAGAAGAAGCTCAATCATGTAATTAGCCAGGAGAGAAGCAAAGGGCATTCTACTGCCTCTGCAGCTTTGGGTAGTTCTATGGTAAGTGTTCTGTTGTGGGATCTGTGAGCAGGAACAGGAGAGACAGTGAGTATCTGGAAGGTACCAACAGTGACTGGTTTATCTTGGCCTCCACACTCAGAATGCATAGTATGTGATTAGTGAAAGTTCTGTCAAGTAAGCACCAAGAAACAGGTGCAGACTAATCAGTAAAAAGGCCACCAATCAGAGCCCCTCACAAAGATTCTGGGGCCAGGATTTCTGAAACGCTAATGTTGAGCCTGGGGGTAGAAAAAAAGTGCAACCTTTGGTTGGCTTTCTAATCAGGGCTCCTCCTTCCCTCGCCTCTAGATCTTCTCCAGCAGCTCTTACACAGCTTCTGTTGAAGTCTGAACCAAACATAACCCAGACACCAGAAGGAAGGGAGGCAGGGGAGGAAGGAAAGAATAAAGAATAAATTTGACAAATGAGGAGTCCAAGAAGAGCTGGACTCAGACAACTGAAAGACTCCAGGTGCTGAACTGCACCCTCCTAAAGTCAAACAAACACATGCACCATATGCATATGCACACACACTGTATTCTCTGGCAAGCAGGGCCTTTCTTATGCCAAAGTTTTTCAAAGCTAGGCCCCAGACCCACCCAAAGTCCTCATCTCACTGTTCTCTGGAAATTCTCTCTATCTATCCACATCAGTTTAAACCTCTGATGCAAAAACCTCCAAGAATCTGGCATGGGAATGGTTGCCCTTCCTGCAGAATAAGATGTTCAGCCCCGACTGGTCCTCATCCAGCCCCAAGGAAAACCACCATTAATGTCTCCTTTGCCTTCAGCCTCTGTCCTATGGAAAAAGCCACAATGCCTGACTCCTGTTGTTTTCTAGAGGCCCCATGGTCCTCTAGCTCTAGGGAGCCAGCTGGAAGATAAGACTCCAGCTGTGAAAAAGAAAACAAAAATTCTTTAGGAGAGCTCAGCTTCCCCAGTCCCAACCACAGGTGGCTGATGGTCGTGGGATTTCCACAGACTCCTGCCTCTATTTCCAATACTCACACTCAAAAACAAGCAAACAAACAAAATTTAAAAAAAAAAAAACACTCAGGAAGTTTGGAATAAGGCAGACTAAATTAGAAGGCTAATTTGGGTTCTTAAAAAAAAGTGTGCATGGATGTGTGTGTGTGTGTGTGTGTTTTATTTCAAGGGGGTGTGAGGTCCTAAGAATGTCTTGGATCAGGAAAGGAGAGAAACCCTACTAAGTCATCTATCATCCTGAAGAGGAAGCAGTAGGAAAGAAAAGGAGATGAAAATGGGAGAATAGGCAAAGAAAAGACACAAAGCCAGGTGCTGTGGCTCACACCTGTAATCCTGGCTACTCAGAAGGCTGAGATCTGAGGATGGTGGTTTGAAGCCAGCCACTTTCCAAACTGACTCTTATCTCCAATTAACCTGCAAAAAGATGGAGGTGGAGGCGTGGCTTAAGTGGTAGAACCACCAGCCTTGAGCAAAAAAGCTAAGGGACAGTGCCTAAACCCTGAGTTCAAGCTCCATTACACACACACACACACACACACACACACACACACACACACACACACATCATACAGAGATTGTCAGGTCTTGATCCTTCCCCTCCAACAAGCCAAAAATGGTCGGTTCATAGGCAACCTTTTCTTCCATCCCTCCTCTCTTCCCTGGCCACGTACCTGAGGATGGGGCCCTGGAGATGGCTCCTCTGAACAGGAACAGGACTTGCCATGGAAATCAGTTTCCTACTTCTCAATACCAAAACGCTGACCCCAGGGACCCAAGGTCCCTATGGGGGAAACAGCTCTCCAGGCCCCAACTTCCTCCAGTTCCCAGTAGAACTACTAAGCGACTAACCAGACGCTCTTTGGGGTGGGGAAGTGGAGGGGCTTGGACAGAGGAAGAAGGAAGTGAGGCAAGACCCAGCTTGCAGGAACTGGGTGAGAGGCCGCGGGAAAAGTTTCACATCTGAATCAGACTGAAAACAAGAATCTGTTGTCAGAAGAATCCCAGAAAGGCCAGAAATAGCACCGGCCAGCCCCTTGCTCTCAGGAGGTGGGGCTCCTCTTTGGGAAAAAGGGTGCTTTAGGCTGCTTTAGGATGCAGGGACAAGGAACTATCCCAAATCTGTCACAGAGAACTCTATCGTGGGAGAGAAGGGCCTGCATGGGCCCCTTAGAGGCTAAGCAGATTCAGTGCCCTCTCTGGACCTTCTTCCAAGGTTATTCTTCCAAGTGAGCTCTTAACCTACCTGAAAGAATGGAAGTAAGACAGGAGGACGGACTTCCCACTGAGAATTAAAAGCTGTATTAAAAAGCTTATTGAAGTGAGGAGCCAGAGGAACCTTAACCTAGACCAGACACTGCTTATTGAGAGGAAAGGGTTCCCATTCCCCAGCAGCGAATGGAAAGTCAGAAGGACTTTGTCCATTAAACACACACATAAACACACACACACACACACACACACACACACACACACCCCAAACAAACAAAAACAAGAGATGAGTGAGGTGGGCTAGGCCAGTTAAGGGGAGGAGGGCAGCCTGAATAACTTGAACATTCCCAGCCCCCAGTTTTCTCATCTATAAAGTGGAAATTGGTGAGTTGACTATAGAGAAGTCAATCCAGCCCAGAGGTAGAGGAGAAGCAACGGGATGGCTCAGGAAGGTTTGGGGGTGGGGGGAGAGAAAGACCCCCCAGGAGAGTTTGAGGGCCAAGACCCCCTTCTACCACCCTCAGGCTTTGATCTCTCTGGAGCTGGGGAGAAAAGGACCCGTTTCTGCAGCGCAGAAGAGGACGCGCGCACACAGCCCCGGATGCCTCCCTATTGGCTGTGAGATGACATCACCAACACAAGTGCATGGGGGCTACGATTGGTCAGCTAAAAGGATGGGCGGGGCTGAGAAGGACAGACAGTGGGTGAAGCTCCCTGCATCCAGTTGCAAAGAGAGTTCCCGGTGCACACATTCTCCGCCTCGATGGAGGGTACAGGGCTGGGGATGGTGGAAATGCGTATAGCAGAAGGAAGGTGGGGGAGGGGGAGAAAGAAAACATACCATAAGCTTGATTTTTATGACAGGAAATCTTCTCTCTCATTCCTACCTCTCAAAAGCAAAGATAAATTAAAATACCTTGTCACTGTGCCAAAGCCTTAGAGGATAATAAACAAATGAAGTTTGGGAAGCTGCTGTTTCTCAGCTCCACTAAGCACTGGGATGCGTGGACATAGACTTCAGTGACAACCAGAGCAATGGAGGTTAAAAACCTACAAGCTGTTTGCCGTTTTCCAGTGAACTCCCAGTGGCCTTGAAACAAGGCTGCTGCATATTATAGAAGAAAGGACTCTCTCTCTCTCTCTCTCTCTCTTCTTCTTCTTCTTCTTCTTCTTCTTCTTCTTCTTCTTCTTCTTCTTCCCTCCCCCCCACTCCCCGTTGTTCTTTGACTAGAACCAGAAAGAATATTTCGTCTTCCTTGATAGAATTAAAGTTGGTTGGACAAACAACTGCTCACTCACATACCCACACTGCATTGCTCATTCTAGCCTATGATCCTTATCTCTGTCCTAATAAGAAGGAACATTGGACAATGACTATAGATCCCTTCCCTAAGAGAAAAACGTTCACATACTCACCCACATCTACACCATGAACTCTACCTCTGACTGAGCTAAAGAATCTGTAGATCTACTTGGATTCTGGTAGCTCACACCTGTAATCCTAACTACTCAGGAGGCTAAGATCTGAGGATCCAGACTCAAAGCCAGCCCAGGCAGCAAAGTCTGTAAAATGTGTATCTCCAATTAGCCAATTAAAAAAATGGAGCTGTGGCTCAAGTGATAGAGCACCAGCCTTGAGTGAAAAAGGAAAAGCTAAGTGAGAGCCCAAGGCTCTGAGTTCAAGCTCCAGTACCAACACATACACACACACACACAATCTGTAATCTGTCTAGAATGCAGAACATAGATGTGAGGACCCAGCATCCATCTTCCTTTAGCTCTTACATTTAGACTTAAAAGAGAAAGGAGCCCAGCCATAGGTCTTCCTCGCCAGGCAATGCCCACCTTTTCCCACCTGTGCACTGGGGAATAGGAGTTGGAGTAGAGAACAAAGGAAAGGACATTCTGCCTCTGGTCAGAGAGGAATGCATTGGGTAAAGGATTAACTGGTTGATCCCAAGTCTCCAGAATCTCAGAAACTGAATGAAAACACCTATATCTAAAAGAAATAGGACATGAGTTAAAATCAGAAGAATTTGCCTACACTTTATGTGAAGTCACTCTGAACTTCTAATTTCCTTTGTCTAAAGTGGGTAAATTAATACTGCCTTTCCAGAGTGCTCACAAGGAACCAATGAAATGTTACATGAGAATATTCTGGGAACTATAAACTGATATGTGAATGCAAGGGATTATTATTTAGTTCAATCCTTTAATTAGTTCAGTAAATATTCATTGAGAATCCTCCATCAATAAAGTCCTATAGGTCTAGTCTTGAACCCGGGACCCAATTTTCCATGTAGGGCCCAAATGATACCAGGATTTATTTGTGGCAAAGCTCTGGTCACCCTGTCACTACAACTCCAGATGCCTAGGGCTCCTTTCTAGCTTCCTGTTCCTCACCAACCAAGGAAGCTGGGGACTGTGCAGAGCATGGAACTTCAGACCCAAGATCAATCAGCCCTTAATCTCACCTAAGCTCTCCTGTTTCCCTCACTCCAGTGGCTTTCCATGACAATACAAGCAGTCCCAATTCTGGCAGCTGGCTGGGCAGAGTGGCGGGGGTGGCTAGAGAGATAAAAATAACCCCCCTAGTGGCAAGACTGGAGTGCCATCCTGAGAGGCAGCAGGCCTCAGGTTGACATGGCAGCAGTAGTGAGAGATCTTTAGGCACTGGACTCAGGAGAGTGCTGGCAGGGAAGGATCAAAACCAGGAAAGTGGAGAGAGGGGAAGGAGAGGGGCAGCAGGTACTCAGAGGAAAGGAAGGGACAGGGAGAAAGACTGAGGAACAGAGGATGAGGTAGGGAGGGTGTCTGCTTCCTCCATACTGTGCCTGAAGGCAGTCTCACCGTACCCTACCCCCACCTCCTAACCAGAAACCGTTTCTAACAGGTGTTCCTAGCAACAGACCAACATGGCTCTGAGAAAGGGAGTAATCTAAGCGGTTTGATCCTTCAGCCAGATAAATAAGAACCCAGGTGTCCTAGCTGACAGTTCCAGGATGCAATGAGTCACCTCTCCCTCAGATTTCAGTCCTTGAGAAGTGAGGAATTAGGAGAGGAAGGCAACAATGTCAGAGGAAGGCAGATGGGAGAGGAGGCTCTCCGGACCCAATCCAAAAGAATTCTTTCTCCAGCTCATTTGTCCACCCTTCTCTCCCTCCCTGAGTTATTTAATTCTGCTCATTAACCACCTCCACATGGACCACCCCATAGCCCTCCTAAGCACATCCCAGCAGATGTTCCCAGCAGATGCCCTGCTACCAGGGGGCGAAACAGATGCTCAGTGCGGCCTGGGATAGGAAAGTAAATTGGAAGCTTGGCAAGGAAGGACTGCAGGTGCAAGGGGGCAGCACAGGATTCGAGTCTGACTCCAGCTCTGCTCTC
Organism: Perognathus longimembris pacificus; assembly: GCF_023159225.1. Lineage (NCBI taxonomy): Eukaryota > Metazoa > Chordata > Mammalia > Rodentia > Heteromyidae > Perognathus > Perognathus longimembris. The sequence continues at coordinate 48,393,329 of NC_063161.1, forward strand.
CATCCTGCCCTCTATCTCTGGGCATCCTTTTTCTTTCCTGCCATGCTTCACCTGTCAGACTCAGAACCTGCAATACAAGCTTTAGTAAAGTAAGATGCCTAGGCCTCAACTTCCAGGCTCCAGAATTCATCCTTGCTAACTAAAATCAGTTCTTAGAGGAGGAGGAAGAGGATCGTCTTTCTTCTTTAATCAGAGAGAGAGGTCACATTCTAAACCTCCAAGAATTTCCCAAGTTCCCCTACATAGCTACCTCTAATCCACTTTACTATAATCAAAGCCACAGCCAACTCGATTGGCATTTCAAAGGGGAGCAAATGGGGAAAGAATGGAACAAGGGGAGAGAATGGAACAGACAGAGTTGTCTTTGGGGTAGGGCTAGAGCAGCCAGGAATGTCTAAATCTCCTGCTTTGTAGCAAAATAGTCAGGGTTAGGGAGTTCTTAGCAACACCTCTGGCACATGCGCGCTTAGTTTCCAAACAAGGTGGTCAACAGAGGAGAAAATGAGAGAGAAGGGGCCAAGCCAGATATGAAAAAACTGAAAAACAAGGGAGAAAGCCAAGGGCTGGGATTAAAAGGAGAAACTTCCTCACTCTCAAGTTCCTGCTTACCAGAGAGGGTCACCAAAAGCACCAGTGTGCTCCTGTATACACACACACACACACACACACACACACACACACACACTATCCAACAATCTACACTCTCTTCCCAGCCTAGACAGTGCCAGTACCAGCTGGTAGCCTAATCACCCCACTGCAGCCACTATAATTATTTGCAAATCTGACTTCTCACTGCAGCTGTGGAATCAACCCACCTGAGAGTGGGGGGCCCTAGCCAGGAGCTCCTCCTGAAGTCCCCTCTTTCCTAACTCAGCCCCCAGGCCCCAGGCCTCCCTGAATACACCCTGACCTTTTCCCCTTCCTCTTACAAAATCCCTATTATATCTCCCTCAGCACCTCTCCACCCGGTCTGGGATGCTGAAGGGGAATCCTAACTTGAGGCTTGCTTCCCAGATGGGGATAAACCCCACATCTGCAGCAGGAGCTGAGGGAACAGGAATAGTTGCAGGATGCAAGAGCACAGAGTATGAGCACCCAGGGACCACCTTTGCATTGAATGGATAACAACCCAGTATTCTCCTTTTCCCTGCTCAATCCCTTCCTTCCCCGTCAGTCCATTTATACTCCTTGCTGGGATTTTTCTCCCTGGGTCTCTTGGGCTGTCTTGTCTTCACCTCCCCCCGCCCCTTAGGAGACAATCTCATTATCTAACAACTTCCAGTCTCTCCAGTGTCTCACCTCCACTCCACCTGCTGCCCTGTTTTTGTCCCTCTTTCTTTGCGGCTGTCCAGAAGAGAGTTGGAAAATAGCTACTCAACTTCCCACACCTGAGAAAATCAGCCCCTTGAGATTCAAAGGCAATTACTGTGCTTCCTCCCTAGAGGAGAAGGGAGGATGAGGTCACTGGGCAGGCAGAAGAAAGGCCTTGAGGAAGACAGGAGTTGAAAGGAGACTCCTATGAAGGCCTCAAAGGGTGCCTGCAGCAAACTTTACCCTATGGCCTGGGGAGGGGATGGGGGGGTAGCTCAAGCAGGGACTGGTCTCAGAGATTTTCTGGCTCCTAGAAAAGAGTGAGGAGTAGGAGACCAAAGGTCAGAGCGACAGAGGAAATCAAAGGGATCAGTGATGGAGAGGAGAAATGGAACAAGAAAGAGGAGCAAAAAGAAACACAGGAAGGAAACAGAGCTTAAAAAGAAAAAAAGATGGCAGCAAAAGAGGAAAGAATGTATATGCTTGTATATGATTTTGGTACACTGGGTATTGTATATATGCCTACCTGATCTAGGGAAGGGAAAGAAAAACGAGGGTATAAGATATCACAAAAGGGGGCTGGGGATATGGCCTAGTGGCAAGAGAGCTTGCCTCGTATACATGAGGCCCTGGGTTCGATTCCCCAGCACCACATATACAGAAAATGGCCAGAAGTGGCGCTGTGGCTCAAGTGGCAGAGTGCTAGCCTTGAGCCAAAGGAAGCCAGGGACAGTGCTCAGGCCCTGAGTCCAAGGCCCAGGACTGGCCAAAAAATAAAAATAAATTTAAAAAATTTTTAAAAAAAGATATCACAAGAAATGTACTCACTTCCCTATTATGTAACTGTACCCCTTTTGCACAACACCTTGTCAACAAAATTTATTTAATTTAAAAAATAAAAATAAAGGGGCTGGGGATATGGCCTAGTGGCAAGAGTGCCTGCCTCGGATACACGAGGCCCTAGGTTCGATTCCCCAGCACCACATATACAGAAAACGGCCAGAAGCGGCGCTGTGGCTCAAGTGGCAGAGTGCTAGCCTTGAGCGGGAAGAAGCCAGGGACAGTGCTCAGGCCCTGAGTCCAAGCCCCAGGACTGGCCAAAAAATAAAAATAAAAAAAAATAAAAATAAAAATAAAAATAAAAATAAAAAAAGAGGAAAGAAGACAGGATACCTTCAAGGGTTAATAAAGAGAAAAGAAACCCAGGCACAGGTGACTCATGCCTGTAATCCTAGCTACTCAGAAGGCTGAGATCTGAGGATCGTGGTTCAAAGCCAGGCCCAGGCAAGAAAGTCCATGAGACTCCTATCTTCAAATTAACTACCAAAAAGCTAGAAATTGAACTGTAGCTCATATGGTAGAGCTCTAGACTTGAACAAGGACAGCACCCAGGCTATGGATTCAAGTCCCAGAACTGGCACAACAGAGAGAGAGAGAGAGAGAGAGAGAGAGAGAGAAATATTACAGACTAATCCTCCATAATTCCTTTATAGGGTCTCTCAAGACTTGTTTCAAGGTCTTTTTCTTTGTGGTTGGGGATACAGTTGGCAAAAAAAAAAGTAGGGGAAAGGAAATGTCTAAAGATGTGTAAGCTTCTTATCTGGTCTTTCAAATCTCACTATATCCTCAAACTCCTTCACCTTCCTCTGAGCTACTCAGGAGGGAGAAGCAGGCGGATCTTGAGTTCCAGGCCAACCTGGGAAAAGCTAGCAAGACTCTATCTTTAAAAATGAAATATAGGGGCTGGGGATATAGCCTAGTGGCAAGAGTGCCTGCCTCGGATACACGAGGCCCTAGGTTCGATTCCCCAGCACCACATATACAGAAAACGGCCAGAAGCGGCGCTGTGGCTCAAGTGGCAGAATGCTAGCCTTGAGCGGGAAGAAGCCAGGGACAGTGCTCAGGCCCTGAGTCCAAGGCCCAGGACTGGTCAAAAAAAAAAAAAAAAAAGAAATATAAACAAAAGGAGTGGGAATATGGCTCAAGTGATGGAGCAATTCCCTAGCATGGAACAAGTCCTGGGTTCAATACCCACAAGAAAAGTCCCCAGAAACAAAAGAGAAAGTGACAAAGGCACTCAAGTGTGGAATCTCCTGACATTTACCACCCTACCTCTAAGACTCCTGGACAAAATGAGTGATATTTGAATTCTAAAGGACTTATAGGGGAAATGGGAATGTTTTTAAGTAAGCTAGAGAGATAGGAAATATCAGATGGGAAAAGAGCATATGAAAAAACAGGGAGAAAGGTATAGTGGCATATGCCTGTAATCACAGCATTTTGGGATTGGCTTGGCAGAAGAATCATGAGTGCAAGGCCATCCTAGGCTATATGGCAAGACCCTATCTTCAAAAAAACAGATAGATAGATAGATAGATAGATAGATAGATAGACAGTCCAACCAGGAAGAAAGGACTCTATATGCCACTTGATGATAACCATTCATCAAGTCTTTCCATGTCATAACTCAAATACTAGGGATCTAACATATGAGGTAATTCATATTTCTTCCCCTTGAGTCCTTATCTCTTCCCCTCATTCGAGCCAATAGCCTCTCATTCATTCCCATTCTCCTGCCGCCTCACAAACCACATTCTCCTATGCTAAAAATCTCTAAACTCTCATTTACAGCCACTTTCCTATGGATAATATCAAACAAAAACTGAGAGTCTGAGGGATTATATATGGACTTCAGATCACACAACTAGTAATCAACAGCATGGAAATACAAACTCAAACTCCAGGCCCCCAATATTCCCTCTTTTATTCCCCTTCCATCACTCTTCCTTCCCAACTCCCTACAGCTACCTATTCTGGCTAGAGATGTGTAGAATTCTTCCTTTGGTTTGTATTTGATTTTGCCAGTCCCTAAACCACCTCTTCACCTTACTGCAGAAGTTCTCCACCCTCTACCATCTCAGAGATGCTACAGAGAGAGTCCTCATTCAAGCAAAGCTGCTGGAGGAAAAAAGAGATAGGACACATCTAATAAGAGAGGGGAGGAATAAAAAAAGCAAGCCAGAAAGGAGAGATTCCTTGAACAATAGTTGTAAATGAAGGAAGAGGGCTTATCTAGTAGACACAGACCCAAAAAATTACTCCCACCAAGGCCTAGGAAGAATGATGCTTCCTTTTCTCCAGAGGTTCAAGGAGCCATAATTTATCCTGCAATCTTTACCTTAGCTCCAAAATTATATGCAGAGAGAGGAAAAGAGCATCTTGATTTTCAAAACTGATAAGAGCCAGCTAGGCACCAGTGGTTCACACCTGTAGTCCTAGCTACTCAGGAGGCTGAGATCTGAGGATCACAGTTCAAAACCAGCCTGGGCAAGAAAGTCTATTCTTTTCTTATCTCCAATTAACTACCAAAATGGAAAAAGGAAAAAAAAATCCAGAAATGGAACTGTGGCTCAAGCACTAGTCTTGAGAAAAAAAAATGCAGGGACTGTGCCAAGGCCTTGAGATCAAGCCCCAGGACTAGAACCAATAAGGAGAAGGAGGGAGAGGAAGAGAAGGAGGAAGAGGAGGAGGAGAAGGAGGAGGAGGAGGAGGAGGAGGAGGAGGAGGAGGAGGAGGAGGAGGAGGAGGAGGAGGAAGAAGAAGAAGAGAGGGAAAAAAGAAAACTTGTAAGAGCCATAGAAGATCACTCCATGGAGCACATACAATATGAGAACATTTTGAAAGGGGCAAATATATGGTGTGTCCAGTTTGTGCCTTCAGCTTCCTTTTCCTGCCACCTGGATCTCCCAGGATTGTAAATAAATAAATATTTTTAAAAGATGATGTCACAAACAGATATACAAAGTCACACACATTATCCCATTGCTTATAAGCTAAAGTAAATGCATACCTCATCTCATACAGACCTAGGACAATTTCACGTATTTGGGTTAGTACGTACTTTCCAGTCCCATTTCTTATCACACATGCCACTTATAAACATAAAAACAAAAAGGTATCATTGGCAGCTCTGCCTCCGGCACTCACATCAACCTTCAGGGAGACAAACGGATACATATAGCAGACATTCACAATTTCAGCCTGATGTATCTCATTCACACAATTTAAATATCATAGCTTCTATATCCTTTCTATAGCTTATTTAGTTCCAGGCTCTGTCCTGAGGCTCCCAAACCCCAGGCCTTTTAAACCTTGTCAGCTTAAATAATAAAAATCATCTCCCAAAAGGGGAGGGGGAGGGGAGAATGAGGGACAAGGTAACAAACAGTACAAGAAATGTATCCAATGCCTAATGTATGAAACTGTAACCTCTCTGTAGTTCAGTTTGATAATAAAAATATATCAAAAAAAATCATCTCCCTTTCCTACCTACCTCTCCTGCATGGAGGTATATAGATACGCAGCACAAAATCAGAGACAGAGCTGAGCTTCGTGGCATATTCATGTATATTTATTCATCCATTTGTTCATATCTTTAACAGTATTTATTGAGTGCCTATTATGTTCAAAGAGACACCATAAACTCAAATGAAACAAAGATAAGCAAAAAAGCACCCCCATCTGAGTCTTCTTCTCTAATCTCAGCTGTTATGACCTTAAACTGTAGCATAGGACATTGAGCCAGGGCCTTTGGAATTCGGGGGTGAGGGGAGAGAGAATATGTCTACACTGTCCCACAACAAAGATGGGAAACATACATTCTATCTCTAAAATTCCAAGGGGAACTGGAACAGGGAGCAATGTTTGCACTGTCCTGGGAGAGAGAATTCATATGCATTTCCTGCGTATGTAAACCTCCCACCCACAGTAGAGAAAAAAAATCAGGCTTAAATCCACATTGGTAGAATTGTCTCTCTTGGGTAGGTGTAAGTAGCAAAATGAGGACCTCACTGGACAGGAGTGAGCCAGATTCCAAGCCCCAGGGACTAAGGTTATTGTGTCTACCATTGCATCCCTAGCTCCCAGCACACAGTCTAGTCCATGGGCATCCATTCACCCTGCTGTTGGATGAATGAATATGCTGAGGCGGGAAAACCATCCCTGTCTGCATTTTTTTTTCTTGATTCACAAAAAGAAACCCAGAAAACTCTTACTTCTACATTTTCTCCCGACAGTCCTCAAACGTCTCAGAGAATGGACAGCCACATCAAATCCTTCATCTCAGGTTTAGAGAGGCTAAAAATCATCTTGTCTAGCCCATCCTTTCCAGACTGCCTTTCACATGCTTCAGTTTGTAGGGTTGCTTGATTAGAAGAAATTTTCCTGCTAGCCAGAGATAAAAATCCCACAGTTGGGGCTAGGAATATGACCTAGTGGTAGAGTGCTTGCCTGACATACATGAAGCCCTGGGTTCAATTCCTCAGCACCACATATATAGAAAATAAGCCAGAAGTGGTGCTGTGGCTCAAGTGGTAGAGTGCTAGTCTTGAGCAAAAAGAAGCCAACGACAGTGCTCAGGCCCTGAGTTCAAGCCCCAGGACTGGAAAAAAAAACTCCCACAGTTGGATACTTTTTTTACTTCATATCCACCAGATTTTCAACTTATTCTTGACAGGGTTCTAATGTGGGAAACAAAATTCCTACATGTTTTTCCCAACAAGAGACTGTCCTGCACAATTATATTGTTGGGGACCTTTTGTCCAGAAGCAAAAACACTGTAAAGAAGCCAGCTGCCGGGCTGGGGATATAGCCTAGTGGCAAGAGTGCCTGCCTCGGATACACGAGGCCCTAGGTTCGATTCCCCAGCACCACATATACAGAAAACGGCCAGAAGCGGCGCTGTGGCTCAAGTGGCAGAGTGCTAGCCTTGAGCGGGAAGAAGCCAGGGACAGTGCTCAGGCCCTGAGTCCAAGGCCCAGGACTGGCCAAAAAAAAAAAAAAAGAAGCCAGCTGCCAGTGGCTTACACCTGTAATCCTAGCTACTTAGGAGGCTGGGGTTGGGGGGGGTCATGGTTTGAAGCCAGCCACAGCATACACAAGATCCCTCCTCACCCAACAGCTGGGAAATGCTGAGCCAGTGTTGATGCACATCTGTCATTCTTGTTATGTGGGAGATGGAGGTCAAGAGGAGCACAGTTTCAGCAGAAAAGTCCACAAGACTGCATCTTGTTGGAGGAAGCTGAGTGCGGTTGTGTGTGCCTGTCATCTCAGCTACAATGGGAAACCTAATAAAGGAGGATCATGGCCCAGGAACATGCCTGGGCAGAATATGAGACCCTATCTCAAAAATAACAAGTGCAATAAAAAAAGGGGGGGCTGGAGGCATGGCTCACTGGGAGAGCACTTGCCTAACAAACATAAGCCCCTGAATTTAAACCCTTGTACCAAAAAACAAACAAAACTCCTAAAGAGTCTAGATGTCCTACATTAGGGGGAGTAGGATGGGTTGAGTAAGAGAACCAAGAAAGCTACATAGAGATAGATATAGACTCCTATTCGGTATTCAATCCAGAAATGATTATTTCTACCTCCTTATTTCCAGACTAACAACCTCTTTTACCCTAGGTCATGAGGAGAAGGAAAAGCTCTATTCCCATTTAAAGGAATTCCTCCTTACTCACCTCTTTAGAAACAATCTGGCCCCAGAGAACTGAGAACTTCTGCTCAGCAAAAACCCTATAAAGCCTTTACTTGCCCTTCAACTGATCGTCCAAACTTCCCTAATATTCAAAAAGGCCATATCCAAAAAGCCATTAACTTGGGATCTTTCTCTGCTTTGAGAAAATGAGTGAGAGTCTACCTTTGGAGAAGAATGAATAATCGGGAAACAATATTTTCTGGGTAAATCATTGTATTTAAATTGCTACACTCCTAAGAACCAGATTATTAGAGTGAAGGCCAGAATAATCTAATTAATAATTTATAATCCTTGCCCACTAGGAAAGGCCACTCCCACTGAGGCACCCCTGAAGGTGTCACTGCCTCTACTTCTCTCCCCAGAGTTCAAGAATCCTTCTAGGGGGGCTGGGGATATAGCCTAGTGGCAAGAGTGCCTGCCTCGGATACACGAGGCCCTAGGTTCGATTCCCCAGCACCACATATACAGAAAACGGCCAGAAGCGGCGCTGTGGCTCAAGTGGCGGAGTGCTAGCCTTGAGCAGGAAGAAGCCAGGGACAGTGCTCAGGCCCTGAGTCCAAGGCCCAGGACTGGCCAAAAAAAAAAAAAAAAAAAAAAAAGAATCCTTCTAGGATCCTCTGTTCTCACCGCTGAGCACTTATCACACAGTAAAAGGAGAAACAGCAATTCACAATTCACCTTTCAGGAAAGACTTTTGGTTAGAAAGATGGAAACCCCACTCTTCTACAGAGCCCTGGCTACCTGGACCAGAGGCCAGGTGAGTGTGGAGCAGCCACTAGTGCTGTGGGAAGACATCCTGAGACACTTCTAATTTCCCAGTGTTGAGATCCTGAGGCTTATTTATCCCTGGCTTTTCATCCACTTCCTTCCCTGCTTACCTTTCTTCCTCAGCTTAGTTACCATTAGCAGAGCATCATTTTCTATCAAGACTCACCCAACAAAAATCAATTCCCTCCACTTTTCCCATTTCTTCATCCCAGAACTCATTCCAAGGCTGCGCTTCATAGAGCCCCAGCAAATTGCATTGGCCCAGAGGCAGCAATGGAGAGGGACAGAAGGGGAGCACATTTGGATTCCAAGCCTTGTTGCCCACTATGCTTCATTCTCCCTAAGGCCTCCTAAGCAGTCAGATCAGACGCACCTGCCTGCTATAAAGGCACAACCCGACCACCGCAGGTAATGTGCTCAAAGAACATCACCTCTGTCTGCATCTGCCCATCCCCTACCTCCTTCTCTCTCCTTATCAGACCCAGAAAATGGACAGGGGGTACTGGGAAGGAACAGACTTCGAAGACTGTGATTACTGTTTCCTCACTAAGCATCTGTGCTCTCCTATCTATTATAGTCTCTTTCTTGGGGCTTCAGGGAATCATCTTAGGAAGAGGGACAATTTCCCTTCTTCTCTCATTTAAGAATCAACAGACTGCGGAGACTGCCCGATGGCAGCTGGCTGGAAGGTAAACATGTTACATGGCTTGTCTTTGACCCAATCCTGTCCTCTTCCAAGGGGCAGAAAGAAAAGTTCTTTTCCTCCCCACACTGGTGCATGGGACACACAAGTCCCTCTTTCCCCCCTTTATTCCTCCCCATATCCCTGCTGCTCCAGCAATGATAAGAAATGATGCCTCAATGTGCTTGGATATCCCAAATAGAAACCAAAAGGCTTTGATTAAGCCTTTGCTTAATTTGCTCCTGTCAGTCAATCTTGCTTCACTACCACCCCCTCTTCCAGCTCCCAGTTGGGGCATTCACCCCCTCCTCCAGATTCCAGGTGTAGCATTAATATGCAGACCAGGCTCCCAAGACTAGAGGAGGTGCTGAAGTATGGGGTACCCCCCACCCCCACTGCCTGTAGGCTGCAGGAGGCCAAAACTAGGGATCCCTATTGATATGCCTATGACCTACAGGTTGGCACAAGAAACCCAGGACCCCAGGCATGAGACCTGCAGCGGTGTGCAATCACTCTGGACACCTCCATGACCCAGGGACACACGTGCACACGCATGTGTTGTGTCTCACATCTGCACAACCCTGTACAGGGATCCGTGTGAGTCAGCCTGGCACCTCCTGAATGCTGCCCAGTCTGCAGCCCTGCCACACCGCTGCGTGTGTCACCCCAAGGTCCACAGACACAGGCACAAGCTCAGCTTTGCAACTCCTAAGCCGGCTCTACCTGCCACCAGCCGGCTCTGCACATGCCTCACGCATGTGGCCTGGACACGTCAGGGCCGTATTTCCTCGCACCTGCTAACATGTGTGTCCGAAAGAATCTACCAGCTGGGCTCTAGGTACCCTCCCAACACACACACACACACACACACACACACACACACGCACGCACTCCAGCTCCCCCATCCCCATTTATCACACCCCCCCCCCCCCCCACACCAGCGACTCACAGAGTCCGCAGTTTAATCCACATTTTCTTGCTGGGGGCTGACTTCAGCTCCAGGGGTGACGGGCAATCGGACTCCAGCATCTCTGGAGGACTGCGGGGGGGACAGCTCCATGCTCAGCCACCGTCTAGGGAGAGAGAGAGGGGATACAATCCCTCAGCTCAGCCCCATTCCGTCCCTTCACCCGGAGACCCTCGTCCCGAGGCCCCCCCCCCCCCACCCATATCCACCATCCAAGCCAGGCCATTCCCACCTGCGGCTGGCGTGCACCAGCCAGGCCGGTGTCTCTAGGCTCGGCCCAAGCTGGCAGAGCGTCCGTTGCTGCGGTTCCTCCTCTCGCACCGCCTGGCTGAGCTCCGGGTTCCCTCCGGTTCCCAGCTCTCCGCCCGCCGCCGCTGCCACCGCCGCCGCCGCTGCCACCGCCGCCGCCGCCGCGCGCGCGCTGCCAGAGCCGCCTCCTCGCCTCTCTCCGCGCCCCGCTCTCCTCCTCCTCCGCCGCCGCCGCCGGCCGGGCCCCCCTCCCTCTGCTCCCTCCCCTCTCCTCGGCCCGCCCGCTCCGCTCGGCTGTCTCTCACTCGGCGCTGCCACTCCTCCTCCTCCCGCAGGAACGATTGGAAGCCGGGTTGGGGGGCACCCTCAGACGGGGAGCTCCCAAGGGCGAGCGCGCGCCCCCCCGGCGCCCACGGCCCCCGGGGGATGGCTGTGTGCGCCCTGCGCGCGGGCGGGCGCGGGGGAAGTGGGGAGGGGGGAGGGCGTGTTTACTGCGAGTGCCAGGGCAGGGGGCGGGCAGGACTCCGTGGGGGTGGGGGCGGGGCGGGTGGGTGTCTGGGCGCCTTGGGTGTTTGGAGTTTCTGTCAAGGTGCGTAGTGCCTAGGTTCGTGCGTCCACCTGTGCCTGGCAGCCTGTGTGGGTCCCCGGGTGGGAGGGAGGGGAAAGAGTCTTTATGTCTCCCACCCCCCGGAGCACCATCTGGGTGACCCCAGCCAGGCCAAAACCCACTGGGGATCATGACCTGCAAGGAGCCCGCTGCAAGTTTGTGCAGACACTTTAGAGCTTGGATCTCTCCAGCCCCACCTCCAACCCCCACCGGTCTCCATCGCCGAGGCCTACCCTACAAGGCTAGGGTGCCTCTTGACACCCGATTGGCCCGTGGGAATTTCTCTCGAGTTTAAAGCTCTTCAGTGCAGGTCGCCCTACTTCCTTCCTCGCTATCCAGTAACTGCACCCAGCCGGGAAATCATTCCTGATAGCTCTCTTCCACCCTGCCTGCAGCCATTCCAGGTCGGTTCCTCTTATTCTGTCTTCAGAGAAAGAAATCTAAGGGCTAATGGCCCAGCACAGCACACACTAGCTACTACATAAACATTTGTGCAATGAGGGGATGGAATTTGAACTCAAGACCATGTGACAGGAAGAAACCTCTTTCAGTTCAGGCTCTTCTTGTCCCTACCTAGGATCCCCAGTAACCACTTCTATTTCTCTGTTCTATGCAAGTAGAAATGGAGATGAGCTCACTAATTACCGGATTTAATACCAGACATGAATCCAGGATCTCTGGATGTGAATTTTCATTCCAAGAATTCTTCAGAAGTGGCAAATGCCTGTAATCCCAGCACTCAGGAGGTAGAGACAGGAAGATTTCAAGTTGGAGGCCAGTTTGGTTACATAGCAAGACTGTCTCAGAGACAGAGAAATAGACACACAAACGACAAAGAAGAACACTTTGGAGGTTGGAAGAAAGGGGGAGCAGGAGAAATTATTCTAAATATCAGGTGGAGTCTCTCCCTTCCCCCAAATAAAGGAAAGGAAAACAGAAAGGAAGTGGTAAACTGGAAAAGTGGATGGACTGTCACAGCAGAGAGACCCCTGGTGTAAAAGAATTGCCAGCTTAGTCAGGGCTTCAGATCTGGCAGCTCCTGAAGCAGCTCCCAGGAAGTACAGGCAGACAGATATGGCAGTCAACGGTGAAGCAAAAAACCAGGAAGAGCACCAGGACTTCCCCCACTGTCCATTTAATTTCAGCACACATGACTGTCCCTTCTTAGCTAGAGGAGCAGTCCCAGCCCAGAAATAACTGCACCTGAGACCCTGGTCACATCCATACATAAGGCAGTTATCAAAACTCGAGAGTGATGGGAGAAAACACTGGAAGGGGTGATATTGATCAAGATGCATTATACTTATCAAATGATTTGCAGAAGTGAAGCCCCTTTGTACAACTACTTAAAAACTACATATGAATATATATCAATATTTATATCGATATATATCCAGAGAGAGAAAGAGAGAGAGAGAGAGAGAGAGAGATCAGTTACAAAAAAATTGAGAGCATTCTCCTTCCTTATTAATTGGAGAAGGAAAGTACTTATCAATTGGGCTGGAAAGTACAAAAAGAATCACAAATTGGAATTACCATTAAAGAGGTCTAATTAGAAAATTAGAATTTGAGGTAAGGAATTTTCCAATTCAAGTAGGTATTTAAATTGGGAGAGGTAGGGAAAAGCTAAGAGACATACTTCCAAGAGGATGCCTCTGCATTTGTCAACATAATGGCACATGCAACCCTCCTGACCCATTTTAAGAGAAGGGTCATCTGTAAAAGAGACTTTGAAGGCCATCTAACTGATCATTGCTTGCAGCCAGTTAACAAGTGGGAAAACTAAGCCCAGGAAAATATAGGCCCCTTGCCAGATGCCAATGGCTCTTGCCTATAACCCTAGCTACAAAGAAAGCTGAGATCTAAGGATCACGGTTCAAATCCAGAAAAATCTGTGAGACTCTTTTTTTTTTTTTTTTTTTTTTTTTGGCCAGTCCTGGGCTTGAGCACTGTTCCTGGCTTCTTCCTGCTCAAGGCTAGCACTCTGCCACTTGAGCCACAGCACCACTTCTGGCCATTTTCTGTATATGTGGTGCTGGGGAAATGAACCCAGGGCCTCATGTATACGAGGCAAGCACTCTTGCCACTAGGCCATATCCCCAGCCCCTCTGTGAGACTCTTATCTCCAATTAACCACCAACATTCAGGAAGTGGAGGTATGGCTCAAGTGACAGAGCACCAGCCTTAAGCAAAAAAGCTAAGGGAGAATTCAAGGCCCGGTGTGTGTATACACACACACACACACACACACACACACACACACACACACAAATATAGTCCTCCCCAGAGTCAGCCACAAAACCAGAGCCAAGTCCCTTCTAGTGCATTTTCCACTCTGTGGCTCTTTCACTTTCTTTAGTCACAAGACCTAGTGTTAAACCTCAACCTCATTCCTCTTGCTGCAATCCAATCCTATTTCTGCTTTACCCAACCTCTAACAAGATCCGAATAGGATATATTTGTTCCATTCACAGACTGGAAAGACATCCATTCTTCTCTCCCGGTTTTCCTTTCTGGCTCCCCACCCCCACCTCTTCCAGGTTCCTTCTGTCCAACCTCATTCCTCTCCTTTTCATCTTGAACTGCCTCTGCCCCCTCTTTGAATCCCTGCCTCCTCACTCCCTTAACCCCATGATCTCTTCCAACAAGCTCCAAGTTTGATAGAGCCCCCAAAAATGATGCTTTGGCAGCAGGTGACGGATAGATGTGATCTGCCTCCTACGGGAATGCTATTTAAAGGGGCAGCCCCACAATCCTCTCCTTCCAAAGTGACAAGAGAAAAGCCTGCTCCTCAATCTCTCGGAGGCTGCAAACTCAGCTCAAGTTAACTTCTGCCTTCCCCAACCTGCAACCTGGCCTGATGTTCCTGCTTCCTGTTCAGGTGGGAGGGAGAACACTTGACAACCCAGTGAGGTGTGGGGGCTGAAGGGGAACTCATCTTCATCTCCTTTTGATGACAGGAACTCAGGAGAAGCTGGAGGCCTTAGGGGGAGGAGGAGGGGAAGAACATTCTTCCCCCAACAACGTGAGTGCATTTCAGCCATGTGCTAGCTGCATCTCAAAGTCAAACTTTGTTGGAGAACAGAAGCAGGCATGAGAACCTTTAAGCTATGGAAATCTGTGTCTAGCTGGGACATCTCTGCCACCCTCCTAGGTCCTAGAGCTCAAACCACAATTGTTCCTTTCCCACAAGGCAACACCCCGAGAAGGATTAGGTCCTCACACACACCTTGGCCAAACCTTAGGCCTTCTGCACATTGAGGCTGCTCTCTGCACCTGCCCACTGGATGAAACATCCTAGCAGAAGAGGCAGTGTCTCTCTACTGACCAAAGGAAATAGTGTCTTGGCAAGCATCTCCCTCGGGGCCTGGTGGGAGAGATAATTCCATCTCACTGCTGCAAGGGAGTTAATGGAGACTTTAATGAAAACACTGCACTAATGAAAATGCTGAGGCTGGAACCTACTCTCTGCCAACAAGACAAAGCAATCAGGGTCACAATTTCTCCTGCTACTCATTCCTCTGGGTTCTTTTTTTTTTTTTTTTGAGGGGGGATCTAAGCAAAGCAAGATGGGGGGAGTCTGAGAGCCAAACAGTTCATAACTGATTATGTCCCAGGTTGCAAGAAGCCTTGCTTCCTTGGCCAGGAGTGAAGTTTTGGAAATACAGATGGGCCCTTGTTATCTCATCTATCCATTCACTCTATGTTCACCTTTTGTTCCAAAGTGGTAAAAGTCATCTGAGCCCTCATCATCTCTTCTTTGCTCCTTCAAGGGTCTCTGGGTTTTATGTATTCCTTTATAAATAGGCAGTCTGAGTCAGACAGAGGTGACTCACACCTATAATCTTAGCTATTCAGGAGGCTGAGATCTGAGGATCAAGGTTTGAAGCTAACCTGGGCAGAAAAGTCCATGAGACTCTCATATCCAATTAACCAGCAAAAATCCAGAAGTGGATATATTGGTCAAGTGATAAATCACCAGCCTTGTACAAAAAAGTCCCTGAGTTCAAGCTCTAGTACTAGCAACTCTTTCCACCCCATCCCCCCCAGAAGCCCTTTCTTTCCTGATCAAGTAGAAAATCTAGGAGTGAACATCAGACTTAGGTCCCAGTTTTTATTTTCCTGCTAACCATGTGACTTTTATTAACTCATTTAATTAATGTCACTGAGCCAGTTTCCTGACCTGAAATAGAAAAGCTTTCCCAGGACACCTTACAGAATTACTATGAAGGAAGGAAACAACATTTTGGAAAAAGTATAGGTGGTGGCAGGTAAATGTGTGTGCATAATTACATGCTTATGAAAAGACATTATATCAAGTCACAAAATTTAAGACAAATCTGTGTTTCCACAATTAGGGAGGGGAAGGGGGTTAGAGGAGAGACATAGGTATGGGGTCCTGATGGTGATGAGACTGCTCTGTCTCTTGAGTGTCATAGCACATACATAAACCTACAAACCTGCATAGAACTAAAAACACATTGCGCAGAGAGATGAGTGTCAGTAAAACTGGGACATCTGAAGATCAGTGGATTCTATCAATGCCACTTTCCTAGTTGTGATAGTGTACTATGGTTCTGTGAGACGCCTCCATTGATGGAAACTGAAAATGTACACAATCTTTCAGTAGTATTCCTTATAAGTATATGTAGGTTACATATCTCAGTAAAGGTTATCAGTCAGCGTGATGGTTCATGTCTGTAGCTCCAAATATCCAGAATGTTAGGGCAAGAGGATCACTTTTTAACCCATGAGTTCAAGACCAGCCTAGACAACCGAAGAGACTTCATCTCAAACTAAATAAACCTAAGAAAAGAATATGCCAATCCCTCTGTCTCCCTGCACAACTTGTCTTATTTCCTGGGAGGGTATACGTGAGCAGTTCCCCACGCATATGGAAAAGTAGAAGAACCAAGCAGAAGACATAAGGGTGTATGATCAGCTGAGTGTAGTGGTACATACCTCTCATCCCAGCACTTGGGAGACTGAGATGGGGGACTGTCAGCTCAAAGCCAGCCTGAGCTATTTCAACAAGACACAGAAAGAACGAAAGAACGAAAGAAAGAAAGAAAGAAAGAAAGAAAGAAAGAAAGAAAGAAAGAAAGAAAGAAAGAAAGAAAGAAAGAAAGAAAGAAAGAAAGAAAGAAAAGAGAGAAAAGGAAGAGAGAGAAGAAGGAAGGAAGGAAGGAAGGAAGGAAGGAAGGAAGGAAGGAAGGAAGGAAGGAAGGAAGGAAGGAAAGAAAGAGCATCGGGTCATTTGCTGATCAGATCTTTCTGAGCCTTCTCTTCCTCATCTAATGCACTTGCAGCTTCGGTCTCTGGAGGCCTGACACTGAATCATTCCTTAGAACGTCATGTCCTTTCCATAGCAAGGAAGGACGATTAGCTGAAGCATGAAGCCAGATTCACTGTTGCTTCTATCCAGACAGTTGTTGCTAAGAAGAAAACGTGTGTTGATTACAGGTGCTAAGTCAAGAAAAGTATTAACTAACTAATCCCAGGTCTGGAAAAAAAAATACACACACACACACACACACACACACACACACACACACACACTCACACACACGGAGAAAGGAAGGAAGGAAGGAAGGAAGGAAGGAAGGAAGGAAGGAAGGAAGGAAGGAAGGAAGGACGGAAGGAAGGAAGGAAGGAAGGAAGGAAGGAAGGAAGGAAGGAAGGAAGGAAGAAAGAAAGAAAGGAAGGAAGGAAGTCGCCAAAACGGCTATCAAACTGGTTTAAAAAAGACCGGATGGTTTTGCAGAAAGCCAACAACTGCTTCCTTTTCATTGGGAAAGTACTGACATGACTTTAATTAATCAACTAGCTAATTATATTTGCCCATTCCAACCACTCTGAACCTATGACACACATAATCTGTTGCTCTGGTCTGCCCTGACAGTAGATAGATACCCAGAGTGATGGATGGGACCCCTGTTTCCTGCCATGGAGTTAACGAAACCTAGTTTAGTGCTATCTTCAACGCCCCAGGCTCTGTGACACTGAAATTCTAATTAGTGCAGAAAAGGGCTAAGTTGAAACAGCTTGTACTCCCTCAAGGACACCCACTTTCAGGGCCCTACAATCTAATGAGGTTTGTGAAATTTAAGATCTACCAGAGAAATCCCTGCCTGGAGCAACAGCTGTACTCAGGCTGACAAGGGGATTTGGGATTAAAATACTCCCTCCACATATGAGGGAAGTGTACCCCCCAAATATGGTAGGAAAGAAAGTCCACATGAATCTTGGCCACTTCACTAGGATTGCTCTAGACTGCCCCTCTGCTAAAGAAAAGGCAGAGAGTTGCTACTGCTGGTTTGTGCCTATAATCCTAACTACTCAGGAAGCTGAGATCTGAAGATTGTGGTTCAAAGTCAACTAGGGCTGGAAAGTCTCTGAGACTCTTATCTCCAATTAACCAGCAAAAACCCAGAACTGGAACTGTAGCTCAACTGGTAGAGCACTAGCCTTAAGCAAAAAAGCTCAGGGACAGCACCCAGACCCTGAGCTCAAGCCCTAAGATGGACACAAACAACAACAAAAAGGCAGGTAAGTGAGAACAAGATTGAGCATATCCATTACCCACAAAGGGCAAGGAGAATGGGTGGACAGTAAAACTCTGCAGTGGGCACTTCCTTCCTGCCCCTGTAGGAAGCGTAGTTATGTTGGAGGTACCAGATGAGCCCCATAAAGAAGAGGGGTCCTTTTGTGGGTCCTCTGCAGTAGAAGCAGGCTGAATGTTTACTGAACACATTTGGAAAAAGGAAGAGAGGAGATAATCGTCCTAATGAATGTGCAGGAGACAATAGCAGCTCCAGAGGGAGGATTATAAGCTCATTATGTTTTAATATGATGATTGATCATCTCTGCCCGCCAGCATTATCCTAGAATAGTGATGAAGGTCGGAGAGACCCATGCCTATCAGAGCTCAAGCTCTAGTCACCAGAGACAAGAAATATGTTTATAGGTCACTCATTTTTTTCATGGTTAAAAATTCAACATGTGGCCCATCCATGTCCCCCCTACTTCTGTGCCCTTTCTCAGCCCTGGATTGTTCTGTATAATTGTTCATCAGCTGTAGCTTCCAAACTCTCTCTCTCTCTCTCTCTCTCTCTCTCTCTCTCTCTCTCACACACACACACACACACACACACACACACACACACACACACACACATCCATGTGCCCATCCATCCCCTTTGAGAAAAATGATGACAGATTCCATCAGGCATAGGTCTAGATAGGTAGGTCCAAGGTGGGCCCTTCAGTGGGGAACGGCCATCGCCCGGTTCAGGTGGAAGGCCCGAGATACCTCCCTATAGGCATTTCGAAGCAGGACATAAGGAAAACAGGACTCCAGCATGTCGAGGGTCAAGAAGGATGATTCCTCCACCACCTGTAACAGACAAGGCCAAGAGATGAGAAGCTCCAGTAGGGCACAGATCTGTGGTAACTCAGTTCTTCTTCATGAAGTTCCTGGGCTCTCTCTAGCCCTTAGAAAGTGTTGTAAGTGCTCAGGGCTCCCAAGTCCCACTTCTCATTTTCTCCTTCCCTGATTTGTCTCCTAGAAGACAATAACAATGGCCCCTGTCCACTTCGTCAAAGCTAATATGAAGGGCATAGAAGTAGAAATAGAAAGAATAAAGATAGGGCTGGGAATATGGCCTAGTGGCAATAGTGCCTGCCTCATATACATGAAGCCCTGGGTTCAATTCCCCAGCACCACATATACAGAAAACGGCCAGAAGTGGCGCTGTGACTCAAGTGGCAGAGTGCTAGCCTTGAGCAAAAAGAAGCCAGGGACAGTGCTCGGGCCCTGAGTCCAAGCCCCAGGACTGGCAAAAAAAAAAGAAAAGAAAAAGAAAGAAAGAATAAAGATAATAACACCACTGTTCTAACAGCCAGGCAACCCCATTCTCTCTTGCTCTGGATACTAAATCATACATGAGAGCACAGCACAGATGTAGGTAAAGATGGAGAGAGGAGATAATTACACAGCTCTACAGCCAGAGAAACAATTGCCACTGCAGGCCAAGGAAGAGAGGTCTGGAATCCACAGGAGCCCTCCTGTACTGGGCCTCCAGCCCCGCCCTCTCTCAGTACAGCACTTGGGGAACAGTAAGGATGCTACATAAAGGAGCAGGCATGATTAATTAGTTTAATTAGAAGCCTGTGTGGTATGGTAAGCCCAGCAGCTCCCCACAGCCAAGCAGGAAGAGAGATCAGGATGCCTAGATAAAAGGAAGGGTAGAAAAGCAGCACAAACCAGTGTGTGTGTGGGGGGGGGGGGGGGGTGGTCTCCATCTCTGTTCCAGAAGAGTAATTACATCTTCTGAGCATTTCCACACAGATAGCTTTCCCAGTGATGCCAGGCATTTCAAGTTAGAAAAATCCACTAGGGAAAAAGAATCGATCCTACCCACTTGAACACATTTTTGTTATGTCTCTCTCTCTCTCTCTCTGAAGTTCTTCAAGTTTTATATTGGTAACATTTTGCTGTTCTCAAATACATGCACATGCAGTACACACATCTGCCTCAGAGGAGCTGATACTACAGCCTGGAAAGAAAGGAAGTCTGTCAGCAAACTAAAGCTGAAGTTTGGTGACAGAGCTCCTTGCTCAGCCCTAAGCCTCCTTACTTATAGCTCATCTATATACACATACAAGGAAACAAGGGATGACTTCAGGAAGGAGCCACAGCCCTGGTTTCCTATTCTCCACCAAGCACAGGAGAGACACAAGGGGTCTTTACTGGCAGTGGTTTATAGTAACAGAAACGATCCAAGAGTAGAGGCCAAAAATCTTAGGTTCTGAGGCCAGGTGCAGATGGCTCATTCCTGTAACCATCACTTCTTGAGAGGCTGAGATCTGAGGATTGAGGTTGGACACCAGCCTGAGCAGACAAATCTGTGAGACTCCAATTAATTGCCAAAACACTGGAAGTGCATCTGTGGCTCAGGTAGTAGAGTGCTAGCCTTGAACAAAAAAGCTAAGGGACAGCACCTAGGCCTTCAGGACTGGCAAAGGTAGTAGTGGAGGAGGAGGAGGAAGAGGAAGAGGAACAACTTAGGCTCTAGTCCCAATTCTACTCATATAACGTATAGACCTTGATTTGCATCCCATCTCCCCATTCTCTACCTCAGGTTTCTCACTAATAAATTAGAAGTACTGGGCTAAGTGACAGGATCTGGTATGACTCTCGTATCAAAGTGTGACTAGCCTGCCAGGTGCCAATGGCTCATGCCTGTAATCTTAGCTACTCAGGAGGCTGAGATCTGAGGATCGTGGTTCAAAGCCAGCCCAGGCAGGAAAGAGCACGGAAGTCCATGAGACCCTTCTCTCCAATTAACTAGCAAAAAACTGGAAGTGGAGGTGTGGCTCAAGTGGCAAAGTGTTAGCTTTGAAGGGAAAAAAAAGTAACAAGTGAGAGCCTGAGTTCAAATTCTAGTACCAGCACCACAAAACACAAAAAGAAGGAGATAGGAGATGGAGGAGAGGGAAGGGGAGGAGGAGAAGAAAAAGAGGAAGAGGAGGAATATATGGTCCTCTGAGAGAGCCAACTCTCCTAGGAAGCTCTTGCCAAGAACAGGTTAGCAACACTGCAATTGACACTGCCCAGGTTTGACAGAAAAGATAGGAAGACACCCCGTCCAACCCCAGGGAGATAAGTGCTGGCCAGAATTTGGGGCTAGAAAAATAGACTTTTAACTTAGAATATAGCTTCCTCCCCTCCAGCCATTTCCAATTTCTCTGTGAAAACATTTGCATGTAAATTGCTTTGTAACAGTTAGTCCCTCTAATCTTTACCTCCAACAAAAAGTGCCTGTCCTTAACTCTGCTTCTACCTCTGCAGTGCCTCACTTGAAGGACCTAAGGGCAGGTACTTTCTTATACCATAGGGCTGGGGTTGGGGTGGGAGTCAAGGCAAAGGGATTAGACTTGAATGGCAGTTCAGAATTACTAGAGATAAAAATTGCCTAGATGGAACTGGACACTGAGGAGAGAGGGAGTTCCCATGGCTGTAAACCCAGCTACTCAGGAGGCTGAGATCTGAGGATCTATGGTTCAAAACTAGGAAGGGTAGGAAAGTCCATGAGACTCTTATTTCCAATAAACCAGCAAAAAGCCACAAGTGAAAGTGTGGCTCAAATAGTAGAGCACTAGCCTTGTGGAAAAAAAAATCTAAGCAAGAGCTCAGGCCTTGAGTTCAAGCCCCAATATGTGCAGAAAAGGAAGAAGAGAAGAGAAGGCAAGAAAGAGAGAAATAAAAACAGGAAGGAAGGGAGGGAGAGGAAGAATTGTCTAAGAATTGTCTAAATCATCAAGAAAGGAAGAAAGAGAAAGAAAGAAAGAAAGAGAGAGAGAGGGAGGGAGGGAGGGAGGGAGGGAGGAAGGGAGGGAGGAAGGGAGGGAAGGAGGAAAGAGATGAGAGGAGGAAAGGAGGAAGGAGGAAGGAGGAAAGAGATGAGAGGAGGAAGGAGGAAAGGTAGATGAGAGGGAGGGAGGGAAGGATAGAAAGGCAGTTGTCTAAATCATCCAGAAACTGAAAGGATCCGTAGACAATGGGAACTACTACATCTACTGTTTGGCAAAAATCAAGTAGACTAGACACTTTCATATATATTGTCTCATTAATTCTAACCACTCCATCACTCTTTGCCCACCTTTGTGGATAAAGAAAAACATGATGCTGTTGGTATAGTTATGCATGTGCCTGTAATCCCAGCACTAGAAAGGCTGAGGTGGGAGGATCATGAAGTTGACTTCAGCCTTGGCTACACAGTCATCTCTTCTGCTAATTTTTTTTTACCAGTACTGGGACTTGAACTCAGGGCCTGAGCACTATCTCTGGCTTCTTTTTGCTCAAGGCTAGCACTCTACCACTTGAGCCACAGCCCCACATCTTGCCTTTTCTGTTTATGTGGTGCTGAGAAATCCAACCCGGGGGCTTCATGCATGCTAGGCAAGCATTCTACCACTAAGCCACATTCCCAGCCCCAATTATGCTAATTTTTAAAAAGCTGGTCCAAATGTTGTTTTCTACCTACCCACTTATGGCATCTGCCCTCCTTCTATTCTCATGTATATACTCAGCCTCAACACTCCTCATCACATAACTCCTCCCCTCCTCCCCACACACATACACACACACATACCCACCCTATGTCATCTCCACCCTCTCCTCCAACTTTTCTTTTCCTGTGTGTGTTGTTTTTTTTCTTCCTGGGGTTTGACTTTAGGGCCTGGGCACTGTCCCTGAGCTTTTGTGCTCAAGTGTAGCACTCTTCTACTTGAACCACAGCTCCACTTCTAGCTACTTGTGGTAGTTAGTGAGAAATAATATTTTGGTAGTTAAATGGAGTTAAGAGTCTCACAGACTTTACTGCCCAGGCTGGCTTTGAACTGTGATCCTCAGATCTGTGTAGGCCACCAACAGCCAGCCTCTCCTCTATCTTAATCCTTAATCAGCCCAGGCCTTTTTCTATCTGGAGAAACTAAGCCATAGATTCCACTCAGGGCCTAAATATTTATTAGAAGAGGACCTAGAGAGAGTCCCAACATGTTAGGGAGTCCTAACATTTCAGGGCCCTGGGCCAAGAATAAAAATGGAGGCCCATATCTCATGTGACTTAAAAAAGAGAGAGAGATTAAACTATAATGTTCTATCTCTCAGCCTTCACAGTATACCTTTGTAATTTCATGGAAACTTGGGTCTGAATTAAGAATTCTTAGACTACTCATAGATCAGCACCAAAAGAAGATGAAAGAGGAAACTAGCTTTTAGCTCAGACCCCTTCTCATCTCACTCCTAGTTTGAGGGGTTTTATATGCACATGTGCATTTCCCTGCTTGCACACCTAAGCTCCAACCCCACCTTCTCCAATCTGTCTTCATAGAATGGGCTTGGGGAAGAAGTTTCACACCACACAAGCAGGCAGCATGAGAATTGTGGGACCTCCAATATCTTGTGATGTGAGCTTTGAGGTAGGGCACAGGCTCCAGGTGGGCACATCCTTGCTGCTCAAGCCAGAGGAGAACCTCAAAAATGAACCCAGGGCAGGAGCCCCTTCTGTCCACATCTAAGTGTGGTCCCAACCTGGAGACTCAGACTCTTAGATCAAGAGTGAGTAAGCAAGTGAAGAAGGAAACAGGATCACAACTGAGGAAATGTTTTAAAAAGTCAGCTGAGTCAGAGTTCCCAGAACTTTCTGCCAGAGAAGAGACAAGCCCATAGCTTGGGAAGCAAGGAGAAGAGAAATCTCAGAAACTGCTTAATTCTTGACCCACAAGCCTCCCTACCCTATAGCTAAAATCACTTCCCTCTTGTGAACCCTACTCCCAAACCTTTTCAGTTCCTCTCCATGCTGTCCACTACTCTCTTCGGAGTACCTTTAAAGACAAGAAATATAGTGGTAGGAAGCTGTCAAGTAAAACCAAATGCATGCTGGACAGGCAGTCATCAGTAAGGGTGCTGCTGTCCCCTCCCATCCTTCAGAGAAGTCCTGAAGATCATTAAACACTCTACTCTGGGATTCCAGAACAAGTCTAAATGTTTTTTTTAGAAACATCTAAAATGTCCAGCAAAAGGGAAGGACAGACTCAAGAGAGTGAGGCAGAATTAAGTTCCTAGTTAATGCTTTTAAGTGATGATGATGGCAGAGACCCAAAGACCCTAAAAAGGAGTCTCCTGCTCTGTCTCCTCTCTTTCGCAGACCAACTTAAACAAGATACATACCAGGCGCATGAGCAGAGAAATGGATTCCCGATTTCTGGTTTTAAGCTTGTCAGTCTCCTGGCCCAGCTGCAAAAGGCTGACAGAGGCCACCTGTAAGGGAAGCATTTACAAAGAAGCAGATTTTTATGGAGGTCAGAATAGGACAGCCTCAGGCTACAGAAAGTTAAGAAAAGATTAAGGAGGCATTAAGAAGAGCTAGGCTCTGTGTGAAGACTCCCAGGGTGGCAAAGTGGCAAGTCCCCTTGATTTCAGAAGCACACACAGCCTACAAACCAGCCTGGATCCAACTGGTCTGCCAATGAAGACAAGATCCTGCCCAGGTCACAAGGGGCAGGAAAAAAAGAGAGAGAGAGAGAGGGAGGGAGAACAAAGGCTGCTGGTATTGTGTGCCAGGAGATTAATCTCTTTTTTCCTAGGCAGCCTCCAGGCACTCCTGTCATAAGCTGTTTACAGCTGACTCCTCACTCCACTTAGAGCCAGAGCCAGGCCTCTGATTCAGACACAGTGCTCTTGGTATTCTCCTCCTGTCAACTCCCAAGTGGCTGTCATCTCCATTCACCTCCAGGCCCCCAACAGATCAAAGAGAGAAGAAGAAATGTGAGTCATCTTCCAGGCCCAGGTTACCTGCATTTAGCAAACAAATGAACTTAAAGGGAAAGGAGCAAAATGTCCCTTCCCACACCATCTTAGAGATCAGCTATGAGGCTTCTTTATGTTTAAGGTGCTCAGAGCCTATAGGTACTTTCTCATCAACCTACACCAACAATACTATCCCTGATAGAATCAGGGTATAACAGCAGAAAGAACAATGAAGCTACTATTCTTTTCTGGAGGGAGGAAAACAAGAACCATTTTTACAAAGGAATTGGGTCCCTGTTGCTGAGCAGGCGCTGGGCAATAGACCTGTGTCACAAGTTTATTGTTGGGATTGCTCTATGGAGGATTTCAAATGGAAAACTCTAGGGCCTCTTTCAACTATGGAAGGATATTTTTTTTGTTCTGTTTTTCCAGAGGCAAGACTAAGATCAATGATGATAGTTACAGGGAGTCAAACTTTGGCTAAAAACCGTTTTTAAACCATTTGTTCAAACAAATTGACATGTTCTATAGTGGAAGCAGCTAGCTGACTGACTGTAAACTCCAGTCCTAAGAAATCTAGTCCCATAGTCCTCAAAGCTAAGATCCCAAGATATAAAGAGCATCATTAACTGGGAGCTTGTTGGAAATGCAAACTAAAGTTAATTTCCCAAGAGATTCGGATTTACCAGAAAGTTTGAAAACTAGTCATTGACTCAGCATAGAGTTGGAAAGGTCCTTTATTTTTTCTTTCTTTCTTTCTTACAGTTGTGGGGCTTGAACTCCATGTCTGGGCACTGTCCCTGAGCTCTTCTGCTCAAGACTAATGTTCTACCACTTTGAGCCACAGCACCACTTCAGGTTTTTGAGTGGTTAATTGGAGATGAGAGTCTCACAGGGACTTCTCTGCCCAGGCTGGCTTCAAACCATGATCTTCAGATCTCAGGCCTCCTGAGCAGCTAGGATTATAGGCATGAGCCACCAGTGCCCAGCAAAGGTCCTTATAGATTATAAAATTTAGTGTCTCTATAACTTTAATGTACAGCTGATACTGTGGAGACTAAGTCAGAAACACAGATTCTAATTCAGTAAGTCTGGGGTAAAGATCAGAAATCTATTTTAACAAGCTCTCCAGAACATTCTGATGCACACCAAAACGATGAATCACAAATTAGGTTTAATCTCCTTCATTTATAAATGAGAAAACTGAGGCTCCAATTTTGACTCTCCAGAGATCATATAAGTTCATAGTGGCAAAACTCAGATTTTTCTTTTTTCTTCCCTGTCTGTGTGTGTGTGTGTGTGTGTGTCTCTTTCTCTCCCTCCCTCCCACTCTCTCTCTCTCCCTCTCTATCTCTCTCTTGTTTGTCTCTGTGTCTCTCTCCTCTCTCTGTCTCTCTGTCTCTCTCTCTCTCTCTGTCTCCATCTGTCTGTGTGTGTGAGCGTGTGCGCCAGAATGGGACTTGAACCCTGCTCTTGGATGCTGTCCCTGGGCTTTTGCTCAAGGCTAGTGCTCTACCACTTAAGCTACACTTCCACTTCCAGCTTTTTTTTGCTCTTTAATTGAAGATTCCTGCCTGGGCTGGCTTTGAACCTCGATCCTCAGATCCCAACTTCCTGAATAGCTAGGATTATAGGCATGAGCCACTGGCGCCTGGAAGATTTTTCTCATTTCTTTGTCCAATGATCTTTCCCAGCATTTCAGCAGAGACTCAAACACCAGCTGTCAAGGACTTTAGAATAAGCTCCTGCCTTTCCACAAAGTAGCCTCTAACTGTTTACTGAATGAATTAGGTGGGAGTTTAGACTCCAAAGCTCACTGACTTAAAAGGGATTTAAGTCAAACTAATTCCAGCCCTTTACAATGTTCTATCCCTTACAAATCTAGACCCACTCACCACCAAAAACTCCTTGAGGTGAGTTTCAATGTTCTTGTTATACAGCGTGAAGAGGGCAGCTGACACCTGGATGATAGCTTTGGTCAAGCAGTGGATGTTGTTGTTATAACCTAGGTTATTATAAAAAAGAGAAGTGAAGAGATACAGCAAATGATTTAGGGAGCCACCCACCATAGGCTGATCCCACTTAGTAATTAATTTTTTTCAGTCTATGCCACCCCTATTTAAACACTGAAAAAATTAGATGACATTTGGAGATTAGAGGAAGAATATTCCTATGACATTTTACTGGAATTGAATTTTACTTGTAGCACATTCTCAAGTGTTTGTTTTTTTTTGGAAACAGGAATTTATAGGTGAATCACAAGTTCCAGGTAAGTGTCTTTATCTCATCTCCCTCTCCAGGAGATGCTTAAAGAGCTCTGGTCCCTCAGGTCTGCTCCTTACTTACCATCCTTCTCAATGCTGTAGAAGGAAGAAGGGTCAGTAGCAAGGAGTGGCAGGGAAACAGCAAGAAAGATCAACAGCAGGCAGGCCACTTTATACTCTTCTTCAGGAGAGGAGCTGTCTGGGGAGAGGGAAAGAGGAAAAGAGGAAAGGTAAGGGAAGGTCAGCTGGACAGCACTGGCTTCTGCCTGTAATCCTAGCTACTCAGGAGGTTAAGATCTGAGAATTCCATTCCAAGTCAGCCCAGGCAGAAAGGTCCATGAGACCGTTATCTCCAGCATCAAAAACCTGGAAGTGGAGGAGCAGCTCAAGTGATAGAGCACCAGCCTTAAGCAAAAAAAAAAGCCAAGTGTGATTTTGAGGCTCTATTTCAAGCCCCAGTACAGGCACATTAGTAGTCGAGGAAAAAAGAAGCAGGAGGAGGAGAAGGAGGAGGAAGAGCAAGAGGAGGAGAAGGAGGAGGTAGAGGAGGAGGAGGAGGAGGAGCTCCCTCTGCAGGAGTCCTTTGAAGAATTATTACTAAATGATAAAATGCTGATGAGCCTGCTTTATCAAGCACTATAGCAAAATTCTTATTTCTGGAGGAGACGGGACTAGCATGCACTTATATTGAGTACCTGAGTCATAAGAGGGCAGAACTCTTAGCCAAGAGCTCTACCAACATGTAGTCCTAGGACACTTTTCAACTTCCCGAAGGAGTGGAGAGATGGACAGGATTGAAAAAGATTCTCACTAACCAAGTAAGGAGGGTGAAAAAGGAGAATCTGACAAATTTTGAAGGTCTTAACACCAGCCTCTGAGTTCTATCATCTTCTAGATATGTATAAGTATGAATATGCTAATGATAGGAAATGTGTAAGGGAACTTAGAAGAGACAAGTTGAGCCTGGAGAAGGATCGGAGAGTGTCAAAGTGTTATGTGGGAGGGAAGAGCACAAGATCATTTTGGGGAACTTAGATACTATACTATACAACGTAGCGTGAAATCATATACTAGCTTGTTGATTCATTTGCATTAATCTTATTTTCCCAACCAGACAGTAAGTTCCCTTGTGTATCTGGTGAGCAACAGAGTCTCTGAAATACTTTTTTGGGGGAAGGGGGAAATCTTAGGACTTGAACTCAAGGCCTGAGCTTCTCGGCCCTAGGCCAGTGCTCTACTACTTGAGTCAGGCCTGAACTGTTTTGCTCTAGGCCAGCACTCTACCCCTTGAACCATACCTCCTGGCTTTATTGATAGCTAATTGGAGACTAGAAATCTCATGGACATTTTTTGTCCCAGCTGACTTTGAACCTCGCTCCTCAGATCTCAGCCTCCTAGGCAGCTAGGATTACAGGCATGAGGACCTGGCCAGAAATACTTTTTGTTTTTCTGGGTGTTGTTTAATGCCAGTACTGGCATTTGAACTCAGGGCTTGAGCAGTGCTCCTTAGGTTTTTGGCTCAAGGCTGGTACTCTGCTACTTGAGCCATATTTCCACTTACAGCTTTTTGCTGATTAGAGATGAGTCTCATGGACTTTTTTTCCTTCCTGGGCTAAGTAGGTAGGATTATAGGAATGAGCCTGGCTAGGATAGCTTTTAACCAACTGGTAGAAGAGCTGACTGGAACTTGAAGAGGAAGCTAAATCACCTCTATGATTATGTTCTGGATGCTAGAGTATACAGTTAGGTCTTTCCTTATTGCCTAGTTTCTATCTTCTGAATCACAATCTCAAGTCAAGGCTTCTTTGACAGGACCTTTTTCCACCCCAAAATAGGGCACAAGTCTTCCCTTACCCTATTCCCCCATCTTACCAGCTTTCAGATTGGCAATGGCAGCCACCAGGGCTGGGTCAATGTCACAGCCCACCCCAGCGGCAGAGGCCAGCTCAAAGACACTCAGGGCCACCTGGTAGAAAAGGAAAGAGTGAAAAGGGTTGGAGATAAATTCCAGAAGATAATTGCTTGGCAGAAGCTACAAGTAGCCAGGATTCCTGAATCATAGATTTGAAACATTTGATATGCTACCCTTATTTGCTAGCTATTTCTTTCATAGATCTCCCTAGCCTGTAAGGAGGAAAAGGGATTTAGGTTGATATTCGGTATCCTTCTATAGCACAAGTTTAGTTTCAATCTTATTTTCCTAAATGTTGAATTCAGTCCATGCAGTCATTGTCTCCAAGGTCCTTTTTCCTTCTGTCCTTTTCTTTTCCTTGTA
The DNA here is from genome assembly GCF_023159225.1 of Perognathus longimembris pacificus. Taxonomy (NCBI): domain Eukaryota; kingdom Metazoa; phylum Chordata; class Mammalia; order Rodentia; family Heteromyidae; genus Perognathus; species Perognathus longimembris. Next base: position 48,422,305 of record NC_063161.1, read on the forward strand.
GTTAGGCTCACATCCTTGCCTCTCTCTAGAGTACTCTGCTCGCTGATGCTTATTCTTCAAGCTTAACTCAAATCTTCTCTTTGTTCTGGCTTCCCTTGATTACTTCAGCCCAAACCCATCTCTAGTCCCACCAACTTAGCACTGAACACCTAGCACCTCATATTGGCTAACTTTTTAGAGAAGAAGCAAGACAGAAAGTCTATTCCATCAAATGGATTCTAATTGTTTTGATCCCATGACCAATAAAGGGAGAAGGTAGAGTTGAAGAGAGGCAGATCTTTCAAATCCTAACAACATCCCTTATTAAATATATAACTTTAGCTAAAAGTTACCTAACCACTTTTAGCCTCGGTTTTCTCATATGTAAAACTGGAGATAGCCAGGCACAGGAAGCTGAGATCTGAGGACCAAGGTTCCAAGTCAACCTGAGCAGAAAAGTCCATAAGACTCTTATCTCCGATTAAGCACCAAAGAGCCAGAAGTGGAGCTGTGGCTCAAGTGGTAGAGTGCTAGCCTTGAGCAGAAAGCTAAGGGGACAGTGCCCAGGCCTTGAGTTCAAGTCCCAGGATGGGTGTACAAGTGCACATGCATGCACACTAACACAAAAAATACACACACTTTAAAATGATCAGAGAGACCAAGATAATTGTCCCAATACTGGACAACTAAGTAACACATTCTACTCAGAGAATCCCACAGACATTACAACACCCATACACATTGCCCATGATACTGACATAGAAGCCAAACCTTAGCCACCTTCCTCCCTGCCCTTCATTCAAATCCCCTCTGACCCAGATGACTCTCTCTGCTCCAACTTTGGTGAAGCAGATCAGGAACCAGGCTCCTGGCCAGTGGATAAGGAATGGAGTATTTGGAGAAATGTCCATTTCTCTCCTAATTATTTTTTCTTTCCTCATTTTTTTGTCTGAGACAGAGACTTGAATTCGGTATCTGACACTTTCACTCACTGGTGGGCACTCTACCATCTGCGCTATGTCTCCAATCCCTCTAACCTACTTTTTCTATATGCCAGTCTTAGAGCTTGAAGTCAGGGCCTGGGCGCTGTTCCTGTTCTCTCAGGGTTGGCACACTACCACTTGAGCCACAGCTCTACTTCTAGCCTTTTGGTCATTAATTGGAGATAAGAGCTTCATAGACTTTCCTGCCTGGGCTGTTTTTGAACCACGATCCTCAGATCTCAGCCTCCTTTACATCTAGGATTACAGGCATGAACTACCAGTGCTCAACATTCTTCTAATCTTCTCAGCCCTCTAAGGCAATAATAGAATGTCAAAAGGACAGGCCATCTCTATCCTTTCTCTACTCCACCTGTTTACTTTCATAGGCAAGCAGAGACTAGAGACTAGAGCTGTCCAAGAAATGTCAGCTAGACAAGCTCCTGACAGGATGGAGCATTCAGCCTCGACAGCAGCAGCAACCAGAAACTCAGGCTCAGCATCAAGTCAAAGACCATTTAGGAGGGCAGCCAACCAGGTGAAGCACAGCTCCTCAATGCCCTCATGATCACCTGATTCTCAAGTGGTTTCAGGCAGATAGAAGGGGGCACTTCATAACTCTTTTGTTCCCAAGGTAAAGAGAGAGGTGGTTTTTAACATCCAACTTTAATTCTTCCTTTTCACCAGTCCCTAACATCAAGATCTCTCTCCTTTAAAGGAATCAATCACAAGAGAAGTAGCCTGCCCATCACCGGCAGGATCTTATCTCTAGGCTTTGGCTGCATTTTCTGTAATATACTTGCTTGCTCCAAATGATTAAAAGACAAGCTGACTCAAATGTATGTCTAGTAGGGTCGGGAAAGGCTGACAGTCAAGTGCTGGAAGCTCACGCCTGTAAATCCTATCTACTCCAGAGGCTGAGATCTGAGGATGTCAGTTCTAATCCAGCTTGGGCAGAAAACTCCATAGGACACTAATCTCCAATTAACTAGCATAAAGCTGGAAGTAGAGATATGGTTCAAGTAGTAGAATGCCAGCCTTGAGCAAAAAAGCTAAGGGACAGTGTGCCCAGGCTCTGAGATCCAGCCCAGAATTAGCACAAAAGAGCCAGGGGTGGTGGGGACATGAACAATCAACCCCAGTTGCCCATAGTATCCCTTTGCCCTTGATCCCTCTTCTGTAGTAAGGGAGTCCAAGACAGGTGACACAGACATAGAGGATCAGAAAGTTTAAGAAAAGATAAGGAAAGGAAAGGAAACGGTGAAGGCAGTACATAGGAATAGAAGGAACAAATCTTACAAAAAGTATCCAAACCCCTGGCTAGGGAGGGGAGCTATTTGCACAGAACTTGGCATCTAATTTACATAGCGCTCATTTTGGGTGAAAGCTTACAGATTCTAATCTAGATTTCGAACCTTGTCCTCCAGGATTGCTTTCTCAAACCTCACAGTGTTCCCTGCTGCTCTTTGTCCTCCCCATGGCTCCCCTGCTTTCTTTCTTTTCTCTCTCCATACATTTTCTTTTTGCTGGTTTGGGGGCTTGAACTCAGGGCCTGGGCACTGTCCTTGAGCATCTCTGTGCTGAGCCACAGTGGCTTGAGCCACAGTGCCACTTCCAGCTTTTTCTGAGTAGTTTGTTGGAGATAAGACTCTCCCAGACTTTTCTGCCTGGGCTTTGAACCCTGATCCTCAGATCTCAGCCTCCTGAGTGGCTAGGATTAAAGGCACGAGCCACTGGTGCCCAGCCTCACTCAGCTTTTTTACTCTTGACTAGCACTTTACCACTTGAGCTACAACTTCAGTTCCAATTTTAGCTGGTTACTTGCACATAAAAGTCTCTCAAACTTGTCTGCTCAGGTTGATTTCAAACTTTGATCTTCATAAGTTAGCCTTCTGGGTAGTTAGAATTACAAGTGTGAGCCACCAGCACTCAGCTTCCTGCAGAGTTTTTCGGGGTTCTGTCTCCCTTACATGATCCTAGTGACATAGTTTTTCCACAACCAATCTCCTAACAAGATCCCACTTTGTACCCCATACCTTGATATCTGTGTCTGGAGTGACAAACTCCTTCAGGCACTCAATGGGGCCCATTAGAAATGGGCAGTGAGAGGAGAAAACCTGGAGAGAGAGAGAAGATGATTGAGACTACAGGACATTAGCCAACACTTCCACAAACAAGTAGAAAGAAACAAAGACAGGAGCTGTACACTGGTGGCTCGTGCCTATCATCCTAGGTATTCAGGCGGATGAAATCTGAAGATTGTAGTTTGAAGCCAGCCTGGGCCGGAAAGTCAGTGAAAGTCTTATCTCCAATTTAACAACTAACAAGCCAAAAGTGGAGCTGTGGCACAAGTGGTAGAGTGCTAGCCTTGAGAAAAAAAAAAAAAAGATAAAAAGCTCAAGGACATTGCCCAGGTCCTGAGTTCAAACCCTGGCACTTATACCAAAACCAAACAACAACAAAGCCAGAAAAGGGGCCTTGCTAGCTAGCTTTCTATGCTATTCATCTTCTGATGCCTCCAGGTCCCTCATCTGACCTCTCCATGGAACCTCTGCCCCATGTGTAAGGTTTATTAAAGTAGGTGGCCGATACCTACTTTACCTATACCATTCACCTGCTTCTCCTCACTGTATACCAATCCTTCCCTCTAGTTCTAATGGAAAGTCTACCCATAGTAATAATAGGATTCTATGCCAGCTTCACTCCTTCTCACCTCTCGAAGTCCTTCTTGGGCCATGGCTCGAAAACTGAGGATCACTCCAATGATGGTCATGCGCTTCAGTACATTTTCAGCCCCTGAAAAGAAAAACATTTGTTAAAAAAAAGAGAACTTAGAGCTAGGTGCCGGTGGCTCACACCTGTAATCCTAGCTACTCAGGAGGCTGACATCTGAGGATCCTGGTTCAAAATCACCCTGGAAAGACAAACTCATGATACTCCTATCTTTAATTAACCAGCAAACGTTAGAAGTGGGGCTAGGGCTCAAGTGGTAGAGCACCAGCCTTGAGTGAAAATACTAAAGGAGAGTACAAGGCCCTGAGTTCAAGCCCCAGTACCGGCACTAAAAGAGAAGGAGAATGAGAACTTAGAATAATAAAGATGCTTCATATCTACCCTGACCCCCAAATCCCTGAAATCCCCTGTCATTCACAAGGCCATTCCAATAGTTCCTTTTTGATGCAGGAGAAGGTATACCTGTCAGCTGGGGCAACAGAGACGCCATCATATCTGGCTTGCTGAAGTTGGATCTGATCTGAACAAGTACATCCATGTTTTCCACCACCAGCTTCTGTAGTCCAGGAACACACAGACACCAAGAAGGAGAAGAAGAGAACAATACCCCACCTCTCCCTCAGTCCCTGCCAGCTACCCTTCCTCCCACCAGGAAGGCCTCTTCCAGGGTGCTAGGCTTCCATCATACCTTCAACTCCACGATCTGAGAGGTCACATGCCACATCAGATTTTCACTCAGAAACTTCATGCCATAAGGGCCGAGGAGTTCAGCCAATGCCCGCATCTCTAGAATAGTTTCAGAGACACTGGAACACTTACACAAACAGCTACAGGATCATTTGAATATTTAAAATGTCATCCAGCAAGGAAAGGAAGTAAGAAGTCAAGGAGGAGAATGAAAGGCCTGCAATTCAGGTGAATGCAGTTCTACTAATGGGACAATTTGCTCTCTTCCCACTGGCACTCACACTATGACTTACCACAAAGAATCTTTTTTTTAAAATTTCTTGTATGAATCTGAACTTCCTAGGCCCTTCATTCAATTCCTGGGTTTCACTCTCACTGTACTAGCCCTCCTTACTCTATTAGATGTAGAGCTCAAACAAGGCCCTGAACCTCTTTGAACCTATTTTTCTTTGTAAAATGAGGAGCTCAGTATTTCCAGTGAAATCTTCCAAGTTGATGTGACAACAAGAAACTACATTATAAAAATTTTAGAAAGCTATAACGATACATATGAATACCTGCAGTCCTTGCTACTTGGGAGGCTGAGATCTGAGGATCACAGTTTGAAACTGGCCCAGGCATGAAAGTTCATGAGATTCTACTCTCCAATTCACAAGCAAAAAAAGCCAGAAGTAGCAGTGTAGCTCAAGTGGTAGAGTGCCAGCCTTTAGAAAAAAATCTAAGAGATAGTACCCATTCCCTGAGTTCAAGCCCCAGTACTGGCCCACCAAAGAGAGAGACAGGGAGTGGGAGAGAGACAGGAAGGGAGACAGAGGGAGTAAGAGAGACATAGGAATAAGAAATTCAAACGTGACACATATTAAATCTGAGGTATGGGATATAAACAAGGGTTGTTAAAAGCCTAGCCAAGGTCATTCAATCACATATCCAGAAACCCAGGACTGTGCCTCCCTGCTCCTCATGGTTCTCTCAACACAGACTACTCTTTTGTTACTTAGGGGTTGGCTTTTTCTATGGTACTTTCTTCTTCCCTTGTTTAATGCCTCATTGTCCCAGTTTTCCCCTTCTTCTGCTCACTTTCTCCTCCTCCTTCTTCTTCTTCTTCTCCTTCTCCTTCTCCTTCTCCTTCTCCTTCTCCTTCTCCTTCTCCTTCTTCTTCTTCCTCATAATCAACACATAGCCCCTGAGTCTCAGCTCTTTTTTTTCCTTTTGCTCTAATTTTTTTTAATTCCTCTAAATCTAGCCTTTTCTAATGCTTTGTCTCTTACATTCTAGCCTCTTCTTGCCCTTCTGCCTGGGAGAATGCCATGTGAGAAATACTAGTGACAACTTCAGCCTGGAAGAATCTCTGGCTATGGGCCATCCCAGTGGAGCCAGCCATAAAAGACCAGAAGTACCAATGCAACAACAGCAGAAGAAAGGCAAGTTTAATATCATTATTCCACTTCAGAAAGGAAAGAAGGTCAAGACTCTACACTCCAATCTTTGAAGGAAAGACAAATAGATCTCCATCTCCAACAACAAAGGAAGCAGAGTTGACACAGAATTTGTTCCAGAATAGATACTAATCATGTATTTAGAGTTACCCAATTAAGGCTGGGAACATGGCTTAGTGGTAGAGTGCTTGCCTAGCATGCACAAAGCCCTGGGTTTTATTCCTCAGTACCACATAAACAAAAAATAAACAAAATAGGTACCCAATTACAATAGAAGAACTGAGCCGAGAATTGTAAAACAAATTCATAGTTGATCACCTTCAATAATGCTAACATGGCTTGCCAGAGATGAAGAAGAGCTAAAACGCCTTCTCAAGAGCTGGTCTACCAGTTAGTGTGCAAAACCACCTTACTTCAGTTGTTGCTACCCTCAGCTATCACCCTAGGGCATCCTTCTCTCTTTCTATCTATTTTTGCAGTAGCATTGCCCCATCACCATGGCAACCCAGGGAAATTGGGGTGGGGGTGGTGGAAGGGAAAATGTGCACTACCTCCCGCTGCTTGTCAGTTGTCAGCCAGACCTAAAGCTGATTTTAGAGGCTGCCTATAGCTTGTGGGTAGAGTTGATAGGGAGAGGACATCCAAACACTCCAGCAGGTAAAGAGTAGGTGAAGGTCAATTACTGATGGAGACCAGGTCACAGTAAGGAGGCAGAGTCGGGAAACAGAAGTGTGCGCTTTGGCTTTCTTAATATCCCCAAAGAAACTGGAGAACAGAGACAGCAAAATCAATGGAAAACCTCCTGCCTGTTTCAGATGCTGGGCACCATTTTAATTTTGTTTGCTTGTTTATTTGTTTGTTTGTTTAGGCAATGCTTGGGTTTGAAATCAAGGCCTCACACATGCGAGGCAGATGCTCTACCACTTGGGCCATGTCCCCAGCACTTTTGCTTTCATTCTTTTTCAGGTAAGGTCTCTCTTTCATTGGCCATCCTGGACTGTGAGCCTCCAAATTTACATCTCCTGCATAACTTGGAGTAACAGATGTGCCCCATCATGTTCAATTTTATATGTTGAGATAAGTCTCTCAAACCCCTTGAACAGCAATGATCCCAATTTCCACCTCCCAAGTAGTTAGGGTTACAGGTATAAGCCATCACACCCAGCCATTACCTGACATTTATATGGAGGTGAGAGGAAGAAAGAAGTAGTATCTTTCCTAAATGAGTCAGTAAAACAATTCTGTTTCAAAGGGGGAAAAAAAAGATCTACATGGAGAAGTGCAGTTGTGGTTCAAGTGATAGATGGCCAGTCCTTAGGCAAAAGAGCTAAGAGACAGAGCCCAGCCTCTGCATTCAAACCCCAGTACCAGCACAAAAATTTTAAAAAGAAAGAAAGATAAAAAGAGGATCTGTGGGCTGGAAATATGGCTTGGTGGTAGAGTGATTGCCTAGCATGCATGAAGCCCTGAGTTTGATTCCTCCATTCCACATAAACAGAAAATGCCTGAGTGGCTCTGTGGCTCAAGTGGTAGAGCACTAGCCTTTAGCCAAAAGAAGCTCAGGGATGGTGCCCAGGCCCTGAGTTCAAGCCCCAGGAATGGAAAAGAAAAAAAGAGGATCTGTATGGTTTCAAACCCACTTCAAAAAGGGAGCTATTTAGGGCTGGGAATATGGCCTAATGGCAAGAGTGCTTGCTTCCTACACATGAAGCTCTTGGTTCGATTCCCCAGCACCACATATATGGAAAACGGCCAGAAATAGGGCTGTGGCTCAGGTGGCAGAGTGCTAGCCTTGAGCGGGAAGAAGCCAGGGATGGTGCTCAAGCCCTGAGTCCAAGGCCCAGGACTGGCAAAAAAAAAAAAAAAGTTTGAGCACATTTAAAAAAAAAGGGGGGGGGGGAAGCTATTTTTCAACTCACTATATGCCCTTTACATTTCCCTTCTCCACACCTACACATATATACATAACACACACACACATACACACACACACACACACACACACACACACACACACACACACAACACCATACACTGGAAAGCAACTCTGCACTGTTGTGACATTTCACAGCCTTGAGTTGAAATCTCAGTTCCATCCATTTATAAGAGCATGACCTTAGCAAGTTCCTAACCTCTCTGTATCTCAGTGTCTTTCAATGAAAAATGGGAAGAACTGGAGGCTGTTTGTGAAGATTGTAAACACTTACAACATAGCCCACAATAAACACCATTCATCATCACCTCATCATTCCTATTAAACATCAGTGATGCAAACACTGGCTAAGGCTCTAAACGTTTTCTTCCAGGAAAAAGCAACCATGATATCTGAACCTGTTTGATAATTGCAAGTGTAAGAACACCCCCACACCCTTGCCCCCCTCCCCCCCACAGCCCTTACAGCTTATCCTGTTTCTCTTGCTGCGTATGCTGCTCCTTTATTCTTCTTGGTGGAAAGCAGAATAACCCTTTACTACCCTTTGAAAATTAAATCCCTCATTTGACTTGAGTGTGCTTGCCCAATTCCTAAACCCTCCTTCTCCCTCTTTACCTTCAACCCTGACCTACTCCTCAATTCTAGGCTATCAAATATCATTTTTTCAAATATCATTTTGTTGTTGTTGTTCCCAGAGTCTAGCAGAAAGCCTGGCACTGGTGGCTAAAACCTTTTAGTCCTAGCTACTCAGGAGGCTGTGATCTGAAGATCACAGTTTGAAGCCAGTCAGACAGGAAAGTGTGTAAGACTCTGTTCTTCAATTAACCAGCAAAAGGCAGGAAGTGACTCATGTGATAGAGCACCAGCCTTGAATGCAAAGGTAAGGGACAGCATCCAAGACTAGAGTTAAAACTCCCATGCAAGCATGCACACATGAGCGCGCACACGCACACGCACACACACACACACACACACACGTAGAAGTGGGAACTCTGGAAAGGTAGGAGATTTGAGCAGGATCGGTAGGCCAAGGTACTATTTGAGAGGAAGAGTTTATCACTGTAGAACAGAGAATGGAATCTGGACTCACCAGAGATGTCTGAGAACTCCTCTGCACTGAAGCTCTGCTCCCCCTCTCTGGGGAGGCTGATGAAGGCCTGCATGGCTGGGGAAAGGATGATGGTCCCACTGCTTGCCTGGCGGAGGAGACTTTCTAGGTACCTACAGGGTGGGCCAAGAAAGCTCAAGTTAGTGTCCAATCTCTCCTCCTTGTCCCTGTTCCCCATCTTAGATCAGAGTGAGAAACTCCACTAAAGTCTGGGATACTGAGAAGAGCCTCAAAGAAGACAGAACAGAAAGTTAATTATCACCCCATGCTGTTGTGTCAAAAACAGCCTCAGAAATATAATTCCACTTGGCTTCTAATCTGCAGGGTATCACTATGCTGTGTACTGTAGTGATATGCATTCCCCTCGCCCTAAAGTCACATTCCCCTCTTTTCCTTCCCGCCCACCCCCCAACTTTGCTTCTTATTCTGACCTTGTGTCACGTAACACAAGTTCAACCTGGTATTTTTTAAAACCCTATGCCAGGAAGCAGTGGCTCATGCCTGTACTTCTAGCTACTCAGGAGGCTGAGATTTGAGGATCGTGGGTCAAAGCCAGCTCCAGGCAGGAAAGTTCATAAGACTCTTATATCCAATTAACTACCACAAAGCCCAAGTCCTGGGTTCAAGCCTCAGTACCAGTATACACACATACACACACACACACACACACAAATAAAAACTTCCTGTTTTGTGCCCATGCCTATAATCCCAGCTACTCAAGGAAGGTGAGATCCAAGGAATGTGGTTTGAAGCCAGCCTAGGCAAGGAAGTCCATGAGATTCTTATTTCCAATTGAGCTGTGGCTTAAGTGGGAGAGCACTAACCTTAAAAGCTCAGAGACAGTGCCCCCAGCCCTGAGTTCAAGCCATAGAACTGCACACATTATTAAGTGGACTTCTATGAAAAATACTTAGCTTCAACCTCTCCAGTGAAAATGCTAGATAAGGATGTGGATCCTAGAAACGAATCTTAAATCAAGCTTTTGAGCAGAGAGAAGCACTGTGAACACTGTCCATCCAGTCTCCAATTATTCCTCTAAGCTTGGGTAAGTTAAAGGACCAAGCTCAAACCCCTGCCTACAGAGACAACTTGATCACCCTTAGTCACTTACTCAGGTACTGGTCCTGTTTGTATTTTACAGACATCACAAGCTAACCACTAGTGGGCCAAATCCAGCTGCTTGCTACCAAACATCTTTCTTGTTTTGTTTTGTTTAATTTCAATTAGTTGTCAAATTTTTGAGATAGGTATATTACATTAAAAAATTAATAGGACAATATTCCAGTGATGCAAAATGGTGGCTATCCCTTTTAGAGGGTCTTCCTCTCCCTCTCTTTTTCCCTCTCTCCTCTCCCCTCGCCAGAATTTTCTGTCTCCCCTCTCTCTTCTCAACCTGGCCCATGACATTCATTTACCTTACCTGCCTGCAGTTGGCAGTTGTACCTGGAAACTTTCTTTTCCCTAAATCAGGGGGTTTTCCTTTGCAACAACTCCTGCTAAACTGATATTAGATTAAGAGTGCCACCCAGTGGCTTGGGGAGGTAGGAATCTGGCCTAGCTCCATTCCTTTCTCAAAGGAAATAGTTCTAAGTCAACCTTCTCTCCTTGGAGAAGGAGGCCTTCTTCCCTGCTATTAAGAACATGGTCATATTTGAGGATGAAGAGAAAATGTTCCCAGAGAGAATGCTGCAGATAATGTTCTCAGAAGGAGAAGCCAAGACAGAAAACGAGACATAATACATATGAGAAAGAGGAGGCAAATTGTTGTTTAGTTGGACTGTTGTTGTTGTTGCTTTGAGACAGAGTTTAGTGAGCTCAAGCTATCCTTAAGCCCTTGATCTTCCTACCTCAGCCTCCCAAGTGCTGGGATTAGAGGGGTATGCCACCATTACTTGGCTTTGAAATCATTTAAAATTGAAACAGTAAAAATCCAGAAAAGAAAGGTCAGGAGTTAGAGATTAAGAGGCTAAAGATCTGATGGCTGAAGGGTGGTCCCATGGGTGTTATGCTGAAGATTAGAAGAAAATCTCATGACCAGAGAAGGACTGGGTTTGCTCCCCAGCTTGTTCCTCCAGTCTTCAAGCAAAACAAAGACTCCTTTTGGAGGCCCATGACAGTTCAAGGCTATAATACTTGGGTCCTGAGGTCCCTCCATATAAAGTAAAAGTACTAACTAGGAGGTAAGGCAATGGGAAAAACAGCAGCACTGACCAGTTTGTGTAGAGAGTGGTGATGGTCTGCTCCCCACATGCATCCAGTGGCTGAGTCTGCTGCAGGAGGGCATGACGCACAACTCTAGAAGCATCTGTGCCCAAAAACTGCGCCAGGGACTGAATAAGACTGATGTATGCTTGTACTCCTGCCAACAGCTCAGAAGGCCTTTGTATCTCCTGGGTTGTAGCATTGTAGCCAGCCAGCCATACAATAGCTCTAAGTGACCAAAAGCAGAAATACAATCAGAATCATAAACACAGTATTGGATGTAACTACACATACACCTAAAACTCATGGCAAGCTGGGCACCAGTGGCTCACACTTATAATCCTAGCTATTCTGGATGCTGAGATCTGAGGATGACAGTTCAAAGCCAGCCTGTGCAGAAAAGTCTGTGAGACTCTTATCTCCAATTAACCACTCCAAACCATAAGTGGTGCTGTGGCTCAAGTGGCAGTGAGCTAGCCTTGAACAAAGAGGTTCAGAGACAGTGCCCAGGCCCTGAGTTCAAGCTCCACAACTGACCAAAAATCAAACAAAACAAAAAATCATAGCAAACCAAGTATCATGCTCATAATCTTAACTACTCAGGAAGGAGTGTGGTTCTAAGCCAATCCAGGCAGGAAAGCCAGCAGTGGAGCTATGGCTTGAGCACTAGACTTGAACAAAAAAAAAATCTCAGGGACAGTACCCAAGCCCTGAGTTCCAGTCCCAAGATCAGCATAAACCAATAGATAAATAAATAAATAAACAAACCTCATGACAACACAATAAAGATGAGGTAATTTTATCCCCATTTTGGTAGATAACAAAACTGGAATTCCATTCTGAAGACCACACATCTGGGGAGGAACAGAGCTGGGACTCATATTGAGTTTCCAACCATTGTGCTTTTCTTCCTTCTTTAGAGAAATTAGGTCTCACATACACACACACACACATACACACACACACATCCCTACAACTGCAACTAAGGGCTCACACCATTTGCATGCTCAGACCCAGCATCTGTCTTTTCTCCTTGGAAAGAATTCATTCCGACTGCTGTCAGGAATGGAAATCCATGCTTAGCCATGCAAGTGCAGTGCTGTCCCCAGTGGCCTCAGATGCCAGCCTAGATAGAGCCTGCCTGGCTGGTATCTAGCCGTGGCCCACTTTTAGGGACTATGCACCTCTCCTAGACATGTCAGGAAGAGCCTTCTCCACTGGAAGCTCCTCCTCCTAAAATACCTTCCCCAGTTGCCTGAGGTTACACAAGTAGAGTCACTGTTTTGATGTAAGGCTTTTTTAGATTGGTTTTTAAATGTGTTATTTTACTTATTTATTTTGCTGGTCCTGGGGCTTGAACTCAGGGCCTGAGTGCTCTCCCTGAGTGTTGTTGTTGTTGTTGTTGTTGTTGTTGTTGTGCTCAAGGCTAGCAGTCTACCACTTGAACCATTTCTAGTTTTTTGTGATTAATTGGAGATAAGAGTCTTATGGACTGTCCTGCCTGGGCTGGCTTTGAACCATGATCATCAGGTCTTAGTCTCCTGGGTAGCTAGGATTACAGGCATGAGCCACCAACCAACAAGGATTTTTCTTTGTTTAAAAAAAAAAAAAAAAAAGAGGGGCTGGGAATATGGCCTAGTGGCTTGCCTCCTCTACATGAAGCCCTGGGTTCAATTCCTCAGCACCACATATACAGAAAATGGCCAGAAGTGGCGCTGTGGCTCAAGTGGCAGAGTGCTAGCCTTGAGCAAAGGGAAGCCAGGGACCAGTGCTCAGGCCCTGAGTCCAAGGCCCAGGAATGGCAAAAAAAAAAAAAAAGAAGAAGAAAAGAAAAACAAAAAAAGCAAATCATTTGAGGAAAAGAAACATCATACTTCAAGCTTTTGTCAGTCATTTATTCCTTAGTATAAATGAGTCTCAGACTCTTTCCAAGCCACTGATGTTTGGGAGTTGATGTTTGGTTGGTTGATGTTCTTGTCAAAATGTTTGTAGTGAGAGTGAGTACAGGAGGATCTGCTTCCCAGATGTAAAAAGATCCCCTGGTATCGCTTTAAGGGAAATAATACAGAAGAGACAGACTGAGGAGAAAGCCTTGTCTATGTTAGAGTTTTCACTGAGATCAAACCTCTGCACCAATCCTGGGACCTGGAGAACAATGGCATTGTGAAATAAGAATCTGAGTCCTTTAGGGAGAGCTCAACTATGGCGCCTGTGTTGCTCACAGGCCCAGAAAGGAGCACCAGCTGCTGAAGGGCTGCAAATATGCAATTACCCCCACTGTCATCTCCTTGACATCCTGTGTGCCATTGAGATATGTCTCCCGTGGCTAATGTGTACGGAACGAAAGCAAAGCAATTTTGTCTTACTCAAGCAAAACCCTAATTGAAAGATAAATGTGCATCACTCACAGTCAAAAGACAGACACTGGCCTTCCTGCCTCTGTCCCTACTCCTGTGAATAGAGTCAGAGTGAACTATGGAGGCAAATCTTACTACAGCTCTGCCCTGAACCAGTCAAGGTTCCCCAGCTCAAATAAAAGCCAGAGTCCTAGCCAGACACTGGTGGCTCATGCCTGTGATCCTAACTACTCAGGAAGCTGAGATCTGAGGATCTAGGTTCAACGTCAGCACAGGCAGAAAAGACCATGAGACACTTATCTCTAATGAAACAGAAAAAAAAACAAAAAATTGGAAGTGGAGCGCACACACACACACACACACACACACACACACACACACACACACACAATCTCCCAACCCTGCTTTAACTTTCTGCTTAAGACTTATCAACATCTTATCCACAGTTTGTAAATCTCCTCCACTGCAAAGTTAGCCACATAAATCAAGGATTTCTTTTTTTTTCTTCCAATACTGCTGTATCAAGAGCATCTAGAGCACTCCTGACACGTAGTAGGTATTCAATAAATACTTGCTGAATGAACATGTTACATATTCTAAAACACAAAAGACTAAAATCATAATAATTCTTCATTTCCCTAATTGCTGGTGATAGGGCAACAGGGGATGTTCTTCATACTTTAAAGAACAACAAAATGAAGGGAAATACACCAGAAAGGAAACTTATTTTATTAAGGCCTGGTCAATGTCACAAATCTTCACTGTGAATATTCTCTCTCTCTCTCTTTCTCTCTCTCTCTCTCTCTCTCTCTCTCTCTCTCTCTCTCTCTCTCTCTCTCTCTCTCTCTTTTCTGGCAGTACTAAATTTTTGGACTCAGAGTCTCACTTACTTGGCTCACTAGCTCAGCTGCTGTTCAATCCCACTTGAGCCATACCTCCAGCCCTGCTTTTTGCTCTGTGTGTCTGTGTCTGTGTCTGTGTCTGTGTGTGCTTTATGTTGGTAGTAGAACTTGAACACATAGCCTGGGCAGTGTCCCTTGCCTTTCTCAAGTCTGATGCTCTACCACTAGAGCCACACTTCCACTTCTGGCTTTTTGATGGTGAATTAGAGAAGAAAGTCTCACAGACTTTCCTGCCCAGGATGGCTTTGAACCTCAATCCTTGAATCTCATCCTCCGAAGAAGCTAGGATTACAGGTGTGAGAAAACAGCACCTAGCTCATTGCATCACAATCATCAGGCTGAACATGACAGAGCTCAGCCTTGAGATCCACTGCCCTAGGCATACACAGACAAGAAAGCGGGGTACCTGTTGAGCCGGGCCTCCAGGTGGCTGCTGAGATATTCAGATGGGAAGATAGTGTGTTCAAACACAGAGAAGCTGTAGACATGATTCATTGTCATTGCCAATTCTGTCAATTGTAGGTGGAGCTTGTCCATACTGGAAAGCAAAATGAGCCTTGATTATGAATCTGGCACTGTCTGCTAGTGCCAGGCCCACAGGCCCTCAGACTCTTTCATCTTCTAGGGATGCCCAGCCTAGAGCAGTTCATGTCCATGCTGACTTCAAACACCAAGAAGAGAGTTCACACTTACATTGGCTCCCTCAGGCATCACTTCCCACCACCACTTCTCATCTCTTTCATTTTCCTCTATCATCTCCCTCCTTCCCTTTTATGCCTTGTGGCTGCAGTGTCCATTTGGGAAGGTACTCACTTGGTGACAATGCTGCGGTTTTTCCGGTGACTCTCGGCTCCTGGCTTGTCCCTCTCAGGCTCTCCTTTCCTGGGAGCCTGCCTTTGCTTCATGGTCTTCTTGTTCTTGGCTTTGCTGATGGTGGTGGCACAGTGCTTAGGAAGGAGCTTTAGAAAGCATGCAGCAGAAGGGAGAAATGAGATCATTTGTTCACCGCTATAAGAAAGGCTGTTATTGTCTGATATCTTATTTTTCTACCTTTCTCTCTCACTCTTCATGCTTCTTCTTCCCTAATTGGGGCCTATTTTGAATGAATGTGTTTGCCTCTTTTAGTTTTCATAAGTGTCTCCACATGAACAACCTCAAAGTTTCAAGGTAGCAATGTCTTTCAGGGACCTAGGCATCACTCCCCTACCTACAGCTGAAGAAAAAGTTTCCTAACAGGGCCAGGGCAGGGGGACTCACAAGCAAAAATAGTAAGATCAAGAATTCCACTCAGGGGGCTGAGGATATGGCCTAGTGGCAAGAGTGCTTGCCTCATGTACATGAGGCCCTGGGTTTGATTCCCCAGCACCACATATATATAAAATGGCCAGAAGTGGCGCTGTGGCTCAAGTGGCAGAGTGCTAGCCTTGAGCGAGAAGAAGCCAGGGACAGTTCTCAGGCCCTGAGTCCAAGCCCCAGGACTGGCAAAAAAAAAAAAAAAAAAGAATTCCACTCAGCTGTGTGCTTTGCAAGCCTTCCAACAGAGGAAAGCACGTTTGGGGGTTTTGTTTGTGCCAGTACTGGGGCTTGAACTCCTCTGGTCTTTCCTCTCTTGCTTAGCTTTTCTACCCAAGGCTGGTGCTCCACCACTTGAACCAGGCTGGGGATATGGCCTAGTGGCAAGAGTGCTTGTCTCGTATACACATCTGTAGTCCTACATTTTGTTGTTTAATTGGAGATAAGAATCTCTTGGATTTTTCTGGCTTCAAACCTTGCTTCTCAAATCTCAGCTTCCACAGTAGCTAGGATTAAAGACACGAATCACCAGCTCCCAGCCTCATCTGTTTTAAGACAGAACCTAACTATGCAGCCCAGTCTAACCTGGAACTTGCTACACTGCCAAGGCCACCCTCAAACTCAAGATTCTCCCGCCACAGCCTGCCAGGTGGTCCTCACCCTAAACTACAGTCCTGCACCACTATGCCTGACCGAAGACAGTTGTTTTCTCTTTCAGACAGAACATCTGTTTCACTGGCTACATTCTGTCCCCAAGTTTCCCACACCATCACAAGTCTCCAAATAGAGTTATATTGTGGCTAATGATGTCTTCCTATTTCTTGTCCTCCTGTTTTTAGAAAAAATACATATAGGGGCTGGGGATATGGCCTAGTGGCAAGAGTGCTTGCTTCGTATACATGAGGCCCTAGGTTCGATTCCCCAGCACCACATATACAGAAAATGGCCAGAAGTGGCGCTGTGGCTCAAGTGGCAGAGTGCTAGCCTTGAGCAAGAAGAAGCCAGGGACAGTGCTCAGGCCCTGAGTCCAAGCCCCAGGACTGGCCAAAAAAAAAAAAAAATACATATATACATACATATGTATCCATCTTACATCTGTTCTCATCTCCAGTTAGCTATACAGAAAATAGAGGATACAACTAGATATTCAGGCATTACCTTCAAGGAATCAACTTGGGATTCTTGGCCATTGATTCTGCTACTTAGAAAGTAAGCTGCTGAATTACTTTATTTATTTATTTATTTAAAATTGGTGCACAAAAGAGTTTCATTTCAACATATTATGAATACAATGCATCCTGATCAATGTCACCCTTTCCCTTGTCTTCCCCCATTTTTCCCAATCCTATCCTTGAGTTGATTTTGATTTGTTTTTTTTTTTGGGGGGGGGTGTTATTGTGGATTGGATTCAGGGCCTCACACTTGCTAGGCACTTGAGCCACACACCCCAAGTCCTTTTGCTTTTAGTTTGTTTTTCAGATAGGGTCATGCCCTTTCCTCATGCATCACTCTCCCACACCCAGGGCTGGCCTCCGACAGTGACTCTCCGACCTCTGCCTCCTAAGCAGCTAAGTTTGATTAAGTGAGTGCATCACCACACGCAGCTTGGTTTTGTTACTTCATAGTCACACTTGTTTTTTTAAGCCAAATGCTTGGCTGTTTCAAAATACATCAAGTCTGCCTTGAGAAATAAAGAGGCGCCAACTCTGAGACTGTGTAAAAGTGTTTATGGTAGATAAACACTTCCTGAAGCTGGGCATGGTGGCTCACACCTATAATCCTAGCTACTCAGGAGGCTGAAACCTGAGAATCATGGTTCAAAGCCAGCCCAGGCAAGAAAGTCTTTGAAACTTTTATCTCCAATTAACCACTGGAAAAGCCAGAAATTGTGCTGTAGCTCAAGTGGCAGAGTGGTAGCCTTGAGCAAAAAGGAGCTCAAAGACATAATCCAAGCCCAGAGTTTGAGTCCCAGGACTGGCAAAAAAAAAAATCCTTTACGAAAACAGTCTCCCAAAATGTAACTCCATTAGTAATAGCAACATTAATTATTTACTCAAAATGTTAACTCTGGAGAGCCAAGATTCATTAGGTTTCAAACGTACAGGTGTGTACACAAATTATTCATCCTATGGTTTAATCATCCCTGATACAGTAATGAGTAAATCTCTTCCCCTGTCTCCCTGGCATATAGTATTTATATAGAGTTGATAAATATCTCTATAAATGTGTTTATTTGCATACCTCCTTGGCATTAAGGCACACAGAGATTGTGTACCTTCCTTTCCAAATATCTAGTACAAGGACTAAAGTCCAGTAGATATCAACTAATACAAGAGCCAACATTTATTGAGTGCGACATATTTAACATGCTCTATTTAATCTGCATCACACTGCTACAAAGAAAGCACTTTTAGCTTTATACATGAAAAAAATAAAAAGCTAGCCAAGCTCTGGTAGCTCAAGCCTGTAATCCTACCAGTAGCTACTCAGTGGGCTGAGATCGGAGGATCACAGTTTGAATTCAGCATGGTCACAGTTTGATTCCCTCTGGGCAGGAAAGTCCTTGAGACTCTTAGCTCTAATTAACGACCAAAAATCTCTAAGGGGAGTTGTGGTGCCAGTGGTAGATGGCCAGACTTGAGCAAAAAAGCCAAGCAAGAATGCAAGGCCCTGAGTCAAGCCCCAATATCAATCAGTACATGCACACACACAGCTGAAGTAATAATGTGACTGTGTATCTATACACACACTATGCAAGCACAGACACATACATACACATCCTGGCTCTCCTCAACAACCAAAGTGACTACAAAGCCTGACTCAAACACAAGAAGGGTGGGTAAGCGGAGCAATCCAAAAGACTCCAGGGAAATGGCTGATATAGTTCCTCATTTTGAAGTTTTCTAAAGTTTAGATTGAGCTAATTATTACCAGGTTCTCTGAGTCAGTCAGGAGGAAGGGAAGGCGCCACAGAGAAGAGATGCCTGAAAACATCCACAGTCATTTGGATAAATAGAAAAGGTGAGGCAGGACAGTGATCTGGGGCCTTTGCCCCTGCATATAAAGGGGCAAGAAAAGGAAGTGAACTCATCTCCCAGAGCTCTTTAAGTGGAGCCATAATAGATTTTGCTGGAGTGCAGCTGTTCAAATAAAAAATTATTTTGTGTGTGGTGCTTCTATCTTGTCCTATGGGAGTAAGTAAGGAGTAGAGGGACCACATTGAGAGAAGAATCTACCATCAATTCAAATGCCCAGAGGCCCTCACCCTACTTGAGGAAGAGTTAAGAGAGCTTGGTCTGTGAGAGGGAGATAAAGGTAGAGAGGGAGAGAGAAGGTCCTGGGAGTGGAGAGGGGCGATGAGCCAGGAGATGGGGCAGGAGACGGGGCCTACTTGCTCGCTCAGGTTCCGCTGCTCGGCACAGATCTCCAGCACACAGTTGCTGGTCTGCTTGGCCAGCTCTTCCAGGAAGGTGTTGCAATGATGAAGACCATGGTTCTTCAGGTGGGGGTACTGCAGGAGAGAAGCAAGGGAGAAACTGCCATCACCATGACCAACAGTCGTATCCTCATAACACTATTCTCATCTCCTTGCCCGTGCTGCCCTTTCTTTATAGAAGACCAGAAAAATAGAGGATATAGCTGCTGGGCACTGGTGGCATCTGCCTGTGATCCTAGCTCTGCAGGAGGCTGAGATACAAGGATTGCAAAAGGCCAGAAAAAGTTCATGAGATGCTTATGTCCAATGAACCACCGAAAAGCCAGAAGTGGAGATCTGGCTCAAGTGATAGAGCTCCAGTCTTGAGCAAAAAAGCCTAGAGAAAGCTCTAAGCCCTGAGTTCAAACCCCAGTACTGGCACATACATGCATGCACACACACACACACACACACACACACACACACACACACATACACACACAGAGGATATACTGCACATCTAACTGAGATATTTAGGGAGTTGTGTTATTTACTTGTTTGAAACCCTTCATGAGACCAGAATCAACCCTAGAGCTTGGAGTTAAGAATACCCACCTCTTCTGGGCACATCTCATGGGTGCAGTGGACAAAATGAGCACAAGTCAGAGGGAAAGCAATGGCAAATCGCAACATAGTGGGTTCCTCCAGGGTCATAGCAAACATCTTCTCAAAAGTTCGGAGATGAAAGCTGAGAAGAATGAGGAAAGAGACTTAAAACCAGAGTTTAGAAGTTGGTGTCCCCCTCTTTTTTCCCGTCCTGGGTCTTGAACTCAAGGCCTGGGCACTACCCTAAGCTAGTCTCTACCACTTGGAGCCACAGTGCCATTTCCCATTTTCTGGTGGTTCATTGGAGATAAGAGTCTCATGGACTTTCCTGCCTGGCTGGCTTCAAACCACAATCCTTAGATCTCAGCCTCCTGAGAAGCTAGGATTACAGACTTGAACCACCAGTACCCAACCAACCTGGTCCCTTTGAGCTGGAAAAAAAATATTTATTCTTTCAACAGGATTTATGGATATTCACCATTGCCTCCTAATTTCACTCTCCTTTAGTCAGAGGGGACCCAGCAAGTAAACTCTTTTAAACTTTTATACTGGACACCAGGTCAGCTTAGTGATAATCTTCTTTACTTTCTTTGTATAAAATTTGCTATTTAGGGCTGGGGATATAGCCTAGTGGCAAGAGTGCCTGCCTCGGATACACGAGGCCCTAGGTTCGATTCCCCAGCACCACATATACAGAAAACGGCCAGAAGCAGCGCTGTGGCTCAAGTGGCAGAGTGCTAGCCTTGAGCGGGAAGAAGCCAGGGACAGTGCTCAGGCCCTGAGTCCAAGGCCCACGACTGGCCAAAAAAAAAAAAAAAAAAAAAAAAATTGCTATTTATCCCTTAGAACTTTTGTGTGGTTTGAGACATTCTCCCTAATTTATAAGTCTTAAATTCATATTCCCATCAAAAGTTGATGATTATTCAGGTGCTAGTGGCTCATGCCTGTCTGTAATCCTAGCTACTCAGGTGGCTGAGATCTAGGGGTCACAGTTTGAAGCCAACCCAAGTAGAAAAGTCTGTAAACTAACAAAAAGCCAGAAGTAGAGCTGTGGATCCAGTGGTAGAACACTAGACTTGAGCAAAAGAAGCTCAGGGACAGCACCCAAGCCCTGAGTTCAAGCCCCAGGACTAGCACACACACACAAAATTATGCTTAGCTTACAGAAAACTGTCTCAGATTACTTCCATAAGACTTATTTTAACTCAATCTCATATCATCTCAATTTCACTCACTCTTTTTTGCCTCTTCTTATTCTTACAAGTATTATGTTGATATTGTATTACCATATGTGTATTTATATCTCCGCATTTATACTGCTCACAGAGCAGAAATAACATATTGTATTGGTGTATGTGTGCCAGTAATAGAGCTTGAAGTTAAGGCTTCACATTCTCTCTTGTCTTTTTCACTCAAGGCTAGTGTTTTACCTCTTAAGCCACATCTCTACTTCCTGCTTTTTGTTGGTTAATTGAAAAGTCCTATGGACTTTCCTGCTTGAGCTGGCTTAGAACCTCAGTTTGAACCTTCAAACTCAGATCTCAGCCTCCTCAGTAGCTAGGATTACAGGTGTGAACCACCAGCATCAGGCAACATATTGTGTTTTTGTTTGTTTGATCCTTCAAAGAAGAGTTATGTACAACGATACTGGTCGTGAATGTTGACTGTTATACATGGGCGACAATCTAAATATTTCTTTCCCCCAATATATCAATTAATTTCTGTTATGACCATTAAACTTTGAAATTTTTCATATTTTTAATTATTTTTTACATTTCTACAAAGGGGTTTTAATTCAATGTCTCAATTTATATGTACAATGCATCAAAATCAGTGTTGGCCCTTCCATCATCTCCTCCCTGTGTTTCTTTTAAATTATAACATCCAAAAACACTTTTAAAAATACCTGAAGCAGTTTCCAAAGATATGGGAGAAATTGTGGGATGAGAAAGGCCTGGAAGAAGATCTACAGCTGAGGGGCGGGGAATATGGCCTGTGGCAAGAGTGCATGCCTCATATACATGAGGCCCTGGGTTCGATTCCTCAGCACCACATATACAGAAAATGGCCAGAAGTGGCGCTGTGGCTCAAGTGGCAGAGTGCTAGCCTTGAGCAAAAAAGAAGCCAGGGATGGTGCTCAGGCCCTGAGTTCACGGCCCAAGACTGGCAAAAAAAAAAAAAAAGAAGAAGATCTACAGCTGAATTAGTCTCACAAAGGGAAGGCTGTGTAAAGTTTCCTCACATGAACTAATGTGGGATGAACAATCCAGCCTTATCCAGTCCAGTCTAAACCAGTCCAGCCTTATCACTTGGGATTAATGGGAGAAGCAGCCATGAGTGAGCTGTAGTGTTGAGTATCTGCCATTAAGATCTCAAAGAAAATAAGAATTTCCCATCTGTCTAGGGGAAATACAGACCTTACAGTGTCAAGTAAATTAGTAAAGAAGTCAGCAAGCTGGGCACTGGTGGCTCACACCTGTAATCTCAGCCACTCAGGAGGCTGAGATCTGAGAATGTGAAGTTCAAAGCCATCCCAGGAAGAAAAATCCCTGAGACCCTTATTTCCAATGAGCTAGCAAAAAGCTAGAAGTTGAGGAGCATAAAAACCAAGAGAATGAGAGGACTTGAGTTCAAGCATCAATATCAGCAACACACACACACACACACACACACACACACACACACACACACGAGAAAAGAGATAAGGAGGAAGAAGAGAAAAAGGGAGGTGGAAGAAGAAGAAAGAAAAGGGAGGAGGAGGAAGAGGAAGAAGAAGAGGAGGAGGGAGAAGGAAGAGAAGAAAGAAGAGAAGAGGAACAGGAGGAGGAGGGAGAAGGAAGAAGAAGAGAAGAAGAGGAAAGAGGAGAAGGAGGAGGAAGAGGGGCACTGGTGGCTCGTGCCTGTAATCCTAGCTACTCAGCAGGCTGAGATCTGAGGATTGCAGTTCAAAGCCAGCCCATGAGACTCTTATGTCCAATAAACTACTCAAAAAAATGTCAGAAGTGATGCTGTGGCTCAACTAGTAGAGCACTAGCCTTGAGCCAAAGAAGTTCAGGGACAGCACTCAGGTCCTGAGTACAAATTTCAGGGCTGGCTCACACACAAAAAAAAAAAAATGAGGAGGAGGAGGAAGGTGGGGAGGAAGAGAAGAAAGAAGGAAGAAAGGTGGAGGAGGAAGAGGAAGAAGAGGAGGAGGAGGAGGAGGAGGAAGAGGAGGAGGTGGAGGAGGAGGAGGAGGAGGAGGAAAAAGAAGAAGAAGAAGAAGAAGAAGAAGAAGGAGGAGGAGGAGGAGGAGGAGGAGGAGGAGGAGGAGGAGGAGGAGGAGGAGGAGGAGGAGGAGGAGGAGGAGGAGGAGGAGGAGGAGGAGAAATAATTCAAGAAATCATCATCATCATCATCATTATCATCATCATCATCATCATCACCAGGACGTACCAGAAAGTAGATAGGTCAGAGGTTTCCACCAGCATTTTCTCTACAGAGTCCAGCATTCGAGAGTGAAAAACAATGAGGTTCATCACCTTGGCTAAGTCAGGGTTCTCATGTAGGTGGAGAGGAGCCTTCGCCACACTGGTATAGGCCTGTTGTTGAAGGTGGGAAATGCACAGAGAAAGCAGAATGAGTGAAATGAGACTATGATTTGGCCTATGTGTGTCCTGTCTGGTTGCAATTTTCAAGATTTACTAATCTTAAGGCAGAACTTAGGAAATAAAAAGGGAGTGCTGGGGATATGGCCTAGTGGCAAGAGTGCTTGCCTCATATACATGAAGCCCTGGGTTCAATTCCCCAGCACCACATATATAGAAAACGGCCGGAAGTGGCGCTGTGGCTCAAGTGGCAGAGTGCTAGCCTTGAGCAAAAAGAAGCCAGGGATAGTGCTCAGGCCCTGAGTCCAAGGCCCAGGACTGGAAAAAAAAGAAAAAGAAAAAAAGGAAACAAAAGGGAAGATAGACCCAATGCTGGGGACCACCAACAAGAGCAGACTATTACCTGTAGACGAAACCAGTCCAGCCTCAATCCAGAGAATTCAAATTCCTCTCCTTTATCAACTATGAATAAAACAGAAGTATAAAAGGAAAGGATAAAACAGTACCTAAAACCTAGCTTCAAGGAATGGTAGGTCTTCTGAGTCATCTTGTCCTGGATCACATATCAACATTTCTTTTAAAAATGTGTGTGTGTGTGTGTGTGTGTGTGTGTGTGTGTGTGTGTGTGTGTGTGTGTGTGTGTGTGTAATGCATGCATTGGGCCAGATGCTAGTAACCCATGCCTGTAATCCTAGCTACTTAGGAGGCTAAGATCTTAGGAGGCTAAGATCTGAAGACTTAAGTTTGAAGACAGCCCAGTCAGGAAAGTTCATGAGACTTATCTCCAGTGAATCAGCAAAAAGCTAGAAGTGAAGCTATGGCTCAAGTGGTAGAGCACCAGCCTTGAGCAAAAACTCTAAAAGACAGTGCCCAGGCTCAGGCTCTGAGTTCAAGCTCTAATACCAACACTCTCTCTCTCTCTGCCTCTCTCTCTCTCTCTTTCTCTCTCTCCATTGAGCTTTATAAATACCCTGCCTCCCTCACTTCCCTCCAGTTACCTTGGTTGAGGTTCAGAGAGGAGAGGGTGCTGACAAATGAGGACATAATGACGGACTCCTCCTCTGGACATACAGACAGGTTCTAAAAGAAGGATGAGGATTGCTGTCAGTGGGTGTAAGTTCCAGGGAAGAAACTAGGATCCCAGGCTCCATCAGTGAATGAAAGTAGTAAGAAATTGAGGGGCTGGGGATATAGCCTAGTGGCAAGAGTGCCTGCCTCGGATACACGAGGCCCTAGGTTCGATTCCCCAGCACCACATATACAGAAAACGGCCAGAAGCGGCGCTGTGGCTCAAGTGGCAGAGTGCTAGCCTTGAGCAAAAAGAAGCCAGGGACAGTGCTCAGGCCCTGAGTCCAAGGCCCAGGACTGGCCAAAAAAAAAAAAAAGAAATTGATAAGTGCAAATAACAAAGAGTCAGTCAAGAGATGAAGGAAATTTCCTGGGGTTTCCACCATGTTAACATTCCATTTCTCTCTCTTTTTTTCTATTTCTTTACAGTTTAAAGTAAGAAAAATACTGCTGAGATTCTTTTTTGTTTGTTTGTTTGTTTTAAGAAATAGAGATAAGGGTATGCATCTGGAATCCTAGCACTCAAGAGGCTGAGTGGAGGATCGTAAGTTTGAGGTCATCTGGGCCATAGAGAGATCATGTTCCACCCAATGTACAGAGTATAAGATTCAGCTAGTATGGATGCACAAGAAAATTCACCAAAATTGAACCAACCAATGGAACTCACCTGAATGACATCACTGAGTACAAGAGCATCAAATCTGGCCAAGTACTGAAGATGGTATTGCTGTATCACTTTGATGTGTCTTCGGACCAAAGCCCTAATCTCCTCTAAGAGGAAGAGCAGCTCTGCAATGCTCCTGTAAAGTTGAGGATGAGAACAGAAAGAGGCCTGAGACCAGAAATATGAACGAAGATGGACACAAGGG
Organism: Perognathus longimembris pacificus; assembly: GCF_023159225.1. Lineage (NCBI taxonomy): Eukaryota > Metazoa > Chordata > Mammalia > Rodentia > Heteromyidae > Perognathus > Perognathus longimembris. The sequence continues at coordinate 48,447,460 of NC_063161.1, forward strand.
TAACAAGGCAGAAGCTGAGAAATCCTGAGGCTCATTGATGCTCCTTGCCCTTCCTCCTAGTCTATCCATGGACAAAGTCTTAACCATATCAGTACTAACGAGTCAGCATAGTCCTCAGGTGTCTTTGTCTTGGTGACATTTTCTGTATGACGAACCAGCCAGTTGACCTCGTCGCGAATGAAGGACAAAGCCATGAAAGCAAATAGGGCCTATGGAGAAAACAGAAACTATTAGAATTTTCAACTTTAAAAATGTATTTCAAACCACAGGGGGGAAAAAGAACTATGATGCTAATCTGCATAAGGATACAACTTGTAGCCACATCAAAAATGTTCAATGATACTCACACCCACAAACACAGAACCAGATATGAACAGAGGCTGACACTAACTTATAGCCCCTCTCCCTCCCTCTCTATCAAATTAAATTCTTAGCCAGGCATTTGTGGCTCATGTCTGTAATCCCAGCTACTCGGGTGCCTGAGATCTGAGGATCCCACTTTGAAGCTAGCCTGGGCAGAAAAATCTGTAAGACTCCTATCTCCAATTAATAAGAAAAAAAGTTAGAAGAAGAGGTATGGGTCAAGTGGTAGAATTCCAGCTTTGAGCGAAAAAGTTAAGCAACAGTGCCAGGCCCTGAGTTCAAGTACTAGTACCAACACACACACACTCACACACACACACACACACACACACACACAATTCTAAAAATATTGACTGGGTATTTATATGGTTCAAAACAGAAAAACAAAGACTGCCATCAATTATCTCACATTCTGATGGAAAACAGGACAAGTTTAATGCATAACATACTATGACAGTGCTGAAAACAAACATACTAAATGTCTTGAGTAGTCTAACCTTCAAGGAATCTGCATAGACAAATAGATCAGAAATACAAAATCTAGATAAAAGAGAATGATGGAGGGAGTGACACTGATTGAGATGCAGTGCACTCAAAATCTGACTTGTTGAATACAAACCCCTTTGTACAACTAATTCAAATTAATTTTTAAAAGGAAAGAAATGCAAAATCTCCTGAGTGCCAAGTGGCTCCCCATCGTGGCTCATCACTAGCCATCCTCTCCCTCCCAGCATTTCTCTTGCCTTGGGACCCAGAAGTCCTGGCTCATCCGTCAACACGGCTTCCAGTTCCTTCACAGCCATCCGCAGGAACTCGCGTCGTTGACTGTGAAATTGACCACTGAGAAGAGAAAGTGGAAACTTGAGAATACTGCCACTCCTGTCCTTCAAAATCCTGCACGGGCTGGGTGCTGGTGGCTCACACCTGTAATCCTAGCTGCTCAGCAGGCTGAGGTCTGAGGCCTAAGTTTCAAAGCAAGCCTGGGAAGCTACATGAGAATCTGGAATTAACCATCAAAAAGCTGGAAGCTGAGCTTGACTCAAATGGCAGAGTGCTGGCCTTGAGTGAAAAAAACAAAAACTAAGAGACAGTGTCCAGGCCCTGAGTTCAAGCCCCAGTCCCAGCATGCAAACACGCACACAGACACACAAACTCCTCAAAAGAAAGCTTCATTTAGGGGCTGGGAATATGGCCTAGTGGTAGAGTGCTTGCCTCGTATACACGAAGCCCTAGGTTTGATTCCCCAGCACCACATATGTAGAAAATGGCCATAAGTGGCGCTGTGGCTCAAGTGGCAGAGTGCTAGCCTTGAGCAAAAAGAAGCCAGGGACAGTGCTCAGGTCCTGAGTCCAAGCCCCAGGACTGGCCAAAAAGAAAAAAAAAAGAAAGCTTCATTTAGGAAGGATGGTTGAATGCTAAAGATAGATGGGCAAAGAAAATACAAGAATCTGTGGGGCCACAGCAAGGTTCTTGGTTTGTGGTAATGTGATTCCAAAGAAACTCAGTTGGCTTCAAGAAAGGAGAGTCTGGCTCCAGTCCTTCTCTAAGAGCCCACAGCCCAACTTTACCTGTTTGCAATGGCATGTTCCTTGCTTTCCTTGATGTCTGCCACTCGCTTGCCATACCTGAAAAATGACACAGCCCAGCAGTGTCAGCCATGCCACCAATGAGGAATTCATCCCACTTTCCCCATCCTCTGAGATCCCAGCCTTCAGGCTAAGGAGAGCACAGCACTGCTCACTTGTCATCCTTGGCCTGCAAGACTCATAGAGCTTCAAGTTAATTCGGCTGCAGCTTGTCTTTTTTTTTTTTTTTTTTTTTTTTGCCAGTCCTGGGGCTTGAACTCAGAACTTGGGCTCTGTCCCTGAGCCTCTCTGTGCTCAAGGTCAGCATTCTACCACTTGAGCCACAGCACCACTTTTGGCTTTTTCTGTTTATGTGGTACTGAGGAATCAAACCCAGGGCTTCAGGCATGCTAGGCAAGCACTCTACCAATAAGACACATTCCCAGCCTCTTCATTTTTTTAGATAGATAGTAACTAGAAAGCTGGATGCTGGTGACTTATACTTGTAATCCTAGCTACTCACAAGACTGAGATATGAGGATCAAGGTTTCAAGCCAACCTAGGTAGGAAAGTTCATGAAACTCTTACCTCCAATTAACCAGCAAAAGCTAGAAGTGGAACATGGCTCCAGTGACAGAGCACCAGCCCTGAGTAAAAGAGCTAAGGAATGGTACCCAAGCCATGAATTTAAGCCCCAGTACTAGCACAAAATAAAATGAAATAAATAAAGGATAATAACCAGAAGAAAAGAAATGACTTGCCCAAGTTCACACAGGGGCTTGAACACAGGGCCTGGGCGCTGTCCCTGAGCTCTTTTGCTCAAAGTTACTGCCCTAACGCTTTGAACCAGAGCTCCATTTCTGGTTTTCTGGAGGTTATTTGGAGATAAGAGTCTCGTAGACTTTCCTGTTCAGGTTGCCTTTGAACCACAATCTTCAGATCTCAGCCTCCTGAGTAGCTAGGATTACATATATGAGCCACCAGTATCCCGCTCACAGAGTCTCAATGGCAAAGCTGGGACTGGATTTCTTTTTCCAATCCTGCATTCATTGTTTGAGACCAACAAAGCAAGACACTCTTCTGGTTTGAATAGGGTGAAAGAATCAGGGCACAGGACTGGGGTAGGGTGGGGTCTCAAGTGGCAGAGTGCCTGCTTAGCAACCACAAGGCCCTGAGTTCAGACCTTCATCATGACCTGGACCATACACTGAATTTCATCCATTCTCACACCCTCAAACTCCTCCAAAGAAACACTCTTCTTACTTCCTCACCCCTGAGGCCCATAAATCCTTCAATACTTAATAAGCTGCTCTCTCAGAAGTCAATGTGAATTACCAATTTAAGTAGCATTTTTATTGCTATAGCTTCTCTACAATATTTGGCCATAATGATTTGAGCTGTATCAATTCATGCTCAGAATCCCAGCATTACTGTTGACTCTTTGTTCTCTGTGTGCCTTACATAGCTATATTCTTTTATCATGTTTTTGTTTGTTTGTTTGTTTTGGCAGGAGTAAGGTTTGAACTCATGGCCTCATGCTTGCTAGGCTGGTGCTATGCCACTGAGCCACACCTCTAGACCTTTTTTCTACCAGTTTTCTACCAGTTTTTCTACCAAATAATATTACTTCAGGCCTGGGTATGTGCCTGAGCTCAATATGCCTATTTTTATGTCTACAACTGTAGCTGGTATGACAGTCATACACACTGTACCCAGCCTCTTCCATTGACATGAAAGTCTCACAAAGTATTCTGCCTGGGTATCCCTGGAACCATGATCTACTTATTTTACATTTCCCGTTATAACTGGGATATCCAGACGTGTACCATAGCACCCAGTTATTGGTTGAGAAGGGGTATCAACTTTCCACCCCAACTGGCTTCAAGCCTCAGTCTTCCCAATTTCAGCCTCCCAAGTATCTGATTATAAGCATGAGCCACCCACCTTATTCTTATCTTGCATTGCTCTTTGCACCACATTAATGGGGCTTCATACAATCTCATTTCCCTTCTCCAACCCAGTCCTTATTGAACTTAGCACAAAATGATAGAAATTTAGAGTTGAAAAATATCTTAATTAAATCAGGATTCAACTCCACAGCAATCTGAATGGATAATTATTTCAACATCTATACAGGACAAGGAAAAGAAATGAGATTAAAAGTACTAAAATTTTTTAATTGTTTTAGCTCTTATTAACTGAGGGACATTGAGACCTAACCTCTCATCTCCATATTTACAAAAATAAACTATATTGCACCTGTGTTATTATACCTCCATTACCATGGGGATCACATTAGATCATTTATGTCAAAAGAACTCCCTAAAAGGATATTTACCAGCACAGCAACAGACAAAGGCCTGATATCGGTCATCTACAGAGAACTCAAAAAACTAAGCCCCTCCAAGCCCAATAAACCTATTAGGAAATGGGCAAAAGAGCTAAAGAGAGACTTCTCAAGAGAAGATATAAAAATGGCAAAGAAACATATGAGGAAATGCTCAACATCCCTGCTAGTAAAGGAAATGCAAATAAAAACAACCCTGAGATACCACCTCACCCCAGTTAGAATGGCCTATACTCTGAACTCAGGAAACAACAAATGCTGGAGGGGCTGTGGGGAAAGAGGAACCCTTCTCCATTGTTGGTGGGAGTGCAAATTAGTACAACCACTTTGGAGAACAGTATGGAGGTTTCTCAAAAAGCTCAATATAGACCTACCCTATGACCCAGCCATACCACTCCTAGGCATCTATCCTAAACAGCAAAATCCAAGATATCAAAAAGGCATTTGTACTACCATGTTTATCGCGGCACAATTCACAATAGCTAAAATATGGAAACAACCCAGATGCCCCTCCACAGACGAATGGATCCAAAAAATATGGTACTTATACACAATGGAATACTACATAGCGATTAGGAATGGTGAAATATTGTTATTTGCAGGGAAATGGTCGGATCTCGAACAAATAATGTTGAGTGAGACAAGCCTAGAACACAGAAAACAAAGGGGCATGATCTCCCTGATATATGACTGTTAACAAAGGGAGACGGAGAGACAGTAGAGACCAAGTCTGTGAATACTGTATATGTTCTTGATACATTGTATATTGCATATATGTCAACCTGACCTAGACAAGGGATAGAAAAACAGGTTGTAAGATATCATAAGAAATGTACACACTGCCCTACTATGTAACTGCACCCTCTTTGCACAACACCTTGTAAAAAAATTTATGTCCAATTAATAAAAAAATAAAAAAATAAAAAAATAAAAAGGGAAAAAAAAAAAAAGAACTCCCTAAACTATAAGTCATATATACTAGTTGCTGTCCTTAGTGATAGGGAACAACTTTCAAATATTCCTTCCATTCCTTAGAACTAGTAATCATTACAATGTTTCTTCATATAGATAACCCAAATCCACATTCTGAAACATCCATTTTTTTCTTTGCCAATCTATCTTTAGAATTCAACCATCCTTCTTTTTTTGCCATTCTGGAGCTTGGCCTCGGGGGTTCCCACTCCCTTGGCTTGCTTGCTCAGCTGATATTCTACCACTTGAGCTATACCTTCAGATCTTTGCTCGATGAAGTCTCTCAGGCTTTGTTACCTGGGCTGGCTTTGAGCCATGTTCCTTCAGATCTCAGCTAGGATTATAGGCATGAGCCACCATATCCAGCCTGTTCTTTCTTGAAATGCATTCTTCTCTTAACTTCCGTTTTCTCCCTGCTTCTCAACGTTCCCCATTGGTTTCCTTGCCTCTGCCTGGCCCTTAAATAGCAATGTGCCCAGAGGGGAGCCTGCTATTCTTCTTACTGTACATATTCTCTTGGAGAATCTCACCTACTGTCAGGGTTTTGATTGTCATCTCACCAATCTTCAACTAATTCCAGACCTCAGTCCTCAGTTCCTGGACTGCACAGCAAAAGGCCTAACACATCTCCCCTCAGCATCCTCCAGACACTTCAAATTCAACCTCTTCAAAACTGAATTCACAGTCTTTTCCCTACAAACTTGCTTCGGCTCACACCTTCTGTAACTTGAAGGAATGCCAGAGAACCACACTGGAAATCTTGCCATCATCCTTCTGTTTTACTTACTCCAGCCCTGCTGCTAGCTTTTCCCATCTAATCTCCCTTTCCCCTGCAGCAGAGTGATCTTTTCTAAAATGCAAATATGATCATCTCAACTACAATATTTGAATTCATGGGATGGTTCCTTTACCATCTTAGGGACAGATTCAAACCCCATGGCAGAGCATATGAGGTCCCAAGTTACTGCTCCAACCCCATCTCTTCAAAGCCCCATCTTGGCAATCCTCGCTCTCAACTACTACCAGCTTTTTAACCCTAGCCAACCTCTCTCTCTTGCCTGGAAAATCTTGATAGTGTATCTGCCTAGACCACCTTTTCCTGCCTGAAGCAACTCTTCTGCTTTCTACTCAACACATACACACGTCTTTTACACATAAACACCATGCATGCTTCAGCTGTTGGACTCATGTCTACTTATCTCTAGTTTTTCTGAATCCTGTAAAGCCAATTCAATAGCACTCTGATGGTGTGGTTTCTCCTCGTATTGCATCAATCGTTTGCTTTCTGAGGGGAGATGGAAGGGTTGTGCTGGTACAAGGACTTGAACTCAAGGCCTGAGTGCTGTCCCTTAGCCTGGCTTCTTTCACTTTTTAAAATATCCTTCTGAATGTTTCTACAGCATTCTTTGTGTTTATAAGCCATAACCCTTTACCATATCATAAGAGTATGTCTGGTTTTTGTTTTGTTGTTGTTGTTTTACCAATTTTTAAGCTCCTTAGACAGACTTTTTTTTTTCTTACCCAGGCTAGCCTCCTACTTCATCCTTCCAAGAGATAGGATTACATATGTGCTCCACCAAACCTGACTTGAGGCTCCTTTTATTTAAAAAGCACATACATGATGCTTATAATGCACCAGGGATGCTAATGTGTGCTTTACAAACAGTAATACTTTGATTCTTCATAACCCTAGGAAGTCTGTCACAGGAAAGGACTGCTGTTCTCCACATTTTACAGAAAATGAGACTGAACCAACAGCATAGAGAAGTTAAATTACTTTCCCAAGGTCACACACCTTAAATGCAAACTAAGACAGTTTGATTTCAGAGTCTATCTGTTTCATCTCTACGCTATCTTATTAAGTCAATGTGTTCCTAAGATCCTGTGGAATACCAAGCAAATGGTAGGGATTTGAAAACTAGTTCTTAAATAGTTAGTCCTAACCTTTACCACCTGTACTCTGGGGACACTTACCAAAAAAGAAGAGTGTCAGAAGAAAGTGGGCACCTATGGCTCACTCCTATAATCCTAGCTGCTCAGAAGGCTGAGACCTGAGGATTGCATTTCAAAAGCAGCTTGGGCATGAAAGTCTGTGAGAATCTTAGCTCCAATTAACCACCAAATAGTTGAAAATGTATCTGTGGCTCAAGTGGTAGGATATTAGGCTGGAGTGGAAAGAGCTAGGAGACAGTACCCCAAGCCTGAGTTCAAATATTAATACTGGAAGGTGCATGCATGCACACACATGCATACACACACACACACACACACACACACACACACACATCAAGAGGGGCTAAAAGTTGCAAAAGATTGTCTAGCTCTAGTGTCTCTCACCCTTTCAGACTGCTGAACAGGTCCTCGGTGACTTTGTGCACCTGGAGCACATCTTCCCGGATGAGGGTGATGTAGAGGGAGCCCTGCAGACACAGCTTCCACAGCTTCTGGCATTGGCTATTAGAGTTGAGGCACCCATGACAAAGGAGAAACCCAACTGCAGGGGGGAACAAGTACAGAGAAAGGCATTTAGAATGTTCATCTGTGCAAGATGCGGCTTCGCCCCTTCTCAGCTCATCCCACTAAACTTACTTAGGATCCAGCGCTCCATCACTTCCACAGACAGATACTCACAGGCCATCTAGGAGAAGAGAGGCAGAGACAGACAAGCAGTTATCTAACTTAGTCTTCCCCTGAAAGAAAAAGTCAATCTAGAAGCTAGGAATCAATGAAGGGTAGTGCTGGAGCTATGCAGCTGGTAGGGAAGAAGGGGATAGTACATGCTGAGTATTCAGAAGGACCTACCACACACACACACACACACACACACACACACACACACACACACACACCACTTATAGATATTTTTAATAGCAAGAGACTAAAACTCAATGCCTTTACATGATTCTTCCTCCATTGAACTATTTTATCACACTTAAGGTAGAAATCATTGATTTGGCAGTTAACAATCTTCGGTTGTATTTTTCTAACAAAATGCTATAAAATATTAGGCCATAAGATCTTTGAGGGAGGACTTTGAGATCACAGTAATCGAACAAAAGCATTGAACTGATGAGCTCAAATTCCTAGTGTTTGCTTTTTTTTTTTTTTTTTTTTTGTCGGTTTGGGGGCTTGAACTCTGGGCTTTGGTGCTGTCCATGAGCTCTCCTGCTCAAGGCTAGTGCTCTACCACTTTGAGCCACAGTGCAATTTCCAGTGTTTGAATGGTTAATTGTAGATAAATGCCTCATGAGGAGTTTTCTGCCCAGGCTGGCTTCAAACTGCAATCCTCAGATCTCAGCCTCCTGAGTAGCTAGAATTACAGGTGTGAGCCACCAGCCTGGCATATTTGCTTCTCTTTAAGACAAAGTCTCTATATGTGTCCCAAGATGATCTCAAACATATGATTCTCCTGCCTCGACCTGCCTAGTGCTGGGATTACAGGTATAAACCACCAGCTCCACATGACTCAGTTTTATACATTCACTCTTCTATGAATATTGGCTAAATCCTTCCCATGAGCAGGTCTGATTTTAAAAAGAAAAAAGTCACCAAATAGACTGGAGCACAGTTCAAGTGGTATAGTGCTTGCTTTGTAACAGTGAGGCCTGAAGCTAGACACCTGTAGCTTGTACCTGTAATTCTAGCTATTCTGGACATTGTCTGAGGGTCATGGTTCAAAGCCAGCTCAAACAAGAAAGTCTGTAAGTCTCTTATCTCCAATTAATGGGCAAATGGCCAGAAGTGGAACTGAGTTCAAGCTCCAGTTCTAGCACCAAAAACAAAAAACAAAAACAAGAAGTGATCCGTTTAGAAATAGATCTTAGAAGAAAGCCAAAGCCTTCTTGGAGCTGATGCTTCCTGACAGAAGCACAGTCTACAGATATAGCCTTGGCAGAGAGCAGTTCCCCTAACAGAAGGAAAAGGGAACTCACTGTGTCTGAGTTAGCAGGGTTAATCATGGCTGGGGGGTTGCTGATGAGACTAAGAAGCTGGGCACTGCGCCACTGCTCGGCTCCTTGGTTCCTTCGGACAAAGAGGAAATGCAAAGACAGGAGAGCTCCACTCACAGCCTGTAGGAAAAAATAAACCCTTCATGTCACAGATGGGGACATCTTGGCCTGAGAAATTCTCCACTCGCTCAGGGAACTCGCCTTTGTGTGAGGCCCAAATTCCTCTGTCAGCTTCTTCAGAGGGTGGTCATACTCCAAGACCATCTGGCCCAGGCGAGCAAAACTGGGGTCACTGGGAGAAAGCAGAGGAAGGAGGAGTTATAGGCCTCAAGCATGACATAAAAGTATGTGTGAAATGGATGGACCTAGAACAAATCATGTTAAATGAGGTGAACCAAGCTAAGAGAGACAAATGGGGCATGTTTTCTCTCCTATGTGGAAACTAAATGAAAAATACACTGAGATATTGTCAATTATACAGGACTCTAGGCATTCACACACAGTGAGACCAAAGGAGGATATTCTTAGAAGACAACAACAGCACAATGCCCATATGCATCTGGTCATATAAAATAATATTCATCAAAGTAAGCTCCAGGAAATGGAAATTAAGATTTTTTTTAATTTGTTGCTGTTCTTGTTTTCTTTTCTGTTTGTCTTGTTTGTTCATTTATCTGTCTTTGGAAGGGTGAGAAGGCACAGAAATGGAGGGACAAAAGCTAAACAAATACAGCAGTGGTACTCACTAGATGCTATGTTGGACATGAACTAGACAACTTGTGAGTGGGGATGGGAAGGAAAAACTGGGAGAGAGTGAGGGAAGGGGTGACATTGTCCAAAAAGAAATGTACTCTTGGGCTGGGAATACAGCCTAGTGGTTAAGTGCTCGCCTCGTATACATGAAGCCCTGGGTTCGATTCCTCAACACCACATATATAGGAAAAAGCTGGAAGTGGCACTGTGGCTCAAGAGGTAGTGTGCTAGCCTTGAGCAAAAGGAAGCCAGGGACAGTGCTCAGGCCCTGAATCCACGCCCCAGAACTGGCAACAACAAAAAAGAAAGGAAGGAAGGAAGGGAGGGAGGGAGGGAGGGAGGGAAGGAGGGAGGGAGGGAAGGAAGGAAAGAAAGAAAGAAAGAAAGAAAGAAAGAAAGAAAGAAAGAAAGAAAGAAAGAAAGAAAGAAAGAAAGAAAGAAAGAAAGAAAGGAAGGAAGGAAGGAAGGAAGGAAGGAAGGAAGGAAGGAAGGAAGGAAGGAAGGAAGGAAGAAAGGAAGGAAGGGAAAGAAAGAAAGAAAGAAAGAAAGAAAGAAAGAAAGAGAAAGAAAGGAAGGAAGGGAAAGAAAGAGAGAGAGAGAGAAAGAAACTGTAACCCCTCTGCACATCACCTTTATAATAACAATTTTAAAACTTAAAGCATATGTTTGTATACAGGATAAGGATGTGTGCATAGGTTGACATTACCCATCACCCCTAAAGACCATCACACTAGTCTGTACAAATGACCATGACAGTTGGGGGTCATGAAACTAGATAGATAAGGGTCAGGCATATGGGCAGGTATCCATATAAATACATGAGAATGCCCATCTTACACAGAACTATGTGTCATGACCCCTCTTACCTTCATTTTTTAGTCTTGAAATTCTGACATTTACATTAATGAAGATAAGAGAGAATTGCAGATAATCCAAAACTCATTTATATTTGGCTTCAATGTATACTTTACTTGCTTCTAATGGCTTAATCTTACCGGTTTTAATTCTACCAATATTTTAAAAATTGTCTTTTTGTCTTTTTTTTTCTTCTTGCCAGGCATGGGGCTTGAACTCAGGGCTTAGGCACTGTCCCTCAGCCCTTTCACTCAAGGCTAGTCCTCTACCACTTGAGCCACAGTGTCACTTCTGGGTTTTTTGTTTTGGTTTGGTTTGGTTTGGTTTGGTTTTTTTTGCCAGTCCTGGGCCTTGGACTCTGGGCCTGAGCACTGTCCCTGGCTTCTTTTTTGCTCAAGGCTAGCACTCTGCCACTTGAGCCTCAGTGCCACTTCTGGCCATTTTCTATATATGTGGTGCTGAAGAATTGAACCCAGGGCTTCATGTATATAAGGCAAGCACTTTACCACTAGGCCATATCCCCAGACCCACTTCTGGTTTTTGAGTGGTTAATTGGAGATAAGCATCTCATGGGGACTTTTCTGTCCGAGCTGGCTTCAAACCACAATCCACAGATCTCAGCCTCCTGAGTAGCTAGAATTACAGGCACCCAGCCCTATTTTTTGTCTTTTGTAATAACCTGAAAAACAGAGTGCAAGCCAGTCCAGGTTTAAAAACGGAATAGATCAGAGATCTTGCAAACTGGATAATCCATTATTAAGAGTTAACTATACATAAAAACATCACAGCAGAGGATCACAAGAGCCCAATAGCTATGCCTTTATGAACGCATAAGATGATGCTAAGTGAAATGAACTCCATGTTATGGAAACGAGTGTTATATCACTGTTGTAATTATTTTCAACATGCCATGCGAAATCATAGCTTTTTTTGTTGATGATCCTCTTGTATCCCCTTCCTGTGGTTGTTCCTGTGCTATCACTGTATCTCATCTGAGTACCATGGATTCTGTATATACTGATATTAGAATTAGGGAAGAGAAAGGTAATATCAAAATTGAGAGACAAAGGATAAAAAGACAAACGACTCCTAAAGCAATACTTACAAAACCATTTGGTGTAAACCAACTGAACAACTCATGGGAGGAGAGGGAAAGGGGAAGGGGGGAGGGGGGAAATGAGGGAGGAGGTAACAAATTGTTCAAGAAATGTACCCACTGCCTTATGTATGAAACTGTAACCCTCTGTACATCACTTTGACAATAAGTAATTATTCAGAAAAAAAAAGAAAAGGATAATCTAGAAATCATTTTTTTAAACATACGTTATTTTGCCTGGGTCATGATGTAAATTTTCTTATGAGAAATCACAGCTCCTACTTCTTTTCAGTTACCTTCCTACTTCAAATCACCATAAATGAGGCTCTTTACTCCCTTCACTCACCTATGCCCATGTAGCATTTCATGGGCACAGTTGTATAGGCCAATGAGCATCCGGCGGTCCTCAATCCGTGACAGGAGTAAAATGACTGAAGTGTAAGTCACAATCAAGTCCAGGTAACTCCGAGTGAAGTCAAAGTTGAGATTCTGCAAGGAAAATATATAGGAACTCAATGACAGAATAACTGAGCAATTTGGGTCTTCCTATTTCGCCATTTCCCAACAGTGTTAAATAGACTCCAAATGAATCTATAACAAGTAGAAACTTGGAGGATTGAAAATTCAGAGAAAGAAAATTGAAACAAAAGTCAAGGGCTAGACTAAGCATTGGTGGTTCACACCTGTAAAACTAGCTACTCAGGAGCCTGAGATCTGAGGATCATGGTTCAAAGCCAGCCAAGGCGGGAATGTCTGTGACACCCTATCTCCACTTAATCAGCAAAAAGCCAGAAGTGGAGCAGTGGCTCAAGTGCTACAGGGCTAGCCTTGAGCATAAAAGCTAAGAGACAGAGCCCTGAGTTCAACACACACACACACACACACACACACACACACACACACACACAAAGTCAAGGGCTAAATAAGAGCAAGGAGACTGGGAAATAAGGAAGTATATGGAGGTTGGAGGAAATAAAGTAAAAAAAAGTGTGTGTAGTCTTTTTATTAACTAAATCACATTGCTAATCACATTGAGTATATTTTAACATCAGCATTTTTTACAAAAGAATCATGGTCCTGAGAAGGAGTAAACAGAATAACCATTCCTTTAGTCCTTTCCCATTCTACACTGTCTTAACTTAGACCTGGTCTTTTCTTTAATTCTATTGTACAATAGAAGAAGGCTGTAAAGGATCTTACAATATCAAAATGGCACTGGCAGGCATCAATGGTGTTGAGAAGTTCATATACATGATCCTAGAAGTAAAATGAGAATGAAAATGAGAGTGAATAGAGATTTGTTTAATGATGATATATAATATCAAAATTTGAGCACGGGGTCTGGGAATATGGCCTAGTGGCAAGAGTGCTTGCCTTGTATACATGAAGCCCTGGGTTCGATTCCTCAGCACCACATATATAGAAAAGGCCAGAAGTGGCTCTGTGGCTCAAGTGGCAGAGTGCTAGCCTTGAGCAAAAAGATGCCAGGGACAGTGCTCAGGCCCTGAGTCCGAGCCCCAGGACTGGCAAAAAAAAAAAAAAAAAAATTGAGGACAAGAGACAACTCTTATAGGTCCTATAGAGTTTCCAAGTAAGAAAGGAGGGAAGAAAAAGAGAAATTCCTTCTCTGGAAGCCATCAGTGATCCCTTTCAGGCTTGTGTCCACAGATACAAGGTAATTCCATATCATGCATACTCTCCCTGAACTCCCTATCCCTGAATGCTATCCCTCCACAGGGTAAAATGGGCCAATAACATTTTTTAAGATTAGTAGTCTTATATCATTATGTAATTTATTTTCTTTAGCAATACAATTTAGACATCTTTCTGTATCAGTATATATCACTTATTTAAAAAAAAAACAAACCTGTAGGTCAGCGACCCTACATTATGTAACTAAAACCAAACAACTACTCAACATATAAAGGTCAAAAATAGACCTCTCGGGCTGGGGATATAGCCTAGTGGCAAGAGTGCCTGCCTCCGATACACGAGGCCCTAGGTTCAATTCCCCAGCACCACATATACAGAAAACGGCCAGAAGCGGCGCTGTGGCTCAAGTGGCAGAGTGCTAGCCTTGAGCAAAAAGAAGCCAGGGACAGTGCTCAGGCCCTGAGTCCAAGGCCCAGGACTGGCAAAAAAAAAAAAAAAAAAAAAAATAGACCTCTCAGTGGATCACAATAGCTCAAAAGCTATGTATGTACATTCATATAAGACTATTGTTGATATATTGTCTACTGTCAACATTACATTTAAAGCCCTAGGTGAATTTTCTTTGGCGTAGGCCACATTGCTACTGTATATGTTCTTGGTACACTGTGTATTATATATATATATATATATATATACACATATATATATATGTCTACCTGACCTAGGGAAGGGAAAGAAAAACAGGGTGTAAGATATCACAAGAAATGTACACACAGCCCTACTATGTAACTGTACCCTTGTGCACAACACCTTGTCAAAAATTTTTGTTTAATAAATAAATAAAGTATAAAAAAAACCTTATGAAGCCACATACATGAACACCTACTAACTAATGAGGGAATCACTTTATGACAATGCCTACGTCAAAGACTTGGGCCAGAGAGAGCTCACCCGAAATTCCATGACATCCACAAATGACTGGTAGTAGTTGATGAGGAATCTAATTATCTCAGCTTTTTCACGATGAACTGGTCCTAAATGTTGCTGAGAGAAACACAAAACATGTAAAAAAAATAAAAGGGCAATTGGCCAAAGTTAACTCCACAGAAGAACTAATACCTGAACATTCTTAGAGAGGTGAAATACAATGACACAGGAGGCGAAATCTCTCCAGTGTCCTCCACATCTTTAAATAAAGATTCTTTACCTCAGCAAGATAGTTGTCTGTAATTCTGACTAGATTCAGAGAGCTAAATGAGAGGATATTTTAGTTGGAGAAGCATACTATCTAAGTCAAAGTCAAAAGAAGCAGGATAAGAAGATGCTACAGGCAAAACAGGTGGGAAGTTCACTGCTAATAATTAATAAGGGAGAAAGAGTGAATATCCCACTGGATACATAACTCTAAGCAAGGAAATGCTGAATGGAAACCAGGAGCAATAACAAAATATATGCACCCTGCTAGGCTAGTGGAGCGTCCTTGCGAATCAAGCAATAGACGACACAGGGCAATGCTATGTTCCAGCCTAAGAGGCTCCCATCTTAGAATTCTCAAGACCGGAAGTCCTGTTAATGCCTTGGGAAACTAAGAGTAGGATCCACTATCCCCTGCCAAGTGTGAAGAAAAGCTGTCCAAAGAAGAGAATGTGAACCATCTTGGCATACAGTTTTGTCAAAGAAAAGGAGAAAAGTAGGGTCGAGTTCTCACCGTGCCATTTCGGACATCTATGTTGGGAAATTTCTTGTTGACATACTTGAGACATGATTCCATAGACTTTTCCAGGAGGAAAGGTGGCTTGGATTTGGGGTCTGAACAAGTCTGCACAGAAAAACCACAGTATATTTCAACCCTTTGCCCCCCTGAAACATACCTTTTCCCACACAATTTATTCCTACCATCTCTTAGGAAAAGGCAGGCTGGGATTTCATTATAAAAAGCATGAGAGTATGTCAAGAACAAGTTCCAGGACAGTGAGCTAAGCAACAACCTCAGCATATTGTCTCACTGGGTAAAACTTAACATCTTGGTCCCAGAACAAAGAGGAAGTCATTTCCCCACCCCTCAAGAAAAGCCGGAAGCTATAAGAAAAGTGGTTTGCTATAGAGTTAGAATTTGTGAGAGACTTGGGCTCACAGTTATGTCTATTAAGTGAATATTTTATCCCAAATTGCATTTATAGGGGAAATGGGAACAAAGAAAACATGATTTGGTTTACTGCAAAAAGCACAAACATTTCCTCCCACGAGTACCTTATTTTCACTTCTACTAACTTTCCACAGTGCCCCATCTTCATTTCTCCTTCCGATGTCTAGCCAACCCCTGGCTCACCCCTTGCCACCAGCTTCTCCCCCATTCACAGTTCCAATCCTACGCACACAAGCATACATAGCAGTACTACCCCCCAAAGTACCTTAAAAGGCACTTACCACTTTTCTTTTAAAATCTAAATACTTTTCCCTTAAAGGGAAGTACTTCTACCAAACAAAAATTTGCCACAGACCTAACTTTAGGTTTCCTCAGCACATAGGAGAGGGTAAGTAAGTGATAAGACCCAGAACTCTAACGGCCAGACCCACACCTTACTCACTGAGAATAAAATTATCCTCCCCACCACTGCCACCATCACCCCTACCTTCAATTCTAGTGGAAAGCAGTTGCTCTCATTCTAAGAATCATACCTAGGAAGGGCGAAGCCTAAAAAAGAAGTCCCTTTCTACCTCCCTAAACTGTCTGGCCTCCATAATCTGGGTGTCTGAAGATCAGCTGTGTCTGCCACTTTACCGTTCCCTGCGTTACTCTTGCGGAAACAATCAGCTCAGTTTCATTATTTGCACTTACCTTCTTGATGTTGTATATTCGAATGAGAACCCCCTGGCCTCGGTCATTGAGGATAGTGAGCTTCTCTGCTAATTTATGCTGGTAGGCAGAGGTCAAAGACATGATGGCCACCAAGAGAGAGGAGCATCCAGGCAGCAAGGCCTTGAGCTACCCAAACACTTTCAACTTTGGTGGTGACACCCCTGTGCAGAAGCACCCAGCCTGGTTGGTGTACTGGGCTTCCTGTAGCTTCTGCAATTGGCTCATGGGTGCAAACAATCATTACAGTTTCTTGTGCTTCCTCTAACACACTCAGCAGAGGGGACTTCCTCTTTCTGGTGGAGCAGCACTTTTTGCTAAGGCTGTAGAGTGAGTGGAGCCTGAGGAAAGGGACAGGCTTTCAGGATTCTTCATAGTATAACACCCTGCTTTTGGCTCTAATTCTCCATAAATGCCATACACAAAATTCTACAGCCAACAGACAAATATCTACCACCACCACCCACACACACACATAAACAAATACCTATATACTTCCCGTTTTTAATATCCCCCATCAAGAATGCTCTGTAACTCTCTACTGAACCTTAGGTCCTGATGTCATTTGGGATACATCGCTTGCTAACTATGCTACCCAATGTCAAAATATTATATATTATCGTGTGTGTGTGTGTGTGTGTGTGTGTGTGTGTGTGTATGTATGAGACCTCCAGCTGTCACTCAGCTTTTTCACACTGTTCTACCACTTGAGCTACAGCTCTACCTCCAGCTCTCTGCTGGTTAGAGATGAGTCCCATGAATTTGTCTGCCTAGACTGGCTTAGAATTGCCATCCTCAGGGGCTGGGAATATGCCCTAGTGGCAAGAGTGCTCGCCTTGTACACATGAAGCCCTGGGTTTGAGTCCTCAGCACCATATATATAGGAAAAGCCACAAGTGGTGCTGTAGCTTAAGAGCTAGAGTGCTATCCTTGAGGAAAAAAAAAAAAAAAAAAAAAACAGGGACAGTGCTTAGGCCCTGAGTTCAAGCTCTGACTGGCAAAAAAAAAAAAAAAAAAGACTCAGAATTGTCATCCTCAGATCTCAACCTCCTGAGTAGCTAGGATTCCAGGTATGAGCCACCAGCACTTGCCTTCCTAATTTTTTTCTTTTACGTATAGGTCTTCTCTCTCCCAACCATAATATATACTCCTTCATGACAGAACTGACTCTTTTTATTTGATTTTTGGTGCTGGTAGTGGGGGCATGAACTAGTGAGATTTGAACTCAGGGACTCTCACTTGCCCTTGTTGCTCAAAGCTGGAGTTCTACCTGAGTCATATCTCCACTTCTAGCTTTTTGTTGTTTAATTAGAGATAAGAGTCTCATGGACTTCTGTGCCTAGGCTGGCTTCAAATCTTAGTCCTCAGATCTCAGCTTCCTGAGTAGCTAGGATTACAAAGTAAGCCACCAGTGTGCCCAGCTAGGAATGTTTCTTAATATTATATCCTTCACAATGTTCTCAGTACAGTGATTCTCCACGAGTATCAGTACCACCTTGACACTTGTTTAACAAATGACTTCTCTGGCCTCACTCCAGACCTACTAAACCCAAAACTGCAGGTTGGATCCAGCACTCTCAGGTTTAACAGGCCCTCCAGGTGATTATACCTTCAAGTTTGAAAACACTGCTCTAGTACAAAGATACTTAAAGTCACTAAAGAAACTGATCTATACCTGTCCTCTGAGATTTTGGTTGGTAGGCCTAAAAATCTTTATTTATAAGTACTATAGGAGGGTTGGGTGGCAAACATACCAGGGGACACATATTAAGAAGTACTAATCTAGAACAACACCTCTTGGACACAGTAACAACTTGATAAATATGACAGTTATAGTAGTTTACCAAATGATTGAGACTAGTTTGAGAAATGAGTCCCATGAAGAACCAAATTAATCAAGAAATTAATAATGATCCTTAAGTCTTAGAGGACTGGATAAATTTTAGCCCTAAGATATTCTTGTTATTCCAACCAAGTCATCACTTCTAACTCAGGAAAACTTTTATTTCAAGTTTCTTTCAAGGCACAAAGTAAACCAGACAGTGTTGTCTTTGTATCAGACAGATGCAAAAATCAGGTAGAGTCATCTTTGCATCTATTTTCTTTCCAACTCATTTTCTCTCATTTGTATCCTACTTTCTACATCCTGAGAACTTATATTGTGTCAACAATTCCAAGGGAGTTAGAAAAACAGAGTCAAGATGCACCTAGAATCCTAGACAGTCAGAAGGCTGAGATCTGGAGGATTATAGTTCAGCCCAGACAGAAAAGTCCACAAGACTCCATCACCAAAAAAAATAAAATGGAGGCATAGGTTAAGTGGTAAAACATAATATGAACTAATTTGAGGCCCTGAGTTCAAACCCTGGTATGAAGAGAAGAAAGAGATGGGGAGAAGGAGGTTATCAATATTATTTAAGGAGTTTAATGTGTCTGCACTAAAATGAATGTATTTTTTTTACTAGTTTACATTAGTTATATAAAGGGAGATTTCATTGTTACATTTCCACACATGTTTACAATATATTCCAATTGAATGTATTTTCTTTAAAAAATAGAGAGAAGAACAGGCAAATGGTAATGCTTAATGTAAAATTTCAAACGTCTCTAAGGAAGACTTAGAATTTTAAAAAGAGAATCTAACTTTCAGTTTATTTACTGGATTTTATCCTTTAGAAGTTAAAGGCCTTCGATTAGAATAAATCCTGAAGCTTTGAAGCACCTGCTGTTGTCAAAGAAACCCAGGTTCTTCTAAAGAGATCTGTGAAGTTTCTATTGGTCCTTTACCTTGTTGGGAGAGAATAAATAGCAAGCCAACATCTAGAGGAATCATCTAGAAGGCTCAGCAGCAGCATAGCATTAAGCTTCTCTTGGTACGTATCATTCTTTTGGCTCTTTCTCACTTGGTTTTCTTATCTTTATCCTGAAACTTTGGTTGAAGGTGTTCCATACCAAACTAATCATGTTTCCTGATGTGCCCTAACATATAAACTCTCCAACCTAGTAGGGACTGTGTTTCCAATCTACTGGGAATATGCTGGGAATATGCTGTGCTCATTTCCCTTTTCACATATGTGTGATTTTCCTCTTGTTAACCCAAATCCTATTCAATCTTGAATGTCTAGAGCAGCAACCCCAAATCTAGCCTTTGTAGCACTCTTATAGCACTTGGTCTATACAACATGCTTTATTTCTAAATCAGGCTCTACCTCAAGATACCCATATTATACTCCTTGCCTAACTGAAGTCAAAGATGGCTGGAGCCCAAAAAAAGACATCCACTGTATAAGCTCACACTGGGGTATCAGGCAAAATCAGGATCATTCAGAAGCTGAATATGGGCTGAAGTGTGTGTGTGTGTGTGTGTGTGTGTGTGTGTGTGTGTGTGTGTGTGTGTGTGTGCTGTTCCTAAGGCTTGAACTCAGCCTGGGTGCTGCCCCTTACCCTTTTTTGCTCAAGGCTAGCATTCTATTACTTGAGCCAGAAGTGGTTCTGGCTTTTTAGTGGTTGGTTGACGTTAAGTCGCATAGACTTTCCTGCCCTGGCTGGCTTTGAACTGTGATCCTCAGATCTCAATCTCTTGATTACAGATGTGAGCCACCCAACTCCAGGCATTGGGCTGGGTTTTTTGACTTAGTGGCTAAGAATGCAGACTCTGGGTCCAAACAGCTTGGGTTCATATATCAAGTTGATCATTTACTAGCTGACTGTTTCCTTGCTTGCAAAATGAAGATATTGATAATGTCTATAGATATTGATAATGTATAACGTCTGTCTCATGGAACTATTGTGTGTATTAAATTGATTCATATCTGTACATTAATTACTTATTTACTACATACCATTTACTTTTCTTTTCTGGGAACTGACTGCAGTGCATGCTAAGCAAGCATTCTGCCACTGAGCTGTATCTTCATACCAGGTAACTTTCGGCACTTTGCATGTCCCACTTAAAACAATAATGCTATTTGAACATGTACTAGCTTTGTAGCTTTAAGCCATTATAACTCAGTTGGCTTCCAAATCTCTATAATGGTGATGATCATGTATACACCTGTGGGAGTGATTAAATGGTTTGGCATATGTAAATGTTTGGCTCCAGGCCTGGTGTAGTAGATTAGGAATACCAACAATTAAAATTTTGATTTAAAAAATCTTTAATAGGCTTAATGTAAAATTCCAGACAGTGAAATATGACACCTCATAAAGATAAAGGCCAGTTTAAAGAAGAGAGTTAAGAATAGCAATGAGTAACTTCAGGGACTTTATTGGAAATATTATCCCGCAATTTCTCCTGTGTACTGAAGGAGCCTTCCTAAAGGTATTTAATTACTCTAGAACAAGGCCCTTAAGTAACCCTGACTATGAACTAGAATCCCCTGAGGCACTCATAAAACCACATTCAGCCAGTCTCCACTCTTGAGATTCAGACTGAATTGTTCTCAAGTAGCACCAAAGCATCTTTAGTCTTCACACACTACCCAGGGATTTTCATGCACAACTAAGTTTGCTATGACATCAGAACCTCCAAACCTCTGAGGAACCATAGAACCCATGGTGGGAGCAGAGAAACTGAAGGGAGAGCAAGTTGACGCCCACCACTGGCTGAAAAGTACTATGCTTTCTCTCCTCTCAAACTTCAGCTGTTCACTTTGTGTGGCTTACAAGACTGTCTTCCTCTTCCAGTGGTACTTCCCTCAGGATTCTTCAGAGACTGCTTCCAGAGTAAGGTAGATCTTGAGATCTTTTGGGCTAGGTTTAGCATCAAGGTAGCATCAAGGTTGGGATATTTCTGCCGTGTCCGAATTGTGTTAAATCAAATGGCTCCATCATACTCTTGGCTGGACTATCAATAATTAAGCAAGCAATCTAATGTCAACAGTTGTCACTGCCTATCCTGAAACAGTCTGTTTATTAAGACCAGTTTTAGCAATCTAGTTAAAATTTGTATTTTTAAGTGGGGGACTGGTGGCTCACGCCTGTAATTCAAGCTACTCAGGAGGGTGAGATCTGAGTATTGAGGTTCAAAGTCAGCATGGGCAGAAAAATCTGAGACTCTTAACTCCAATTAACCACCAAAAGCTGGAGTGAAGCTGTTGTTCGTTATAAATACCCAGCCTTGAGTGAAATGTTGAGTGAGATCACAAGGCCCTGAATTCAAGCCTTATTACTGGCATGAAAGAGAGAGGAAGAGGGAGACTAGGGGAGAGGAAGGGAAAAGAAGGCAGGAAGGGAGGAGGGAGAGGGAGAATGAGAGAAAGTTTATACTTTTCTAGGCTACTAGCTAAAATAAGGATTTGGAATTGTCTGAGGGCTACATTTGCATATTAAAATACTTCTTCCATTATCTTTTCAGAATATAAACATAACTATACAATACTGGATTATACTGCAATCTTTGTTTTCTAGGAAGCCAATTCACTTAATATCTTCTCATGACTTTAATATGCACAGAAAACTTGAGAGAACCACCCTGGTTTATGTTCCTGAAAGCTACCTGGATCTAAATCTCTGGACTTAATCACCAAAATGCCCTCAGGAAAATCTGACATTTAGAAGTCTAGCTCTGTTTCCTTTGTCCATGCCCTGGGCGTGATGCAAAGCAGAATTGAAATGGTCTATTCTAGGGCACTTTGCTTATTCCAGTCTTGCTTGATCTCTCCCCACTCCCATTAGCAAACTATATGACCCTGCTTTGCAGAAATCTTAGCAGTAGCTGTTGCTTGGAAACTTGAAGTCCTTGAAATGAATGCTGCTAGGATAGCTAGAGACAGCCAGCATAAGGGAAAGTGGGCCTCCTATTGGCAGTGAAATGCAGATTTGATATGATACATTGTTCACATCTAGGAGTCTTCATATGTTAGTACCTACAACTTTAGATATTTCAGACTAACATTCTCAAACAATTACAAGCCAGCCTGAACTAAAATATTGTGCTGTTTTTTCTTGCTTCTCCTAGAAGTGGGCTATCTGACAATTAAGAGCTTAACTTGAGAAAGATGGAGAAGGGAAATCCTAAAGGATAAAGGGAACAGCTGCCCAGGTTTTCTCTCTCCAGCACTCAAGCTTACAGTGCTAGATTTTTCTTATCCCAGGTTTTGAGTTAAGGATTCTTGTGTGTATGTATGCGGGTACTGGGATGTGAGTCCATGGCCTAGGCAATGTCCCTTAGTTTTCTTGCTCAAGGTGGGCACTCTTCCAGTTGAATCACAGCTTAGCTTGCACCTTTTTCATAGTTAAGTGTAGATAAGAGTCTCAGACTTTCCTGCCCTGGCTGGCTTCAAACTGTGATCCTCAGATCTCAATCTCATGAGTAGCTAGGATTATGGGCAGGAGCCACCAGTTAGTCCATTTAAAACAACAAATAAGACTATATTATACAAAACTTAATTTGGGGGTCTTCTATAGCATGGAATCAGTAATTCATCCCACAGCCCATCATCTAAAATTGCCTAGTCTATTGCTTTAATAATTCAAATTTCCCGCAGGTAAGACTTGACATACCTGTATCTTTTGTACCATGTCCCTTTTGAAAATAGAAAACAGGTTTATGTCAAAATGACCTGATCTTAAATATCAGTATTTTCTTTGCTTACCCATGATTCCTGCCACTTAGGACTAATGGAGCCAGAAGCCTTAGAAATATGTCCTTACGACCCAAACCACAGAATGCCAGCCAGCAGGTTACAGTATCACCTGGCATCATGCAGAAAGGTAAGTTTTCCTGATAAAAACTACAAATCACTATAAGGGGAAATTTTTCATGTTATAAAATTTTTAAGGTTTATAAGAGAAAGAGAAAAAAGACAGCTGGGTGCCAGTGTATCTGTAATCCTAGCTACTCAGGAGTTTGAAATCTGAGGATCAAGGTTCAAAGCCAGACCAGACAGACAAATCCAAGAAACTCTTATCTATAACTATAACAGACAAATAGCTACAAGTGGAACTGTGGCTCAAGTGGTAGCATGCTAGCTAGCCTTGAGCAAAACAAGTTAAGCAAGAATGTGTGAGGGCCTGGGTTCTAGCACTAGTACCAGCACCAAAAAGAAAAAGAAAAGAAAAAAGAAAACCTTCTGATCTTATATAGGAAAGACCTGGCAGTTCTTCATGCTGGAACATAATACCTTCATTTCCAGAAATTTGAATAATGGGTATAATACAGGCAAAACCTAACATGAACTTGAAAATTTCTTTCTAGAAAAATCCAAAGATAGCTAAAAAGATGGCTAACTGCAAATACAACGCTTGTCATGTGGTCCCAATCAAAAGGCTTAAGGAGCATGAGGCTAACTGTGTCAACAGAACGTCTGTGGATGATGGTAAGTTTTGCATTGAGGTGCAAGTAAGTGACATATCTTAACCCAATAGGAAGAATTACTTCTATCACTTTTTGTTCTACTTTATTTCAGAACCATTTAATCTTCCAAAGTTTACTTGCTCAAGTTTGGAATCAAACGAGGAACTTCCTAATGCTAGAAATCAAATCCCTGACCCCGACATCTGGAATGTAGGTGAGCAAGGGTGAAACTGTGAAATAATCACAAAAGACCTGAATGCTAAGCCTTTATAGCTAATAGATACCCAGCAACATCCCTGAGTGGTCTTTATGCTCTTCACATAAAAGCCCTTCATCAGAAAAACCGAATTAGTACATCTAAGGATTTCACCTGTGTCTCTGGAAGGACTGGGGGATGGGGGTTCTAAATCTAAAACAATTAAAATTCTTAACAACCAATATCTTGTTACTTCCTTACCACAAAAAAACCATTGCTGGTACAAACTGAAAAGTGTATGAAAGATTTGGATGTAGCACTAAATCCCTAAGATGCAGCATATTTTATAATGAAGACCTCATTGGCTTTCAGTGAGATCTATATACTGCTATCTGCACTTACTCAAAGGAAGTCACTTCCTCAAGCAGACTGATATGAGAATCATATCTCAGGTTTGAGGTTTGAGGTTTGAAGGTCAGAGCTAGACTGAGCAGAAAAGTCTATGAGACTCTTATTAATCTCCAATCAGCGAAAAGCCAGAAGTGTAGGGGTGGCTCAAGTGGGAGATCATTGGCCTTGAGCAAAGAACTCAAGCAAAAGCTTGAGGCCCTGAGTTCAAGCTTCAGAACTAGCACAAAAACACATTTTTTTAAGAAAGTTACTTTTCATACCCATCTTCCTCATCTCTGAAAGGCGGCCTCACAACTTTAATAGAAAATAGCTATTCTGGGAGCATGTTTTGTAGTTAAGCACTTGTCTAGCAAGTATCTAGAACTTGAGTTCAAACTACAATTCCTCCAGAAAATAAATAAACGTGTATTATAGTGGTACTTGCTCTTCTAACACATAAACTCTAAGTTAATATCATTTTATAAAGTTAATATTTGGTTGTATGGTAGCAATTGAGGACATGAGGACTCTTTTCATCTTGTGGCTATCAAAGATCTTGTGGCTGTCAGTGTTTTACATTTTGCTTCCAAAAGGAAAGTGAAGAAGGTACAACTGCCTTTTAACTATCCTAGCCCAGAGGAAAATACTTTTCATTCATATTCTATTGACAAACCTGGTCACATGATCGTGAGTGCAAGGGAAGTAGGTAGTCCCTGCCAGAGCAGCCACGTGCCAGTAACAACCATGGAGAGGAGAGTGAAATTTCAGCTGCCAGTTTATCATCTTTGCAACAATATAAAACTGCTTACTACTTGCTTCTTCCTCTTTCCTACTTCCTAGATTCCGTGCCTCATTTTCCATCATTTGTTCTTAAGGCTTTTGCTCCAAAGATGCTGGTCTGTGAAAGGTAAGATAAGCTATATTTTCGTTGTCATACTATAGAGAATATTGGGTCAATTGGACTTGTGTGTGCGTGCGCACGCATGCACGTATGTGCATGCACAAGCATGTATGTGTATGCACACATATGCATCCACAAGTATATGTGGGGGTAGCAGTCCTGGAGCTTGAACTCAAGGCCTGGGAGCTGTTCCTGAACTTCATCTGCTCAAAGCCAGTGCTCCCCACTTGACCCACAACTCCACTTTGAGCTTTTTTTTTTGCAATTAATTAGAAATAAGAGTCTCATAGACTTTTCTACCTGAGCTGGCTTCCAACCATGATTGTTAGATCTCATCCTCCTGAATAGCTACGATTACAGCCCCCCCCCCCCCCCCCGCTGCCCCGCGCGCGCGCATGTGCGCGCGCGCGCACACACACACACACACACATAGAATGGGACTCTTAAAGGGAGACAGAAAATTAGGATGGGACTCTTAAAGGGAGACAGAAAATTAGGCCATGGATATTAATTATCATTTATTACATTTCACTTATGTTAACCACTCACAAGTAATTACTAGTTTTCCACTCCTGGTTTCCAACTAACTTTTCTCTTCTGGTCTTCCTACAACAGTGATTCAAAAGACCTGAAAGCAATGACTGATAAGCAGGCTAACAAGTGTAAGTCCTGAAGAAAAGGTAAAATAAACTAATACAATTTAAAATAATATTACTAATATTCTAAACTTTCAAAGATTCTGGTTTTTGTGTGTGTGTGGTTTTTTTGTTTTGTTTTGTTTTTGGCCAGTCCTGGGCCTTGAACTCAAGGCCTTAGCACTGTCCCTGGCTTCTTTTTGCTCAAGGCTAGCACTTTGCCACTTGAGCCACAGTGCCACTTCTGGCCATTTTCTATATATGTGGTGCTGAGGAATCTAACCCAGGGCTTCATGTATAAGAGGCAAGCACTCTTACCACTAGGCCATATTCCCAGCCCCATCAAAGATTCTTAGACATTTGTCTTCTGCACAAAATGGAATTACAGAGAAAGTCCTGGCTTTCACATTTGACTTTGGAGAAAAAGTTGACTAGGGGTGCATTTGAAATGCTACTAACATACCCCAAGCTTAGGTTTTCCATTAAAAATACTCAATATCAAAATACTCAAATATCAAAAATACTCAATATCAAAATATCCAATCTCTTCTCCTTACAGGTCAGAAAAACTGATGGAAAAGTTATGGATTAAAGAGCCAGCAGAGATTTGTTTTTAAGTCATTAAACTTTAGGAAAATCTTAAATTATCAGATTTGATGGTTTTGTCACTGACATCTTAACATATTTTATTTAAATAAAGAATATTTTCCTATGATGAACATCAGTTTGTTTCTTATTTGCCTTTGTGCTCCTATTCTTACTTGTCCAACAAAAGACAAAAGGACTTACTTGATTCTTTCCATTATTAGCAGGGGACATAGTCTGTGGCTATAATGCTGTTAAGTTCTTTATATCCTAATCTTTTCTCATTATGTTCTGAGTCACTTACACAACCATCAGATCAACTTTCTTTAATAAATTACTAGTTTTCCATGCTCAAAAGGATATAGTCATAATAATCTGAGTTTGGAACATAGTTCCAAACCACCTTTCTTAAAATTCTTAGTTACTTCATCCCCACCTCAACACACCTATTCTTTTGTCATTATTTTTAAATGTCACCCTTTGCCCTCCAACCATTCGAGTCCATGTTCTAGCATTGTTTTGGTTTTAAATCCAACTCTCATTTTTACTAAAATCTTTCCTGTCCAAAGCAGCTAAATAGACCATTTTCTCTAACATCAGTCATATCACAAATCATAAGAGAAATCAGAATCAATGTGTGGCTTTTTATTTCCTACAAACTAGTCTACTGGTGTGCATCTCCAATTCAAATACTTTGAGTTCTTTTTTGAGACTATATTTCCCTATGTAACCTCAAACTTGCTATATAGCCTAAAGTGTCCTTGAATTTGAGATTATCTTGCTCCTCCCCCACCCCACCCCCTCACCCCACCCCACCCCTCCCCTCTCCATTTCTATCACTTCCAGCTTATTTGGTACTTAGGCTGAATCAACTCCATTTATTTATTTGTTTTGTTGGTCATGGGCTTGTAATCGGGGCCTGGGTGCTGTCCATGAACTTTTTCACTCAGAGCTAGTGCTCTACCACTTTGAGCCACACTAACCACTTCTTGTTTTCAGGTGAGTAATTGGAGAAAAGAGCCTTGTGGGCTTTCCTGCTGGGGCTGGCTTCAAACTGATCTTCATCTTCAGACCTCAAACTCCTAAGTAGGATTATAGGCCTGAGCCACTGGTGACTAGCCCAACACCCCATTTATGACAAGCCAAACATCAGTTCCTCTTTTCTTGTACCAGTTTGAACTCAGGGTTTGAACTCAGGGTCTGAATGCTATTTGTTTGGGGTTTTTTGTTGTTGTTTTTGGGTTTTTTGCTCAATGCTAGAACTCTCTCATTTGGGTCACAGCTCCACTTCTGGCTTTTGGCTTGTTAACTGGAGGTAAGAGTCTCATAGACTTGTCTCACGGACCTTTCCTACAAGGGCTGGCTTTGAACTTCAATTCTAAAATCTCAACCTCCCAAGCAGCTAGGATTACAGATGTGAGCCACCAGCACCTGGCTCAGTCAGTTCCTTTTAAGAAGTAATTCTTGTTGAAGCTGCAAACACTTCTAAAATAGTGACTTTTTTTCCAAATTTACTGATTAGTTCAGGTATATTTAGACAGTTAAAAGTGCTTTACTCGGCACTTTACTACAGAAAGATAAAAGTAGATCCCTGTATGTAACCATGTAAAAATACCAAAGACCTCAACATCAGATCTGAAACTTTGAAATTACAAGAGGAAGTAGGAGAAACACTAGAACTCACAGGTCTAGGCAGAAAGTTTTTTATAAAAGTCCCAGGGACATAGCAGGTAGAGAGACTTGACAAATGGGATTACATCAAACTAAAAGTTCCTGCACAGCAAAGGACATAGTTACTAAGCTAGAAAGACAGGCAACAGATTAGGAGAAGATCTTTACCAACAATACATCAAAGACTTAATATCCAAAATATATAAGGAACTCGAGAAACCAATCCCTCCCAAAGCTAATAAACCAATCACAAAATGGGCAAAGGAGCTCAGGAGAGATTTCTCAGGAAAAGAAATAAGAATGGCAAAGAAACACATGGAAATGCTCGTCATCCCAGGCCATAAAGGAAGTGCAAATCAATACAACTCAGAGTCCATCTCACCTCGCTTAGATTGGCCTACATTGTGAATTTGAACAACATATGTTGGCAGGGATGTGAGGAATAAAGAACCCTATTGCACTGCTGGTGGAAACACAAACTAGTACAACTACTCTGGACAGCAGTCTAGAGGTTCCTCAAAAAAAATTAAAGATTTGTTTTTCCTATGACCCAACCATACCACTCCTGGGCATCTACCCATAATATCGCAAGCCAGGATACCATAAAGACACCCACACATCCATATTCATTTCTGCACCATTCACAGTAGCCAAGTTATGGAAACAGCCAAGATTCCCTACAATAGGTAATAGATCCAAAAAATGTGGTACCTCTACACAATGGAATTTTATACAGCCATTGCAGAGAAATGGATGGACCTAGAACAAATCATGTTACGTGAGGTTAGTCAAGCTCCAAGAGATAAACAGTGCATGTTTTCTCTCATAGGTGGAAGCTAGATCTAGAATACTGGGACATAAACAGGTCTCTAGGCATTCACACACAGTAAGACCAAAGGAGGACACTTGGGAGAGGAACAGAAAGGCACAATGTCTCTGGGCATCAGATCATTCAAAATAATATTTATCAAAATGAACTCCAGGAAATGAAAACAAGACTTTTTTCTTTTTTGCTGTTTTTTTCCCTTTCTTGTTTGTTCATTTATTTTCCTTTGGGAGTGTAAGGGGAGGCACAGAAATGGAGGGATAAAGGGTGAAGAAATGCAGCAATGGTACTCACTGGACACTATATTGAAAATGCACTATACGACTTGTGGGTGGGGATGGAAGGGAAAAACTGGGAGAGAACAAGGGAAGGGGTGACATTATCCAAAGAAATGTACTCTACCTGACTTATGTAACTATAACCCATCTGTACATCACCTTTATAATAAAAAAATTAAGTACATTATTGCAGTCAAATGAATATTTTCTGCCCTTTTGAGGCTCATCTCTAGGCAACTTTATTCTAAATCCTTTTCAAACAATATCCTTCAATTAAAGCATAAAATGGAAGGAAAAAAACTAGTCACTTTGAATGTCTGATAATCCTACAACACTTTGTCTGAAGGAGGACTTTCTCCCTTAAATTACACAGTGCAAACAAGATCATTTTTTTTTTTTTTTTTTTGCCAGTCCTGGGCCTTGGACTCAGGGCCTGAGCACTGTCCCTGGCTTCTTCCCGCTCAAGGCTAGCACTCTGCCACTTGAGCCACAGCGCCGCTTCTGGCCGTTTTCTGTATATGTGGTGCTGGGGAATCGAACCTAGGGCCTCGTGTATCTGAGGCAGGCACTCTTGCCACTAGGCTATATCCCCAGCCCCAAACAAGATCATTTTTGAGACAGGGTCTTGCTATGTTAAGCAGGATGATTTCAAACTCCTGGCTTAAATGCTTCTGCCTCAGCCTCCTAAGAAACTGTGACTACAGGCACACTGCACTCAGCTTTTTATCATATCTTAAGGCCGTACAAATTAACTTGTATTTAACAATGGACTATGTAGACTATAATGGACAATAGCCCAATTTCATCTATTGTCTTTCTATATTGAGTTTTAGATACATGGAATCTTCCCCTAAAAGGTCATGAAGTTGTGTATGCCGATACTAGGACTTAAACTCAGGGCCAGGGTTATTATGTCCCTTAACATTTTTTGCTAAAGGTAGCATTCTACCAGTTGAGCCACAGCTCTATTTCTGGCTTTTGTGGTGGTTAATTGAAGATAAGAATCTCACAGACTTTCCTTCTCCAGCTGGCTTTGAGCCACAATCCTCAGATCTCAACCTCCTGAGCAGCTAGGATTACAGGTGTGAGCCACTAGTGCTCGGCTGCCATGCAATCTTAATTTGGGTTACTTCATTATCTTGTAAAGAAGAATTTATTAACACAAAAAAGGAGCAGTGCCAATATTTGTCAAAGGACAACCAAGCTGGCTGGCCACCCTAGTCTTAAAAGTATTTCTTATTATGAAGTTAAGTCATTCAAAATATGGATACCAGACCTCAAATTTTATGAAGTTTTGAGCACTTGAAGACACAAGAGAAGCTAAGACATCACTATTTTGTTTAAAAAAAAAAAAAAAACGAAATGACTTAACCAGACAAAAAATACTTTCTTTAAAGTGGACTGGAGGTGTGGCTCATGTGGTAGAATGCCAACTGTGAGCAAGTAAACTGAACAAGAATTCAAGATACTGAGTTCAAGCCTCCACCCCAGTACACACACAAGCATTTTTATTTAATTTAAAAAGTAAAAATTGCTTCAAAGATAGGTAAAGTTTCTTCAGTATAATTTTACCATTCTATCATCTTTCCAACAATCTTCAGAAATTTCTCAATTTCCGTCCTATCTCAAGCCAACAGTGGTTCATAAAGATTGGCTTACAATTTACAGGTTAGAAACCAACCAGAGAAAGTGTGAGATGCTATTTGATGCTGAATTCTTAGCAAAGAACTACCTACAAGTCAGAGACAAACAGGGAAGATTTATTAAGTACTATTTGTATATTGATAACTCTTACAGGCAATACAGATTACAGAATCATGAGACACATTTTCTGACACAATCTAAAATATAGACAAAATAACACTACTTGTATTCCCTCACTCATCTTGTAATTTACTTTAGCTTTCTAGAGCTACTAAACGTTGGCTATTCCTTGGCAAGCCCCCATTAGAAACCTTTTTTATAGCATGTTTGTTTTCTTTTCTAACTTTGTTAAGTAATTGTACAAATAGGTTATAATTCCCTAAGTCAGGTTATGTATAATACATCTTGATCAATGTCACTCCTTCCATCATTTTCCCCCTCCAATCCCTACCCTCATAACATAGTTCAATTTTTATATAATGTACATTGAATATAGTTAATGCATTTGCTCACCCTGCCTCCATTCATGTGCCTCCCATTACCCTCACCCACAAAATGTGTTTCCACTTCTGGTTGGGGGGGGGGGGGTGCCAGTCTTGGGGCTTGAACTCAGGGCCTTGTACTCTCACTTTGCTTTTTCTCTCCAGGCCAGTTCTACCACTTGAGTCACCAAAAAAAAATGCATTTTCAAACAAAGTTTCTTTTTCAATCTCCCAAAGCACAGATGTGTCTTTTTACTCATTAGTCTAAAGGCTTTTTTATAGCCTTTATTAATTCTAAAAATATAGTGTATAATTTAGGGATACATGCTAGTCTGCACACAAATAGAACCAGTAAGAATAATCAGGGCTGGGAATGTGGCCTAGTGGCAAGAGTGCTTGCCTCCTACACATGAAGCTCTTGGTTCGATTCCCCAGCACCACATATATGGAAAACGGCCAGAAGGGGCGCTGTGGCTCAGGTGGCAGAGTGCTAGCCTTGAGCGGGAAGAAGCCAGGGACAGTGCTCAGGCCCTGAGTCCAAGGCCCAGGACTGGCCAAAAAAAAAAAAAAAAAGAATAATCAGATTCAGCTTTGGGTATTAATATCAGCTAGCTCCTACAATGACCCTTGTGTAAATTACTTTGTCTCATTGGTTTTTTTTCCTTTTCAAATATGATCAACCTAGCTGGAAAATCAGTCTGAAAGAAAAGTCAGCAGGGATTTCAGATATGGCAGAAACTTTCTGGCCTGAAAAGGAATGAATAAAGCACTTAAGAATAAAAAGAACAGATGTGGGGTGCATTTTTATTTCAAAATCAGCACTGAAAGACAGGTTTGGCTTTTGCTGGTGTGTTCGCAAGCTTGTTCCCTGGTGCTAAATGGAACAGCTTTATCAGCTGAACATCCTGTCACCCTGACGAGGCATTACTAAATGCTATGAAGCCTGATTCTGTATTCTGGTTTAGGACCCAGTGCTCATCCTCTCAAGCCTTTAGCTCTTTCTTCCTCATAAATGTCAATCTGCAGGATTCCTGAATGAAGAGTATTTATGGGTTCGAATAGCAGTGACCCAAAAAGAAAAAGCCTGAAAATTTACATTTTTGGTTCAAAACACTCCAGCCCCATTAACCATACATGAATGATATTGTGAGCTATTCAGAAATTTAGGATTTCATGAAAATTATTTGGAACGATTTCCTCATAAGCTGAAACTGACTTGACAAAAACAGCAGCCTTTTCAAAAATGCCTTGTTCAAAATTTGCAGAGAAGCAAGCTTTCATTCTTAGCAATTTATCTCTGGAAAAAAAAAAAAAACAGCACTTAAGAGCTTGCTCCTCCTTCACATGAATCATCCAGGCCATCCAGGTGAAAGAACAGCTTTTAGAAATTCAAAACAGTGCCTAGGTCAGTGGTTCTTAGCCCTGTCTGCATATTAGAATCATCTGGGTAGGTTTTTTAAAAATAACTATGCCTGACTATTTCTGATTCATTTGTCTGGGATGGGAATTTGGCATAGAATGTCTCAAGAGCTCCCCAGATGACTCTAATGTGCCGTCATGATTTAAAAAAAAAAAAAAAACTACACTGTCCCTCAACAAAAATGGCTTGAGCCCATCTTCCATCAACATCTATTTCTTTGGAAGGGGACAAATAATTTATGTCTACAAACTACTCATGTAAATATAGAATGTCTCACTCCCAAGATCCTCTTCACGGAAGTTACATTCAAGTTTTGCTATTAAGATAGGTTCTTTCAAGTCATACTTAGGCTCTAACCTACTAAAATATGTCACTGAACATGACACCTACTGAAATCTCAGTATTTCAGCACCCAGAATAACTTGCCAGACTGCCTCTTAGGTTTTGGATAGCAAAAATCTTTGTCATACCACATCTTTTACATTTTGGCTTTTAATAATATTATCAACAGCCTGGCACCAGAGGCTCATGCCTGTAATCCTAGCTACTCAGGAGGCTGGCATTTGAGGATCACAGTTCAAAGCTAAGCAAGAAAGTCTGCTATATTTCTCATCTCCAATTAATCACCAAAAAGCCAGAAGTATATACCTCAAGTCGCCTTGAGAAAAAAAACCTCAGGGACAGCATCTAGGATCTAAGTTCAAGTCCTAGAACCAGCACATACACCCACATGCACACATTCACATAAACTACATACATAACCAATAAATAGATCTAGCTTCAAGGCTAACACTTTGCTTTTCTGTTTCACCTTCAAAAGGTTCTTGGTTTCTGTAATTATAGAAATTTACAAATTCTATCACTTTCTGGCATGTATTGTATTGTCAGTTAACTATTAGTCCACTTAAGTAGCTACTTCCTAAGCACTTTGGGAATAAAAATCTGTATTATTTTAAAATCTATATTATATAAAAATTTATATTCAAATGTGTATTATTATATACATATGTATTTTGTTACATATATGTACATGTTTTGTTATATATGTGCATATATATTTGGTTACATTTATGTCTACATTATTTTGTTATACAATATGTGTAACACAATATATGTAACAAAACAAACCAATTTTTTTTTTTTTTTTTTTGGCCAGTCCTGGGCCTTGGACTCAGGGCCTGAGCACTGTCCCTTGGCTTCTTCCCGCTCAAGGCTAGCACTCTGCCACCTGAGCCACAGCGCCCCTTCTGGCCGTTTTCCATATATGTGGTGCTGGGGAATCAAACCGAGAGCTTCATGTGTAGGAGGCAAGCACTCTTGCCACTAGGCCATATTCCCAGCCCCAAAACAAACCAATATTGTGTAACAAAATAATATATAACAAAGGCTCACAATAGATTTGTATGTTTGGTTTTCTACTTCAAATTGTAACTTTGACCCACTTGTCATCTCCAACCTAAAACTCCCTTTAATCCAACAGGCACATCCATCATCCTGCCAATGATTCTCACACATTATCATTGCCTTTTGCATTTTGAGATTCTGTTATACCATGCTAAACAGACACCAATTCCCAATCTTGGTGATTGTTTCTTTTGAATTTGTATTTTGATTTTTGTTTGCTTGTTGTGGTTTTTTTGGCCAGTCCTGGGCCTTGGACTCAGGGCCTGAGCACTGTCCCTGGCTTCTTTTTGCTCAAGGCTAGCACTCTGCCACTTGAGCCACAGCGCCACTTCTGGCCGTTTTCTGTATATGTGGTGCTGGGGAATCGAACCCAGGGCCTCATGTATACAAGGCAAGCTCTCTCGCCACTAGGCCATATCCCCAGCCCCTTTGCTTGTTTTTTTAACTGTCCTGTCTACCACTTTAATATTTCTTCTCTCAAATTCTAAATTACATTCCTAGCTAGACAACTTCCTCCAACAAGACTACCAGACAGCCCCTCACTCCAATCCCATCCCTTCAAAGTCCCATTATTGCTAAGTACACACTGTCGTTTCTAAGATGGTGGCCACAAGCGCCAAGAAGGGAAGCTTCACCTCCTCACCCCCACAGAGGTCTATTAGGGACTTGACAAGGGTGGGCTCAAAAAGAATGGGACCAAGGCCAGGAAGCAATGAGGATTGTGGGGGCGAGCCCCAGCAGAGAAAGGGTAGGCA
This sequence comes from Perognathus longimembris pacificus, assembly GCF_023159225.1. Taxonomy (NCBI): domain Eukaryota; kingdom Metazoa; phylum Chordata; class Mammalia; order Rodentia; family Heteromyidae; genus Perognathus; species Perognathus longimembris. The sequence goes on from NC_063161.1 coordinate 48,482,355, forward strand.
AGGCTACTTGAGGCCTACCCATTACCTCAGCCCCTCAGAGGCCATGATGAGTCACCGGATGGGGCCCCCCACCCTGGCGTCGTGGGCCGGAAGTGAACGTTGCGCCGGAAGTGGACGTTGCGGAGGGGGCCGTGGCTGTGGCTTGGGCGGCTGTAGCGGTGGCTCCTGTTGTGAGACCAATTCTTGCTTGGACTGAGGTAGGAAGGGCACAAAGGCCCCAGCTTAGCTACTCCAAATAATTCGCCTCTAGGGTACCTTCATCATGGAGCACTTTTCCAGTTGCTCCTCTATCCTTAGGCACAGGGGGACTTTGAGTGGAGCTGTTTCCGCCATTGGCCTGTGGGACTCCATCTTCCTTCAGGCTCCACAGGCCTCCTTCGTTCGCTCTGTTACCTATCTTGTTTCCAAACTATCTTCCCTGACTTTTCTTATTTAGTATGAGCCTACTCTGATTTGGAGGGGTGTATTGTTATAGAAGAAAAATTGAGAGTTCCGCCTCCTGTTGGGAATTTAAATAGAAAAAGGGAAAGAAGAATGTGTGGGCGGAGGGGTAGGGGGTAGGAGGGGGTGGAGCTGGGCCGGCCCAGTCCTGCTTGGCAAGCGGAGTGCCTGAGTTGAAAAGCTAAGTTGTTTGTTTTTTTAAAAAAAGGGTGGGGTGGTGTTAAACAAGCTAGCTTGGTTGTAATGATGGAAGCCAAGCTATGCAAAGAAACATAAATAGGAGGATGGCTATCCTTGGCAAAAACTGGAGACACTAACCAAAACAAGCCTATAGAAGGAGGATGGGGAAGGCTGCAGACATAGCCTAAGTGGTAGAGAGCACCTGCCTAACAAGAGTGAAGCCCTGAGTTCAAACCCTAGTACCAAAAAAAAACCCAAAAATCAAACAACAGGGTGTGTGTATGTGCGTGTGTACGTACACGAATGTACCTACTGGCCCTAGGCTTGAACTCAGAGCCTGAGTCCCTGAGCTTTTATCACTCATGGCTAGCACTCTAACACTTTAGCCACATCTCCATGTCTGACCTTTTGATGGTTAATTGGAGATAAGAATCTTACAGACTGTCCTACCTAGGCTGGCTTTGAACTGCCATCCTCAGATCTCAGCCTCCTGAATAGGATTACAGGTGTGAGCCACCAGCACCCAGAGTCATCAGTCTTTTCGAGATCTTAAAATCAAGAAACACAATACTTGTTCTTTCTCCCAAACTTTTTACAAGTTTTGTTTTGGCAGTCCTGGAGAGTGAATTCAGGGCCTGCAGCTGTGGTCTACTCAGACTTTGTTTTAGGGTTGGTTTCTTTCTTGGTTTTATGCAGGGGCTTGAACTTAGGGTCTGGGCACTGTTAAATTTTTTTTTGTTTGTTTTTGCTCAAGACTGGTGCTCTACCACCTGAGCTAAAGCTCCACTTCTAGCTTTTTAGTCTTTAATTGGATATAAAGCTCACTGACTTTCCTTCCCAGGCTGGCTTCAAACCTCAATGCTCAGATTTCAGTTTCCTAAGTAACTGGAATTGTAGGTGTAAGCCACCAATGTGCAGGGCTTCTAGTAGTTCTGATGGGTGAAATGGGCATGGACTTGTATGAGTAGCCAAAGGAAAGATGCAAAGAAACAATAGCTGTACATACATCTACTTTTCAGAGCTTTCTATGGGGTGGCTTTATGATAAAAATAGTACTTCCCGTCATGTTTGGCTTTATTTAATCACGGTTATGAATAGAAGTTTCCAGTAGAATAGGATCTAAACTTTGAAACAATTTCTTTTAGTCCTTGACATTTCTGTTAGATTTGCTCTTTTATAACTGTGATTACCACTAATATAAACAGTCTTGAATCCTGATTTACCATAAGAACCTTTCATTTTTAAGAATTTAAGAGGAAATCTTTAAAACAGTATCTTATTATTTCTCTGTTTATGCAGAAATTTAACACTTTTCCTGACTTAGCCCAAACAGTAGGGTAAATGATGGCAGGCTTTTGGAATGCCACTTAAAATAGACATCTTGTTAAAGCTGGGCTCTGGTGGCTCATACCTGTAATCCTAGCTACATGGGAGGCTGAGATCTGAGGATTGTAATTGAGAGCCAGCCAGGGCAAGAAAGTCTGTAAGGCACTTATCTCCAATAAACCACCAGAAAACCTGAAGTGGCACTGTGGCTCAAAGTGGTAGAGTACTAGTTTTGAGCAAAAGAGCTGAGGGACAGCACCCAGGTCCTGGGTTCAAGCCTTATGGTCAACAGAAAAATACTAGACGTCTGGGGCTGGGACTGTGGCCTAGTGGCAAGAGTGCTTGCCTCGTATACATGAAGCCCTAGGTTCGGTTCCTCAGCACCACATATATAGAAAATGGCCAGAAGTGGTGCTGTGGCTCAAGTGGCAAGTGGCATAGTACTAGCCTTAAGCAAAAGGAAGCCAGGGACAGTGCTCAGGCCCTGAGTTCAAGGCCCAGGACTGGCAAAAAAAAAAAAAAAACAGACATCTTGTCACCTGGATAATTTATATTAGTAATCCTTTCTGACTTAACTCTTGGTAGGCCCTAGAAATAATTCCAAGACCATGAATTAGGTAGTGATGTTAAAATGCTTCAAAGGGATAAAAGTTGCTTTTATTTTTTTAGAAGAGCATGCACTAAGGTTTTCTAAAAAATGACTCCACTGCTTAGGACTACTGTTTGATATAACTCATTTCTGATTCCCTAAACTATGCTTTCTTTCTTCTTCTCAGCAGTTGAAAACAGCTCCTGGGTTTTCAGCATGGAAGACACTTACAGTATGTACTTCTTGTTGCTTTGAGAAAATGAGTTGTTTACATGTAGTTTGATATCTGGAGTTATAGTGTGTTGTAAGGAGGAAAGGTTTGTGTGGTATTGATATAGAGAAGTGCTCAAATTTGAAAGAAGACATGGGGAAGGGGTAGGGGCATATTGGTTGGTACTGGAGCTTGAATTCAGGGCCTGGGTGCTGCCCTTGAGCTTTTGTGCTCAAGGCTGGCACTCTACCACTTGAACTGGAGTTCCAATCCCAGCTTTTTAAGAGTCACCACAGACTTTCCTGCCCAGCTGGCTTGGAGCTGCAATTCTGAGACCTCATTGTCCTGAGTAGCAAGGATTACAAGCACAAGCCACTGACTCACAGCTTTGAAATAGACATTTAAGCTTAAATAATTAAATAAGTAGAGAGCTGGATATGGTGGCCGGTACCTATAATCCCAGCACTCAGAAGGCTGCAGCAGGAAGATTGTGACTGGCCTAGGCTATATGCCAAGATCCTCTCTCAAAAATAAATTTTAGTAACCTCTCTGTACATCACTTCGACAATAAATAAGAACAAAATCAAAAAAAAATTTTTTTAAGGGCTGGGAATCAGGTTTAGTGGTAGAGTGCTTGCCTTGCATGTATGAAGCCCTGATTGGATTACTCAGTACCACATACGCAGAAAAAGCCAGAAGAGGGCTGGGGATATGGCCTAGTGGCAAGAGCGCTTGCCTCGTATACATGAAGCCCTGGGTTCGATTCCCCAGCACCACATATACAGAAAATGGCCAGAAGTGGCGCTGTGACTCAAGTGGCAGAGTGCTAGCCTTGAGCAAAAAGAAGCCAGGGACAGTGCTCAGGCCCTGAGTTCAAGGCCCAGGACTGACAAAAGAAAAAAAAGCCAGAAGAGGCGCTGTGGCTCAAGTGGTAGAGTGACAGCTTTGAGCTTAAGAAGCTCAGGGACAGTGCCCAGGCCCTGAGTTCCAGCCCCAGGACTGGCAAACAAAAAAACAACAAAACTCTGAGACATATCTCAGTGATAGAGCATTTGCCAAGCATGTATAAGACCCTGTTTTATCCCCAGTAGTGAAAATAAAGATAAAATAAAATTTTCTTTTTTTTTCTTTTTTTTCTTTTTTTTGCCAGTCCTGGGGCTTGGACTCAGGGCCTGAGCACTGTCCCTGGCTTCTTTTTGCTCAAGGTTACAAACCACAGCGCCACTTCTGGCCTTTTCTATATATAGTGCTGAGGAATCAAACCCAGGGCTTCATGTGTACAAGACAAACACCCTTGCCACTAGACCATACTCCCAGCCCCTAAAATTTTCTTTTAAAAGTCAAATTAGAGAGTGGCTAGGAATGTGGCTTAGTGGTAGAGTGCTTGCCTAGCATGCATAAAGCCCTGGGTTCAATTTCTCAGCACCACATATGCAGAAAAGTGGGAGGTGGTGGTGTTGCTCAAGTGGTAGAATATTGGCCTTGAGCAAAAAGAAACCAGGGACAGTACTCAGGCCCTGAGTTCAAGCCCCATAACTGGCAAAAAAAAAAAAAATCAAATTAGAGGGGACCTAAATTTCCAAAAGACTAAAAAGCAAAGCATTATGGTAGCTGTCATTATAAACCCTGGTATGTACCACTATATGGGCAATGTAGTGTATATGAATCATAAGATACGTCCATTCTGTCAGCTGTTGACATGGCCTGATATTTGCCAGTGATGGAATGGATTAAATGAAGGGAAACTAACAAGAATTTCATCTGAAAAATGCTCCCTGGGTGTTCTGAAGCTTCAGAAATGAGAAAAGATTGCTGGTCAAGAATAGCCTGGTTGACATAATAAGCTTGCCTGTCCTCTAAGACTTTTCCTTCCTATTCATTCTGTCCTTCAAGTCACCTCTCTGGCTCATTTGCATCACGATCATGGTTAGCAATTTATTCCATGTTTACCACTCTTCCAGTGAAACTGTCTGTTTCAGTTCCCCACTGGCTTCTGATTTTCATTGCAGTCTCCTGGTTTATAAGCATCTTATCAAATGTGATTTGTTTATCTCACTTTACTTCTATCCTTCAGGAATGGAAAGAGCATTTTATTAGGTTGAATATTGTCCTCAGAATGTGCTTAGCTATTTAATTTCTTTTTTTTAGCCAACCTTATTAAGATTTGTGGCTCGGTCTGGATATATTTTATAACCTAAGTCGCTTTTAAAAGCATAATATAAGTTAGGGGTTTTCTTTCACCCAAGAGTTTCATGTCTTCGATTATTTTAGCCTCAGAAGTTGTTTCTTTTTGTGCCAGTACTGAGGTTTGAACTCAGGGAGGGACTGGATAATGTACCTTAGCTTTTTGTTTTGTTTTGTTTTGTTTTGTTTTGTTTTGTTTTGTTGCCAATCCTGGGCCTTGGACTCAGGGCCTGAGCACTGTCCCTGGCTTCTTTGTGCTCAAGGCTAGCACTCTGTCACTTGAGCCACAGCGCCACTTCTGGCCATTTTCTATATATGTGGTGCTGGGGAATTGAACCCAGGGCTTCATGTATACAAGGCAAGCACTCTTGCCACTAGGCCATATTCCCAGCCCTGTACCTTAGCTTTTTTGTTCTAGTCTGGTGCTCTTTCACTTGAGCCACAGCTCTATTAGAGATAGTCTCATATACTTTTCTGCCCAGGCTGGCTTCAAACAATGATCCTCAGATCTCAGCCTCCTGAATCACTAGGATTATAGGAATGAGCCAGTAGTGGCTGGCGAGGAGGTTTTGTTTGTTTGTTTTGCAGATTGTTCTCTTTTTTTTTGGGGGGGGAGGTAGTCATGGGGCTTGAACTCAGGGACTAGGCGCTATCCCTGAGCTTTTTTGCTCAAAGCCAGCATTCTACCACTTTGAGCCACAGTGCCATTTTTGGTTTTCTGGTGGTTGGAGGTATGAGTCTCATGGACTTTCTTTCCTGTCTGGGCTAGCATTTGAACTTCACTCCTCAGATCTCAGCTTCCTGAGTAGGTAGGGTTACAGGCATGAGACACTGATGCCTGGTAGATTGTTCGACTGCTTTTGTTGTATTGTTGGTTGTAGAGCTTGAACTCAAGGCCTCACTATCCCTGAGCTCTTTTGTTGAAGGCTAGTGTTCTACCACTTTGAGCCACAGCTCTACTTCCTGTTTTTGAGTGGTCAATGTGAGATAAGAGTCTCACAGGGACTTTTCTGCCCATACTGGCTTCAAGCCACTATCCTCAGATATCAGCCTCCTGAGTAGCTAGGATTACAGGCATGAACCACCAACACATAGCAATTTTTCAATATTTTCACTGGCCAGTTTAATAATCATTGATCTTTTTTTCTCATCTATGCTCTTGAAAATTAAACTGCTGATCTAATATAGGTAGTAGGATTATTTTAAAGCTAACTAGAATAATCACTACCAGTAACTACTTACAGGAGTAAATTAAAGCAGTCTAATATGCAAGAAATCTATCCACTAATATTTCTTAAGCTTCTATATATTGTACAATTGCATTATTTCTTGACTTTGTTCATGTCATGGGATAGTAGTAGTATGCAGGATGCTGATAAAAGAGCTAATTTACCTTTAGAACTGGCTGGATTGGAATTAGAGGATGATTTGCAAGCATATTAGGCCACAAGTGGCTATGTTGGCATGTCAACAAACCACTTCAACTTTGACATAATGGTTGGGAAGCTCTGGTTAAACTAGAGAACAGAAATGACCGTGAATTACCACTTTGAACAGAAGACTGATAACTCATGCCTATAATCCCATCTACTCAGGAAGCTGAGATCTGAGGACCATGATTCAAAGCCAGCCCCAGTAGAAAAATCTGTGAGACTCTTATCTCCTTTGAGCCAGAAAAAACAAAAAACAAAACAAAAACCTGGAAGTAGAGCTGTAACTCAAGCGGTAAAGTTCCAGACTTGAGCTAAAAAGCTAAACAACAGCATGCCCACCCTAAATTCAAGCCCTGCCACACACACACACACACACACACACACACACACACACACACAGAGGAGCCAGGTGATAATGCTTCGTGACTATAATCCTAGCTATTCGAGAGTCTAAGATCTGAAGATATCAAATATGATTACTGAGACCTCACCACACAGTTGCTAGTTCTTGGCTAAAGAGTCAGTGATAGACAGGTGATGGTAGCTCACCACTGTAATCCTAGCTACTCGAGAGGCTGAGATAAAAGGATCATGGCTTAGCACCACTTCTGGCCATTTTGTATATATGTGGTGCTGAGGAATTGAACCCAGGGCTTCATGTATAGGAGGCAAGTACTCTTGCCACTAGGCCATATTCCCAGCCCAAAGGTTGTGCGTGCCATTGCCTTGGGTTTTTTGTTTTTTGTTTTGTCTTTTATGGGTTTTTTGTTTGTTTGTTTTTCTAGAGCTGAGGACCTAACTTGGGGCCTTGCACTGGCCAGGCAGGCGCTCTTTTGCTGAGCCAGATCCCCAGCCCCCTGAATTTTTTGTACTTAAGGCCACTTCTTTGCTCCTTGGGCCACAGCTCTACTTCCAAATTTTTGTGGTTAATTGGAGATAAGAGTCTCACAGACTTTTACTTCCTGTGCTGGCTTTGAACCATGATTCTCTGATCTCAGCTTCCTTAATAGGATTACAAGCATGAGCCAGCAGTACCCAGATCACAATAAATTTATATGGGTACACATGTATCAAGTTTGTCACAATAGTTCTAAGACTTGAATTTAAGAAATTTTAGTTTCTCCTTTATTCATACCTGTATGTGAATTTTTCATAGTAAGCATGTTGATTTATAATACATTGTACTATAATACAATATACTTTATAGTATATATCTCATTTTCAGTACAAAATATTAATCTGTCAGCAAGAAAAAGCAGGAAAAAATGCTAACATGATCCCAGTGCTTGTTTCTTGCTGGTAGAACTAAAAAAATGTTCGTAAATTTAAAAAAAATAACATAAAAAAAAGGATCATGGCTCAAGGAAAGCCTGAGAGACTCTTTATCTCCAATTAACCACCAAAAACCTGGAAGTGGAGCTGTGGCTCAAGTGGTAGTATACTAACTAGTCTTGAGCATAAAAGCTCAAGGGAAAATGCCCAAGCCCTGAGTTCAAGTCCCATGACTGGCACCAAAAAATAAAAAAGATTCAGTGATAACACACTAGTTATATTTGCATTTTCAATTGTTTTTGTTTTGTTTTTTTGTTTGTTTTTTTGTCAGTCCTGGGCCTTGGACTCAGGGCCTGAGCACTGTCCCTGGCTTCTTTTTGCTCAAGTCTCTAGCACTTTGCCACTTGAGCCGCAGCACCATTTCTGGCCATTTTCTATATATGTGGTGCTGGGTAATCGAACCCTGGGCTTCATGTATACAAGGCAAGCACTCTTGCCACTAGGCCATATTCCCAACCCTGTTTTGTTTTGTTTTGAACTCAGAGCCTGGGCACTGTCCCTGAGTTTTTTGCTCTAGCCAAGAAAAAATAAAATTAGTCCTCAGATCTCAACCCCTTGTAGCTAAGATTACAGATATGAGCCACTGAGCTCATTTTCAATTGTTTAGTCACCCTTTATTTTTTTTCTTTACACTACCTTGTTCTATTATAAATTCTGTTGCAAAGTCCAATGTGCCTGGGGGTCTGGGAATATGGATGGCCTAGTGATAAAGTGCTCATCTCACATATATGAAGCCCTTGGTTCCATTCCTCAGCACCACATATATAGAAAAGGCCAGAAGTGGCACTATGGCTCAAGTGGCAGAGCGCTAGCCTTGAGCAAAAAGAAGCCAGGGACAGTGCTCAGGCCCTGAGTTCAAGCCCCAGGACTGGCAAAAAAAAAAAAAAAACATAATCCAGTGTGCCTGGAAGACTATAGTTTTTGCAAGATGCTATTGTACTTTATACTTACTATATTTTTCTTTCAGTCGACTCTCTGGACCCCGAAAAGCTATTGCAATGCCCATATGATAAAAATCACCAGATCAGGGCCTGCAGGTTTCCTTACCATCTCATCAAGTGCAGAAAGGTAAGATATTATTTTCATCAATTGCCCTCTAATGCCCTCTTCAGTTTTGTTGGGATTTTTTGTATAACAGTCCCAGGGCTTGAACTTGGGGTTTGGACACTGTCCCTAAGCTTCTTTTGCTCAAGTATAGCTTTTTTGGTAGTTAATTGGAGAAAGAGTCTCACTGACTTTTCTGCCCAAGCTGGCTTTGAACCATGATCCTCAGATTTCAACTTCCTGAGTAGCTAGGATTATAGGAATGAGCCAACAGCACCTAGCTCTTTAGTTCTGATTTAAAGCCAGATTTCATAGGCAGCAAATCGTTTTAGCATAAGTATTTTAATTGAATGCTAGAATTCTTTTTGGAATCTACCTCTGTGCTTAAAATCAATATTTATAGAAACTTTTTTCTAATTTCTTAGAATGCATAATATTTTCTGTTTCTCTTTCTCTTTAATGTTAAAGCACACTTTATAGCCAGCATCTGAGGAGTTTATCCTCTGTAAAATAAAGGAAACTTTTTTGCTAGTAATAAAAAAATTACTCTTTCTTTATAAATCTGATATGTTTATTATTTTGGTAAGGATTAAGTATTATAGTACACTTCTTTCTGATTTTTTCTATTCAGAAATTTTAGAGAGATTGACACCTAGGTTGAGACCAAGAAAATAATCATTTCAAAAAATAATTTCTCAAGGTTTCAACTTCTTACTAAAATATATCATTTTCTCTCCTTTCATTGTTTTATAGACTTAGTGTATAGTAATTAAGAGGCACTTTGAGGACTGAGAATGTGGCTTGGTGGTAGAGTGCTTGCCTAGCATGCATGAAGCCCTGGTTTTGATTCCTGAGTACCAAATAAACAGAAAAAAAAACAGAAGTGGCACTGTGACTCAAGTGGTAGATTGATAGATAGCCTTAAGAAGCTCAAGGACAGTGTCCAGGCTCTCTGAGTCCAAGCCCCAGGACTAGCAAAAAAGAGACATTTTGACAGGGTTGTTAACATGTAGATGTCAAACAGAAACCAAAATTCTGCTAGCACTTATGCTTAGAAAGCAACTTTAAAGTTTAATCGAGGGGCTGGGGATATAGCCTAGTGGCAAGAGTGCCTGCCTCGGATACACGAGGCCCTAGGTTCAATTCCCCAGCACCACATATACAGAAAACGGCCAGAAGCGGCGCTGTGGCTCAAGTGGCAGAGTGCTAGCCTTGAGCGGGAAGAAGCCAGGGACAGTGCTTAGGCCCTGAATCCAAGGCCCAGGACTGGCCAAAAAAAAAGAGAAAAAAAAAAAAAAAGTTTAATTGAAGGCTGGGATGTGGCTTAGTGGGAAAGCACTTACTTAGCAAGTGCACCATCTTGGGTTCAATCCCCAGTACCAAAAAAGAAAAAAGACCCAAAAAAGTTCAATCCAAACTATATACATTTAAGATTTAACATCCTTTAAAGTGTTTCTCTTTAAGTATTATGTAGCTTAGTGATACAGCATGTACCTTGCGTGCTTGAAGTCCTACATTCAAGCTCTAGCATTCACAAACAAATTTCATTTACAGTTCTAGAAACATAATTTGCCTTTGTTGATTACTTATTTAGTTCTTTTTAATCTGAAAATAAAGGATCTCTTAAAGTTAAACCTGAACAGTTTGGGCCAGCATTATCATATAAGTTCCCCCCCTAGGCTCCTAACATCTCTCAAAGATAAAAATTGGGAAGGAGATCCAACTGGTTGAAGTACATTGTTGTATAACTCCTCTCTTTAGTGTCCTCCTTAATCTTTGGCCACAAACCATTGCATTGAACACCTGATATCCCTTATAAAAATGAAAATGATGGAGATTCCTGCCCCCATGAGTTTTCTTGGGTTTGCGGTTTTTGTTTTTCAGTACTGGGGTTTAAATTCAAGCCTAGTAAGCATTCTTCCACTTGAGCCACACACTACAACCCTTTTAGCTTTAGTTTTAACATAGGATCTCAACCTTTTGCCAGGGCCTCTCTCAGGATTGTGATCCTCTTATCTCTACCTCATATAAAGCCAGGATTACATCTGTGTACAATCTCAGCTAGTTTTTTGACATGGGATTTGCTACTATCCTTTCTGGGAGATGGAGGAGGGTTTGCTGACCTTGAACTTAAGTATTCCCATCTCTGCTTCCTATGTAGTTGGAATTATAGACATGCGCCAGCACTCCCAGCTATGAGTTTCTTAATCCTTAGTTTATCCAGCCTTCTCTTTCTGTGCATTATTTTTACTTTTGGGTTCCATTTGTGACATTTCTTTTTCTAATAAATTTCCTAGTTGCTGATGTACTTGCCATAGGCCTGAGTGATTTTATACCTTTTGTTTTAAAACAAGGAACTTGGTCAGCAAAGTAATTTCTGTCATCTGGACTGTTCCTTAGTGAAATAGCTGAAATAAAGGTCAAACTGTTCAGAGCCTCATTTCAAGCATCATTACTTTAAATAATCAGCCCTATGTTAATCTGTAAAATCATTGGTTTGTCTCTTCTGCAGCTTCCTTTATAACAGCTATTTTCTGACACTGTTATATTGCAATCGCAGAGGCATTACTGCAATGCAGACTGTTTTAGAATTACTGTTCCTTCTGAATAGCAGCTTTCAAAGACATCCAGAGAGTTCTCCATTACAAGCTATACTGCCTGAATCTTGTGAATCTGAGAAACAGAGAAGATACAATTCAAACCTACTGTTTAGCTGTATATAAGCCACTTAAATTCTAATGTCTGTGTTGTCGGTGTCTACTATCATAACAAGGCTTACATTTTGATGATTTTTGAAGTGATGTTTATCTGACCTACATGAGCAATAACAATTCCTTTGTGATTTTCTACAGTGAGTTAAAACAACAAATTTGTCAAGGACTTTTAGGGGACCCACTTATTAAATACAGTCTGAGCCATTCCCTTTAGACTTAGAGACTAAAGAACTGACAGATCCCTTAATTTTGGTTCCACAGAATCATCCTGATGTTGCAAACAAATTGGCCACTTGTCCCTTCAATGCTCGCCATCAGGTTCCTCGGGCTGAAATCAGTCATCATATCTCAAGCTGTGATGATAAGAGTTGTATTGAACAGGATGTGGGTAAGCCTAGCTGGCTAAAGTGTTTCTACCTAATCTGAAAGTTAGCCCCTTCAGATCTGCATTATGCTATAGTGTCAGCTTGATTTGGGGTTTATGCTAAAGAACAGTATTTTTCTCATGGCAACAATAGCTTGTCAGATTGTGTATGTGTCAGATTGCTTTCTCTTCTGAATGCTGTACTTCATTTTACTAATAAATCACCCAGAAATGTTTTTGTTGCCATAAATGTGGTAAACATCTTTGTTTTTGTTTTTGCTTTCCTTGTCTCCTGTCAGCAAAAAAGATTTTAAAAAAAAAACCCTCTGCTTGGTTTTCATCCTATCCCTTTTATAGAAACAAAGACCCAGTAAGCCACCTGCAGCCCTTTATGTACAGTAACTTGGCAATCCCCTTCACAGTCAAATTTCTATTGCCTTGCAGTCAACCAGACCAGGAACCTTAAACAGGAAACTCTAGCAGAAAGCACATGGCAGTGCCCTCCTTGTGATGAAGACTGGGATAAAGGTGAAGTAATTCTGCATCTTTTTCCTCATTATGTCTAAATCTCAAGTTGCTTGCCTAAGACAGAAGGAAGATTTTCTTCTTTATGAATACACCATGTTGTTCCCACCGCCTTATTATTTTTATTGAACCCCAAAATGAGCACATTTGTATCACTGTGCAGACACATAGAACAGCTTATCCTTCTTGATTGGAAAATGCACTTCTTTACATCTGCTTTTTTCCATAAATTGTGTCGTACCATCTGTGTTTGATTGTTACTAGGCATGTTTATTATTATTTATGCCACTCATGTTTATATCCTTCAATTAAATTCCTGCTTCTGTGTCACTAAGGCAGGGTATTTGATCAATTTGTACTTGCATCTCCAACTTAAGAGTATTTTTTCTAATCTTACAAATGCAACTAGCATGGACTGATGCCTTACCTAGTAGTACCACAAATGATGTTTTGTTTCCTTTGGCAGATTTGTGGGAACAAACTAGCACACCATTTGTCTGGGGCACAGCCAACTTCTGTGGCAACAACAGGTAAATAAAGTGGTGTTATTTGCAGCACTACTCCCCAAATCAAAGTGTCCTATTACCAAGATGCAAAGCCACCATTGTTGCTTAATGATGTCCTTTGGTGGTAATCTAGTCCATATATTGTTTTGGTGAATTTTTTTCTTATTTATTCCTTGATTCAGGAAAAAAAAAAAGGTGTGTGTGTGTGCGCGCGCGCGCGTGTGCGTGCACACCTGCCTGCCAGCTCTGGGGCTTGAACTCAGGGCCCAGGTGATGTCCCAGAAGTTTTTTGTTTTGGTTTTTTTTGCCAGTCCTGGGCCTTGGACTCAGGGCCTGAGCACTGTCCCTGGCTTCTTTTTGCTCAAGGCTAGCACTCTGCCACTTGAACCACAGCGCCACTTCTGGCCGTTTTCTATATATGTGGTGCTGGGGAATCGAACCCAGGGCTTCATGTATACAAGGCAAGCACTCTTGCCACTAGGCCATATTCCCAGCCCCGTCCCAGAAGTTTTGTGCTCAAGTCTAGTGTTCTACTACTTGAGCCACAACTCTACTTTGATTTTGTTTGTTTCCCTGGTTAATTGGAAATAAGAGTCTCATGGACTTTCCAGATGGGTTGGCTTCAAACTGCAACCCTCAAGTCAGCCTCCTAAGTACATAGAATCACAAGCATGAGCCACAGCACCCAGAAACATTCCTATGGGTTTGGTTTGATTTGTCAGTTGTGGAGCTTGAACTCAGGGCCTGAGCTATTTTGCTCTACGACTTTGAACCACAGCACCACTTCCAGTTTTCTGGTGGTTAATTGGAAATATGAGTCTCACAGACTTTCCTTCCTGGGCTGGCTTTGAACCACAATCCTCAGATCTCAGTCTCCTGAGCAGCTAGGATTACAAGTGTGAGCCACCAGTGCCCAGCATTCCTATATTTCAGTTGGGTAGATTTACCTTGTCTAAGTAAACTTAATTTGCTAGGTTTACCTCACCTTAATACTTTGAAAAACTCTTCAGCTATATAGACCTCTTAGATCATTCTTTTGTTTTGTTTTTGTTGCCAGTCCTGGGGCATGGACTCAGGGCCTGAGCACTTCCCTGGCTTCTTTTTGCTCAAGGCTAGCACTCAACCTCTTGAGCCACAGCGCCACTTCCGGCTTTTTTCTATATATGTGGTGCTGAGGAATTGAACCCAGGGCTTCATGTATACGAGGCGAGCACTTTACCACTAGGCCATATTCCCAGCCCCTCTTAGATCATTCTTACCTGGGTAAATAGTGTCTTAAAAAAATAGTGACATGAAAAGTTCTTTAAGATTGAGATTCAGTAATCCAGCGTATCTATTGGTTGGAAAAGAAAATACATCTCTTCTTCCCTCTAATTTTTGTATCTAATTTAAGCTTATATTAAGATTTTTCATTACCATCAACAATCACACCTTAGAAGATTGAATTTTAAACTCAAATGAGACTATTTCTGGATTAGAAAATGAAAGAATAAATAAAATACTAGATTTCATTTTTCCCCACTTAGAATGCATATAGTTTTTTCATTCTTAGTTGATGAAGCCAGTTAATTTTAAGTGCACAACTTTATGTGTAATAGAGTAGAAAAACTTTAAAAAATTAATTCCACTGGTTACAACTTTCATTTTTCCTCAGTTGTATGAAATTTGTTGGCTTTGGTTAAGTTGAATGCATTTTGGTTTATCTCTTAACGTTTATTGAGAGTGTTGATGAGCCTCTGATACTATTGAACAGTAGATGGCATTGCGGTTTATCTTAATTTCTAAAAAATGAAAATAGAACCATCTTAATTTCTATACAGAACCAGGAACTTTCCAGTGAAATAGTAATCATTCTAATTGCAAGAATGTTTTGATAGAAATGTGTTTACATTTCAGATGAATGTAGGTCATTGTTTTTTCCCTAGTTATACTAAAACACATTTTTATTATCTTGTGTGCCTCTGCTTAATGCAGATATGCTGACATAGTGAAATCCCCCCCCTTTTTTTTTCTTGTTTTGCAGTCCAGCAAACAACATAGTTATGGAACATAAGAGTAACCTGGCTTCTGGCATGAGAGTTCCCAAGTCTTTACCATATGTTCTGCCATGGAAAAACAGTAAGTAAAATAGAGGCAAAAAGCTTTTACTCACTTCATTGTAACAGAAACAGTTGGTTCAGATTATTCAAATGTGTTTGATCTGAACACATTCATGTACTTTGCATGACCCTGAGCATAAAGGCCTCTGCAAATACCCTAAGTAACTCATTTCCTTATCCCTATTCCTATCTCTGGTTAGAAACAAGAAAATATGAGATCACAAAAACCAAATAAATTGTCAGAAAATATTTCCAATATTTCAACTAAATTTGGAGACAAATTTAAAAAGCTTTTGATTTTGGCTAAGAGAAAATCATCCCTGATTGTCAAGGCATAATATCAGTAACAAATTGGAATAAGGAATTATATTGCAGGGACCTAAAAGGAAATTAGGAAAAGAAATTCGTAAGAACCAGCATAAGAAATGGAATTCCATGTGGTCCCTAGACATCTGAGGCCATGCTGGGTAAACAGGTACTAAATTTCTACATTTGGAATAACCAAGTGTTAACTTTCATTTAGTATAAACTCCTTTTTTCTAATATTACCCCCAGAATTCACATCCTCTGATTTCAATCTTTACCAGCTTTTGAGTGGGTAATGGACTAATTTTTGAGTGGGTAGAGAATGCCCTTTAAAGTAATCTCCTTTTGAATAATTGATCTCCCAAAGAAATGAAGTCTCCAAATTATGTGCCAAAAGGCTTGATGAGTGGGCTATTTTTCTCTCAATTGGAATCTAATTACTAATTTTGAGTTTTTCTGCATTCATATTATTATTCAGTATATCCCAGAAATAAGTCATTTATGTTTAGTAAACATTGAAGATTAAGTGAATTTCAGTTGACATAGTATATTTATTTTGAACCATTTCTACTTGTAGATGGGAATGCACAGTAACTGAACATCTTAAGTAAGTGTTTCAATTTTATTCCACTATCTCGTCAGATGGTAGCAAGATTAAACTGGACATAAAGCAATTTGGGTCCAATTTTCTTTCAGATTATGGTACCAAATTAAAGGGTTTGTTGTGTATATGTCTTTTCTCAGTATATAGCCTCTGTTATGGCTTTTTTACACTAATGAATAGGCATTTACTAGTTAAATTAGAATTCTGTTAACATGCTAAGTTGTTTTCCCTGACATTAGTATGTATTGCTTTTTTTTTCTTATCTAAGTTGCATTCATTCTAGATCTATCATGCCTCTTGTAATGGACTGAGATTAATCAGACAGCTGTGCTTCACTGCTCTGCAATTCTTTTCCTATGCCATATAGTTTTAATCCTCATCAAAAAAAATCATACTTTTCTTAATGGGCCCTTAAAACTTCTGAGTCTCTGAAGAGTCTTTCACTATTGATATGTGAATGCTTAATTTAGCAGAGGAGACCAAAATCTTATTTCCCACAGGTGAAGCCTTTCCTTAAGATTACCTTGTGTATACCCATCAGGGCTCAGATATTTGAATACTGCATTGCCTTAGGTTGCCCAGCCAAACTACTCTTGGAAAAAGGAATATTATAAAGGCTGGGAATGGGATTATAGCCCAACTGTCTGCAAATAGTAGGCCTTCAGGCAAATATTTATTGAATGAATGAATAATTAGCCTGTTGTTTCAGGTCTTACACTGTGTACAGTGAAGCAGATGAATCTGTTAGGGTTTTGTTTGTTTTTTTTACCAGAATGAATGTTCCTTCTGGTGAGACATGACAGATGCCAAAAGCAAATGCCCCTTAGCTGTAAACAATAATATTTAACAGTTGCTTCTAGGTATTGGCCACTTTTATTGGTAGGATCTGACTTAAAACTGTGGAATACATCTGCACACCATAAAATGAGATTTGACCCCAGAAGAGGAAGATACAACAGTACTGGGGTCTATCCAAAAGCATACATTGAGCTGGGCATTAATGGCTCATGCCTATAATCCTAGCTACCTCGGAGGCTGAGATCTGAGGATCACAGCTCAAAACCAGCCTGGGTAGAAACATCCCCATGAGACTCTTATCTCCAATAAACTACTCAGAAGTGGCACTGTGGCTCAAGTGGTAGACTGCTAACTTTGAGCACAAAGAGGCTCAGGGACAGCACCGAGGCCCCAAGACCAGCAAAAAAAAAAAAAAAAAATCAACATTTAACAGACCTAGATAAATGATGAGCTTTGAATTCCTGTGATACACTGTTTGGTAGACATATATACTATGTATAGCTATCTAGTAAAAAATGGTAACTTTAAAGTTAAAACCTAGGAAAAAATTCTCTGGTAAGACCAGATGCTTCTTCAGAGTTAACACTCTGCTGCCAAACCCAGGGATAATTTTTTTTTCATGTAATCCCTGAGGAATCAAAAAAATTACATTAAGTTAGATAAGAGTCTGTTTTGTTGGTGGTGGTGGGTTGTTTTTGTTTTTGTTTTGCCAGGCACCAGTGGTTCATGCCTGTAATCCTCGCTCTCAGGAGGCTGAGATCGGAGGATTATAGGATTGCAGTTCAAGGAAAGTTTGTAAGACTCTGATCTCCAATTAACCACAGAAAAAGCCAGAAGGGTCGCTATGGCTCAAGTGGGAGAGTGCTAGCCTTGAGCAAAAGGAAGTCAGAGACAGTGCTGAGACCCAGAGTTCAAGCCCCAGGACCTGAAAAAAAAATCTGTTTTCTTGAGACAGCATCTCATTATATGGTCCATGCTAGACTTTAACTCACAATCCTTCTGCTTCAACCTCCTGCATGCTGGCATTACAGGTGCGTACTACCACACCTGGCTCTTATAGTCTTGATAAAGATGGCTCATCAAGCTGGGCACTGGTGGTTTTGCACCTATAATCCTAGCTACTCAGGAGGCTGAGATCTCATGTCCATGAGACTCTTTATGTCTGATAAACTACTCAGAAAAACGCCAGAAGTGGTACTGTGGTTCAAGTGGTAGAGCACTAGCCTTTAGCAAAAAGAAGCTCAGAGACAGTACCCAAGCCAAGTTAAAGCCCCAAGACCAGCAAGGAAAAAACGGAGCATCATTTGTTTCAAGTTTGGGTTTGTTTTTTTCCTCTTTTTCTTTTTTTTTTGGGGGGGGGGAGGTGAGGGGGTGCAAGTCCTGAGACTTGAACTCAGGGCTTTCTCAAGACTAGTGCTCTCCCACTTGAACCACAGCTCTATTCCATATGTATATAACATATTGTTCTCTTTTTTTTTTTTTTTTTTTTTTTTTTTGGCCAGTCCTGGGCCTTGGACTCAGGGCCTAAGCACTGTCCCTGGCTTCTTCCCGCTCAAGGCTAGCACTCTGCCACTTGAGCCACAGCGCCGCTTCTGGCCGTTTTCTGTATATGTGGTGCTGGGGAATCGAACCTAGGGCCTCGTGTATCCGAGGCAGGCACTCTTGCCACTAGGCTATATCCCCAGCCCCATATTGTTCTCATATTAGAATAATTTGTTCATTTAGCATGTAATGTACTTTATACCATTTTCTGTTTTTATAGACAACTCCACTTTTTACTAGCTAAGTCCCTCAGAAACTGGTAATGCTATATTAATTCTTATTCCCTAAGATACATTGTAACTGCTCAAAAATATTGCTGAATTTATAAGTAGGCTAGATGAAAGGGAAAAAATAGCGACATAAGTTAATCAGAACTAGTCCAGAATTGTCCTAAGTAGTTTCCTGTAGAGTCAGTCTCCTCACGTGTGACTAGTGACACAGGAAGGATACATTGATGTCTCTGTGGAATTATTTTAAAATGTATTATCAAGTTTCTGTGTGCACAGCAGTACTAAGGAGGTAATGTATTTTCTGGGGTTACCTCAGAATTTACTGGGGCTATAGTTGAGTGTATATTATCAGATGTACATAGTGCTTTTTATCAATAAAAAGAATTAAGAGATCAAGTACTCCCAGCTCACTCGTGTGACATTAGCTACTTAGGAAGCTGAGACCAGAGAATCTGAGAATCATGGTTCTAAGCCAGTCCAGGCAGCAAAAAGCCAGAAGTGGAATTGTGGCTCAAATGGTAGAATATCAGCCTTGAGCAAAAAAGCCAAGTGAGAGTGTGAGGTCATGAGTTCAAGCCCTAGTATTAACTAATTAATTTAATGGAATTAAAATTTTGTTTTTCTCATTTCCTTGCAGATGCCAGCCAGATCCTAGAAGACTCTTACTCCTGATTCCTCCTACCCAAATATTCTTCATTTTGTGCTCCTTATCTAATAAAACATTTTTGACTTTCAAACTGACAATTACCTTTTTTCCCCCTTGACTTTCAACTCCTCAACCTTGAATGCCAACTCTCATATGCCATTGAGATAGATACAGGTGGATTGTTTGGTTAAGTACCTGCAGCCCCCATTCAAAAATCACATCCTATTCTATTTGATGACAATAATGATTTGAAGTTACTTTAAAGGATCCAGCTAAAGTTGGCAGGAAGTTTGTATTGTTGTGTTCTGTGACACACACTGACCAAATTTTTGTTTGTTTGTTTAATTTTGGGTTTAGGGGAACATAATCTTGTTTTCTAGCCCAAGCTAATCTTGAACTCATGATTCACTTGCCTTCTAAATTCTGAGATTAGAAACGATGATCTGTAGGCCTGGACCTGTTCTTTTAAAGTTTAAACATTTCTAGAATTGGACTTTTTCTGATCAGTATATCAGTACTTCCATTTCTGAGAGGTTGGTACCACTTATATAGTGAAATATCTTTTCTTTTTTTTTCAGGATTGAGGAGGGGAGACAGGTTCATGCTATATAGCTCAGACTAGCCTTGAATTTGGCACGTTTCTTGAGTGCTGAACTAGTGCAACCTATTTATTTATTTATTTGCTGCCAGTCCTGGGGCTTGAACTCAGGGCCTGAGCACTGTCTTTTAGCTTTTTTGCTCATCTAGCACTCTACCACTTGAGCCACAGCACCCACTTCCAGCATTTTGATGGTTAATTGGAGATAAAATCTCTTACATACTTTCCTGCCTGGGCTGACTTCAAATTGCAATCCTCAGATCTCAACCTCATGAATGGCTGGGACTACAAGCATAAGCCTCCAGCACCCAGCTAGAACAACCATTCTTATTTAGAATCTTTAGAATTTCTTGCTGTCTGAATAGTTGAGATCTTTTGTTTTTTATTTAGTTTTTAACTGCTTCTTGGAGTTTACTTTGTGCTTCATATAAGTAATAGTAATGGAATTAGAAAACAAGGCAGCTGGTATGGAGGGGTCTCTCTCGACTTGCTGCTGAGGTGTTGCTTGCTGCAGCCTGCCTATTATACTGGGTAGAGTAGGAAGCAGGGTTTCAGCCCAGCACCTAGGAAGGCTTGGTGGTTCCACCACATCAAGACAGTGGCCCAGTATTGGCCTTACTAGACTGGCTGACCAGCTGTTTCTTCATGGTTTCAAAGCCGGGCTACCCGACTGTGCTGCAGGGGGAGGGTTTCACTGCATGCTTGGGACTGTAATGCCATGAATGGAAGAGTGGACTTGCCAAAGAAGTTTGCCTGCCAGTGAGCAGAGTGGTATTGAGAAATGCTTTCTGGAGCACTCAGCACTTCTGCAGGACCTATTGCTGTATGAAGAGCCCAGTTGGCCTGGTGAGAGGCTGGTCAGCCACAGAGGCTTTATAGGCTGCACGGGGCAGTGCTTGGACCAGGACTACTAGGGACTACCCATTACTACTTAAACGAGTAGTAGTCATGAGTGGGCATGAGCAAGCCACTGGTAGGGATGGCTGCCATGCTTTGTCAGTGGGCTGGTAGCATCCTTGGTGGGCAACCCTTTGTGTGCAGTTGTGGGTAATAGGGAAACTGAGCAGAGTCCATTTGCAAAGAACACTCCTCCAGCAGACCTGCATGCAAATTCCCTGAATATTTCTGATATACAGTAGGCTTTTTTAGCTCCCTAAATTCCAGCTAGACAGTGAACTAGCTGTCAAAAAAGGCGTGGGTTATGTATGGGTGAAGAATGGAAGGGAGGGGAAAATAAATGTACATGTGGAGAAGGGACAGGCTTTCCAGCTGCATGTGAAATCTTCTATGGCCTGAAAGCTTACATGTGTCAGGGTAACTCCCCTGGGGTGTGTGCCTAACAGTGTAAGTAGCTCTCGCTATCCTAGCACCTCATAGACCCTTAAAGAAGACTTGGTATGACCAGTTTTCATAAGTTTTGTTGCTTGGTTTTCATTTTTCTGTGATGCAAGCCGTTGAATCCAGGGCCTGGTAAGCACATGCTCTTCCACTGAAATACATACTCTCTTAGCCCTTCCAGACCAGTTTTGTTGTTGTTTTCAGGTTTTATTTAATTTGGTTTTATAACTATGTGGCCTGAGAAGGATTTGGGATCTAATAAAGATATGGATTCAGATGAAGCCTACTGACAAATCTTTCCAGAAATCCTCTAACAGTGTCCCAGATGGGCTCCTGTGGATTGCTTTATTCCAAGTTTTTGTAACGTAGTGCTGAGTTTGGAACTGAACTAGTTTACCATTTGAGCCACATGTCTAGCCCTTCAAAAAGTTTTACACAGCTGGGAATATGGCCTAGTGGCAAGAATGTTTACCTTGTATACATGAAGCCCTGGGTTCCATTCCTCAGCACCACATATATAGAAAAGGCCAGAAGTGGCACTGTGGTTCAAGTGGCAGAGTGCTAGCCTTGAGCAAAAAGAAGCCAGGGACAGTGCTCAGGCCCTGAGTTCAAGCACCAGGACTGGCAAAAAAAACGTTTTACACAAACTAGGATTCTCTACTTAATGAAGCAGAGCTTTCCCTATCTGTGTAGTTCTAAGCTCTAAAAATGGTCAAACCCCAGTACCATACTATTTGTGTGTGTGTGTGTGTGTGTATGTGTGAGTGTGAGAAAGAGAGACAGACAGACAGACAGACACCAGCACTGGGACTTAACCTGGGCCTTGTGTGTACATTCAGCTTTTGCTGCTCAGGCTGCTTTACTGCTTAAGCCACACCTCTAGTTCCTAGCTATGTGTTGAGTGAATACTATGAATATTTCTTCTGGTGAGTGTAGTAGTATATTGGGGGAGGAAATAGAATCATCTCTATGCCCCTAACTCTGATCATTTATGTTTAAATCAACACCCTATAACAACTACAAAATACAAAACCCTTTGGTATTTGATTGTTTGGGTAATGGTAGAACAAAATTGTCCATCATGTAGGAACTCCTAACTAGTTTAGGAAAAATAAGTAAATGTACAACTCAACAGCAATATAACACAACAAAGGAATAAAATATAAAACTGATTTTAAATTATCTAAAATAGATATGAAAAAATTCCTATGCTATTTTTTCTTAGAGCTTAATGACAAAACATTGGACCTTTTGAAATGTGAATAGCACTCACTATAAAGAATGCTTAGGGAGCTGGGAATGTGTCTTATCTATAGAGTACTTGCCTAGCATGCATGAAGCCCTGGATTTGGGTCCCCAGCACCACATAAACAGAAAAGGCCAGAAGTGGCACTAGCTCAAGTCGTAGAGTTCTAGCCTTGAGCAAAAAGAAGTCAGGGAAAGGGCCCAGGCCCTGAGTTCAAGCCCAGGACTGGAAAAAAAAAAGAATGCTTTGTTAGAATGGTAGAGCACCAGCCATGAGCAAGCAAGTAGAAAAAGTATAAGACCCTGAGTTCAAACCCTGATACCAGCATACACACTCAGGAAAAATATCTGCCTGTGTCAACTTAAGTGTAGCTCACAAAATAGTCTGTCACTTCTTTAGCAAACTAATGATTAAGATTACCATTTTGTCTAATTCACAAGCTTTAAAACACTGCTGTTTTTATTGAGCCTAGAATTCACTAGTCTAGACTGAGTTGACTAGAAATGTTTGGAGATTCCCCTAAACAAATGCAAAGTAATGGCTCTTTACCACTTATGTCAGAAATTGGGAAAAATCTTTTGTCCTTTTTTTTTTTTGTCAGTCATGAGGCTTGAACTCTGGTCCTAAGTGCTGTCACTGAGCTCCTCAGCTTAAGTACAGGTATCTGCCACTTGAGCCACAGCACCACTTCCAGTTTTCTGGTGGATTAATTGGAGATAAGGGTCTCACAGACTTTCCTGCCCAGACTGGCTTTGAAATGTGATCCTCAGATCTCAGCCTCCTTTGTAGCTAGGATTACAGACATGCACCACCAGTGTCCAGCTTGTCCCTTCTATGAGGGACAAAAGATTCTTTTCAAAAGATTCTTTTCCTTTGAAACATGAACAGTAGAAGGTAAACAATTGAATATTCTGCCTCAGTGTCAAAGTCAAGAGTTGTGCCTGAAGGTTAAAGGAGAAATATTGGAAAAGTATAGTCTAAAGAACTAAACTCTTGGGTCTTATCAGGCCTCCCAAGCTTTACCATTAAGAAATGATTTGCTTTTTGGAAGATTACCTTTCTCTGCAAGAATTCTAGAAGTGCCATTGTGATTTGCAAATGTTCTCACCAGGAACAAACAAATGTAAATGACAAATTATGCTTAGTTCTCTGGGTAGCTGTACCTGAACTAAACAGAGAGAATGTTTTAATTTAACTTCAAATAATGAACAGAATACTCTCTTCATTGATGAAAGAGAACTGAGTAGCTCAACGGAGAACATAATAGTTGCTTGTGTTAGTCTCCTAGACAAAATATATTCAGTATGTACAATACTGGCATTCTTGGAATCCTTTCACAAGTCATATTAAACTCCAGAATAGGCCAAAACAGAGAGTAATATTTACTTCTACCATTTTTAAACAAGTACATAAAAAGTAAGACAATTTGGCTAGGCACTGGGGGCTCACACCTGTAATCCTACTACTCAAGAGGCTGAGATCTGAGCATCATTGTTCAAAGCCAGACCAGGCAGAAAAGGCCATGAGAACTACACCTGCTCTCCTATATACTATATATATATTTGGCTGTGGGATTGAAGTTGGTGTTTGTGATTTAGAGTTTTTTGTTGTTGTTTGTTTAGGTTTTTGGTTGATTGGTCAAAGGATTCTTTTTTTTTTCTTTTTTTTTTTTTGCCAGTCCTGGTCCTTGGACTCAGGGCCTGAGCACTGTCCCTGGCTTCTTTTTGCTCAAGGCTAGCACTCTGCCACTTTTGAGCCACAGCGCCACCTCTGGCCATTTTCTATATATGTGGTGCTGGGGAATCGAACCCAGGGCTTCATGTATATGAGGCAAGCACTCTTACCACTAGGCCACGGTCCCAGCCCTAAAGGATTCTTTTAAGAGAAGATCTACCTGAGACTGACCTTGAACTAGCCTTCCCCCTTCTCAACCACCTCAGTACTGACCAATGTGATTCCTATAACTACATTTTAAATCATCAAAGCTGGACTGGCCTTGGAAAGAAGAGACCATCAAAAAGTTCACCTTGAGGCTGGGAATTTGACCTACTGGTAAAGTGCTTGTCTCATATACATGAAGCCCTGGGTTTGATTCCTCAGCCCCAGAAAAAGCCAGAAGTGGCGCTGTGGCTCAAGTGGCAGAGTGCTAGCCTTGAGCAAAAAGAAGCCAGGGACAGTGCTCAGGCCCTGAGTTCAAGCCCCAGGACTGGCAAAAAAAAAAAAAAAGTTCACCTTGAAGGAGCAGACATGGTGGTACATACCAGTAATTCCAACTAATGAGTAGGTGATTAGGAGACTCACAATTTGAAGGCAGCCTGGGCAAAATGTTAGCCAGATCCCTGTCTCAGCAAGCCAGACAGGGTAATTCACACCTGTAACTCATCTGCTTGGGAAGTGTGGGGATGGGGATTACAGTCCAAGACCAGTACCTGAGAAAAACTTAAGACCCTGTCTAAAAAATCACTAAAGCAAAACCAGGTGCCAGTGGCTCACACCTGTAATCCTAATGACTCAGGAAGCTGAGATATGAGGATCATGGTTTGAAGCAAGCCCAGGCAAGAAAGTCTTATCTCCAATAAATTACTCAGAAAAAAGTTGGCACTATGATAAGATGATGCTAAGTGAAATGAATTCCATGTTATGAAAACAATTGTTATATCACAGTTGTAACTACTTTCAACATCCCATGTGTTATATGTAGCTTCTATTATTGATGATGTTCTTGTATCACCTTCCTGTGGTTGTACCTACACTATCTCTGTAATCTTATCTGAGTATATTGGAAACTGTGTATACTGGTATTGGATGCAGGAAATTGAAAGGGAATACCAAATTTGAGAGACACAGGGTAAAAAAAGACAAACAACTACAAAAGCAATACTTGCAAAACTGTTTGGTGTAAGTGAACTGAACACCTTGGGGGGGGGGGAAGGGAAAGGGGGAGGAGGGAGGGGGTATGAGGGACAAGGTAACAAACAGTACAAGAAATGTACCCAGTGCCTAATGTATGAAACTGTAACCTCTCTGTACATCAGTTTGATAATAAAAATTTGAAAAAAAAAAAAAGTTGGCACTATGGCTCAAGTGGTAGAGCACTAACCATGAGCACAAAGAGGCTCAGGGACAGGGCCCAGGCCCTGAGTTCAAGTTCCAGGATGAAAGAAAGTAGAAAGAGAGAGAAAGAAAGGGAGGGAGGGAGGGAGGGAGGGAGGGAGGGAGGGAGGGAGGGAGGGAGGGAGGGAGGGAGGGAGGGAGGGAGGGAAAGAGAGAAAGAAGAGAGAGAAAAGAGAAAAAAGATAGATTCGAGTAGAGTGCATGTTTAGCAAATGTAGTCTTAATTTCAAAGCCCAGTACTGCCAAGAAATAAAAAGTACACATTGCATGCACCAATTCAATGTATAGAATAAGAAGAAAATACTTAAATTCCATGAGTAAAATACTGTAGAACAATACTTGCTCAGTATTTTGATCACTGTCTTGATAGTATTAAGGTTCAGACATACATCTTACTTTATAAAGTTGGCCTCTTTGAAGCCCACAAAAGGCACTTTATAACCTGTTACACCAATAGTCTGAGTTGATTGTTGCAGCAACACTGAGATCTGATCACCACAAGCCTGTGTGTGAGCAGAATATTTGCCTTTAACAGGGCAGTTCAACATCCTGGTCCAACTCACTTAACTCTTACAAAATTGATAACTGGTGAGACAAAGGAAATCTAGGAAGAGCAGCATCTTCGTCCAGACAGCAGCAACCTTAGATAAAAATAAGTCAGCAGATTTTCATTTGTGTTTACCTTAGTGAAAGAATGTCTTATGTGAAATTAAAATATTATAGTAAAAAGTCTTTGAGAAAACCTGAAGAAGATAACTTTACTTGTTAATATTTGTGTGTGTGTGTGTGTGTGTGTGTGTGTGTGTGTGTGTGTGTGTAAATCCAGGTTGAATGGAAAGCTACTTATGAACCAGACCATGCCTCTTAGTTTTCATTAAATTACTTGTCACTGGAATACTTGACAATTGTGGTGGCTCATTCTTCAATTCCAGTAATTTAGGTGGCTAAAGCAAAAGGATCACAATCTCAAGGCCAGCCTGGGCTATAAAGACCCTGTCTTTAAAAAAATGAGTTTTAAAAAATACTACCCAAGGGAGAGGAGAAAGATGGCGCCGAGACAATAGGGAGGCACCCCGACTCGCACCAACTGAATAGCGAGCTGGGAACTCCAACACCCAACACTCCACCAAGAACCCAGCAAAACCAGCATCCAGAAGCAGTGGAGAAACGCAGGAAAACAAAAAGGAGCAAAAAAGAAGAACCGAAAACCTACACGGAGCCGGAGATTAATCGGGGCACCCTCCCCCCACCAGCCGGCCCTGGCCCAAACAGGGTCAGGCTGGGAAAGGGAAACCCGGCGATCGGCAGACAGGTTGCCAGGAGCGCAGAATCCATATAGCGGGAGACCCCACGGACACAAAGCAGGGTGCGGACCAAGACACACCCAGCAGCGACGAGAAGTTCGGGTCCACACCGGATTCGGACAAGGGAACCCAGCGCGGCAGAAAGAGGGAACGGGGGAGCCACCACGACACTTCGCCAACCCCTGAAGGGCCAACGGCGGCGCGGGACACACACACAAAGCAGCAAAAGTGAGTCCCCCATAATCCCTTCCCCCAACGGGAGACCCAAGCCCGACAAAGACGATATATCTCCCTCCCTCCCCCTCCCCACTCCCGTGGGAACAAAGATTCCCCAAATCAGGCGGGAAGCTCCCAGCAGGCACTGGGAAGCCAGTCTAGCAGGGGAAGGGCGGAACAGCCCCAAGCCCCCAAAGGTTCCTGAACTGGCAGAACCGGCCCCGTCCCCTTCCCAACAGGGGCCAGGGACGGCAAGCCCTACCCGAGGCGCCTAGACCTTGCGGACTCTTACAACTAAAATCACAGGCGCTGGTGGGCAATACCAGCCCAGCAGGGTCACCTGAGCCTGATCTCGTTCCCCCTCCTCGAAGCGGAGGCGAGGTCTGAGGGTGCCAAGCCACACCCGGACAGTCGATCCCACTGGGCCCCACACATACTGCTTCCCCCCCCCAACGGACTCGCGGGAGGGCGCAAGCACAACCCAACAACCCAGGGCTCGCTCTGGGAGGCAGACCCCACTTAAGTGCCTGTTGTAGGGGACTCACAGTGCACAGGAGGGCG
The DNA here is from genome assembly GCF_023159225.1 of Perognathus longimembris pacificus. NCBI lineage: Eukaryota > Metazoa > Chordata > Mammalia > Rodentia > Heteromyidae > Perognathus > Perognathus longimembris. Next base: position 48,509,806 of record NC_063161.1, read on the forward strand.
GGGCCCCGGCGAAAGCGCCCGCTCTGATAGGCGTGCCCTGCACTGGTGGGCGGGGCCACAGCGACAGCACCTGCTGACGCAGACACGCCTACACAGAAGGGAGGGAAGAACTACACAGACTTCCAGATGCGCAAATCACAAAGAAACATAACTCAGTTCATCAAAGGACAAGCCAACTCGCCAGCTCCAAAAAGCAGCACGACTGGAGAGGAGATGGAGAATAAAAAAGCAAATGAGGACATGTTAACAGGAATGATCGAAACCGTCAGAAATGAAATCAGAAAACAATTCCAGGAGTTTAGAGCGGAAATCTGGAAGGACACCCAGGAAGCCAAGAAAGAAATGGAAGCAAAACTGGATACAATGCAAGCCTCGTTTAAAGAAATGGAAGCAAAAATGGATACAATGCAAGCCGCCTTTAAAGAAAATCTCCACACCCTGAGAATTGAAATGCATGAAAAAATAGATTTAAAATACAACTCTTTAAAGGAAGAAATTTCCACGATCAGAGCTGATATGACAACCATGAATAGCTCTCTGACATCCATAAACTCCGCAATTGAAACCATAACACAAAGAGTGGACCATATGGAATCCAGAATCTCTCGCCTGGACGATGAAGCAGCTGACAACAACCAGAAAATGACCACACTCCAAGAAAAGGTGAAGCTTCAGGGAAGATTACTCCAGGAACTAATGGACAAAGACAAGAGATATAATCTGCGTATAATTGGAATAGAAGAAGGAGCCGAATATCAGAGCAGAGGGCTTAATCATGTTCTCAATAAAGTTATTGCAGAAAACTTCCCCAATCTCACAGGGGACCCCATCCAGGTAACCGAAGCCTATAGGACACCTGGCAGGCCAGACCCCAGGAAAACCACCCCAAGGCACATAATATTCAAGACTACAGACCTCAAGATTAAAGAGCAAATTCTGAATTCAGCCAAAGCGAAGAAGGAAACTTTTTTCAATGGGAAGAGGATTCGAATAACATCCGACTTATCCACACAAACTTACCAAGCTCGAAGTGAGTGGAAGAACACCATCCAAGTACTTCAGAATAACAATTTACAACCTCGGATCAAATATCCAGCGAAACTGGAGTTCACATTCGAAGGGAGAACCAGATCTTTCCACACCAAAGAGGAGCTAAAGGAGTATGTGAATAAAAAACCAGCCCTACAGCGAATATTAAGAGGGGAAGCCCACCCAACAGAGATCGTAAAAGACACACAGACAGATTCAGAAAGAAACTTCAATAGCCAAAGTCCAGCAGAAACACAAGCTCACTAAAGACAAGAAGAAAAAAAAAAAACAACAGGAAAAAACAGCCCAACAAGAAAATGGAAGGAGAAAAAACACCCTTATCCTTGATCTCTTTAAATATAAATGGCTTAAACTCCCCGATCAAGAGGAGCAGACTGGCAGAATGGATCCGCAAGCAAAAAGTTGACATCTGTTGTCTACAAGAGACCCACCTTACAGCAAGGGACAAAAACAGGCTTCGAATGAAAGGATGGAGCAAGATCTACCAAGCAAATGCACCCACCAAAACGGCAGGTGTAGCCATCCTGATCTCAGACAAGCTGGATTTCTCTTTAAAGTCCACTCAAAAAGACAAAGAAGGACACTACATATTGATACAAGGAAAAATCCAGAATCAAGACATCACGGTGATAAATGTATACTCACCGAACAAAAGAGGCCCGACATATGTCAAGCAAATTCTCACAGAATTACAGAGCAAGATAGATGCAAACACAATCATAGTGGGTGACTTTAATACTCCTCTCTCTCCAAGAGACAGATCCAACACCCAGAGGATTAGTAAGGGAGCTGAGGACCTAAATAACACCATTGCCCAAATGGATCTAACAGACCTATATAGAACCTTCCACCCTACAGAGACCCAATACACCTTCTTTTCAGCAGCCCATGGATCATATTCCAAAATAGACCACGTCATAGCCCACACAAAGAACCTCAGCAAATACAAAAGAATTGACATCATCCCATGTATTATATCTGATCACAGTGGATTAAAGGTAACCCTCAACAACAAAGGATACCACAGAGCCTATACACACTCTTGGAGGCTAAACCCCACGCTGCTATCCAACACTTGGGCCACAGATCAAATTAAAGATGAAATCAACGAATTCATAAGCCACAATGACAAAGAAAACACATCACAAAGAAACCTATGGGACACAGCTAAGGCAGTACTGAGGGGCAAGATCATTGCACTCAGTACCCACATTAAAAGAATGGAAGCAGAGCAGGTGAATACCCTCACGATGAAACTAAAACAACTGGAGAAACAAGAAATGACAGAATCTAAAACGACTAGGAGGGGAGAGATTACAAAGATTAAAGAAGAGATAAATCTGATTGAAAATAGAAAGACCATTCAACAAATAAATAAGACTAAAAGCTGGTTCTTTGAGAAAATAAACAAAATTGACAGACCCCTTGCAAGACTCACAAAAAAAAGAAGAGAAGAGACTCATATACGTAAAATCAGGGACTCCACAGGAAAAATTACAACAAATACACACGATATTCAAACAATCATAAGGAGCTATTTCCAAAACCTCTACTCAACAAAAAACAATAATTTTACAGAAATGGATCAATTCTTAGAGAAGTACAAACTGCCCAAACTGAACCAAGAAGAAATAAATCAACTAAATAAACCAATAACTTACGGTGAGATACAGGAGGTAATCAAGAACCTCCCTACTAAGAATCCCAGATGGATTCACCAATGAATTCTACAAAACCTTTAGTGAGGAGCTAATTCCAATACTCCTCAAACTCTTCCGCGAAATAGAAACGGAGGGAAAAATCCCGAACTCATTCTACGAAGCTAATATCATACTCATCCCCAAACCAGGCAAAGATCCAACAAAAAAAGAGAACTACAGACCAATATCACTAATGAACACAGATGCAAAGCTCCTCAATAAAATATTAGCTAACAGGATCCAGAAAGTGATCAAGAATATCATACATCATGACCAAGTAGGCTTCATCCCTCAGTCACAAGGATGGTTCAACATCCGTAAATCAATCAATGTAATTCACCACATAAACAGAACTAAAATCAAGAATCACATTGTTATCTCAGTCGATGCCCAAAAAGCCTTTGACAAAATACAACATCCATACCTATTAAAAGCTTTGGAGAGAACAGGAATAGATGGAACATTCCTCAAAACAATAAAAGCCATATACAACAGACCAACTGCTAATATCATATTAAATGGAGAGAAACTTAAATCATTCCCCCTAAACACAGGAACAAGACAAGGATGCCCACTCTCCCCACTTCTGTTCAACATAGTACTGGAATCCCTAGCCATAGCAATAAGGCAAGAGGAGGACATCAAAGGGATCCACATCGGCAAGGAAGAAATCAAGTTATCCCTATTCGCAGACGACATGATCTTATATCTCAAGGACCCAAAAAACTCAGTACCCAAACTCCTACATCTAATAAACCAATTTGGCAAAGTAGCAGGATACAAAATCAATCCACAAAAGTCAGCAGCTTTTCTGTACACCAGCAATAGACAAACAGAAAAGGAAATTATGGAAACGATTCCATTTACAGTAGCCAAAAAAAGAATAAAGTACCTAGGGATCAACTTAACCAAGGACGTGACGGACCTATTCAATGAAAACTACAAAAATCTAATAAGGGAAATCAAAGAAGACACAAGGAGATGGAAAGACCTCCCATGCTCATGGGTAGGCAGAATCAATATAGTGAAAATGGCCATACTGCCCAAATTGTTATACAAATTCAATGCAATACCTATCAAAATCCCAGCCACATTCTTCACTGAAATAGAGAAACCAATCCATAAGTTCATATGGAACAGCAAAAAACCTAGAATAGCCAAAGCAATTCTAGGCAAAAAACATAGTGCAGGAGGTATCACCATACCAGACTTCAAGCTCTACTACAAGGCCATCATAACAAAAACAGCATGGTATTGGTATAAAAACAGATCGGAAGACCAGTGGATTAGAATTGAAGACCCAGAAATAAAACCGCACTCTTACAGCCAACTGATATTCGACAAAGGAGCTAAAGACATACAATGGAATAAACATAGCCTCTTCAACTACTGGTGCTGGGAGAACTGGGCAGCCATATGCAGAAAACTCAAAGTAGACCCAAGCCTATCACCATGCACCAAGATCAACTCAAAATGGATCAAGGACCTCAACATCAGACCTGAATCCTTGAAACTACTGAAGGACAGAGTAGGAAAGACACTAGAACTTATAGGCACAGGAAGGAACTTCCTGAATAGAGTCCCAGGCGCACAACAAATAGGGGAAAGACTCAACAAATGGGACTACTACAAATTAAAAAGTTTCTGCACAGCTAAGGTCATAGCCACCAAAATAGAAAGACAGCCAACGATATGGGAAAGGATATTTACCAGCACAGCAACAGACAAAGGCCTGATATCTGTCATCTACAGAGAACTCAAAAAACTAAGCCCCTCCAAGCCCAATAAACCTATTAGGAAATGGGCAAAAGAGCTAAAGAGAGACTTCACAAGAGAAGATATAAAAATGGCAAAGAAACACATGAGGAAATGCTCAACATCCCTGCTAGTAAAGGAAATGCAAATAAAAACAACCCTGAGATACCACCTCACCCCAGTTAGAATGGCCTATACTCTGAACTCAGGAAACAACAAATGCTGGAGGGGCTGTGGGGAAAGAGGAACCCTTCTCCATTGTTGGTGGGAGTGCAAATTAGTACAGCCACTTTGGAGAACAGTATGGAGGTTTCTCAAAAAGCTCAATATAGACCTACCCTATGACCCAGCCATACCACTCCTAGGCATCTATCCTAAACAGCAAAACCCAAGATATCAAAAGGACATTTGTACTTCCATGTTTATCGCAGCACAATTCACAATAGCCAAAATTTGGAAACAACCCAGATGCCCCTCCACAGATGAATGGATCCAAAAAATATGGTACTTATACACAATGGAATACTACATAGCGATTAGGAATGGTGAAATATTGTTATTTGCAGGGAAATGGTCAGAACTCGAACAAATAATGTTGAGTGAGACAAGCCTAGAACACAGAAAACAAAGGGGCATGATCTCCCTGATATATGACTGTTAACAAAGGGAGATGGAGAGACAGTAGAGACCAAGTCTGTGAACACTGTATATGTGCTTGATACATTGTATACTGCATATGGGTCTACCTGACCTAGACAAGGGATGGGAAAACAGGTTGTAAGATATCACAAGAAATGTACACAATGCCCTACTATGTAACTGCACCCTCTTTGCACAGCACCTTGTTAAAAAAAAAAAAATTTATGTTCAATTGAAAATAAAAAAAAAATAAAAAAAAAAAAATACTACCCAAGGGCTGGGGATATAGCCTAGTGGCAAGAGTGCCTGCCTCGGATACACGAGGCCCTAGGTTCGATTCCCCAGCACCACATATACAGAAAACGGCCAGAAGCGGCGCTGTGGCTCAAGTGGCAGAGTGCTAGCCTTGAGCGGGAAGAAGCCAGGGACAGTGCTCAGGCTCTTTTTTATTTTTTTTTATTGTCAAACTGATATACAGAGCGGTTACAGTTTCATTAGGCATTGAATACATTTCTTGTACTGTTTGTTACCTCCTCCCTCCTTCCCCCCTCCCCCTTTCCCTTTCCCCCCATGAGTTGTTCAGTAGATTTACCCTAAACAGTTTTGCAAGTACTGCTTTTGTAATCGTTTGTCTTTTTTACCCCGTGTCTCTCAATTTTGCTATTCCCTTTCAGTTTCCTAGTTCTAATACCTGTATACACGGTTTCCAATGTACTCAGCCAAAGTATACTTTTTAGATTCAGCTATCTTGTTTCTATTTTATCAGACTTGGACTCGAAGCTTTTACTGGACAGCTCCTTGTGCTGGTTTTTCTCTGTAGTAGATTTCCTAGCAGAGGTGCAAATTGAAAGTGATAGAAAGTCTTGATCTTGAGATTACCATCTCCACTGAGATATTCTTTTGTTGAGTTGGAGATTTCACCAGAGCAATCAGTGTTTCAGCTTCACGAAACACTGAAGGGAAATAAAAGCATTGATTCTGTTCCACCAGATATGTAACTTTGATGTTCATGTCATGTCTCAAATGGAACTGAAGGGGAGCTTAGAAACCACTTAATCCAAAGCTTCGTGTTTCATGTGAAGAAACAGTTCCTGTACAGAGGTGAAACATAGACTTCTTTTTTTTTTTTTTTTTTTTTTTTTGCCAGTCCTGGGGGTTGGACTCAGGGCCTGAGCACTGTCCCTGGCTTCTTTTTGCTCAAGGCTAGCACTCTGCCACTTGAGCCGCAGCGCCACTTTTGGCCATTTTCTGTATATGTGGTGCTGGGGAATCGAACCGAGGGCTTCATGTATAAGAGGCAAGTGCTCTTGCCACTAGGCCATATCCCCAGCCCCATAGACTTCTTTTAAAAGGAAGGAGAACAATAAACATAATATCCAGAATGAAAGAAAGAGAGTCAGAGGCTGGGAATATGGCCTAGTGGCAAGAGTGCTTGCTTTGCCTCGTATACATGAAGCCCTGGGTTCAATTCCCCAGCGCCACACATACAGAAAACGGCCAGGAGTGACGCTGTGGCTCAAGTGGTAGAGTGCTAGCCTTGAGCAAAAAAGAAGCCAGGGACAGTGCTCAGGCCCTGAGTCCAAGTCCCAGGACTGGCAAAAAAAAAAAAAAAGAGAAAGAAAGAGAGGGAAAGAGGAGGAGGGAGGGGGAGGGGGAGGAGGAGGGAACAAGGGAGCAAGGGAGGGAGGGAAATGAGAAAGAAGAAAAGAGAGAGAAAAAGAGAAAGAAGATAGATTTGGGTAGAGTGTGTGTTTAGCAAATGTAATCTTGATTCCAAACCCCAGTACTACCAAGAAATAAAAAAGTACACATTGCATGCACCAATTCAATACATAGAATAAAAAGAAAATGCCTAAATTCCATGAGCAAAATACTGTAGAACAATATTTGCTCCATTTTTTGATCACTGTCTTGATAGGACTAAGGTTCAGACATACATCTTTCTTTACAGAGTTGACTATCTCTAAGGATGAGGCCAGGAGGATGGGATCCGGATCAAACACATGATAGTAGTAGTGGTCTGATAAATTAGACATGAATTTCTTGGGAGGAGAGAGGGGAAGCACTACTGCTGCTGCCAGGAATAGAATCCAGGCCTGGCATATGCTATACCAGCACTCTACCACTGAACTACATCCCATCTTGGTGGTTACTACACTTACAGTATATAAAATAGTTAAGAATAATTGTTACAAAATCCTTTCTGAAGGTGAATTTCTGTTCTCATTACTTTACATATTTAATGGACCCAGGAAGTCCTGAAAATATTATCTTTGCTAAAGACACATAATTTGTTAATAAACCATGGCCATAACCTGGGAATTCCGGTCTCTAGTTCACTGCTTTGGGCTTCTTTTTTTCCATTTTTTAAATTAACTTACTTTATTGTTATTACAGAGGTGATGATATACAGAGGAGCTACATTTACATCAGGTAATGAATACATTTCCTTTTATACAGTGTCATCTGCTCCCTCGTTCTCTCCCATTCCCACTCTCCCATCTCCATCCATGAGTTGTATGCAGTTCACTCTCATCAATGTCCAGTGCACTCCACTGCTGCACTTTCTCACCCTTTTCCCTCAAATTCTGTGCTTTGGGCTTCTGTGCAATCCTGCTTCCTGCATTTTGATTGTACATTCAACTTCTCACTTGGAGGCATGACTCAAGTGGTAGATTGCCTGCCTAGCAAGCCCAAGGTCCTTAGTTCAAAATACCTATAACTACCCCTCACCCCCAAAAAGTCCAATTCACAATGCATATAAAAAAATTAGACATTGACAATTACTTTTATTCTCATTCAGCATGTATCACAGGCCTGAACTCATTTATGACTCTATCAGCTTAGGTTCCATGATCAGCTACTCCAGTAGCCTAAACCAGCACCCTAATTTCCCTTGTACTTCCCTTCCCACCAAGCTCCAAGTCAAGGGAAACCATCTTTTAATCAATTCTTTGTAGGCTTGGCATAGAAAATGCCAAAAATGCCCCCTGACTCCACCACAGATCTGTACTTTCTAAACAGGCACTTATTCCTGTTTAGCTTTTGCAGACTTACCTGCTTCCTATTGCAACCATTTTACTATTCTCAACTTTGTAGTCCCTACTTCCCATCCTTCCTTTTCAACAGATGACTTTGCCCGTGCCTTTCCTGAGAAAGAAAAGTAACCTTACCTCTTTAATTCATGCAGAATCTCTTTTCCTTCTCATAGATCTACTTTCTCTCTAGGGCTAACTTCATATGCATCCCTTGCACTATACCCCATTGTATGAGCTAGCCATTACTCTATGAAAAATTCCCAGAAAACATCATGGATTAAAGCAATGACAAATACTTATTACTCTCAACAATTCCTGAATAAAGACTGAAGAGTGGCTTAGCTGGGCCATCCTGGTTTGGGATCATTCCTGTGATCCCAGTCAATATTCAGCCAGGGCAGTAATTACTTAAAGACCACCAGAGGGGAAGATCTGCCATTCAGATGACTCACTGCTGTGCCTAGCAGGTCAGAAATTGTTGTTAGCAGAAGTGCTCATGCTCAGTTCCTCTCCACGTAGAACTCTGTGCAGCTTGTTTGAGTGTCCTCACAACTGCCAACTGGTTTTCCCCTGAGTGGGCAATTTAAGAGCAAGGCAGAAGCTGTAAATTCTTTTATGACCTCACTTCAGAAGTCACTCTCCTTAGTTTCTACAGCATGCTTTTGGTTACACTTGTGAACCCATTTCCTTGTGGGAAGGAACTTCAAAAGAGCATGAGTTCTAGGAGATAAAACTCACTTAAAGACATACCAGGACACTCAGCTTCTCCCATACTCTAGTACCTCTCTCTCTTCCTCTCTCTCTCTCTCTCTATCTCTATCTCTCCTTTATATTAACTCTATTGTCTCTCCTTAACTATTTAGATACAAAAATGCTAGCTGCTTTTTTTGGGGGGGGAGATAAAAATCACTTAAAGACAAACCAGGACACTCAGCTTCTCCCATACTCTAGTACCTCTCTCTCTTCCCCCCACCCCCCCTCCTTTATATTAACTCTATTGTCTCTCCTTAACTATTTAGATACAAAAATGCTAGCTGCTTTTTTTTTTCCCCCAGTCCTGGGGCTTGGACTCAGGGCCAGAGCACTGTCCCTGGCTTCTTTTTGCTCAAGGCTAGCACTCAACTGGCTTTTTGTTTATGTGGTGCTGAGAAATCAAACTCAGCCCGCATTCTTTTTTTATTCCAATGCTAGGGAGCTATATTCTAAAAACAAAATATTCCCCTGTGTTGAGCAGGGCTTGACTGCAGAGAACAGAAGTTTGTTTTAGCAGGAAAGGGCATGGTATAGGGTACTAAATGGGTCACAATTGGGGGAAGGAGGAAAGAGGAAGAAACAAATTCTAAAGTTCTAGAATTCATTTCAAAAGATGGCTAACAGACTTGCCACCACTTCCTTACATTAAGGAATCTCCTTCATTTCAGAAGCTGCCATTGCTGTTACTACTTCAAGAGTACACCACCTCTGCCACTGTCAGCATCCCCAAATACAGGCCCAGCACCATCTTAATCCCTGCTCTCCTCAGAATTCACTGATGTACATACACAAAGCATTCCATTGGCAGAACGTAATTCAGATGTGATTTAAACTAGTAAATTAGAAGCTGGAAATACAATTCGGCAGTAGAGTGCTTACCTAGCATGTGTGTGGTCATCCCCAGAATCACAAAAGGAAAGAAACTAGCTGGCTTTGCAGGCACATAAACATTGTCTTTCGCTTTCCAGCTTTCCAGTGTGTGTACACTAGGAGAGTATTTTTAAGTAGTAAATGAATATACACAACTGTCTATACACTCAACTAGTTGCTCACTTTCCTTCACTGCTTGGTTTCCTGAAAGAGTTGTCCATACTTAGTTTTCTGAGTTGTTGTTTGTTCGTGGTGCTAAGGATCAAATCCAGGGCCTAGTGCATGCTAGGCAAGCACTTTGCCTATAATCTGTATCTGTAGCCCCATTCCTACTTCTTAATCCAGTGAGATCGGCCCACTCTAATCTTCATAATGTCTCCACTGGGCCTCCTCATTTGCAGGCCCAGCTGTCTATTTCATTCCTGCTCCTTAGGCATTCAAGCCATAACAGGTTGTTTCTTGTGATACTTATAGTGGGAATCATATCAATGTCATACACAAATGAGGTACATTAAGACTGCTTTCCTCAAAGAGGCTTTGGACTTAAAGATGTTTGGAGCTTCAATTATCATCTGTTAGACTTAATTTTCCTCATAGAAGACTAATCTAGGTGAAAAATGTGACTGTTGATTCACTTCAAAATTTTCTTATTCCATCACCAGAATCCAGCATTTCAATACCTCTCCATTCCACTGCACTATTTCAGATCACCATCCTTGCCTGGACTTCCAGAACAAAGTCCTAATAAGTCTTCTAAGTCCGTGACTTTCCCCATTTTATTTATTTCATCTTTCACTTACCTTAGCACAACTTTCATGTATTTAATAATCTGTCTCAGTTACCATGATAATTTGTTATCGGGGGAAGGAGGGACATTGTTCAAAAAGAAATGTACTATTTATCTGGCTTATGTAACTATAATCCCTCTGTATATCACCTTTATAATAACATTTAGAATTTTTTAAGAAAAGTAACAAAGGCTGTGTAAATGTATGTGTAAATCATAAGGCTTAAAATTCAGGCCTGAGCACTGACTCTGAGCATTTTTGCTCAAGGATAGTGCTCTACCACTTGAGACACAGCTCTGCTTCTGGCTATGGTGGTTAATTGGAGATAGACTTTCCTGCCCAGACTAGCTTTGAACCCCAATCCTCAGATCTTAGCCTCCTGAGTAGCAGCTAAGATTACAGATGTGAGCCACCAGCGCCCAACTGGTAAAGTCTTTTTGAGCACTTGGTATGTGTCTAGCACTGTATAAAGTACTATAGATGTGTGTGTCTATATATAGATATATATGTGCATATGTAGAGATACATGCATGTATACATGTATGTAGAGATACACATATTTATAGATATGAGATTAGAGGCATGGCACAGGTAGTAGAGTATCCACCAATGAGCTAAAGCAAGCATCAGATATGAGTTAAAGTCCCATTCTCAGACCAAAAAAGAAGAAGATATATGTGTATAGATTTATACATATGTATCTCTATATGCATCTATATAGAGATACCTATATACATATATAGGTACATATATGTATGTTGTGTATTTCATTTAGGAACACATAATATAAATTTTAAAAGGTTCCCATTTGGTAGACAAAGAAACTAGGGATCACAGGACTGGGAATATGGCCTAGTGGCAAGAGAGCTTGCCTTGTATACATGAAGCCCTGGGTTCCATTCCCCAGCACCACATATATAGAAAACAACCAGAAGTGGCGCTATGGCTCAAGTGGCAGAGTGCTAGCCTTGAGCAAAAGGAAGCCAGTGATAGTGCTCAGGCCCTGAGTTCAAGGCCCAGGACTGGCAAAAAAAAAACAACAACTGGGGGTCACAGAATTCTCCAGATTTGACCAGAATTGCTTAGATACTACCTATCTACATGGATCAACCAGAGTTGGAGTCATACCTGCAATCTCTAAACCAGTTCTCTTAACCCCACAGCCATTTACAATTGCTACTTTTTCTCTCCCCATCCTGTTCATAGTTTCATCACGGTAAACTCACCATCACTCTACTACACTGTATACTTTAATGACCATACCTCCACACATTTCATTTCCTAGAACGCATTTATATCCTCCTCTCCTCAACACTTTTCTGCTTAGCATCATTCCTGTTCCATCTTCAGGTTCCAATTCCAGTGTTAACCCCTTAGCTCATTTTCCCAAGTACTCTGCTCCACACTTCTCCTCTGCCTACATTTTTTAAAATAGCATTTACTGAGTTGTATTATACCTAAATATTTGTGTATCAAGTTTTGCTTTGGCTTGGGGTTTTTGTTTAGTTTTGTTTGGGGAAGGAGTTGTGGGTCTGGGACTTGAACTCCCAGCTTCATGCTTGGGGGATTTTTTTTTTGCTCAAAGAGCTCCCACTGTACCATTTGAGCCACACCTCCACTTCTTTTTGTTGGTTTATTGGAGATAAGAGTCTCTTGGATTTGTCTGCCCTGGCTAGGCTCAAACCAAGACCCTCAGCTCTCAGTCTCCTGAGTAGCTAGGATTAAAGATGTGAGCTACCAGAGGTTAGAAGCAAACAGAAATCACATTTGATATCTTAGCAGGAAAAGGATATAATACAGAGAACTGGTGCTTACAAAATCATGGGAACAGCTAGAGGAGCTGTATGTAGGTAGTGTAAGGTTTTGCCAAAGGGAACTACCATGTGGTTCAGGCAGAAAAGAGTTTATTGGGCTGGGGATATGGCCTAGTGGCAAGAGAGCTTGCCTCCTCTACATGAGGCCCTGGGTTCAATTCCCCAGCACCACATATACAGAAAATGGCCAGAAGTGGCGCTGTGGCTCAAGTGGCAGAGTGCTGGCCTTGAGCAAAAACGAAGCCAGGGACAGTGCTCAGGCCCTGAGTCCAAGCCCCAGGACTGGCCAAAAAAAAAAAAAAAGAAAAGAAAAGAGTTTATTATCCAAACTGCTGGCCCACACATGGTGGAAGGTATATGGAGAAGGGAAAGGGCTACTCCAGGTGAAACTAGGGTTAATGTAGGGAGAGGGCGGAGAGGAGGTGTGGCCATGGTGGATGCTGATGTTACCTCAGAGTCTAGAAACTCCCACAGTCCAAAGGAGGCATGGCTGGGGTGGTTCAGGATGTGACCTCAGAGAAGGAGTAGGTGACTGCCCCCAGGTGTGCAGGTCACTTGAGTAACCCAGGTGCTGTGTGGAGATTTCTGGGGGAGGACATGTGTGGTCCTGCATGGAAAACCAAAAGGGAGGGGGGAGTCTACATGCAGACTGGCATGGAGAAAGCAGCCCTTTTCCCAATCAGACCTAACAGGTGGGACCCCTAAAACTAATCCCCAGAAGACTACCAGACTCCAAAGGCCCACCAAAGATCTATAGCCTCTGACAGTCCCTGGCATACTACCTATGAGAGGACTGCGTCATAGTGCATAGTATACATGATGCACATGGAATCAGAATTTATTTTATAGAGCTACTGAGTAATGCAAACACTGGAACACTGATCATCTGAGGAAAGGAAAGTGGGTAATCAGAACCTAGAGCACTGAGAGTTTGTTCTAGTGTGTTTGGGGGATCGTTTTATGTTTGCTTTTGTAATACTGAGTCTCTCTCTTTCATTTTCAAAGCTCATTGGTGTAAGCACCATATGCCCACACATAATCTCAAAAGAACTACAAAACCTTTGTTGCTATAGTGCTTGAGTACTAGGCAGACAACTACTTGAGAAAAATGACTATAAAAGCAGTTGGGAGGTAAGATTGAACTAGAAGGCGTGACTAAGTGCAAGCTTATCTTGAGTTTAAGACAAGCCAGGTGACCTTGGAAATACTTTCTGTGTGTCAGTCCTCTCATGAAGAAAGAGAATGGAACTAGATAACTCTCAAGGTTCAGTCAAACCCTAAAATTGTGGTTGCTTTAGCTATTCAACTGAAAGAAAAAGAGAGAAAAAAAGATGATTATGCAACCATTTCTGGGGCTTATGATCATTCTATAAAATTCTCCTGTCAACCTTAAGCTATTGCTCAAGGCCCTGCAGATGAGGCAAGAAAAACAATGGGAGAAGAAAGTAACCTAGAAAGTGAAGGGGCTTTTTTGCCCCCATGTTATTGAACTGTAGACAATTTTCAACACATACTGCAATTCAGGTGTTCCCTCATTTCCCAGTTTGGGGTTTTGGTTAATCTAGTCCCAGGAGTTAAGAGGCAAAAACATTCTTCAAAGAACCATCCTGATTCTGATTCTGCCGGGAGGGCTCATCACAGCCTCAAAAGCCAGGTTTGTCATAAAGGGTGCACTGAAAGCAGCCTCTGGGCGATGTGAGCTAGGCCAAAGATTAAATGGAGCTTTCTGCCAGGTCCCTGCAACCACCTTTGGGCTATTTTAAGGTACTTGCTACATTTTTTGTGTGTGGCCTAATTTGTGTGTATGTGAAGACCTGTCCTTCATTCTTTTGCTTCTGTGACATAAGCTGCTTGACAGAACACCATTTCCTGAGAAACCTTCAGATGTTAGGCAAGGGTCATTTTGCCAATGCTGTGTTTTTGTTGTTATTTCCCTCAAAATAGGAGACACCCGGCAGCTACTGGTGCTACTGCAGCTGTCATGTCCCAGGAGCTTTGTGCAGCCCTCCAATTCTCCCCTGCTAATATGCTTTCTTATTTTGCCTCAAAGCTTGTTTACCAACTCCCGGCTGAGTCCCTGACTCGCCTCCTTTAACCCCAACTCCTGTATTGTGCGTTTCAAACAGTGGAGAACATGGCAGATTCTTCTCAGCCCTCACCAGAGAAAACTGCAGAATCACCAGGGTCAACACGTCAGACTGTACAACCTTCACCAAACCTTTGCAGAGATGTTTTAGGTTTGGGTTGTTGTTGTTGTTGTCATTGTTGTTGTTGTTGTTGTTTTAAAGGCACTTAACACCTAACACAGTTTCTTCTTTTCTAAGAGCTTCTGACAGGCTCCAGGGCAGCCTTTTTCTTACTGCAGGAAAAAAGAAAAGAGTGAATGAGGGTTTAGTGCTCAGCCAAAGATGATAAAAAAAAATCCCAATGTTATATCTACAGCTGCACGGAGCCAAATTAAATGTGATGTACACATGAAGATTTGTTTTAGTTACAGCCCTACCTCCAGACCATTTATAGTCAAAGGCAGTCTTTCCCAAAGCACAGTCCAACTAACGGTCACCCACAACAGAATTACTTTGCTTGCCTGTTTAAAATGCAGATTCCTGGGTTTTGCTCTACATTTCCTCAATCAGAACCTGTTGAAGCAACACATCTCAGAATCTGATTTGCACCTTACTCCTCATGCTAATTTGCATGCACTAACAGTTTGCAATACCACACACTACTTAATAAAGGCTTTTCCTAAATTTACAAGGCAGGTCATTACACTGTTTAAGGACCCAAGTCTTTAAAAAAAAAAATTCCACTGGGCACCAGTAGCTCATGCCTGTAATCCTAGCTTCTCAAGAGGCTGAGATCTGAAGATTGCAGTTTGAAGCCAGCCAGGGCAAAAAAGTCCCTGTGTGACTCTTAACTCCAATTAATCACTCAAAAACCAGAAGTAGAGAGGTATGTCTCGAAGTTGTAGAGTGCTAGGCTTGAGCAAAAAAGAGCTCAAGGACAGCACCCAGGCCCTGGGTCCAAGCTTCACAACCAAAAAAACTAAAAGTAGGGGGGGGGGGGGGGCTGGGAATGTGGCTTAGTGGTAGAGTGCTTGTCTAGCATGCATTAAACCCTAGGTTTGATTCCTCAGTACCACATAAACATAAAAAGCAAGAAGTGGTGCTGGGGCTCAAGTGGTAGAATGCTAGCCTTGCACAAAAGAAGCTTAGGGACAGAGCCCAGGCCCTGAGTTCAAGTCCCAGGACTGGCAAAAAAAAAAAAGCGCACCAAAACAAAATAAAAATCCACATAGCATTTGCCTAGCATGTTCAAAGTTCTGGGTTCAACTCCTTTGGGTAGGTAAAAGGTAGTTGGGGAGGCAGTATACATATGGGAATCCACATATTAATCATAAAACATACAGCAGCCCAGGCGCCGTGGTGCATACCTGTAATCCCCCAAATCCCAGCATTCCAGAGACTGAAGCAGGAGGATCTCCAGTTCAAAGCCACCCTAGGGAGGCTGGGAATATAGCCTAGTGGCAAGAGTGCTTGCCTCATATACATGAAGCCCTGCATTCGTTTCCTCAGCACCACATATATAGAACATGGCCAGAAGTGGCGCTGTGGCTCAAGTGGCAGAGTGCTAGCCTTGAGCAAAAAGAAGCCAGGGACAGTGCTCAGGACCTGAGTCCAAGCCCCAGGACTGTCAAAAAAACAACAACAACAAAGCCACCAGGCTACCCAAAGAGACTCTTATTAAACAAAAAAAAAGTCGGGGGGGGGATAGTAGGGATTGACATGAAGATAATAAAGGCATAGTCATTATGTCATAGATCCTTTAAACATAAAGTGGGAAAAATGCATCAAAGTGTGGGAGTTTTGGTGGGGGGAGGTAGCTGGGGGAAAGTACTAGGGATTAAACTCAGGACCTCCTGTTTGCCAAGCAAGCACTCTGCCACTTGAGCCACATTTCCAGCCACATGTAGTGGCTATAATGTTTGTGTGTGTGTGTGCGCGTGCGCACGCCCACACATGTTGTAAGACTTGACTTGGGGCCTGGGGCCTGTCCCTGAGCTCTTTTTGCTCAAGGCTAGCACTCTACTGCTTTGAACTGCAGCACTACTTCTGGTGTTCTGATGATTAATTGGAGATAAGAGTCTCAGACTTTCCTGCCCAGGCTGGCTTTGAACCGCAGTCCTCAGATCTCAGCCTCCTAAGTAGCTAGTATTACAGATGTGAACCAGCGGTGCCCAGCAGCTATCATTTTTTTTAAAGAAAGATTACAGCTCAGGTTTGTTATTCATTCACAGATAACGTAAACATTTATTTCTTCTCAGAGCAAGGAAATACTTCTGGATCACCGTTCTGCCTAACTTTGTCACCAGGTTATAGATACTGGTATGAAAGGAGAGGGAAGGGGGGTGACATGGACAAGAGTTGTTATAGGACAGTCCATCTGTGGAGAGCGGGTAGATGCGGGGGTGTGGGGAACAGAGATGGTCCCAGGGCTCCTACGGGAAATGACGGGTGTGTCCCTCACTGGAGCCACACTGGACTGTACCTCCCAGTCTTCAAAGAGCTGTCCTTCAGGCCAACTCACTGCTATTATTTTTTGTTGTTGTTGCTCTGTGTTATTTTTCAGATAGAGTCTTGTTGGCCTATCTCAGATTGGAATGTTCCTACTCACATCCTGAGTAGCTGGGATTACATATGTGAGCCACCACACTTGGCTCAAGTGCTTAAGAGTATTAACAGTAAACCCTTAATACATTTTAAGGATACACTGAGGACACTTAATACAGGAAAGATATGAGTATATCTAGCATAAGATTATCCCCAACACTGTCTTAATTCCTTCTTGATTCTTTTCTTTAAAAAAAAATTTTTACAGCCACTTAAATGAGCATACTATAAGTCAGAAGACTAGGTTTTCAGGCTGGGAATGTGACTTAGTGGTAGAGTGCTTGCCTAGGATGCATAAAGCCCTGGTTTCAATTCCTCAGTGCCACATAAACAGAAAATTTCAGAAGTGGTGCTGTGGCTCAAGTGGTAGAGTGCTAGCCTTGAGCACAGAGAGGCTCAGGGACAGTGCCCAGGCCCTGAGTCTAAGCCCCAGGACTGGCACCAAAAAAAAAAGACTAGGTTTTCAGAAAAAAGAAAAAGTAAGTGATTTTTATCCCAGATAGACCACAATGTCAGCTGGGAAATGAGAATATTCTCTATAAGAGAATAGGTCCATTTTGAAGGTATATATTAACACTGTCCAAAAAAGGACCATGTTTATTCACCAATAAAGAATTCATTTGAGAGCTGTCACTACTTATAAATTACCTTCAGATCTGAATACAGAGCCCAGGGATTTTAGGGAATAGCTAGCCTGCGAGTTCAACATGGACCAGAATGATTACTCATCAGTTCTGTCTTTGCTAATGGGCAAAGGACATGGGTAGACGACACCCTCCATTTCCCATGTTTGAGTTAGGTAGGACAGAAAGACAAGTAGAGACTATTCATTTTCTAAGATTCCCTTCTTCCTGCCCTAAAGCTAACAAGGATCCTACTTAACTTACCTACCTGGCTGTTTTCTGTCTATAGGCACAGGGTATGATATATTTCTTTTGGGTTTGAGGGGTTTGTTTTGGGTCATGGGGCTTGAACTCAAGGCTTGGGCACTGTCCCTTAGCTCTTCTTTGAGCCACAGCCCCACTTCCAGCTTTCTGGTGGTTAATTGGAGATAAAAGTCTCATAGGGGTGGGGGTGGGAATGTGGCTTAGCAGTAGAGTGCTTGCCTAGCATGCATAAAGCTCTAGGTTGGATTCCTCAGCACCACAGAAAAAGCCAAAAGTGGTGCTGTGGCTCAAATGGTAGAGTGCTAGCCTTGAGCAAAAGGAAGCCAGGGACAGTGCTCAGGCACTGAGTTCAAGCCCCAGGACTGGCAAAAAAAAATCTCATGGGAACTTTTCTACCCAGGCTGGATTCAAACTTCGATCCTCAGATCTCAGTAGCTCCTGAGTCGCTAGCATTACAGGCGTGAGCCACCAGCACCAGGCTTGTTTTGGTTTTCATTTGCAGTTCCAGACTCATAATTCCCTCTCAAAATTAGCCAAAAGAACTAGAATGTTTTTTCCCTAAGACAGGTCATAGAAACTCAAATCTTCATCTGCCTTTCTGTTGTGAAATAGAGCACAAAGAAATTCTCTGACCTACCTTTGTCAAATAGCAGGTTCTAAGACCCTTCATTCTAGAGAGACCCTCATGCCCAGGAAAGAGGAATGGTGCAGAGAGCCTAGAAGATGGCTGAAGCAGACAGGCCTTGCTGGATTTCCACCCAGCCCATTAGCATTAAATATTCAATGACATCTCCCCCAGAAAAACCTTATCAGGAGTAGGTTTCTGGTGGGTGCCCCTGTATAAGGCACAGAAATTACACACATTGCACCTGGCCCCATCCTGTGTATCTCTTCTGTATCCTTTGTGGTATCCTTTATGATAAACCAGTAACATAAATTGTTTCTGTGAGTTCTGTGAGCCATTCATGAATACTAAGCAAAAAGCCTCCATGTGTAGCAATCCAAAGCACAAACAACCCAGAGCTTATAGGAGCCTATCTGATGTGAGGGCAGTGTTGGAAACTGAGCCCTCAACCTGTAGGAGCTAACACTAGTTCCAGACAGATGGTGTCAGAATTAAATCAGATCAGATGATAGCCAGCCAGTGTCCTCTGCAGAATGAATTGTTTACATGGTAAGTGAAAAAACAGACCATTCTGTCACCAAAATGGTCTGTGTTCTATGAATATAGTAGAAGAAACTGAGTTTGAAACTAAAAGGAATTTTTTTTGGGGGGGGGGTCTTCCCCAAAAGAAAGAGGAGTAGAGTTAAGCAATCTGAGCATCTGGAAGTTTGGGGGGGTTGGTTTGGTTTGGCTTTGGTTTTAGTTTGTGCCAGTCCCAGAGCATGGGCACTGTCCCTGAGCTTTTTAGTGGTTAAATGGATAAGAGTATCACTTTCCTGCCTGGGCTGGCTTTGAACCACAGTCCTCAGTTCTCAGCCTCCTGAGCAGTTAGAATTAAAGGCATGAGCCACCAGCAATCTGGCATTTATTTGTTTATTACAATGGGGAAATAACTGGGAATAGGGTAAATTGCTCCCAATTTCCTTGAAAATTCAGGTATTCTTCTCTCAAGAAAGAAAATTGTCTCCTCAAGAAATTCTGGAAGGAAAAAAAAAAAAAAAGAAATTCTGGAAGGAAGAATTTAGCCCTAGGATGAAGGTGGTGAGTCCGGGAAGTTTTCCTCTCCAAGCTAGTTCCAGAGAAAACCGCAGTAGAGCTGTGGTTCCCTTGGCGGCCAGCAGAGGGAGTGACACTCTACAGCTGCCTGACTCTGAGGTAGAAATGCTTGTTGGGCAGTGGGTGGCTTGCATTCAGTCTTCGGAAGCCTATGGGAGAAGCAAGCAGGATGCTTTTGCTGCTTCCCAGTCCACTCATCCTAACCCACACACGTCTCTTTTCTCTTCCTTCCCTTTCTTAGAAACTTTGGCTTGAGATCAACGTATGTGTCACTGAAGCTGACACAGGATCTGTTCAGCTTCCGGTTTATCAGACTAAGCAGAGGTGAGGCAAATCTGGGAAGAGAAGGATTACAGACACTTGAAGGACTTTTCCTGAAGCTCAGGTCCTGGACTATCCAGCACCAATTCTAGGTCGGCAGTGCTTTCTTTCTGAAGAGTCTGGAAAATGCCAGTATCTGAGAACTGTGGAGGAACCACCCTCCTGAGACTCCCACACACATACAAATCTAAAAGTGACACAAACCAGGAACAGCATGGGCAAGATGCAGGATAGGTATCCAGACAGCCATCTGGCACCCACAGCTAAAAGGCATCAAATTAATATACTGGTAGGCACTGTGCCTGCTGGTGGGCACGAGGCCATGATGATCAGTTGGGTACCATCAGCCTGCCAAGGCGGAGGGCATCCCATGGCATGGTGCCCATCAGCTCCATGCCATAGACTAAATGGAGCCCTCCTGCCTGTGGAGACATGGACTTCATTTCATTGAAAGCAATAGAGGTGAGAAAAGCTAGGAAAGGGTGATGTTCCAACGAACAGAAGCAAGGCCTCCCTCTTATCTTTGGAGGTATGTGGGACCCAGAATTAAAAGTGGGAGTCAGCCAAGTGTTGGTGGCTCACATCTGTAATCCTAGCTACTCAAAAGGCTGAGATTTGAGAATCATGGTTGGAAGCCAGTTCAGTCAGGAAAGTCCATGAGATTCTTTATCTCCAATTAACAGGCAAAAAGCTGGAAGCGAGGGACAACCAGTTTCTGGGTCCCTCTGTTCACCCTCATGAGTGGCCTTTACTTTTTCTTTGCTCTATAAACTCTTAACTGTTGGGGCTGGGGATATGGCCTAGTGGCAAGAGTGCTTGTCTCGTATACATGAGGCCCTGGGTTCAATTCCCCAGCACCACATATATAGAAAACGGCCAGAAGTGGCGCTATGGCTCAAGTGGCAGAGTGCTAGCCTTGAGCAAAAAGAAGCCAGGGACAGTGCTCAGGCCCTGAGTCCGAGCCCCAGGACTGGCCAAAAAAAAAGAAAGAAAAAGAAAAGAAACTCTTAACTGTTTAAAAATTAAAGCCAGGGGCTGGTAGCTGATGCCTGTAATCCTGCCTTCTGAGGATCATGGTTTGGAGGCAGCCTAAACAGGAAAGTCCATGAGACTTTTATTGCCAGTAAACTACTCAGAAAAGGCCAGAAGTTATGCTGTGGCTCAAGTAAATTATGCTCAGGGACAGCACCAGCACCCAGGCCCACAGTTCAAGCCCCAGAATCAGAAAAAAAAAAAAAAAAGCAGAACTGTAGCACAAATGGTAGAAAAGTAACCTTGAGTAGAAAAGCTCAGAAATAGTGCCCAGGCTCTGAGTTCATACACACATGCATGCACACACCAGAAACTCAGATCTCTTACTCTGTATACTGGGAAGACCAGGAGCTTTGTAACTAAAAGAATCTGCTTCTTCAAATAGATAGTGATGGTCATCTGGATAATATCCACTATGTTAATTTATAATAGTTTGAGTATAATGCAAGTCTGTCTGATCTGGTCCACCGTGCTCCAGAGCCTCCCTCCCACACGGAAGTCTCTTCCTGCCCTTTATAGTCAAAACAGGCCGACTGTTCATTCCAGTTCCCAAGTATTGTTCAACTGGTCCCTGAGAAAGAACCTGTGCCTGAGTTTATCCTATGAGAAGAAAGTTCCTTTTACCTCTTCTCTAGGTGGTGTGTCCTCTCTTTCCCCAGGTGAGGAGCCTGGAAACTTCCCTTCTACCAGAGCTTCCCTATATACTCAGGCTTAACTTAGGAATATATCCCATTGAACTGTTGAGAACAGAGTTTGGGGGAGATTCAGCATGACAAGTAGCAGGACTCACCTGAGTTCTGCTGTCCTCACCACCCTGGGGTAAGAAAAATGATCAGACAAGGCAGACTGAGTAATACCTTTATCATCAATTGCATTACGGTGAATTTCAACATAAATGTCACCTCACTCCCCCTCTTTCAGATGAGCCCTATGTGTCTAATCTCATAGGTGAGAGACAGAAGGGGAGTAAATGCGATAACATAAAGGAAAATAAGTGTAGGAAGTGAATCTTACTTTCAAGGAATTTACCATCTGTCTTATAGTGTTACACCTAAATTTAGTTACTTAAAACAACAGATACTCGTTCTGTTCATATCTTATGGTTCAAGAATTCACAAGAAGAGTGAGTACCAGTGATCTATACCTGTAATCCTATATACTCAGGAGGCTGAGGTGTAGAGGGTCATGGTTCATCCCCATGCAGAAAAGTCTACCAAGACTCTGATTAGTTAGCAAGATGCTAGACTGGAGGCATGGCTCAAATGGTGGAATAACAGAGGTGACCAAGAAAACCAAACAATTGCTGGGTGCTGGTGGCTCATGCCTGTAATCCTAGCTACTCAGGAGGCTGAGATCTTAGGATCACGGTTCAAAGCCAGCCTGGGCAGGAACAGCCGTGAGACTCCTATCTCCAATTGACTACCAGAAAACTGGAAGTGGTGCTCTGGCTTAAGTGTAATGTGCTAACCTTGACCTAAAGAGCTCAGGGACAGCGCCCAGGCCCACAGTTCAATCCCTACAACTGACACAAAAAAAAGAGAGAGAAAGAGAGAGAAAGGAAGAAAGGAAGGAAGAAAGAAAGAAGGAAGGAAGGAAGGAAGGAAGGAAGGAAGGAAGGAAGGAAGGAAGGAAGGAAGGAAGGGAGGGAGGGAGGGAGGGAGGGAGGGAGGGAGGGAGGGAGGGAGGGAGGGAGGGAGGCAGACAAGATTCTCAGGTTCTGAGTTCCAGTCCCAGTATTGATACATGAAAAGAACATTCAAGAGCTGCTTAGCTAGACAGTTTTGGCTTGTCACCTCTCACAAGGCTGCTGTCAAGATGTCAACCAGGGCTGCGAGTAACCCAAAAGCTCCATAAGGGTTGCCCCCTGTGCTGCAATGGCTCACCCATAAGACTGACAGTTTGTTCTGGCTTCCAGTGGGAGGTGATTTTCCCTTCCACACTGGCTCTTTGTAAGGCTGCTTGAATGGGTTTGATTTGGTTGTGTTTGGTTTTTGCAGTACTGGGTTTGAACTCAGGACCTCCCCCTGGCTAGGCAGACAGCTCTTATCACTTGAGCCATTCCCACAGTCCTTGAGTATTTTCAGGACGTGCTGGCAAGCTTCCCTCAGAGCAAGTGATCCAAGAGAGAGACCAAGTTAGAAACTGTTCTGTCTCTTATGACAGCCTGGGTAGTTAAACAGGGCATAAATAGCAAGAGATACAGGTCACTAGGGTCATCTTGGAGGCTGACTACATATTCATCTGGAGTTTCAACATTCTCGTAAATAATGTCAATATGTGGTGGTATATACTTGTAATTAACACTGGGAAGATAAGGGGAGCAACATCCAAGCTCAAGGCTAGTCTGGCCTGTATGCAGAAAGCCTGTCTCAAAAATCAAAAAAGAAAAGCAAATTGTGCCCAATAGAAAAGCCAGTGTTTAAAAACCTACAAAAAGTAGATGGGCGCTGGTGGCTCATGTATGTAATCCTAACTACTCATAGTTCAAAGCCAGCCCAGGCAGGAAAGTCCATGACAGAAAACTGGAAGTGGTGCTGCTGCTCAAAGTGGTAGAGCACTAGCCTTGAGCTGAAGAGCTCAGGGACAGTGCCCAGGCACTGGTGGCTCATGCCTATAATCCTAGCTACTACTCAGGAGGCTGAGATTGTGGTCCAAAGCCACACTGGGCAGGAAAGTCCATGAGACTCTTATCTCCAATTAACCACTAGAAAACCAGACGTGGCATTGTGGCTCAAAGTGGTAGAGTATTAACCTTGAGCATAGAGTTTGGGAACAGTGCCCAGGCCCAGAATTCAAGCCCAATAAATATATAAATAAATTAGAGTTAAGCAAACTCTCCTTTCATTGAAACTTGTTTTTTCTTTTTAACTCCATGAATATATTCTTCAGAGTAGGATAAGGGGTTGCATGAATCACATGTGATCTTATTTTATTTTATTTTTTTGGTCAGTCATGGGGCTTGAACTCAGGGCCTGGGTGGGGTCCCTGAGCTCTTTTGCTAACGTGTTCTACCACTTTGAGCCCAGAGCCTCTTCTGGTTTCCTGGTGGTTATTTAGAGGTAAGAGTCTCATGGACTTCACTGCCTGGGCTGGCTTTTTTTTTTTTTTTTTTTTTGGCCAGTCCTAGGCCGTGAACTCAGAGCCTGAGCACTGTCCCTGGCTTCTTTTTTGCTCAAGGCTAGCACTCTGCCACTTGAGCCACAGCGCCACTTCTGGCCATTTTCTGTATATGTAGTGCTGAGGAATCAAACCCAGGGCCTCATGTATAGGAGGCAAGCACTCTTGCCACTAGGCCATATTCCCAGCCCCACCTGGGCTGGCTTTGAACCCCCATGCTCAGATCTCAGCCTCCTGAGTAGGTAGGATTACAGACATGAGCCACCAGTGCCAGGTGCCAAATGTGATCTTAATCCTTAAGTGAAAAATGTAAGTCATGCTGCTGTAACAGAAAAAAAAAAAAAATCAAACACAAGAACCAGGCAATAGTAGCTCATATCTATAATCCTAGCTACTCAGAAGATAAAGACATAAGGCTTGTAGTATAAATCCAGCCTGGGCAATAAAGTCTGGTGAGACCCTTACCTCTAATTAACTACAAAAAAAAACTGGAAGTGGAGCTGTGGCTCAAGTGGTAGAGCTCTAGCCTTGAGCAAAAAAACTCAGGGACAGCACCTAGGCCCTGAGTTCAAGCCCCAGGGCCTGCATAGAAAATAGAATCACGGGCTGGGGATATGTCCTAATGGCAAGAGTGCTTGCCTCATATACATGAGACCCTGGGTTCGATTCCTCAGTACCACATATACAGAAAATGGCCAGAAGTGGCGCTGTGGCTCAAGTGGCAGAGTGCTAGCCTTGAGCAAAAAAGAAGCCAGGGACAGTGCTCAGGCCCTGAGTTCACGGCCTAGGACTGGCCAAAAACAAAAAACAAAAAACAAAAGATAATAGAATCACACAAAACTTCATTAGAGAAACAGGCACTTCAAATGCGGTAGGAGTGTGGGTCCGAGATGGCTGCTTTGTCTGTCTCTATGTCCCAGTCAGTAGCAGGAAGAAAAAGGAAGTAGAGAGCAATTTGTTTTCCTTTTTGAAGGCCGTGACCCAAAAGTCAGACACATTTATTCATTCATATCCCACTTATCGAAACTACTTATTTGGCTTCCACCTACCACAAAGGGGGCGGGACAGTGCAGGAGGAAGCTAGCAGCCAGCCATTCACCCGCCCACAACCCCATGGTGTGGGTGACAGGGTGGAAGGGTACTTTTCCTAGGAGAGGGAAGAGGGAGAGAAGATGGGTGCTGTGATTCCATGGTCTCAGACACACTTAACAGAACAGAGCTCTGTGGGAATGGCTTGGGTGACTGAACTCCAGGTCCATTTCAAGAACTGGATGTGACCAAGAACTGGTGGTTCACACCTTGAGCAAAAGAGCCACATGAGAGCTCGAGGCCCTGAATTCAAGCCCTAGTTCTGGAAAAGGAAAAAAAAAAAGCAAAACTGTGCATTGGCCTGACATAGTAGTGCACACCTGTAATCTCAGAACTCAGAAAGCTGAAACAGAAAGAATATGAGTTTGAGTCCAGCCTGGGTCACATAGTGAGACACTGTCTCAAAAAAAAAAAAAATAGAGCCCCCTTCTCAACCAATAAGCTGGGAATGATGGTGTGCCCCTCCTATCCTAGCTACACGGGAGTTGTAAAAAGGATGCCACAGTCCTGGCACAGCTGGTTCTAGGCAAAAAACACAAGAAACTATTCAAACAACAAAGCAAAAAGGTCTGGAAGCTGGGTGCCAAGGATTCACACTTATAATCCTACTCAGACGGCTGGGATCTGAGAATAGCAGTTCAAAGCCAGCCAGGGCAGGAAAGCCCATGAAACCTTTGTCTCCAATGAACCACCAAAAAGCTCTTTGAAGGTGTGGTGAAAGTAGTAGAACACTAAGCCTTGAGCACAAAAGTTCAAGTACAATACCCAGGACCTGAGTTCAAACCCCAGGACCAATTTTTAAAAATAAATAAAAGGGTGGGGGAGTGTGTGAAGAGGTAACACAGTGGTAGAGTTAGAAAGGTGCCACCGACATGCATCTGTTGTGAGAGGTAGGCAGCATTCAAACCCCAGTTTTCTTTCCATGATCACACACCTGTTTCCTGTGCACAACAGGAGCACAATAACAAAAACCAAATGTCAACATTAAAATTATATGGAATATTTTTCCATAAAATATTTAGAGCTGCCTCTATCATATGGACATTCCAATGCACTCATTTTCTAAACTGCACAGGAACTTCCTCAATGCCCTGGATAATTAAGTGCTAGACTGTATCATCCCGACTCTGAGTGCAGGACTTAAGGCAAGTCAGAACTTGGGGAGGGTTAGAACAAGCCGGGCAGCTGGGCAGGGGTCGGGAGCCTCAAGGCCAAGACAAAGCCATACCCTCCAGATCCCAAAGAAAGGAAGAAAGGAACAGGGCTGAAGCTAAACTGAGCACATTAGCGAGGCAGCACGAAGACCCAAAGCGACTGGAGTAGAGGATGTGAAGGACAGAAGGGGTACAGGGGGAGACATCAACAATAATCTATACAGTTAACCAGAAACATACCTATTCCAGCATTCCCACAATCTCCTCTCTCCACTCCAATCATTTTCTTACCTTGCATAGCAACAGGCACATATTATTGTCCTAATGCAGATCTAGAAACTGTATCAACTGACAGACACACAACACTTACTCCATACTTAAGATTCCATTCCAATGGGATGCCAAAACACAATTCAGCAAAACAGAATGGAGCCAGGCACCAGTGGCTCACATCTTAACTACTTAGTTATCTTAGCTTCTCAAGACACTGTGAGGGCTGGGAATGTAGCTTAGTGGTAGAGTGCTTGCCTAGCATGCATGAAGCCCTGGGTTCAATTCATCAGTGTCAGATAAACACAATTCATCAGTGTCAGATGCTGTGGCTCAAATGCTAGAGTGCTAGCCTTGAGGAAAAGAAGTTCATGGACAGTGCTCAGGCCCTAAGTTCAAGTCCCAGGACAGACAAGAAAAAAGGAAGAAAGAAAAGAAGCTGAGATCTGGACTGAATGAGGTCTGGAGAATCAAAAGCTGAAGCCGGGCTGGGAATATGGCCTAGTGGCAAGAGAGCTCGCCTCGCTCGTATACATGAAGCCCTGGGTTCGATTCTCCAGCACCACATATCTAGAAAACGGCCAGAAGTGGCGCTGTGGCTCAAGTGGCAGAGTGCTAGCCTTGAGCAAAAAGGAAGCCAGGGACAGTGCTCAGGCCCTGAGTCCAAGCCCCAGGACTGGCCAAAAAAAAAAAAAAAAAGCTGAAGCCAACCTGGACAGACAAGTGCACAAAATTTCATCTCCAGGGTAGAAGGCATGGGTCAGGTGGTAGAATACCAACCAAAAAGTCTGAGCAACAGTGTTAGATATCAAGTCTGAGTCCTGATCTTAGGCAAAAAGAAAAGAAAAAAAATCCCCTCTCCAATTAACTAGTAAAGAAAGACACACACACACACATACACACACACACACACACATACACACACACACACACACATACACACACACACACACACACACAAATGGGATAGACTGAACAGAAGATTAAATGTATCATGTTTGCCCTAAAAGGTCAAAGTACTTGCACCGCTACCATGGAGGCCGCCCTGGCAAAGCTGTAAAATCCATGGGGGCAGGGAGGGGCTGGATGGAGAAGTCCCAGGAAAAGGGGCAGTGGAGATGAGCTTGCTCTAGAGAAATCCATCCCCTACCTCCACATGAACAATGAATGGAAAGCTAATCAAAGGAAGAGATAGGAGGTGCTGTTAAGGTCAGACAGGATCCAGCAGCCTGGATCCAAGCCAGAGGAAAAAGCCATTGTCTGAGTTGCTTTCTGGACTTCCTGCCCTCACATGCACTACCACCCCCATCCCAGGCTGCCTTGCTCCACCGTGATGTGGTGGACAATAGAGCACTGAGCTTCTCCTAAAGTGAGAGGATTATCAGTCAAACCCATCTACAGCGGGGAGGCCTTTAGACCCCCCCAAAGAGGCTGCTTCCTGGTCTTAGCAAAGATCTAGCCCTTGGGGCTGGGGATATGGCCTAGTGGCAAGAGTGCTTGCCTTGTACACCTAAAGCCCTGGGTTCGATTCCCCAGCACCACATATACAGAAAACGGCCAGAAGTGGCGCTGTGGCTCAAGTGGCAGAGTGCTAGCCTTGAGCAAGAAGAAGCCAGGGCAGTGCTCAGGCCCTGAGTCCAAGGCCCTGGACTGGCCAAAAAAAAAAAAAAAAAAAAAAAAAAAGATCTAGCCCTTGTCATTTCTACATCTACTCACCCAAGATCTACAGTTTGGGGGCACAAGTAAGCAAGAGCTGGATGGGGAGAAGGGGCTATGTCTATGAGGAGTCTGTGCCCCTAGCCTGTGCCAGGGCTTTCATGCCTGGGGAAGGAGAAAATTGAAGCACTGGAGGAGGACTGCCCAGCCCTGCCCCCGCCCCTGGTGAAGCCAGCCACCCACTCCCAGCTCACCCTGCTTCCCTGTCACCCACCTCCAGCTCCTCAGCCCTCCCTGGCCCACATGATCACGCCTCTGGCAGGATGGCTGGGCTTCTGGCTGGGAACCCAGCTCAGAGTGGAAATGGGCAGTTGGGAGGTGTGATTTATGTCTCTGACTTCACCCAGGCTGGAGCCCAAAAACACTGACCTTCCTCCAAGTGCCCTTTTGGCACGTATCTCCCTCTCCCTCAAAAACCTTGGGCTCTTTGAGCTTGTGAGAGGTCATCACAATCCAGTCACCTCGTCCTCACTTTTAGCCCATCAGCACCAACTCCTGCCTCTACCTCTTGCTCACTGCAGACATGAAGAATGTAGTCACTTTACAATCACTGGCAAGGGGCAGAGCTTCCTATCAGCACCAAACAATAAGGAAGTCTCTCTCCATGTCTGATTTCCTTTCCTTCTACAATTGGACCAAGAGTTTGGGTGAAAACAAAGGGGAGCTAGTTAGCTTAGAATTTGGCTTCTGGTCTCTCAAGATCTCTTTGCAAAAACAAATTTCTGGTGACTCTACCAGGGTGTGTATTGGTGTTTGAGCTCAGGGGCTTCACACATGCTAAGCAGGTGCTCTACTACTTGAACCATGCCTTCATCTCTTGGCAAATTTAAATTAATTCCCAGCCCTAAGATACTATTTGGCTCTGAAGATTTCTCAGAAGGCAGGTTGTAGTGGTAAAGGCCTATAATCCCAGGATTTGGGAGGCTGAAACAGGAGGATTGAGAGTTCAAAGCTAGCCTAGGCTATATAGTGAGACCTTGTCTTTAAAAACAAAAGAACTTGGGCCTGGGGATATAGCCTAGTGGCAAGAGTGCCTGCCTCGGATACACGAGGCCCTAGGTTCGATTCCCCAGCACCACATATACAGAAAACGGCCAGAAGTGGCGCTGTGGCTCAAGTGGCAGAGTGCTAGCCTTGAGCGGGAAGAAGCCAGGGACAGTGTTCAGGCCCTGAGTCCAAGGCCCAGGACTGGCCAAAAAAAAAAAAAAGAATTTCTCAGAAATATTCTCAAAAGTACCAGAGCCAAGCATTAGTGACTCATACCTATAATCCTAGCTGCTCAGGAGGCTGAGATCTGAGGATCATGGTTCAAAGCCAGCCCAGGCAGGAAAGTCTATGAGACTCTTATCTCCATTTAACCACCAGAAAAAAACAGAAGTGGTGCTGTGGCTCAAGTGGTAGAGCACTAGCCTTGAGCTGAAGAGCTCAGGGACAGTGCCCAGGCCCAGAGTTCAAGCCCCATGACTGACAAAAACAAAAACAAAAAAAGATACCAGAGTTGCCCTTTTTTCACTCCTAATCAATAACATGTGACACAGATGTATCTTTTTTTTTGTTTTTTGCCAGTCTATATATTTCTATATATGTGGTTTTGAGGAATCGAACCCAGGGTTTCATGTATATGAGGCAAGCACTCTACCACTAGGCCATATTCCCAGCCCTAGATATATCTTTAGCTCCCATTTCTCAAGGGCTGAAAAACATACCCCAACCTAGAAACCATGGGACAGGAAAAAAATACACACACACACACACATTTGACAGTGCTGGGTTGAACTCAAGGCTTTGTACTTGCTACACAAGTGCTTTATCACTTCATCCACACCTTCAAACCCAGAGAAGATCTTACTAGGATACAGGAGGCCCCACCCCAAGACCTTCCAGGGGCTTCCACCTTGACCAGTTAGAAAGTTCTACTGGAAATTTGCCTTGTCCTGCTTTAAAATATTCTTCATCAGCTGATGCTGGAAGCTCATGCCAGTAATACTAGCAACTCAAGAGGCTGAGATTCAAGGATGGTGGTTCAAAACCAGGAAGGAAAATATGTGAGACTTCTCTCCCCAACTAACCACTAAAATCTGCAAGTAGAAGTATGGCACAAGAGACAACATACTAGCCAGCTTTGGGGGCAGAGAGGAGCTCAAGAACAGCACCCAAGCCTTGAGTTCATACCCCAGGACTGGCATTAAAAAAAATATATTCACCAGGATGAATGCCTGTAATCCTAACTGTTTAAGAGGCTAGGAAAATGGGAAGGAAATAGGAAATAGGGGGCTGGGAATATGGCCTAATGGCAAGAGTGCTAGCCTCACATACATGAAGCCCTACATTTGATTCCCCGGCACCGCATATATAGAAAATGGCCAGAAGTGGCGCTGTGACTCAAGAGGTAGAGTGCTAGCCTTGAGCAAAAAGAAGCCAGGGACAGTGCTCAGGGCCTGAGTCCAAGCCCCAGGACTGGCAAAAAAGAAATAGGAAATAGGTTCAAAGCCAGCCCAGCAGAAAAGTTTGTGAGACCCTCTCTCAACATATAGCTGGTTATAGTGGCCCCACCTGACATCCTAGCTTCATGGAAGGCTGAGATCAGGAGTTCTACCTGCCTAGCCTGTGCAGGAAAGTCCACAAGAAGCCAGGTGCTGGTGGCTCACACCTTTAATCCTAGCTACTCGGGAGGCTGAGATCTAAGGATCACAGTTTGAAGCCAGCTTGGGCATGAGACCCTTGTGTCCAGTAAACAACTCAGAAAAAGCCACAAGTGGCGCTGTGGCTCCAGTGACTGAACACTAGCCTTGAGCAAAAGAAGCTTAGGGGCAGCACCCAAGCCCTGAGTTCAAGCCCCAGGACTAGCACAAAGAAAAAAAAAAGAAAGAGAGAGAGAGAGAGGGAGGGAGGGAGGGAGGGAGGGAGGGAGGGAGGGAGAGAGGGAGGAAGGAAGGAAGGAAGGAAGGAAGGAAGGAAGGAAGGAAGGAAGGAAGGAAGGAAGGAAGGAAGGAAGGAAGGAAGGAAGGAAGTCCGTCCACAAGACTCCACTTCAACAGAAGCTACAGCAGGAAGCCTAAAGTAAGTGAAATTGAAAGATATACAAGCTGCCTCCTAAAATGAATTTGAGGTTAAATGAGGTTACACATGTAAATGCTTAGTTTCCTAACTGGTATTTGATAACTAAAATTTGCTTATTTTTCCCCCTAAAAAATCCCCCAAATTGTAGAGGGACCTGAAAATTTGCCCTTCCTGGATGTCTAAGAGTTCATGGTCTCATTGCAGCATCCTTAAAATGACACACTGAGATTCCTAGACTTTCATTTCTGGAGATAGACGGTTGATGAATGAATGAATGATCTGTCCTCCATTCACTTTCCTGAAGTCTGGCCTTGCCTGGCCAGGCTTCCCTCCTACCACCCCCTACAGAGCCTTTTCCCCAGAGCCCTGAGCTCATCCTGGTTACCAATTATTTGTTTACTCCTGGCCCCCACACAAGGACTGCAGCCCCAAGCCTGGTTTTCCCCTGAGTTTCTATATAAGAATATGAACATGTTGGAGGGAGTAAGATGGAACCTCCAGGGTCATTTAATCCTTAGATTCCTTCTTAAACAGCAATACAGACTTGACAGCCAAAGAAGAACAGCCTTGCCTAAGTGGGAACTTCCAATTCCAAGACAACTACCTGGATCTATTCCAGCTCAGTCTCCGGTCTCAGTCTCCTTTCAGGGCTAGGAGAATTTCCATCCCCTTCTTCCTTTTTCCCTCTCAGGGATCACTGTTTTTAACTGCCTGGAACAGAAGCAAAGGCTGGAGAGGGGCTGCAGGAAGACCCTCCACACACAACTTAAGTCTCTTCTGCTGCTCCCAGCTTTCCCCTCTTCTGCTCCCTCTTCCATTCCTCCCTCCTCACCCCTACCCATAGTCACACTTACTTGGCTTCTGTGCTAATCTATGTATCGTTTGCATGTTAGTCAACAATACATTTTTTTTTGGTTTGGTTGGTTGATTGGTTTTTGTTAGTTTTGTTTGTTGTTTCTTGTTGTGTTTTAAGCCAGCATCTTGCTAAACAGTGCAAGCTGGCATCAAATGTACAGTCTTCCTATCTCTGCTCTATACTCTATACTCTATCCAGAGTACTAGGATTATAGGTACATGCCACCACATACTGCTCTGTAGTGTGTGTGTGAGAGAGAGAGAGAGCGAGAGAGAGAGAGAGAGAAAGAGAGAGAAAGAGAGAGAGAGAGAGAGAGAGAGAGATCTGGGCTTGAATTTAAGGCCTTGAGCTCTTGCTTAGCTTTATTTGCTTGCTCAAGGCTGGTGCTCTACCACTAGAGCCACACCTCTTCTGCTGTTTTACTACTGTTTGGAGTTAAGTTTCTTGGATTTCTTTGCTGGGGTTGGCTTAGTACCTGGATCCTCAGATCTCAGCCTCCTGAGTAACTAGGATTACAGTGGCATGAGCCACTGACACCTGGTTTTATTTATCACCTGGCTTTATTTACCCCTTTAAAATCAATTTAGAAAGAAGAGGGAGGGAAGGAGGGAGGGAGGGAGAGGGAAGGAAGGAAGGAAGGAAGGAAGGAAGGAAGGAAGGAAGGAAGGAAGGAAGGAAGGAAGGAAGGAAGGCAAGCAGGCAGGCTGGTTTAGTCCCATGGCTCTCTGGGGGAGTTTTTAATCTGAATCTACCCAAATATCCAAGTCATAGCCAGGTGGGGCACACTTGACTGGTAAATTCTGTGGGCGCCACCACCCTAAAAGCCCACATAGACTCTCTATAGGCCTCTGCCAGTATAGCACGAACACTTCTGTGTCTGCTAAAACATAGCCAGATGATTTGAGTCTGAACCCCAGATTTTCACTCACTTAGGCAAGTCAACTAACCTCCTCCTTCATTTCATGGGATCAGTCAGTAGTACTGCCCTCATAAACGGGCAGTAGGATGACATTGAAGATACACTTAGTACCATAAAGTACAAGCTCCAGAAAGCTTGCATCCCATCCCCACCCCTTACAATCCTGGCCCAGGTAGGCCCATCCTCAATTGGCTCAGGACCTCATTACCCTTTTCCTAAGATGCACATTTGGCCCCCATAACAGTCTCATCCTTACTCAGCCCCTTTCTCTCCCCCTGGGCCCCAAACCTGGGCATGAGGGAGGCAAGAAGGAAGAGAGGGGAAAATGTGGCCATTTTAGGGCAGAAGAGTTGTTGGAGGAGGGGGGAGGCAGCAGAAAAATAGACCCAGAGTTGGGAGGCTCCTTATTGGGAAAGGCCCCTGTCTGATTCTGAGAGACACAGGCCAGACTCGGGCACTGGGCCAAGCCCCTAGTCCCAGACCTGAAGCCAGCACCGGTGAAGGCAAGGTACACAATTGTTTTGGACCCTTCTCCAGACAAGGCCCTGCTGCTCTAACCCCAATTCTGCTAATCAAATCCCAAAGTCCATTCAAGTAGCTAGAAGCAGGAGTTCAAGCTCTCTGGGTAGAGAGGTCTGTGTGGAGGGAAGGAAAGACTCCTGCTTCTGGGCCCTAAGATCAAACCACAGTTCCAAAAGAGGCCTTCTTTAGGACACTGCCCAGTACCCTCACTACCTCCTCACCATGGCCAATGGCTGGCTGGAAGCTGCTCTTGCAGGAATCCAGCCAGTTCTGGGGAAACTGCTGGGTGAAGGGAGGTGGGGGGGGGGGGGCGGTGGCTCAAGGGTGAGTAACGGTTCCCACGGGGATTGGGGTGTCCATGACTAATCAATGAGAAAGTAAGAGAGGAAACTTACATTCCTGGACTTGTAGGGTAGTCTATGGAGGTGGGAGGTGGGGCAGGGACAGACTGAGGCAAGGACAGCCAAGTAGGGGCACAAAGAAGGGAGACTTAGAGTTGGGAGCTGGTGGCTCATGCCTGTAATCCTGGATACTTAGGAAGCTGAGATCTAAGGATCACAGTTCAAAGGCAGCTCAGGGAGAAAATTCTATAACACTCTCCAATTCACCAGCAAAAAATAAATAAAGCCAGAAGTGGGGGTGTGGCTCAGGTGGCAGGGCACTAACTAGCCTTGAGCGAAAAAGCCAAGAAAGAATGCAAGGCCCTGAGTTCAAGCCTCAGTATTCACAATAAATAGAGAGGTGGGGATCAGTTATCTCCCTAGGTCCTCTCTCCCTGTCTCACCTGGGTCCCTGCTTCCCACCCCATCCACCAGCAAAAGAGCCCTTCCCCCAATCCATGCAAGCCAGGGCTACTGACTTTGAATGAGTTGAAGGAAGGGCACCCTGGCATCTCACTGGCATTCCTTAGCCCCTATCCCACCTATCTGGGAGGGTCCCTTTGCCCAAAAGAGCCAGCTTGGAAAAACTTCACTGGGCAAAGCTAAAAGCCACACTAGGGGCATAACAGCGGAAATGAGCCAGGAGCCAAGGTGCCTAGCCAAGGAAGGAAACCAGTCTGGGCCACAAAGGAGTCAGGAAAGAGAGGGAACAAACAGCCAAGAGCTTCCTGCTTACCCGCCTCCCTGCCTCCCCGGCCTCTTCCAAGTGGTCAGGACCCTAAGAGAGGGAAGTAAGGATGCTGGGAGCCACTCCAGCCGCTTTCTAGCGTTTCCTTCCAGCTCAGCTGGCTTCAGAGCAGGGGCTGGAGCCCCTTTCCCAGCAGCTCCTGCTCCCACTGCCCGACAGTCCCCTTGCCTCTGCCAGCTCTGGAGGCCCCATCTCCTCCACCAAAGTGACCCATTCCTCTGCTTCAGAGGCCACTCCATCTAGCCCTCCACAGATCTAGGGCTGAAAGAAGGCTATGATTTAGGTAAGAAGTAAGGTGGAGGAGAGAAAGAGCTGCTAGTCCTCATTCCAAACAAACCTGCTTCTCTCACTTCCTACTGCCTTAGGAGGAAGAACAGAGGGGGCTTAAATCCACACACACACACACATGCACACACACACACAGAGTTACATACACTCACACGCATCCCAACTTTGTTCTGTTGACTGCCTAAGATACACATACCCCAGCTAAGTATACATACCAACACAAGTATACCCAAGAGTTCAGATCTCACACACACTCATATAAACACCCCAACTTTGGCTTGTTGACTACCCAGGACATAGATACCCCAACCAATCATACATACCAACACAAGCATTTTTAAGAATTCAGATCTCAGCTTGGAGCCAGAGGCTCATGACTATAATCTTAGCTACTCAGGAGGCTGAAATCTGAGGATGATCATGGTTCAAAGCCAGCCTAAGCAGGAAAGTCCATGAGACTTGTATCTCCAATTAACTACTAGCAACCTAGAAGTGGTACTGTGGCTCAAAGTGTGACAGCTTTCAGCAAAAAAGCTCAGGGACAGTGCCT
This sequence comes from Perognathus longimembris pacificus, assembly GCF_023159225.1. Lineage (NCBI taxonomy): Eukaryota > Metazoa > Chordata > Mammalia > Rodentia > Heteromyidae > Perognathus > Perognathus longimembris. The sequence continues at coordinate 48,545,512 of NC_063161.1, forward strand.
ACATCCCAAGTTCAAGACTCAGGACCAGCACACATACAAAACAAAACAAAAAAAAATCAGATCTATTTATCTCACACACACACAGAGTCTCACACATGTATACACATAATTTCTCTCTTTCCCTCCCTCTCTCTATCTCTCTCTTTCTCTTTCTCACACACACACACACACACACACACACACACACACCATCTTGGCCTGTTGACCACTCAGGACACAGGTACCCTAGCCAAGCATACACACCAACACAAACTTGTTCAAGAGTTCACATCACACACACACACACACACACACACACATATCCACACAAAAGAGTTTGCCTCACATACACATTCACGTCACAGGATCTTTTGCTAGCCTGGCCAGCACAAATAGTGACCATTCACGTGGAGAGATGAAGAACTTGGCCAACTTGGACCTCACTCTCTCCTAGCGCTGGTTCTTCTCCAGGCCTGTTTCTCTTTTCCTCCCTTCCTCCTACCCAATGCAGCAAAAGTGGAGAGGAGACACCTAGGTGCTCCAGGCCTATGACTGCGGGTGGTGAAACTCCATCAGCTGTCTGGGTTTCTGGAAGCCACCCCCACCCCCACCCCACCCCTGAGGTGATCACATGGAAAATGTCCAGCTGTGGTTGCTTGGAGAGATGAGCTCAGTCTGAGTGAGGCTGGGGGCCTGGACTCAGCGTCAGACTTTCCACCTCAGACCTGATCCCTCCTCCCACCCCCAAATACCACCCCTGGGATTCAGGAGCAGGAAAGGGGCCAAAGGGACTTCTGACATAAACATCTCAGCTTTGCTCTGGATGGAGGGGGAGGGGCACTGAGCACAGTGAACCACAGCAGGATGCTTTAGCAGCTGCCTCACCTTGTTCCTTACTGCAGGGAACAAACCCAGAGACCAAGAAGATGCCCCCCATCTCCACCCTCTCCCTCCACCAACCCCCACCCCACCCTTGTCACATAGCATGAGAGAGGGAGGGGAATGGCTTCAGAAATCTGCCTAAAAGGTAAGGGGTAGGAAGGGCAGAGGACCCATGAACTAATGAAGTCAACTCAAGGGTCTAAAAATTACTCTGTACAACACTTTAATATTTTTTAAACAATGAATATTTTAGAAAAAAATACAAAGGCTATAGAAAGCTAGCTCCTAAAGGGAAAGTAGAAGGGTTTGGGGGTCAGCTGTGGTCTGCCCAATCTAAGCTGCCTTCCATTGGCCTGTGAAGGAAATAATTAGCCGTTCCCTTCCATCCAGGCTTCTAAAGCCTGTGTAGCTCCCACACACCACACTCTATATCTGTCTCATCTCCCCTCACACCCTGCCCACCTTTTCTTCCCTTCCCCTTTCCTTTCTCCATCTCTCCCACCATCTTTAGGATGATCTTTCTTTGTTTTGTTTTGTTTTTGTTGCCAGGCCTGGGGCATGGACTCAGGGCCTGAGCACTGTCCCTGGCTTCTTTTTGCGCAATTCTACCTCTTGAGCCACAGTGCCACTTCCGGCTTTTTTCTATATATATGTGGTAATGAGGAATCGAACCCAGGGCCTCATGTATACAAGGTGAGCACTTTACCACTAGGCCATATTCCCAGCCCCTAGGACGATCTTTCTTTCGTACCTTCTCTTTCACCCACTAATGGCCGTTCCTGGCTCTTCCTCCTAGTCACTCTGCCTTTTCTTTTTTTTCTTTTTTCCATTTTTAGTTGTTATTGTAAAGGTGATGTACAGAAGGGTTACAGTTACATGGGTCAAGTAAAGAGTACATTTCTTTATGGACAGTGTCACCCCTTCCCTTGCTTTCTCCCAGTTTTTCCCTCCTGTTCCCACCCACAAGTTGTATAGTTCATTTTCAACATAGTGTCCAGTGAGTACCACTGCTGCATTTGTTCATCCTTTGTTCCTCCATTACTGTGCCTCTCCACCTTACCCTCCCAAAGACAGATAACCGCTGGGAATATGGCCTAGTGGCAAGAGCGCTTGCCTCGTATCCATGAAGCCAAAAAAGAAAAAGAAAAAAGAAAGACCAAAGACAGATAACCAAACAAGACAGGGAGAAAACAAAAATAGTAAGGAAAAAAAAAAAAAAACCAACTCTGTTCACTCTGACTTTTCTTTCTTTCTTTCTTTTCTTTTTCTTTTTTTTTTTTTTGGCATCCTGGGGCTTGGACTCAGGGCCTGAGCACTGTCCCTGGCTTCTTTGTGCTCAAGGCTAGCACTCTGCCACTTGAGCCACAGCACCACTTCTGGCCTTTTCTATATATGTGTTGCTGAGGAATCGAACCCAGGGCTTCATGTACACAAGGCAAGCACTTTTTGCCACTAGGCCATATTCCCAGCCCCCACTCTGCCTTTTCTCTGACCCTTTTCCTCTTTCTTACATCTCCAACCTAGCCCAGTCCCCTCATTTCAGTCTTTATTCCCCCTGTATAGCCTTCCCTATACATAGTAAACAGTCAGTGAAATATCAACAGCTTCTTGTCTGTCTGTCTTTTACACAGTTTGAGGCATTTTAGAACAGGCTTATATTGTTCCTGGTTCAGAGGGTGGAGTCATGGAAGGTTTGAGCTGAGAAATAACATATCAGACTCTTGGTTCAAGAGAGTTCAGTGAGTAGGATTATTGGCTTGGAGAAAGAGATCCTCTTCTTCCTCCTCCTCCTCCTCCTCCTCTTCTTTTTCTAGATATCCCAAGCTAGCCTTGACCTCAAGATCCTCCTCTATTGACCTCCAAGGGTCCACCATGAGAACTTCTTTCATCTCCTCTTTGTCTCTCTAAGTGTTTCTTTCTCTCTGGCTTCTTCCCCATCTTCACAGGTTTCCCCACCTGAAGATAACTTCCTGTCTCCCTTCCTTCCATGAACTGCTCCCTCCTTCCTATGGTTTTCCTTCCCTGTACCCCCTAGTCTGCCCTTCCTTGTCTCAATAACTGCACTCCCCTCCTGCCTTCCTAAAACATCTGTAAGCAATTCCCTTGGAAGAAGGAGGGTTAAGATCTCCCAGCCAGCTGTGGGGGTGTGACGAGCCACAGCAGCCTGGGTAGATGGCCATGTCCTGAAGGGAAGTCCAAAAGTAGAAGCATACAGCCTTCTTCCAGTTTTCCCTTCCTTAGCCACTAGCTCTTCACTCAATTCCCCAGCTTCTCCTCTTCCCAGATTAATCAATCAACCTCTTCCCACATGCTTCCTCTATCTTAGAGATCCTAGCCCTGATCTCCAACCCCAGAGTTCTGGCAAGTTGAACTTTCTGGTCAAATGTTGAGCAGAAATTGGCCAACGAGGCCTCTTAGTACTCAACCTCTGGGGCTGGGGATATGGCCTAGTGGCAAGCGCGCTTGCCTCGTATACTTGAAGCCCTGGGTTCGATTCCCCAGCACCGCATATACAGAAAATGGCCAGAAGTGGCACTGTGACTCAAGTGGCAGAGTGGTAGCCTTGAGCAAAAAGAAGCCAGGGACAGTGCTCAGGCCCTGAGTCCAAGGCCCAGGACTGGCAAAAAAAAAAAAAAATACTCAACCTCTAAGCTTCTAAACCGATGTTGGAAAGGATCAACCAGTAAAGATCCAGAGATCCAAGATGGCACCTAGTGGGCAAGCTTTATGGACAGCAGAATAAAAACAATACAGAAAAACAACATACACACACACACACACACACACACACACACACACACACACACAAATATTTAAGCCATAGGGTCATGGCACTCCTCCTTTGAGGAGCTTTGAAACTGAATCAAGAGTTAAGGCTTGTAGGAATCTTTAACTCCCATTGCCTGTACTGGGAGCAGGAACTGTTTCACTTTTTCCCTATTTCTACTCACTTTATCCTGTTACACTAAAATAAATTCTTGCCAAAAGAAAGAAAATTAAGGCCTAAGGTGGGAGATTGGATGCGCTAAGGGCTTAGCGCATGTATGCTTTGCTGCAGGTAAAGTAGGAAGCCCATTAGATTTTACTACATCAGGCCCAGAAGTAAACCACTATGGATTATAAATTCATAAACTATATACAAAAGCTACCTTCTTATTTTTTATTGTTATAATATACAAAGGGGTTAGAGTTTCAGAAGTCAAGTAATGAGGACATTTCTTTTTGGACAATGCCACCCATACTACCTTCTTATTATCATCTCACATTTGTAAGTCACAACCTTGGAGTCCAGAGGTTAAGAATCACCTAGGGTTGAGGATATATACCTCTGGTAGAGAACTTGCCTAGCATGCACAAAGCCTTAAGTTCAACCCCAATACTACACAACCATCTTCTTCCAGGTACATGGTATATATTGCTAGCTTTAACTACAGTAGAATCACTTGCCTAGTATGCAAGAGGCCCTGGGCTCACTCCCTGACATCAGAAAAAAAGAAACAAAGGAAATAAAATCAGTATGTCAAAGAGAAAACTGGACTTCCGTGTTCACAGTAGCACAATTCATAAGAGCTAGCCAAAAAATAGAATCTACCTAAATGTTTATCAATGGATGAAAGGATACAATGTGCTATATATTCCCAATGCAATACAATGCAGTCATAAAAACAAGAAGCAGGAAGAACAACAACAACAAGACAAAGAAGAAGGGGAGGAGGAGGAAGAAGAAGAAAATGATGATGATGATGATGATGATGATGATGATGATGATAAAGAAGAAGGAAATACCAACATTCATAACACAAATGAGCCTGGATGACATTATCCTAAGTGAAATAACAAATAACACATTATCTCACTTATATGTGAAATCTAAAAGAAGTTATTCTGATCAAAGTAAAGAATTAGCCGGGTGGCTCACATCTGTAATACTAGCTTCTCAGGAGGCGAGGTCTGAGGATCCTGGTTCAAATCCTCCCAGGCAAGAAAGTCCATGAGACTCTTTATCACCAGAAAACCAGAAGTGGAGCCATGGCTCAAAGTGGTAGAATGGTAGCCTTGAACAGAAAAGTTCAGGGACAGTTCATGGGTTCTGAGTTCAAGCCCCATGACTGACAAAAAAGAAAAGAGTAAAGAATCATCCTGGCACACTACTCAGGAGGCTGAGACCTGAGGATCTTAGTTCAGGGTCAGCCTAAGCAGTCAGTTTTATCTTTAACCACTAAGGAGCCAGAAGTGGAGGTATGGCTCAAGTAGTACAGCAACAGTGAAAGTGAGAGCACATGGCCCTGAGTTCAAGCCCCAATACCAGTGCAAAGGAGGAAGAGGAGGATGGAAGAGGAGGAAAAGGAGGAGGAAGAAAAGGAGAAGAGGAAGAAGAGGAGGAGAAGGGTGGGTTGAATCGCATTGTGTGGCTGAGGCTGAACTTGGTAGAAGAGAGTAGAGGATGAGAGATATAGGTCAAAGTATGGCTAATTATAGTTAGTAAATGAAATATCAAGAGATCTATCTTACAGCAAGGTGACTGTAGTTTTGAAGAATGTAGCAAAAGTAGCAGTTGTGTGCTTTTATCACAAAAATGGTAACTATGCAATCTAATGCATTTGTTACATTTAACCATTCCCCAGTGTATGTTTATTTTAAAATATCTTATCTTACATGATGAAAACATACAATGCTATTAGTGATTTTTTTTTTCACTTTCAAGTTTTCCTTTAGAAAGATAATCTTTGGTGGCTCATGCCTTGTACTTCTAGTTACTCAGGAGGCTGAGATCTGAGAATCATGATTTGAAGCCAGCCCTGGCAAGAAAGTCTATGAGACTCTTATCACCAATTAACCAGAAAAACAAATGAACATATTGTTCAAGTGGCAAAGTGCCAGCCTTGAGCAAAAAAAATTAAGAGACAGCACCCAGGCCCTAGTATCAGCACAAAAAAATTAATATAAAAATTTAAAAAGAAATAATCTAAGATTTGATTCTTCCTGTAGATATAGCTCTGGAATAAAGGGGAGCCCTCTGTTCCCAGGAGTATCTGTTTCACTGGACTCATGAAGGTCAGCCTGTTGTTTACTTTACCCTTATGAAATACTGCTGGGACCAGCATGGTCATGCCTGTAATCCTAGCTATTCAGGAGGCTGAGAACTGAGAATACTAGTTTGAAGCCAGCCCAGGCAAGAACGTGTGTGAGACTTTTATCTCCAATTAACCACCGGGAAACAGGAAGTATAGCTCTGATTCAAAGTGGTAGATGACTAACCTTGAATAGAAAAGCTCAGGGACAGTGGAGGCCTTGGGTTCAAGCCCCACAATAGACGGGGGAGGAGGAGGAGGAGGAGGAGGAGGAGGAGGAGGAGGAGGAGAGGAGGAGGAGGAGGAGGAGGAGGAGGAGGAGGAGGAGGAGGAGGAGGAGGAGGAGGAGGAGGAGGAGGAGGAAAAAAGAAATGCTGCTGGGGATACCTGACACTCTTGCAGGGGTCGCTGCCAACCCATTTGCCTTCTAGCTCAGCACTGCAACAGGTTAATCCTCTCTAAAGAAAAGGGCAGAGAGATGGACCTTTCCTTAGCCCTGTAGGTGATCCTTGGAGAACAAATGTGCTCATTATGAGGTGATGATGGACCAGGAGGAATTTGCTGCCACTGGAGGAGAGTGTGTGTGTGTTTGTTTGGGGATGGAGAGGTGAGGACAGCCAGAGGTCCATGGATCTCATGAGAACTTGCTCACAAAAAGCCCAGAGGGGGGTCATACTGAGTGGGGCTCTCCAATTCCAGACCATTGTGTTAATGACAGAGAGCATTCTACAACACACACATGCACATGCACACGCACACGCACATACATGCACATTGATGATTCCTGTCTGACCAGAGATGCTGTCTTCTCTGTGAAGTCAGAAAGAGCTGAAGCAAGTGAAACAGCCTGACTGGGTTTGGGGTGCAATCCTTGGTCCTCTTGATCTTCTCCCTGGCCTCCTCCAATGTCCTAACTTCCTGTCTGGAGTGGTAATTCTTCCCAAGAGAGAGCAAGAAACGGCAGGCAGACGTGGGGAAGTAGGAAGGAACGCCTGGCTCCTCCACAGACCTTCATATCCCTTGTCGGATGTGCATAAGGAATCCTAGTGCTCCAGGTCCCTCCCTGATGGGCTCCAGATGTGCTTACATCTGGGAAGGCCATCCCAGGAAGCTGACACTCCCATCCACAGCTCCCACCCCATGGGTCTCCTCCAGTTTCTATGCCCTTCAGCTGAGAAGCTGCAGGCACCTTTTTTCCTCTCTAGAGATAAGGAGGGAAAGCCAAGCTAGGAACAAGGAAGAAAAGCTATGGGGGTGGGGTAAGCAAGCAAATAAAATGAGGCCAATGATTAGGATACCCCTGAGGATCTTATTTTTCCTTTAATTTCCTATCTGGAATTGTTACGTTTTGCAGTAGAATTCTACTACCTCCAAAAATGCTAGACAAAAGCCAGGCACCAGTGGCTCACACCTGTAATCATAGCTACTCAAGAGACTGAAATCGAAGGATTGCAGTTCAAAGCCAGCCCAGGCAGGAAAGTCTTGGAGACTTTTATCTCCAACTAACCACCAAAAAGCTGGAAGTGACGCTGTGGCTCAAATGACAGAATGACAGCTTTGAGCAGAAAAGTTAAAGACAGTGCCCAGGCCATGAATTCAAGCCCCAGTACTCTCTTCCTCCCTCCCTCTCTTTATCTATATATCTCTCTTTCTGTCTCTCTGTCTCTCTCTCACACACACACACATACAGAGAGAGAAAGAGAGAGAATAGAGAAAACTGAAAAAAGGAAGAGAAGACACCAGCAAGAGTGGAGAATTTCCTTCCCATTGGTCTACTTCCTCTGTGTCCCCTCAGCCCTGCCTTCCTCTATCAGTATCCTTGCTCTTGTCTCTGGTCCTCTCCAGAAAACTGGAAAAACTTCCAGTTTTGTGCCTGCAGAGACATCTGATCAGAGCCTCAATCTTTAGGTTTAGAGTCCTAGATCTCCAAGAGAACATCAACATCTTATCTCCTAGGACTGCTGTCTTCACTGTAGCAAACATCCACCTCTAATGCCCTGAGCAAAGTGGCAGCAGGAAGGGGAGGGGAATCTGGGTTTATTTTAAGTATGAGACATGAGGAGGGCAGACAGGGGTAGGAATGGTAGATGGTGACTCACAAATAATGGAGATGTCCATTCCCATAAGCAGAGACCTGAGTCAGGGCAGTGACAGAGCGCCGGTTCAGAGGGCCTTCTCCTGTACTTTCCAACTTTCCTGTCAGACAATCACACACACACACACACACACACACACACACACACACACACACACACCCCAGTGCCTCAACCTCAACAGGCTCCCCTATACCTGGGCTCCTACTTCTGTAGCTCCTCCATCTCCTGAAGCTCCCTAGTCTTCATAAATGAGCCCCGTCCCTTCTGTTCCTCTAGGATATCCAACTCCTGCTCATGACTCTATCCCAGGGTTAAAAAAATTAAGCCCACAGGGCTGGGGATATAGCCTAGTGGCAAGAGTGCCTGCCTCGGATACACGAGGCCCTAGGTTCGATTCCCCAGCACCACATATACAGAAAACGGCCAGAAGCGGCGCTGTGGCTCAGGTGGTGGGGTGCTAGCCTTGAGCGGGAAGAAGCCAGGGACAGTGCTCAGGCCCTGAGTCCAAGGCCCAGGACTGGCCAAAAAAAAAAAAAAAAATTAAGCCCACAGCCAAATCTGGAAGTCACAAACCAACACACTCCCCTGCCCCCCCTTTTTTATTGCAGGGGTTCTTTTTGTTTTGTTTTTTTGCCAGTTTTACGCCTTGGACTCAGGCCTGAGCACTGTCCCTGGCTTCTTTTTGCTCAAGGCTAGCACTTTGCCACTTGAGCCACAGCGCCACTTCCGGCTTCTTCTGTTTATATGGTGCTGAAGAATCAAACCCAGGGCTTCATGTATGCTAGGCAAGCATTCTACTGCTAGCCACTCTACCAACTCTAGCCACATTCCCAGCCCCTCCCCTGCCCTTATCTCACTCTACTCTTCCCAATCTTTTTTTTTTTTTTTTTTTTTTTTTTTTTGCCAGTCCTGGGGCTTGAACTCTGGGCCTGAGCACTGTCCCTGGCTTCTTTTTGCTCAAGGCTAGCATTCTACCACTTGAGTCACAGGCTTTTTCTGTGTATATGGAGCTGCAGAACTGAACCTAGGGCTTCATGCATGCTAGGAAAGCACTGTACCACTAAACCACATTCCCAGCCCCTTCCTGGTCTTTTTTGCTCTGTTGGACACAGTGAACATTAAATTTGTACAAGCCCCCAAATAAACTTGAAGGGTTGCTCTGGCCAGAAGAGTAGCCTGGGTAATCTTTCTCTGGGATCTTTCCAGGCTTCAGAAGTTGAATGGATCAATACCTGTCTCAGCATACCTATGATCCATTTGTGTTTGAGTCAACAATCTAGTTGTTTTTGTTTGTTTAAAAGAGTGTTGCTATGTAGCCCAACCAGCTCCTGTTGGGCTCAACCTTGTGATCCTCCTCCTCAGGCTCCTAAGTGCTGAGATTAGAGGCATGCACCACCACACCAGACTTAGTTGGCAGGTTTATTTCATGGAGACCTCAGCCTAAGCACCTCTACACACCTAGACTTTTTACAGGCCCAATAAGGCCTAAGCACATTTCCTGAAATCAGAGACTCCAGGCTCAGTACTCTCCGGAGTTCCAAGGCATTTAAGAATCTGAAAGAAGCCACTGAGTCTCACCCCAGAGAAATGGCAGACATGCACAGAATCCTTCCACCCATTTTCAGAGGATTAGTGAATTGTATATACAGTGTTCCCCTCTCCCCATCCCTAAAGACAACAGATCTAGATGAAGATCCCTACTTGCTGGGTGTAGAAATCCAACCCAGTTTAGAGGGCTAAAAATGGGAAGAGCCACTTCTTTAGAATCCACTGGGACTGGAAGCTTGGCTTCCTCCTCTGCTGTGTCTTTCTGTTGACATTTCTCTAAACCTCAGTTTCCTGGTAATAAAATGAGGATCGCCATACTGCTGTATGGAGTGCTGGGAAGATTAAATGAGAGATGCAGGTTAAAGGTCAGGCCTAAGAGGAATAAAAAAACAAAGGCCAGGCCCAGAGCTTGCCCTATAGCATTCGCTAAATAAGCCTTTTTTTTTAATTTATTTATTTTTGTCAATCCTGGGGCTTGAACTCAGGGCCTGGGTGCTGTCCCTGAAATTCTTTTGCTCCAGGCTAGCACTCTGCAACCTGAGCCACAGAGCTGCTTTCAGCATTTTCTGAGTAGTTTATTAGAGGTATGAGTCTCTCTTCTTCCCAGATTGGCTTTGAACTATGACCCTCAGATCTCAACCTCCTGAGTAGCCAGGGTTACAGGTATGAACTACTGGTACCCAGCTGACTCTGGATTTTACAAACTGTACACAAACTCTTCAAAAATTCCTCTTCTGCTTGTAAACCTAGTCTCTTGGGGCAGGCAAGGTGGTGACAGCAGGGGTCTGGTGAGTGTCTTGGCCTTGTCCTTCGCCCCCTGTACCTCTGCCATGTAGTGCACTGTCACTAACAATAATCATCCTAGCAAATCATTCCCACTGAGCCATGAATAGTCAGAGAGGGCCAAAGAGGTCAGATCCGAGAGAGAAACCAGGGATACTTGGAGGAAAGTAGGCTGGGCCACTTATAAGCTGAGAAATACACAAGACAGAGATTAAAAAAAAACAACTGGGAAGAAGCTAAGAAGTTTTAGGGCTAAGAAAAAAGAGAGCATTGGGTTTGGAGTCAAAAATCCTTAGCAGACTAACAGGGCACTGGTGTGGCTCATACCTGTAAGCCTAGCTACTCAGGAGGCTAATATCTGAGGCTCATAGTTCAAAGCCAGCCCAGGCAGGAAAGTCCATTAGATTCTTATCTCCAAAAAACTTCTCAGACCCCCTGAAGTGGTGTGGTGGCTCAACTGGTAGAGCACTCACCTTGAGCAAAAGAATGTCAGGGACAGCACTCAGGCCCTGAGTTCAAGCCTCAGCACTGCATGTGTGCGTGCACGCACGCGCGCGCGCACACACACACACACACACATCCTTAGCCCAAACTGGACTGGCTAGCCATATTCTGGCTCCTTTTCTCTTCTGAAGAGAATTAGATGGATAGTCTGCAGGAACCCTCTCTCCTAGCTGGCCTTTCTAGGGAGGGCTACACAAAACCAGCTCCAATGAGGAAGGAACCCCAAGTTCAGGCTCAAACCCAGCACTGGAAGGGAAGGCCAGGAAAAGGCAGGCATGGCAAGAGGAAAGACAGGAGGTGTTGAGGCCACTGGGAGAGGACTTATAAGGGCAGAAAGAGCCAAGAGGGGAGGGATATTGTGGAGAAAAACTAGCCAGAGAATGACTAAGGGGCTCCCGGGTAAACAGGAGCTGGGAATGGACAGGAGGGGGGGTGGCTGTTTGAGTTGGCCAAGGGCTGGGGGGAGGGTGTAAGGAGTGGGGAGGAGGCCTGAGGCAGGACATTATGTCCCCTGTCCCCCACCAAGGCTCCTGGGAGGTGCTGAGTCACACACCTCTCTCCTTGCACCCCAACCCAACCCCATCCCAAGCTCCCAAATCCTGAGGAAAACAAAAATCTAAAGAGAGCCTGGCTTAAAGAAAGGAGAGAGCTTGATTCACACACGTGGGCTTTGCTGGACTCCACAGCAGTCAGCCTCCATCTTCCACCCAAAGGGAGTTCCCAGCCCCGAGGCTGGTTTCCAGAGGAGGTTGCCTTTGGGCACTGTTGTGCTTCAGAGGCTGACCCAAAGATTCCTCAGGTTTCTCGCCTGAGAAAGGGTCAGGACCTGCAGATGTGAGCTTGGGACACAGCCAGCCTTGTCCCTCAAGTCTGCTCAGCTGGCCTCTCCCTAGGGCTTGCAGCTGGCTCTGGAGGGGGCTTTTGAACTTCTTGCTGGGTGCCAGGGCAGGAAGTAGAGCAACCGTGACGGGAAGACAGTGGCAGGGAGAATAACATTGACCCCCCCCCCATACACACACACACCACCCCTGGGTAGACTAGAGTACAAGACAGGAAGAGAAGGGCAGGGTTGAATTTGAAAGGGGTTTTAATCTGGAAAGGGAGGAGTCCTGGAGGAAAAAGGCAGGAAAGGAACTGGAAAGGCAAAGGGGTTAGGAGAGAATTTAGGTCCCCTCCCCCAGACAAAGATAAAGACTAGAATCCTAAAAGGTGATCTCATCACCCTGAGCCCAGAGCTTAGAGGAGGGGGCAGGCAGGGGGTCACTGCCATCATTTACAGTCCCTCCTTCTACTTTCACCCCTGTGTGGGGAAAATGGGGTCATGGGCTCCCAGATTTAACAGAAGCTGAAAGTTAGGGCCCTGAGGAGGGCCCCCCCCACCCCACCCCATCACCACTACCAGCACCACTACCAGCATCACCCATTCCTCACAATTTGCCAGGCTGGCAGGTCCACTTGATCAAGGTACTGAGGAGCCAATCACTGCCCAGGCTCTTGGCCCGCTGTGAGAGCCCAGAAAAGGGGCTTAGACCCAAGTCTCCGCGTCCTACAACCAAGAAGCTAGAGAATCGGGCCAGAAGTCTCCTTATGAGTGCCACCCTCACGCCAAACTTCTGGGTTTCCCATTCTTGCAGCTTAAAGTGGGTTGGAGGACGGAGGAACCCAAAGTCCTCCTCTTATCAGGCTGAGAGAGTGAGCACTCTGTACCTCGACAGCACCGTGGAGTCTCGAACAAATCCAGCTGGCCCCAATCCAGGCACCGAGTGGCCCCGGAAGGCGAATGGGGGGGGGGGGGGGGAATCCCAACGGGCCAGAGGCCAGAGGAGTCTCCTCCCGGGAGGAATCGAGGAGACCCCCCACACAATACACAGCCTACCCCTCCCCTGCCCGCCGCCCTCCAGAGGTGATTCCTTTCCTCATTAGGAAATTCTCCGCTCCCTTTTTTCCGACTCCTTTTCCGAGCGTTTACGTTTTACATCTGGAAAGGAGGAGGAGGAGGAGGAAGGAGGGGAGGAGGGTTGGAAGAGCCCCAGCCCGCCCCAGTCTGACCCAGGCCAGACAAGCGGCCTCCAGCTGGGGCTGGGGCTGGAGAGGTGGGAGGGGAGGAGAAGGGGGCTGGAGGGGTGCCGGACCTTTTGGAGGTTGGGGGCGCCCGCGATCGGCGTTCCGGGGACCCAGGAATGCCCCCCCGCCAGCCCTCTCGGAGGGCGGGGGGAGGGCTCAGCCGGGAGTTTGGCAAACTCCTCCCCGCGTTGAGTCATTCGCCTCTGGGAGGTTTAGGAAGCGGCTCCGGGTCGGTGGCCCCAGGACAGGGAAGAGCGAGCGCTATGGGGAGCAGGACGCCTCGGTTCCCTCTCCACGCCGGGCAGCTGCGCTGGGGGCGCCGGCGCCGATCCCCGCTACCCCCGCTGCTGCCTCTGCTGCTGCTGCTGCTGCTGCCTCCCCCATCCAGGGTCGGGGGCTTCAACTTGGAGGCCGAGGCCCCTGCAGTGCTCTCCGGGCCCCCGGGCTCCTTCTTCGGCTTCTCGGTGGAGTTTTACCGGCCGGGCACAGACGGGTGAGTGGCGAGGGGTGGCGGCGGGATGCGTGTGTGTGCGTGTGTGTGTGTGTGTTTGTGTGTGTGTAGGGAGACCGCCTGGAGAAGACTTAAGGAAGGGGGGCGCGCGGCTGGGGTCTGGAGGGGACCAGGGCGGAGTTTGGAAGGACTGGAGCTACAGTTTGGAGAGGGGGTGCCCATTCGAGAGTTGGGGCGGGGGTGGCCCGGCGTGGAGGGGGCCTGTAGTCTGAGCCGATCGGTGGTAGACATGTGGGGAGAGGACACGAAGCTAAAAGCTGCAGAAGTCAGGGCACGAGTCCCCGGGCCAAGCGAGAGGAGAGGGCACGAATGCAGAGCTGAGGGTCTCCAGCTGAGACCTGGGAAGGTCCAAGGGGGGGGCGGTTTGGGAGGCGCAGTGGAGATGTGGAGACTGGGAAGGGCTTTAGTGAGGGAGGGTTCCACCGGGGAACCTCAGGATCCTGGAGGCCCATTGTGCGGAGAGGAAACAGACCGGGGCTGGATGAACTGTGTGTAGTTCAGAGAGAAGACAGACTGAGAGGGTAGGAAGGTTAAATGGGGGCCAGTCTCATCCCTCCCCTCCCCCCGCAAGCCCAGACCTGGGGGGGGGGGGAGACCTGGGAAGGAGCGAGGGGCCGGCCCCCTCCTCTTTCTCCCTGGTCTCCTGCTCCGCCTTCCACTTCCAATACGTTCGGACGGTGGGGCGGGGGGGGGGGGCGCAAAAAATTTAGGGACAGCCCCGGGACTGTGGCACGGGGGACGCTGGGGCTAGGGTGGGGGGCGGACTCAGCCGAGGGCGGGTACATGGATGTGTCGGGAGGGGTGTGTGTGTGCGCGCGCGGGCGAGGAGGGGGGTGGTGGGCGGTTTCCCTCTTCCTCTAACTCTTGGGAGGAAGAGAAAAGCTGATTTCCTGTAGCTTGTCGGCTGCCGCTGAGCTGAGCCCCAGATCGTCACTTCTGGGGCTGGAGTCGGAAACAAGAGGGGAGATACAACTTCCCTGAACCCAAGAATGTCAGAATCAAGGTCCCCCAGGACCCTGAAAGACCAAAGGAAGATTCTGAGTGAACTAAACTCTGAATGTCTGGAAAGTGGGGTGACCACCAACTTGGGGGAGATGGGAATTAGAATCGAGGCTACATTGGAACAAGGGTGTTGGTCTAAAGGTGGGGGTGGTTAGGCAGAGAAGGTAACTTGGCCCCTGCCCTGGGGTGGGAGTGAAGGGTGGATGGCAGATTCCTGACCCTTCACAATGGCTGTAGTAGTCTTTCTCCTTCACCTCTGTGCTTCCCTTCCCATCCCACCCCACCACCAGCCCCCCCCCCCACTCCCACCATCCCTGGGGTTCATGGTACCTCTGTCAGATAGGAAGGAGACTTTACACGTGATACACTTACCTGATCACTGATTTAGGGGGAGGGGAGAAGTTAATTTAAGTAATTTAGTTGGAGAGGGGAGGGGGCAGATCTCTCCTTTGTCTGGGGGACTTAGAGAAAATAAAAAAGAAAGATGGTTAGGCCCCAGCTGTTGGGTCTGTGCTTCTCAAGGTCCCCACCCAACCCCCACCCCGCCCCCCTGGCCTCTTGCCCAAACCCTATTGCATCACCTTGGCCTGGAGCCCCTGCCAGGCCTGGCCTCCCCCTGGCCCCCTCAAACTTCTTACCACAACCCTAATGGGCTAGAGAAAAGGGGGGTGGGGGTCTCTTCCTCTTCCCAGGAGTTGTCTGTCTTTTAACCTTCCCTCTCACTCCCCACACACACACTCCGCCCCACACAACACTGTCATTTCCCATTTAAAATACCCCAAAACATCTGGACTTTCACACACTCCAGGTTCCCAAGGCATCTGGCCCCTGGCTTGATCCCCTAATGCCCGCTTCTAATACAGGACCCAGAGTTCTTACCCCTTTTTCCTCCCCTTTACTCATCTCCCTTCCCTCCCAAGAGAACCCAGGTGTCCTGCTCAAATTCCTCCCTCTGCTTTTCTCTGTGCAAAAGGCTGGAGGAGTGTCACTCCCGACATTCTTCCCCCCCACCCCCAGGACCTCCCTCCCAGCCCAGCTGTGCCTTTCCTTCTTCCCCTGGTGTGCGATAATACAACCTGAGAGGGAGGGCCTCAGTGTACCTGTCTCTCCTTTACCTCTCCTGGAGAACACAAGGCAAGCGCCACAGAGGTTCCATGGCAGGAAGCCAGGTGTAATGCAAGGTATGAGTCCTCACCACTTACTAGCTAAGGAACTGTGACCTGAGCTAGGTGCTGGTAGCTACTTGCTATGTAGCTTTTCTCAGCAAAACCATTAGCTGACTCCTGCTCTAAGAGTCCAGAGCCAAATAAAAAAATGGCTCTACCCATAGCAGGGAATGCTAGTGGCTCACTCCTATAATACTAGCTACTCATGAGGCTGAGATGTAAGGGTCTCAATTCAGAGCCAGCTTAGGCAGGAAAGTCTAGGAGACTCTTATCTCCAGTTAACCACCAGAAAACCAGAAGCAGCACTGCTCAAAGTGATAGAGTGTTAGGTTTCAGTGAAAAAGCTCAGGGACAGCACCCTGAGTGGCAAAAAGAAGAAGAAGAAGAAGAAGAAGAAGAAGAACTGGGACCTGGAGACCGTTATGGCCTCCCCATGAATACCTAACTTAACTAAATACTGAGAGCTGATACTAATTATGTATATAAGATACCTATCCCAAGGCTCATTTGAACAAAAGAGACATGAGTATGGAGTTGGCTGTGTACTGGTTCTAGTTTTCTCCTCCTCAGCCATTTCCCATAATGGGGCTTATGATCATGGTCCCTCACATTCCTTTAGCACTTCCCTGCGGATTTCTCCATAGTTACAAAACCCCTGGTGTTGAATGGAGCAAGCGTGAAAATTTAGAATAGAAGTTAATTTGGGCACCATTTGAGTGCAACCCATCATTTTATAGGAAGAGAATCTAAGGCCTGAAGAAGGGAAGTGACTTGGCCCAGAACACTTGAAAGCTTGGGCCAGGCTCCTCTCAGGAGCTCCCTAAGCACTCAACAGCTGGAGGGAGGCAGCTCTTCCTTCCAAGCTAACCAGTTGTTTGTGTTCTTGGAGTTCCAGAAGCAGGTACTAACTACTGTGAGGTCTGCCGGACTGGGCCCTGGTCCACTTGCTGCTATCCATCCCGACCTTGTGGTGCCAAAGGAGTCAAACAGTAACTGAGTATTGACCAGGGGACGTGGTTAATCAAAAGCCTGCCTGAGGGGAGAGGGGAGGATAAATTGGCCATGAGTAGACCAGCAGGCTGGTCTAGAATCCAGGAATCCTAGCTTCTGGCTTTTATCTGGGAAAAGATTCTGGGTGACACTGGACATGTTTTTTGTTTTTTTTGTTTTTGGCCAGTCCTGGGGCTTGGACTCAGGGCCTGAGCACTGTCCCTGGCTTCTTCTTGCTCAAGGCTAGCACTCTGCCACTTGAGCCACAGCGCCACTTCTGGCCATTTTCTGTATATGTGGTGCTGGGGAATCGAACCCAGGGCCTCATGTATACGAGGCAAGCACTCTTGCCACTAGGCCATATCCCCAGCCCCATGGACATGTTTTTAAATAACGTCTCACAGAGTTAGTTTTTCCACCTGTCAAATAAGGACATAGGATTAGTTTAGGGACGTCTGGAGGGATGTGGGACTAAGCTGGCATGTGGTCCTGACTGCCTGTGCCCTCTCTAAGGCATCTACATCAGTGGTAAGCCCAGTTTCTCTCCCCCTCCCCCATGGCCCCTTCCTCTTTTGTACTGGTCCCAGGGTTTGAACTCAAGGGTGCTGGGTGCTGTCCCTAAGCTTTTTCACTCACAGCTAGTGCTCTGCTGCTTGAGCCACAGCTCCATTTTTGGCTTTTTGGTGGCTAATTGAAGATAGAGCCTCCCAGAGTTTCCTGCTTGGGCTGGCTTCAAATTATGATCCTCTGATCTCAGCCTCCTGAAGAGCTAGGATTACAGAGGTAACTAACCCACGTACTCTGCGGTATCTCTTAGCTATAATAGTAGTCTGTGTTGGCAGGGACTAATTTTAGAATTGTAGGGTTCTGAGACATCAAAATAATAAGTTATGGTAATTATTTCTTCCTTGGGTTCTATTTCAGAGGAGTTTATCTGCCAAACCACATTTATACGGAGTAATTAATTACCTTCTCATTTTTTTATGAACCAAAACTATCCACAGTTGCCAATCAGAGCTTCTGACCAGCATGAGATAACCAGGCTCCCCACAGGAGTTGATATCATTCCAACCCAAAGCTAACGAACTGGAAGGTTTAATTAGCCAGGGCTGCCTTATCAGGTACATACTTCAGGCTTTCTAAAATACTGAAAACAGCCCAAGGATTCCTTCATGGTTACCTTCTTGAACCACTAGGAGGACTCATGCTGTAAAATTTAGGTGGCAGGAACTAGGAGAATGAGAGTAAGAGCACGGACACCTCACTTGGCATGAGGGTGGTGAGCCCTATGTGTTGGATTGACTGGGGCTGCAGGCATGGATGGGCCACTAAATACATAGGATTCCCATGCATAGTGTGTATGGGGTGGGGGGTGCCTGGATCTGTGCCCCGTGCCTGCATGGGGTTATCCTAAATCTTTTCCTGGAAGCAAGAAGAGATATGCCCCCTAGGTCTCTGTCCCCATCATGTTTGTGGGCTTCACAAGCTTTGTGAGGCCTGTCTGTCACCTCCCAATTAAGCAGCGCACTTCCTCTCCAAGCCATCTCTAGGGTTCCAGGCTCAGCTTCTCTGAAAGAGCTGAGGATATTGAGAAATGACAAGTATGAACAGGGTACTGGGTCTCATCTCTGCTCCAGGGAACTTTCAGAAAGAAAATGAAACTGTGTCCCATCCGGTGGAGTTAGGTAGCCCTTTCTGCTTTTTTTGGAGCCTGAAGGCAGCTCCTGCAATACTCCCCTCCCTCCTCTCCCAGCCCTGGGGCCACGGGGCCACACTCTCCACTATCCATGCCCAAAGGATTCTGGCTTTCCCTAGGAGAAGGTCCCTTCAGTTTGTAGTGACGTGCTCTTATCTCCTACTGGCTCCCACCCCGAACAGACTGAGTGAAAGGGGTGGGGCCCAGCGGGTGGGGGACAAATGGAGAAGTGAAAGGTTGGTAACCCTCAGGAAGCCACAGGCTGTAAACATTTCCTGTCCCCAGGGTAACAGAAGCTGGTCCCTCCCCTCTCCACCCACCCCCTCCCTGAACTCCTGGAACTCTCTCAGCATCCTTGCTAGGATTCCTTGGGACCTTGCCTTCTTACCTCGCTGCCTTCTCTTTTCTTACCTTTTGGCCCACACACCTCAGAGTCCATGGGTCTGTCCTCTCTGTTGTTCCCATCCCCCTCCCCATTCCTCTGGGTTCCAGGCCTCCCCATTCATTTTACATGGTCCTCTTTTTGTGTGCGTGTATGGGTCCTGGGGCTTGGGTGCTATCTCTGAGCTCTCTTACTCAAGGCTAGCCCTCTGAGCCACAGCTCCAACTTCTGGCTTTTTAGTGGTTAATTAGGAGATAAAGAGTCTCACAGGCAAGGACTTTCCTGCCCGGGCTGGCTTTGAACCACGATCCTCAGATCTCAGTCTCCTGGGTTGCTAGAATTACAGACATGAGTCTGCCAGCGCCAAGCCTTATACCTGGTTCTCTTGGAAGATACTCCAAACTGCTGTGCCATCTACCATCATCTCCCTCTTGGTCCTTTATTCTTTTCCTAGGGAGCAAGAGAAAAGACAGAGGAATTTACCCCTGGGCCAGGAAAGGGGTGATGGGGTGGGTCCTGGGAGGGTTGCAAGCTGAAAAGGTACCAAAACTAATAGAGGTGAAAAAGCCTGAGGTCTGAGACTGAGAGAGAACCCAGGAACCTGAGCCAAGAGAGTAAGTAGTCCTGAGAGTAGAGAGGGACAGATTCAGAAGCAGTGCCAGAGGCAGACACAGGGAACAAAGGCCAAGGCTGGCAGGGACACTAGTCCAATGGCCGGGGCAAATTGCCCAGGCTGCCAGATGGAGTCCTCACAGGAGACTCTGGAGGAAAAGGCCAAAAAAAAAAAAAAAAAAGCTTGAAGGCTGTGTAGAGGCCTTGGAAGCAAGGAACTCAAGGATGGCAGTGGATAAGTTGAAGGCAGGAAGGCTGTCCAGGACCTTAGCTGTGACTACCCCAGGGCATAGGATCCCATCAGAAGCAAACTTCTCCTCTGGGGCGGGAGAACTAATCCATTTGTTTAGTATGAGGACCCAGAAGAGCAAGATTTGAATTCAGTCTTCTAGAGCTGATATTGAAGGGGTTCAAAGCCTTGAGACAGGAACAAGAAGGTGAGGTTCACTTTGGAGCCCCAAGATAGGGCAGGCCTAGGCAAACAGTCTGTGTTCACTGTATTCCAGCTCCTTTCTGCACTACAGATGATTTCCAAGACTCACATTTTCCTCATACACGCCCCAAGGCTGAGCAGCAGGCCACTGGATGCCTGGGTCCCAGCCCAGGGAAGAGGGTTTTGGCTTGGGAAGTGAGGGTACAGGGTAGGTGCAAGGACCCGGAGGCTACAGAGGGGTGGTTTATCTAAAATGTCCAATTCAGAGGCCACACATTGCATTTGAGTGTGTGTCTGTGAGTTTGTGTGTGCAAGAGAGAGAGAGAGAATGAGAATGTATGTGTGTTCTTTTATTTCTGGTGCTGGGGAATCCATCCAGGGCCTTGCACACACTGACACTCTACCACTGAGTGACACTCCAAGCTGGACCATGTTCTAATCTAAACAGATATCTATGGAAATGGAGATACTGAGGCTGGCCCCCTCCAGCACTCTAGGAATTGGTTCTGCTTGCCTCTCTCTGTTCACAGGAGTTGTTGGAGAGAAGAGTGTGGCAGGAGGAGGAAAGGGTTTGGGTTAGTGACAGCAGCACATGCCTGACTCCAGCCTGTGCCTCCGGCATCTGCGGCATCTTTTGAGATATAAATACAATCCATGGGGCACCTACCCCCTCCCTTCATACACACACACACACACACACACACACACACACACACACACACAGCCAATCCTGGCCCAGAGTCCTGGGTCCTGACCAAAAGCTAGAAAGTCCCCCTCCCCCTGGTCCAATTAACCTCTCTTCTCTCCTCCACAGGGTAAGCGTGCTGGTGGGGGCCCCCAAGTCTAACACCAGCCAGCCAGGAGTGCTTCAGGGGGGTGCTGTCTACGCCTGTCCCTGGAGCACCAGGCCTGCGCAGTGCACCCCCATAGAATTTGACAGCAAAGGTAGGCTGGTGGGGTTTAGGTAGGGCCCTGAGGGTGGGTGTGACAGTAGTGTGGACAGTAGTAGAGCCCCAAGTGTGACTGGGCCAGCCCTCTAACACACATAGCACACACATACATGCACATGTGCACATGTACACACACATGTGCACAGACACTCATGCACAACTGCCACGTTCTCTCCCAGCAGCCGTTCTCAGAGCAGTAGGTTCTTCATGGCACTCACTCTCAGTTCCAGCCCAGCCCAGCCCAAAGAGGGCGGGCGTGATTCAGAAACATGTGGCTCTCATTTCCACTGAATCACCCACAACGCAGAGGCCCGGGCTGTAACATAGACAAAAAAAGAAAAGCAGGGAGAGTCTCAGAGAAGAATCAGTTCCTTTAACAAGGCACTGACTAAGTGACTGCACCCCAGGCCCTGTGCCATGGGTGTCCTTTGCTTCAGGACCGAAAGATGATTTGCTTACTACCCTCGGGGGCGGGGGGGTGGTGCAGGCAGAGAGTGACAGCTCATACTCTGAGCACTTGCTGTGCACCAGGGCTCTGTCGTGAGCTCCTCACAGACATCAGCGCCTTTAATCCTTCCAACAGCTGGAGGAGATATTATTATTCCCCTCTTACAAGTGAGGAAGCAAAGATTTAGTCACTTGTCAAATATCTCTCACTGCTAGTAAATGATGAGCCAGGAGACGGACTAAGGCAGTTTGTCCTCAGAGATAAGACTAGGATGAGGGAACAGGAAGAGGGAGGCATCAAAAGATAGAGGCTGTGGGGATAAGAATCATCCACACAGCCCATACATAGTTCATGCCTGTAATCCTAGCTGATCAGGAAGCTGAGATCTGAGGATTGCGGTTCAAAGCTAGTCTTGGTGGGAAAGTCCATGTGATTCTTATCTCCAATCAACCACCCCAAAACCAGAAGTGGCACTGTGGCTAAAGTGGTAAAGCCTTGAGCAAAAGAAGCTCAGGGACAGCACCACAACAGACAAAAAGAAAAAGAGTGGAAAAAAAAAAAAGACAAAGTAGAAGGAGACCAGTTAGAATTGTTTTGATAAGTTGAGAGAGGGGTAAAGGAGAGTGAATTTGATTGGGATACATTGTATCCCTTGTGTAACTGATGCTTACTAATGAAAAAATAATAATCCTGAAATTTAAAAAAAAAAAAAAAGAAGGAAAGACAAGGAAAGGAGAAACGGGGGAGGGTTGAGGCATGCTCAAGTGGTAGATAGAGCACCTGCTTAGCAAGCACAAAGCGCAATACTGCCAGCAGTGACGGGAAGGAGGGAGAGGGAGAAAGCAAAGGAAGAAGAAAGGAAGGGACTCTTGGAGTCACAGGCCCAGGTGGACAGAAATTGCTCTCTTGGGAAGCAGCCTCTGTTCCCCCCACACTCCTGTCTACTGCAAGCATTTTTGTCCCCTTGGATGCAGCAGCAGAGGAAGCCAAGGAAAGACGTGTGTGTGTGTGTGTGTGTGTGTGTGTGTGTGTGTGTGTGTGTGTGTGTTTCATCCAGCAACCAAAGCAGACTGAGGATCCCCTCCTTGATCACAAGTGTTCAGGACCTAGAAGTGCTAGGCACCCCCAGGCTGCCTAGCATGACACCTTCACCACCACCCTGTCTCACCTCCCCAAGGCTCCCGGATCCTGGACTCCTCACTGTCCAGCACAGAGGAAGAGGAGCCTTTGGAGTACAAGTCCTTGCAGTGGTTCGGAGCCACGGTTCGAGCCCATGGCTCCTCCATCCTGGTGAGAGCCCTGGGAGGACTTGATTTGGGGACTTGAGTGGGGGCAGGCCTGCAGGGGAACAGGGCTCTTGTGGGAGGAAGCCTGAAGCCCCCTCCTCCTGGGCCTTCCAGGCATGTGCTCCACTGTACAGCTGGCGCACAGAGAAGGAGCCACTGAGAGACCCCGTGGGTACCTGCTACCTCTCCACAGACAACTTCACCCGAATCCTTGAGTACTCGCCTTGCCGCTCAGGTAGGACCCACGATGGGAGGGAAGGAGGGTCCCATGCTCTCAGGGCTGGCTCTCCTTTCCCCACCCCTCCCTTCTCGCTCACTGTCCTCTCCCGCACAGATTTCAGCTGGGTGGCAGGGCAGGGATACTGCCAAGGAGGCTTCAGTGCCGAGTTCACCAAGGTGAGAGGGTGAGAGGGAAAGGGGGCAAGGGGCCTAGACACATGTGGGGTCCAGGATAAAATGTGGATTGGACTCACCTTCTTCCCCCACCCTGTAGACCGGCCGTGTGGTCCTAGGTGGACCAGGCAGCTACTTCTGGCAAGGTAA
Organism: Perognathus longimembris pacificus; assembly: GCF_023159225.1. Lineage (NCBI taxonomy): Eukaryota > Metazoa > Chordata > Mammalia > Rodentia > Heteromyidae > Perognathus > Perognathus longimembris. The sequence goes on from NC_063161.1 coordinate 48,568,459, forward strand.
GTCCTTCCTCCATCCTTCTGGGAGACCCTGTACCACCCTCCCACCCCCATGCCCAACCTCAAATCACCAGTCCTTTCTGCTTCTGCCATCTTCGCCCCCTGCCACTTCTTCTCTGCCTTCCTCCACACTCATTGCCCCCACATGTTTCCCTTCCCTGAAAAGTGCTCCTCTCCAGCCAGCCCCCAGAGCCCCTCCCTCCACCCATCCCCCCTGCACCTCCTCCCCAGGCCAGATCCTGTCCGCCACTCAGGAGCAGATTGCTGACTCCTATTACCCAGAGTACCTCATCAACCTGGTCCAGGGGCAGCTGCAGACCCGCCAGGCCAGCTCCGTGTATGATGATAGCTACCTGGGTGAGTGGTATATGGGAGAATTCAAGGGTCCCTGCTCACATCCTTGCTTATTTCTCCCACTGGGACACCCCTAGCCCTACTGTCATACTGGGGGTGGGGGTGGGAGTTGTTTTGTTTTGTTTTTTTGGGTTGGATTGAGTTGAGTTGAATTGTACCAGTGCTAGGGCTTGAACTCAGGACCTGGGTGTTAGCCATCCTTTAGCTTTTTCACTCAAGGCTGACACTCTACCCCTCGAGCCATAGCTCCACTTCTGAGTTTTTGTGGTTAATGGAAGATGAGAATTTCTCCAACATTCCTGGCTGGGCTGACTGTGAGCCTTGATCCTCAGATCTCAACTTTCTGAGTAGCTAGGATTACAGGCGTGCTCACTGGCACCTGGCCTCATTGCCATACTTGTCCTGTGCAGAATGCCTATGAAGGGATGGATGGGGGTGGGGGAGAGCAAGGCAAGAGGGCCTCCCGGGCAGGAATGCCACTATCTGTTCACTGTGTCTCCCCAGGATATGCCGTGGCTGTGGGTGAATTCAGTGGCGATGACACAGAAGGTGAGTGTGCCCACAGCTGGACTGAGGGAGGTGTGGGTAGAATCCAGGACCTGGGGACCACAGACAGCACTCAGACACTTCACCCTTCCGCTGCCTTGCTCCCCTCAGCCTGACCTCATGACTGTCTCTCTTCCCCCTGCAGACTTCGTTGCCGGCGTACCCAAAGGGAACCTTACCTATGGCTACGTAAGCTCCAGCCCAACCTCCCCGCCTGCCTCCCCCCTCTCCTGGGCTACACACAAAGAGCCGTTGGTGGCAGCTGATGGTGGCCTCAAAATTTAGATGAGATATGGGCTCTGGAGTCAGACCCAGGTTCAAGTGCTGGTGCTTACACTGGATAAGTGACTGTTATTTCTTCTGCCCTGCTTCCTGCTTACCCTCTCTAAGCCCTGTTTCTCTCTGTATAATGGGATAATAATAGTTCTGACCTCACCAGAGGGACTGGAAAGGGTGAAATAAGATAGTGCATGTGAAAGTACATGGTGAATTGTTCGGCTGAGTACAACGGGCAGCTGTTATTATTAGGCCATGACAAGGGTCTGTACAGATAAGAGTGCTGTACACAGCCCTTCAGTTAGCAACGTTTATTAAGGCAAGGAAAGAGATGAGATGAAAACATTTCCTCTTCATCTCAGGAAGTTGGGTAGCCAAGTATGTGAGAAAAGACACTGCACCCCAGGCATCATCTGTCTGTCCCTGAGTCTGTGGGGAAGAGATGTTGTCATTCACATTTGCACCTGAGGAAATAGCCCTAAGAAGCCAACTCATTTGTTTATGATAAGCCAGTAAACTGAGCGCCAGTGGCTCTCACCTGTCATCCTAACTGCTCAGAAGGCTGAGACCTGTGGATCACAGTTCAAAGCCAGCCCGGGCAGAAAGTCAGTGAGGCTCTTAAACACCAAAAAGCTGGAAGTAGAGCTGTGACTCACATGGTAGAGCACTAGCTGTGAGCAAAATAGCTTATGGACAGTGCCCAGGCCTTGAGTTCAAACCCCAGGACTAGCACAAACAAAAAAACAAAAAGATTACCCACTAAGATTTAAAGCCAGAGCTAGTTTACTTTGAAGGGAGCATTCTGTGTGCACTACAGTAAGTTTTGAAAAGTGACCAAAGGGATGGCAGAAATTTTTTTGGGGGGGGAATTAAGTGGGGGTCAGGGCAGGATCTTCTGTGGGTGGAGATTAAGTGAGAGGTGGGGCAGAAGTGGGAAGATCTCTCAGGCTGATTGGGTTTGAGAAGGACAAAAACACTGATGGGCAGAATCTGGGCAGTGACTCCAGGGAACCATGTCCAGGCCAGAGGTAACTATCCCAGATCCACTCGAAGGCAATCAGTCGCCTTATTTGTGGGCCTGGGATGGGGATAGCGGTGTGGGTGGGGTACAAGCCAGACAGGGGAACACAAGGCCACTCTGGAGAGGACTTGCAGCAGAGTTGGTTACAATAGCAACTGTGGGATGGACTGCAGGGTCCAAGAGCCTTATAGGTCTGCAGGGGCAGGTAGCTAAAGGGGAGTGTGAAGAAGACAGGAGTGTTTGTGGCTCAGAGGGGACTAAAGGATGAAGGGTGACTTAGGTTTTGTGTTTAAGACCGCTGTGTGTGGCTGGGCATTGGTGGCTCACTTTGGTAATCCTAACTCCTCAGGAGGCTAAGATTTGAGGACTGAGGTTTTTGCAGCCATCCTTGAGATTCTTATCTCCAATTAACCATCCGGAAGTAGGGGTGTGACTCAAGTGGTAGAATGCCAGCCTTGAGCAGAAAAACCCAAGTAAGAGTTCTTGTACTGGTAAACACACACACACACACACACACACACACACACCCCTCCTGGTGTGCATTCGGTCATAATTATTGAGTGGCTATTACTTACTAAGCTCTATTTTTGTTCTAAAGGACAAAATCAAGCTTTTACCACAACTAATCGTATATTCTGGTGAAAGTAAAGGTGGGACAGATATTGTGAAATCTGTAGTAGATACATGATTTGGGGGGAAATGGGGAAGCAGGCAGTCAGTAGAGCAAGGAGAGATGGGAATGGGAGGACAAAACTCAGGAGGCAGTTGGGGATGAGTGGTCTTTGTCTCTGAGGAATACCTCCCTCCAAGTGTCCCATTTGTCCTTCACCCTTGCGACACCTAGGACCGATAAGCCTCTCTCCTCATCCCCAGGTCACCATCCTTAATGGCTCAGACATCCGATCACTCTACAACTTCTCAGGGGAACAGGTGAGGACCTTTCTCCCCCACACCCTAGCTTGGCTCTCTGCCAACTGAGTCCCAGCTGTGACACAATGATGGCACACTTCCAGCCTTCTCACAGCCCCTCTTGATCCTAATTATTGCCTCTTCCTTGTTCTGAGCCAATGCTGGTCCCTCTGCCCCTCCCCCAGATGGCCTCCTACTTCGGCTATGCTGTGGCTGCCACTGACATCAACGGGGATGGGTGAGTAGTGGGTAGTGGGAAAGGAGCCTCGGTGATGGCCTTTCCAGATCCAAGACAGAGGGAGCATGGGGCAAGACGCCAACAGTGTTTCTCCAGAGGCTTTTCCTCTGGATTCTCACTCGTGCTTGCATAGTCCCCTTGCTCAGGGACAAGGAGATTGCTGAGAGCTAAATCAGAGCCCTCAGGCCTTCGGACTCGGGTGGGAGGGACCGTGGGGAGACAGGATGCCTGGGATTTGGAGCTTTAGGTCTGGTGTGCAGAGCGACAAGACAGAGTATCAGAATGCCTGGGTCTGCCTTTTCCCCCCACTCCCAGGCTGGATGACCTACTGGTGGGGGCGCCCTTGCTCATGGAACGGACAGCTGACGGGCGGCATCAGGAGGTGGGCAGGGTCTATGTCTACCTGCAGCACTCAGCTGGCATCGAGCCTGTACCCACCCTTACCCTTACTGGTCACGATGAGTTTGGTCGATTTGGCAGCTCCTTGACCCCCCTGGGGGACCTGGACCAGGATGGCTATAATGGTAAGTACCATGAACTCAGGAGGCCAAGGATAATTTAGGGGAGAGGGGCAAGTTAGGAGGGATTTAGGAGTGAGTTCTGTCAGTTAAGATATCCAGGCTCCGGCTGAGAATGTGGTTTAGTGGTAGAGTGCTTGCCTAGCATGCATGAAGCCCCGTGTTCAATTTCCTCAGTACCACATAAACAGAAAAAGCCAGAAGTGGCACTGTGGCTCAAGTGTCAGAGTGCTAGCCTTGAGCAAAAAGAAGCCCAAGGACAGTGCCCATGCCCTGAGTTCAAGCCCCAGGACTGGCAAAACAAAAACAAAAAATACCCAGACTCCTCTGCCTTTCCAAGAAGGATGTGAACATTAAGCCCAACATCTGTATGTTGGAGATTTGCGTACAGGGGTTCCAAGTTCTGGGTTCTGGTGGTAGAGATTTGAATCCTCATGCCTTCCCCTCACCCCCCACCCCAATTCCTGGCCTGCTAACCAATGTGTGCTGTATGTCTTGCAGATGTAGCCATTGGAGCTCCCTTTGGTGGGGAGACCCAGCAAGGAGTAGTGTTCGTATTTTCTGGGGGACCAAAAGGGCTAGGCTCAAAGCCTTCCCAAGTTCTTCAGCCCCTGTGGGCAGCTGGCCACACCCCAGACTTCTTTGGCTTTGCCCTTCGAGGAGGCCGAGACTTGGATAGCAATGGATATCCTGGTGAGTTGGGCCCTAGGCCCCCTTCCTTTGGAATTCCCTGGTCTCACACTGTAAAGTATGTAAATAAGACTAGAAAACCAACTGTAACCAGCAATTTAAAATTACTATTATTTTCCTTTGTGGAAACCAGTTTTATAGTAATGGTTTTAAGTCTTTTTTTTTTTTTCAGTATTGGGACTTTAACTTAGAGCCTCTCTCCCACTCATTCTTTCTAGGCAGTACCTCTACCAGTTAAGCCACACCTTCAGTCATTACCATCTGCTTTTACATATATATATGTATATATATATATGAGAGAGAGAGTCAGTTCTGGGGCTTGGGTACTGCCCCTGAGCTTTTGTTTTCCCAAGACCAGCACTCTACCACTTGAGCCACAGCTCCACTTCCAGATTTTTGGCCATTAATTGAAGATTAAGGTCTCATAGACTTTTCCTGCCCAGGCTGCCTTTGAACCTTAATCCTCAGATATCAGCCTCCCAAGTAGCTAGGATTTACAAGCATGAGCCATCGGCACCCAGCTACTTTTATAGTTTCTTATTCAAAAATAAAATTGTGTTCATATACACCTGTACATGTGTCTGTTCTGGGTTAATTTTCATAGTATTTTATAAGAATTAAAAGTTTGAAGGAAGGCTGGGAATATGGCCTAGTGGCAAGAGTGCTTGCCTCCTACACATGAAGCTCTCGGTTCGATTCCCCAGCACCACATATATGGAAAACGGCCAGAAGGGGCGCTGTGGCTCAGGTGGCAGAGTGCTAGCCTTGAGCAGGAAGAAGCCAGGGACAGTGCTCAGGCCCTGAGTCCAAGGCCCAGGACTGGCCAAAAAAAAAAAAAAAAAAAAAAAAGTTTGAGCACATTAAAAAAAAAGAAGAAGAAATTCCCAGTCATAGCTCCCTCTCCCCTAACTTCCTAAGCTCTTGGGTGCAATTTTAGGATGTTGCCACCAGGTGGCGCAGTCCATTCACTTCAGCCTCCTTGAACAAGGAAACTAAAAGGTGGGTTGGGGAGGTTGGGAAGGGTGCATCCTGATTTGGACTTGCTGTAAGGGGTGGTTTCTTGACTTCTGCAGATCTGATTGTGGGGTCCTTTGGAGTGGACAAGGCCATAGTATACAGGTATGAACTCAAACGAGGCACTGAGACAGCCTGGGGGAAATGGGAGTTTCTCCTTACAGCTAAGATTGGGAAAATGAATGTAAAAGAAACTGGCATTCTGGGGCTGTGACATCAGACATCTGTGCCTAGCCTCTCAGAGTCCTAACTATTTGTCCCACATCCATGCTTGGCAGGGGTCGTCCCATCGTGTCTGCCAGTGCCTCCCTCACCATTTTCCCTGCCATGTTCAACCCAGAAGAGCGTAGCTGCAGTTTGGAGGGGAACCCTGTATCTTGGTGAGCTGGGCCAGGAGACTTGCAGAGATCTGGGCCTGGGAGCAGGCAGGGGACTGTGTCTGCTTTAGAGAGGGATGGATGGGGGCATCCTAGACTGGGGTCTATCTGAGAGGAAGGTAAAAGATAGGATGCTGGTCCAACTGCATTTGTTGGTCTTCCTCCAGCATCAATCTCAGCTTCTGCCTCAATGCTTCTGGAAAACACGTCCCCAACTCCATTGGTAAGGGAAACAACCTGGATCTCTCAGGCTCTGGGACAGGATGGAGGGATTAGGGATGTGGGTATCTTCCCTCCCCTTGAATAGAGTAGGAAAGTGAGGCCGATTATCTTACCTTCTGTGTATATCCCTTACTACAGGCTTCACAGTGGAACTCCAACTGGACTGGCAGAAGCAGAAGGGAGGGATACGTCGGGCACTGTTCATGGCCTCCAGACAGGCAACCTTGACCCAGACCTTGCTCATCCAGAATGGGGCTCGAGAGGACTGCAGAGAGATGAAGATCTACCTCAGGGTATGGCCCCGAGGGCAGGGATGGGCTGTCCAGGGCAGGTGACCCACACAGAACTAAGACCCATTCTGAAGGGAGAGAGCTGGAGAGGCTCCCTGGTTGTGTGAAGCTGAGGAAAGGGGGCTCTTCTGTTAGGAGAGCTGGGAGCCAGGCTTCCAGGGCTTCCGAAGCAATGAGGATGTTGAGAATTGGGCCCTGCACAAAGGGAGATGCAAAGCTGAGGAGCAGGGCCACTAAGTCCCTCCAGAGTCCCCTGACCTTATGAAGTCTCTCTCCCCTGACCCCTAGAATGAGTCAGAATTCCGAGACAAGCTCTCTCCGATTCATATTGCCCTCAACTTCTCCTTGGACCCCCAAGCTCCCCTGGACAGCCATGGCCTCCAGCCAGTTCTGCATTACCAGAGTAAGAATCGGATAGAAGACAAGGTAAGGATGGGGTGGGAAGAGGAGCCCTGGGAGGACTGAGGCCTGGGCACCTGGGAGCAGGGCTGTGAAAAGGAAGGAAGGCCCTGCAGCCCAGGCATGGTAGAAACTCCCCTCTCAAGGCCATCCTGCCCCCCAGGCTCAGATCTTGCTGGACTGCGGAGAGGACAACATTTGTGTGCCTGACCTACAGCTGCAAGTGTATGGGTAAGTGGTGCTGGCTGGAGCGGGGAGATTCAGGGTACACTCAGAAATGTAGTCAGGACATACTACCTATGTGGCCTTGGGAAGTCTCTGAAATTCTCTAACTTCTGGGTCTTTCTACTTTAGAAGTGAGGGGCTGGTCCTGAGGCTTGAACTCAAGAGCCTGAGTGCTATTCCTGAAGCGTGGTCAAGGCAGGCATTGAGTGAGCTTTTTTTCCTCTCAAGGCTAGTACTTTACCACTTGAGCCACAACACCACTTCTGATTTCCTGGTGGTTAATTGGAGATAAGAGTCTCACAGCCTTTCCTTCCTGGGCTGGCTTTGAACCATGATCCTCTGATCTCAGCCTCCAGAGTAGCTAGGGTTTCAGGTGTGAGCCACCAGTGCCCGGCAGCATTTCTTTCTCTGGCTTTGTGGTAGGATCAAATATAATAGTCTGCATAAAGCATCTTAGGCTAGTGCCAGCTGGAGTTAGAACACAGTGCTGTCTCTTGTATGCTAGTATTCCTCATTGTCCTTATTTGACCATTAATTCCCTGGTGTTCTTATCCTGTGTGTCCCCTCCAGGGAGCAGAAACATGTGTACCTGGGTGACAAGAACGCAGTGAACCTCACTTTCCATGCCCAGAACATGGGTGAGGGCGGCGCCTACGAGGCTGAGCTTCGGGTTACGGCCCCTCCGGAGGCCGAGTACTCAGGACTCATCAGACACCCAGGGGTGAGAGAGGGGGGACTCTCTCCAAAGTGGGGTTGAGGAAATATCTCCCAGGAGGGGACACCCAAGCCTGACCTGTGCCCACACACCTCCAGAACTTCTCCAGCCTCAGCTGTGACTACTTCGCAGTGAACCAGAGCCGTCTGCTGGTGTGCGACCTGGGCAACCCCATGAAGGCAGGGGCCAGCGTAAGTCTGGAGTGGGAGAGGAGGGGCCTGAACCTGGGCATTGGTGGCTTCTAGCTACTCCGGAGGCTGAGATCTGAAGATCACTGTTCTAAGCCAGCCCAGGCAGGAAAATCTGTGAGACTTTTATCTCCACTGCCAAAAATAAGCCAGGAATAGAGCAGTAGACCGCTAGCCTTGTGCAAAAGAAGCTTAGGGATAGCGCCTGGGCCCTGAGATCAAGTCCCAGATCCAGAACCCACACCAAAAAAAAGAAGAAGAAGGGCGGGGGGCTGGAGAGAGAGAGGGTCCTGGGACAGAATCCTGTGAGTTCAGAGCCCGGCTGCAACATAGAAGGAAGGGCTGGAATTGGAGCAAGGTATGTGCTCAATCTAACAGCCCCTTTCTGACCTACAGCTCTGGGGTGGCCTTCGGTTCACTGTACCTCATCTCCGGGACACAAAGAAAACCATTCAGTTTGACTTCCAGATCCTCAGGTAGAGAGTGGGTAGGGCTGGGCTGGGGGCAGAAGGGAGGGCAGGGAAGATGGGTGGGGCAGGTGGCCAAGATTGGTACCAGGTGTGGAATCCTCCTGGGCTGAGCTCCGGGTACCACCTCTGTCTCCCTCCATCCCACAGCAAGAATCTCAACAACTCACAAAGCAATATGGTCTCCTTCCTGCTCTCCGTGGAGGCTCAAGCCCAGGTCTCTCTTAACGGGTCAGTGCCCAGGTAGAATGGGGTCTTTCTGGGAGAGGTCCTTTCTTCCCTTCTCTCAACCACTCTCCTCCTCAGTGTCTCCAAGCCTGAGGCAGTGCTCTTCCCAGTCACTGACTGGCACCCTCGAGACCAGCCTCAGAAGGAAGAAGACGTGGGCCCCGCTGTCCACCATGTCTATGAGGTGAGGCTGACTGGGAGGCAGCCAGGAGAGTGGACATAGAGGGCAGGGGCCAGAATGAATGAAAGAGAAGGAGGAGCTAGTGGGGTCAGAGGGAGGATGGAGAAGAAGAGGAAGATGGGTGAGTAGCATGAAGAAAAGATCCAGGAGAGACAGCCAAATGAAGGACAGCCCAGCTGAGTGCCAGGATCTTGGTGCAACAGCACTGCACGTTCTTCTCCTCAGCTCATCAACCTGGGCCCCAGCTCCATCAGCCAGGGTGTGCTGGAGCTCAGCTGTCCCCAGGCTCTGGAAGACCAGCAGCTCCTCTACGTTACCAGGGTTACAGGACTCAGCAACTGTACCGACAGCCACCTCATCAACTCACAGGGCCTGGAGGTGAGGGCTTTGATATGCTCAGAGGACGGGACTGAGGGGCTGGGAGGGGTGGGAGAGAGGGGACCAGTCAGAAGGCAGAGATATTTCAGAGGCCTGGGAGGGAAAAGCAACTTTGTCCATTACATTTCTTTCTGCCTGAAGCAACCTTCTCTATTTCCTGGTGCTCATCCAGGGCCTTGATCTGAGCCACCTCCTCCAGGAAGCCTTTTCCAGACCTGTCCTTCGGGCCCCAATGCCTTTGTTATGGTGCTACTCAAAAGCAGCATTTAGTGCAGTAAATACCGGGATGCATTTAGACTCAGAAAAAACTCACACCAAATAATACTAAAAAGGTCCCCAGCTCTTGGAGTTTTTGTTCTAGTGGAGGCTGATAGACAACCAAAACTAAAAAGAGAAAATGTACAGGTATTGAAAAGTTATGGAAACACTAATGGGCTGTTGGGGAGACTGGAGACCTACAATTCTATCACCAGGAAAATCCTCGTGAAGAAATAGTTGTTAAACTGAAGCCCAGGGCTGGAGGCATGGCCCAAGTGATAAAGCGCCTGCCTACTGGGTACATAGTCCTGAGATCAAATTCTAGTACTGGCAGGGGGGAAAAATGTAGAGAGCTCAGTACTGCTGGCTCATACTTATAATCCTAGTTACCCAGGAGGGTGAGATCTGAGGATCATGGTTTGAAGCCAACCTGGGCAAAAAAAGTTTATGAGACTTATCTCCAATTAACTACCAAAACAGACAAGTGGATCTGGCTCAACTGAGTCTAGTCAGCATCTAGGTCCTTAGTTCAAGCCCCATAACTAGCAACAACAACAACAAAGCCAGGTGCCTGTGGTTCACACCTGTAATCCTAGTTACTCAGGAGGCTGAGATCTGAGAATTTGTTTTGTGTTGTGTGTTTTTTTGTTTGGTTTTGTTTTTGTTGCCAGTCCTGGGGACTGAACTCAGGGCCTAAGCACTGTCCCTGGCTTCCTTTTGCTCAAGGCTAGCACTCTACCACTTGAGCCACAGCACCACTTCTGACTTTTTCTGTATATGTGGTGTTGAGGAATCAAGCTCAGGGCTTCATGTATGCTAGGCCACATTCCCAGCCCCAGATCTGAGGATTTGTAGCCAGCCTTGAGTGCAGAAGCTCAGGGGACAACACCCAGACCCTAAGTTCAAGCCCCATCACCAAAAAAAGAAAGGGAAAAAAATCCTGAGACCTGAATGACAAGGATGGAGCTACGTATGAGCTACAGAAAAGCATTCATATGGAGGGACCAGCCAAGGCAAAGACAAAGGCTGGTGTCTTCATGTAAACCTGAGTTTCATCTGCTTTCAGATTTCAGTGCTGAGCTCCCTCAGTACCTTACACATGGGAAGTCGTCAGTTAGGTGGCTGATGCAAAGACAGATAAATAGCCCAATGCTTGTGGCTCATGCCTGTAATCCTAACTACCCGAGAGGCTGTGATCTGAGGATTGTGATTCAAAGCTAGCCATTTTCACAGGCAGGAAAGTCTGTCTCATCTACAGTTAACTAGCAAAAAACTGGAAATGGAGCTGTAGCACAAGTAGTAGAACACCAACCTGGAGCTAAAAGCTAAAGGACAGTGCCCAGACCCTGAGTTCAAGCCCCCAGTACCTGTGTACACGTGTATGCACACACACACACACACAGGTGTTAAACCGCTGTGGGCTACTTTCAATGCTGTAATGAGTTCGGAGAGGGTAAGTAAGGGTCTCTTGTCCTCTTCCAGCTGGACCCCGAGGGCCCCTCACACCACCTGCAGAAACGAGAAGCCCCAGGCCGCAGTCCTGCCTCCTCAGGGGCAAAGGTCCTGGTAAGTCATTCTGAGAATTAGGTCTGGACCTAAGCATTGAGTACCTTCTTGGACTCTCAAAACTACCCCAAAAGAGGGCAGAATTCCAAGTTTGAGCCTTTTCTTCCCAGAAATGCCCAGAAGCTCAGTGTTTAAGGATACGCTGTGAACTTGGGCCACTACACCGGCAAGAGAGCCGAACTCTGCAGCTGCATTTCCGAATCTGGGCCAAGACCATCCTGCAGGTGAGGGAGGCTTGCCTCAGCCCTGACCCTGGTCCTGACCCTGACCCCTGGCCCTGCACAAAACAACCCTACCTTTTCTCTACTGCCCTGAGTAGATCTCCTTGGCAGTTTGCCTCTGTCCCCTGATCTAGACCAGACTGTCTGTCCTTAGCACCACCTCGTGGCCATAGTAGGAGAAACCTCTTCCTCTCCCTGGCCCAGTCAGAGAATGGAGAGCCGGAAGAGAGACCAAGTAAGCAGATGCAGGAATAGTAAAAAGCCATTTAATCAAGCACACATTATAGGCCAAGCTTGGTTCTGGGTGTTGACCCATATTAATGATTCAAAAAGAAATTTTATTTTATTGAACATGTCATCTCATTATACATTATTTAGTTTCAATTACTCAGTTTTACATGCATTACATTATATAAGAAACGTTTCAGCCAGGCACTAGTGGCTCACGCCTGTAATCCTAGCTATTCAGGAGGCTAAGATCTGAGGATCATGGTTCAAAGCTAGCCTGGGGAAGGAAAGACCTTGAAACTACTGTGTCCAGTTAATCAAAATTCCCTCCCTGGGCTGGAAATGAGGCTTAGTGGTTGAGTGCTTGTCTAGCATGCATGAAGCCCTGGGTTCAATTCCTCAGTACCAAATAAACAGGAAAAAAAAAAAAAAGCTGGAAATGGTGCTGTAGCTCAAATAGTAAAGTGCTACCCTTAGCAAAAAGAGCTCAAGGACAGTGCCCAGGCCTCTGAGTTCAAGTCCCAGGACTGGCAAAAAAAAAAAAAGTCCTTCCCCCTTCCCCCTCCAGAAAAAATGCCAGAAATGGAGCTGTGGCTCAAGTGGTAGAGCACTAGCCTTGGGCAAGAAAGTTCAAGGATAGAGCCTAGGTCCGGAGTTCAAGACCCATGCCTGGTACAAAATAAAAAGAAAAGAAACATCAAAAGAGAGAATGAGTGAAAAATAAAGGACGATCACAGTCTGAGCCCCACGCCACGGGGGAGACCTTTATTCTCTAGATCCCAAGAGAGGCTGCCCTGACCCTTCTTTCCCACCCACAGCGGGAATACCAGCCACTTAGCCTGCAGTGTGAGGCTGTGTTCGAAGCCATGAAAATGCCCTACCGGATCCTGCCTCAGCAGCTGCCGCAAAAGAAACTTCAGGTGAGGCCAGAGGAGCAGATGTCTAGGCCATGGAAGCCAGGCTCAGAGCGCTGGAAGTAGGACTTGGGAATGACGGTATAAGGAATGACCATGTCATCTACTGTGTTGGGTAGAAATAAGGTAGAAGCAGCACCCTGATAGTGCCTTTGCTCCAGGAGCTCACAGCCTTGTGATGCATATAGTGCAACAGAGCCAGGCTCATTAATTATAGAAACACCTGATCCCTGTCTTAGGGAGTTAGGGAAGGCTTCCTGGAAGAAGTGATATGCAGGCTGAGACCTGAGGGCACTAACCAGGCTAACTACTCATGAAAGGAAATAACCAGAAAGCCCAAAAGTAAGAGACAATATTGTTGCACACTTGAGGTGCTGATGACTTTAAGTAGTGAGTGTAAGGGAGGGAAGTCTGTGGGTTCTCAGCGACTTCACTAGGCTTGGTCCCCCAGGTGGCCACGGCGGTACAGTGGAGCAAGGCAGAAGGCAGCAATGGCGTCCCACTGTGGATCATCATCCTAGCCATCCTTTTTGGACTTCTGCTTCTGGGTCTGCTCATCTACATCCTCTATAAGGTCAGCCACATCTTGCCCGACACTTGACCCCTCTCCCAGCAGGTTCTGCCTTTGACCTAGCATAATCCCAAGTATATACCGCTGGCTTAGTTTTCTGGGAGTATGTTCTCAACCTCCATTCTACCTACCTGCATCCAGGCCAGACCCTGCCCATGAACCCTTCCTTCATTCTACAGCACCTAGCTTAGAGAGAGTCCTCGTGTCCATATTGCAAAGCCATTGCAACCCACAGATGGCAAATACATGGCAATTTCTGCCGTTACTTCCTCCAAAACTCCATGGCAGCTGTCTCTAGTTGATCATCTCCTAAAAGTGCTATGGAATCTCTAAGAGGCAGCTAGGCAGGCAGACTTCATACTTGAGTCAAAGGTTTGACTCAGTGGGACTTCTTTGTCTTTCTTAGCTTACCTGGGGGAGTGTGTGTGTGTGTGTGTGTGTGTGTGTGTGTGTGTGTGTGTGTGTGTCCTGGTATTTAAACTGGACCTGGGCTCTGTCCCTGAGCTTTTTCATTTTTCACTCAAGGCTGGCCTTCTATCACTTGAGCTACACCTCCACTTCCAGATTTTTGGTGGTTAATTGGAAATAAGAGTCTCTCAGGCTTTCCTGCCTAATTATTTCTGGCTCTGTCTTCAGATCTCAGCCTCCTGAGTAGCTAGGATTATGGGAATGAGTCACCAGAGCCCCAGCTAACTGTGATCTTTCTTTCTTTTTTTTTTTTTTTTTTTTTTTGCTAGTGCTGGGGCTTGAACTCTTGGGGCCTGGGTACTGTCCCTGGCTTCTTTTTGCTCAAGGCTAGCTCTCTACACTTGAGACACAGCACTACTTCCAGCTTTTTCTGTTTATGTGATGCTGAAGAATTCAACCCAGAGCTTCGTGCATGCTAGGCAAGCACTCTAGCACTAAGCCACATTCCCAGCCCCTGGGATCATTTTTAAGATACTGATTTTTTTTTTAAAAAAGTCCCTAAATTGCACTTATCACCCTCCTGTGCCCACTGGGGAAGTATCATAGTCTGAATTCAGATTAGGAAGACTTAGAGGAATGAAAACCCTCATTTCCTCTTGGAATCAGAGCCAGGAGATGCACTGGTACTTAACTGCTCCCTTCTTCCCTTTTTATCAGCTTGGCTTCTTCAAGCGTTCCCTCCCATACGGCACAGCCATGGAAAAAGCTCAGCTCAAGCCTCCAGCCACCTCTGATGCCTGAGTCCTCCTGATCCCAGACTCCCAATCCTGAAGAGCCAGTCCTCTGCTCTCCATCTGCTAACAGAGAGGGGACTGGGCACTTCCTGAAGGTGCTGAGGGCCAGGGAGAACCTCCTCTCCCTAGCCTAGAGACATACTTGAAGGGCCAGTGCCGGGGGGCAGGAGAGAAGCTGGGGCTACTCCTCCCCACCTGCGCACTGTGAAGGACCCTCGTTTACACACACCCTCCCATGGATGGGGGAACTCAGATCCAGGGACAGAAGCCTCAGCCTTTCTGCAGCCTTTGCATTTCAGAGTTTCCTGAAAACAACTTGGAATCATAATTAGGGAATCCACTTGTGGTTCTTTGGGCCAGCCGTGACACCAGGACTTCCTGTCCAACTCCAGCCTGCAAACATGGGTCCTCACTCCTCACCAGAGATCCAAAGGAAGCCTCACCCCCACCCCCAACTAAGAACCTGGATCTTGAGGAGTGAGACCTGGCCTGGCAGCTCCCATAGCCCCATCCTGGAAGACTACAAGGAACACTAACTGTGGATGGACCACCTCAGGACAGATCCCAAATGAACAGCAAGGGTCAATGCTGGCCCAGACCCAGCTCTGGAGGAGTCAGAACTCAAATGGAGCTGGATCCGGTCTGGGGCCTGGAGTTGGTCTAAAGCCCAGCCTCAGATGTTGATAACCTAATCTGGGCAGATCCAGGACTGTATTTGGATCTGCTCCAGACCTGGGCCTAGAGGCCCTATTTATCCCTGACTTAGGAATGGTCAGGAATTGCCTAGGACCCTGAAGAGGCCATGATGGCAACAGATCTGGAACCTCAGCATGGCCAGAGTCAGGCCCCCTCAGTTTCTGAAGAAAGGGGAGCCCCAGGCCTGCAGGACTTAGATTCTGTCCACCAGCTGCACTGATGCTGCCCCTCCCCCACTCCTTGCCCAACCCTCCCGTCCCTCCCCTGGGCTCCAGACACCCTGGACTTATTTAAACTCTGTTGCAAGTGCAATAAACCTGACCCAGTGTCCCTACTGACTGGAGCAATCTGTGTCATCCCACCCCACTCTCCAAACTCATCCTGAAACCAGATGGCTTGGCAAGAAAAAGATACCTACCTCATGGCTTTTCTCTATGGGGAGCCAGGAGAATGACTCCCCAGGAACCTCAGTTAGGTGACTGAGAAACAATGGAAGGGGAGAGAGGAGCTCATCTCCTTTTTCCCTAACCAGCCAGATCTGGTCCCTGATACCCCCAGGGAAGAAAGGTTTAAAGATTATGGAAGCATACAAAGAAGATGGTGCAGAAGACTCACCGGGCCTTCTTTTAAACCAAAATAATAAAAGGAGAGAAAAAGCCATGAAACTAAATTGGAAGAAAGCTAGTTAGGTGTTTGTAATGTCATCATTGCTATTGTACGTTGGTACAAAGGAAGTATTGGATAATATATATACATATATATGTCCATTTAATATATCTCAATCCTGTGAATTAGGTACTTTTGACTCCATTGACACAAGGAGAAACTGAGGCCCGGGGGTTATATAATATACCTGCCCAAGGATACACTAAGTGGCAGAGAAAAGTCAAATTCAGCCTTATTGTCAGATAAGGATGAATTCTTAATCAACATGGGGTTCGGATCAACTGCAGTCCCCAGGTCTTGGGAAATAAGCCGTTCATTGTGCTAGAGGCTCCCCCACAATCCTCTTTTCTGCTCAAGGCTTGTCCTGATAGGCAGAAAGAGGGAGAAGGATGTGTCCATGTCGGGCTACACAGGAATTTCTCCACCAGAGGGCAGCATAGTCACAAATTATGGAAATTTGGGGAAGGGATGGTATGAAGCCCACCTGTCTCCCCCCACCACCAGGGCTATTGTTAGGACTCAAGCTAGCAGTGCCTACCCACATCATGTCAAAGTGTTCCTCCAGGTAGACCACCTGGTCCACACTCCAGTCTGTATTTAGGATTCTGTTCCTCTGGAATGTCTTTCAGAAAGCATAAAGGAAGAGGGACTAAGGCAGAGGAACAGTCTTACTGAGGCAGAATTTCCAAGGATGATAGTCATGGTCAGTGGCACTTGAAACCCTCAAAGAAGGAAGTCTCATGTTTGGGTTTTGTTTTGTCAGTTGTGGCCCTTGAACTCGGAGCCTGGGCACTATCCCTGAGCTTTTGTGCTCAGGGCTAGTGCTCTGCCACTTTCAGCCACAGCTTCACATCATTTTCTGGTAGTTAATTGGAGATAAGAGTTTCATAGACTTGGGGCTAGGGATATAGCCTAGTGGCAAGAGCGCTTGCCTTGTATACATGAAGCCCTGGGTTCGATTCCCCAGCACCACATATACAGAGAATGGCCAGAAGCGGCGCTGTGACTCAAGTGGCAGAGTGCTAGCCTTGAGCAAAAAGAAGCCAGGGACAGTGCTCAGGCCCTGAGTCCAAGGCCCAGGACTGGCAAAAAAAAAAAAAAAAAGTTTCATAGACTTTCCTGCCCATGTTAGCTTTGAACTGCGATCCTCAGGTCTCAGCTTCCAGAGTAGCAAGATTTACAGCTGTGAGACATCAGCACCCAGCATGTTTTTTGTTTTGTTTTGCCATTTTGAAGAGGGATGGAAGTGTAACAACCAAACTTCAGGGGCCAGATCAGAAATTTCCCCCACCATGGTAGGGAAGAAAATGAACCAGGAGGGCCTGGGGATATGGCCTAGTGGCAAGAGAGCTTGCCTCCCATACATGAAGCCCTAGGTTCGATTCCCCAGCACCACGTATATGGAAAACGGCCAGAAGGGGCGCTGTGGCTCAGGTGGCAGAGTGCTAGCCTTGAGCAGGAAGAAGCCAGGGACAGTGCTTAGTCCCTGAGTCCAAGGCCCAGGACTGGCAAAAAAAAAAAAAAAAAAAGAGCCAGGAGTGTTGGTCTGGTGTCGTGGATGTGTTGATCTGTGGGTTCCTGTGCTTTTGAGACAGTGACAGGATCTCTCCCATGGACATACAATACAAGGAGGGAATTCCTTGGGCTCAGAGATTTCACATGTGTAATCTAGTGCCAGCTTCTATCCCCCAGCTGTAATTCTGACCCTCTCCCAAATCTCCCAACCTTGCAGAACAAGTATGCCTTCCATCTTGAGACTTCCATCTTGATCCAGAGAAACCTGAGGTAGGGGTAAGGATGGGAGTGGGGAGGTAGGATGCCTGAGCTCTGTCCTTGTTGCTGGTGGGGATGGAAAAGAAGAGGAAAAGAAGGAAACAGAGCAGCTCGGGGGGAGGGGGAAGGGGCTCGGAAGAGGCAGCTGGCAGGCAGGAAGATGATCTGGGGGTCTCAAGTTTCTTGACATCAATTAGAACAGCCGGGCCTAGGCTCATTAGTAGCCCGGGGTGCAGGGCTCATCAATAATGAATTCACCCCACACACTGACCCCCCCCCCCAGCTGTCTGCAAGGTCACCCCGCCCTCCGACCAGCTGCCTCCCCACAGTACACTAAGCAACCCCTGTTCTGAGACCTCCCTAACTGAGAGTCCCTGAGGCCAGTGTGGGAGAGTGGACAAGGTCTCAGGGCAAAGAGGAGTTTACTTCAGGTCAGCCATGCTGGCCCTCGTCTGGTCTCAGGGTCCACAGGAAAGAGGAGGAGGAGGAGAGATGGGGCTAAAGAGAAGCAGGCTTCCTGACACTGGATGGGGTCCACTTAGATGGTGGCAGGTCAGATTCAGAACAAGACAACCTCCCCATCTGATGGACCCAGAGGCCCTACATCCTCCCTCAAGGCCACGTGTGAGCAGCAAGGTCAAAGCCCCTGAAGATCTCTGGGTCAGAACAAAATCAAGGCATTGGCAACACAGCATTCTCCTGCCCTTGAACTAGAGAAGTATCTTGGCAGGTGCAGGAATAGATCTTTTCTTCAAAACAGCTCAATAGAGGGTTGAAGATTGAGATTCCCCAGGCCCAGAAATAGGAACCCCAAACTTTCTGCAACTTAACTGGCCACGTCACCCCAACTTCCCTCCAGACCACACAAATGCCAGTCTTCTTTCCTCTTTCTAAACTGTTCCAAAATTCCAGTGGCGCCACCCTTCCCCGACTTCTTCCTCCCTGCCCCCACTTTCCCTAAGCCCCAAAGAGTTCCAATTCCTGGGTCACACCCCCTTTTCCCTCTGGCTGAGGTTGGCCTCAAGCTAGCTGCTTGGCATTCTGGGAAATCTGCTGTCACCCTCCCCTCCTGAGGCAGGTACTGACAGGCCCAACCTGCACCAGCTTCTTCCCCAGACACCTCGCAGACGTGCAGACTCCAGCCTCGGGTGCTGAGGCCCCAGTTGCCAATCTCCAGCCCAGGCACCCTGTTGGTCTTTGTTAGACCTTCGAACACATCCAGGTGTCCTGTGTGCCCTCTCCCTGCCCTTCTTCCCAGCTTTGCTTTCTATCCTTTGCTCCACCTCACCAGTACTGTTCAATTCAAGCTCATCTTGGTGGGGAAAGCTCAGAATTTAGTCCCGGAGCACGCACGCACACACACACACACACACACACACACACACACACACACACACACACAGCCCAGGGCTTCTCTGCCCCCTCCTGTCTCCTGGTTTGTCATCTACCAAATGCCCTAATGATCTGTTACAAGCGCCTTTATTTCCACCTCTTCAGAGCCATTGATTTCCAGTATCTTCACTCAGGGCTTCCCTAAGGGCCAGAGATCCACCTGGCCTCCCAATTCACCTCTGACACAGCCCCCCTTCCCAGGCGTCCTGCTCCAAAACCAGAAAAACAAACTAGGAGTCCAGACATTCTCTGCAGCACCTCCCCTACCCCGCCCCAGCATCCCCCTCCACTTACCCCTGTCACAGCCAGCCCCCCCCCCCCGTCTCAGAAAAGGACCCTCCCTACTTGTCCCACCCACCCCCACCCCCACCCCTGCTTCATCTCTCCCCAGAGTACCATGGGCACAGGCGACTTCCAGCCCTCAGACTCAGCCCCTCCCCGAGGTCCCCGGCATCTCGGTTTTCCAGCCTTCTCCATCACCCCGCACCGTTTTCTAGATGCCCTGTCCTCCCCTCCCTCCTCCCCAGCCCGAGCTGCAGGGACCCCGGGGATAGGAGCGACTAGGGCCACGGACCGCCCTCCTCCCCGCTCCCCCGGCTCCGGCCTTCACCTGCTGCGGGCCCCGCCCCCAGCCCGCCTCCGGCCCGCCCCCGGCCCGCCGCTCCTCCCCTGGCTCCACCCCCCGCACCCCCAGCCCGGCCAGAACGGCCCCCGGGACAGAGCGACGCGGAATCCCGGGCGCCTGGGTCCCCAGCATGATCCTCGGTGAGTGGCCTCTGCGATCTGGGCCCCAAGAGCCTGGGTCGTCCTCCTCCGTGGGTCACCTTCCTTCTCCCCCGACCCTCCTCACCTTCCCCCCCCTCCCAAAAAAACCCTTCTCAGCACCGCGGTGACTGCAGCCGCCGGCCAGCCACCGGCTCCCCTTCCCCCCTCATCCTTCTCCACGTCCAGGGTCCCCTTTTCCCCTCTCTCCGTCCCTCCCCCTTCTCCCCGGAATCCAGGGAGTGACGAAGCTGGGGGGGGGGGGCGGAGGCGGGGTGCGACCCCCGCCCCATAATGAGGATATTGCGTATTCATGAGGCTCATGAATATTATATGACAGGCCACGAGAAACTGGGGGAAGGGGCTGCCCCTGGCGGACATGGGGGATGGTTCTGACCCGGTACCCCCACCACCACCCCTCCTCCAGCGACACCCCCCCCCTCCCAGCTTTGACACTCCGACATCCTTCTGGGCCCAGGATAAGAGGGAAAGGAGGAAGTGGGGGGCGGGGGTAGGAGAGAGGTGGTGGGGGCAGCTTGGAGGTGAGGGTGCTGGGAGGTGGGAACCTGAGGGTTGATGATCAGGGGGCTGGGATGGCGGGGGGAGGGGGCGGCGGGGGGGGGTGAGAAGCGAGGAGGGAAACTGTCCATCCCCGGCTCCTGCGGCGGAGAGCCTGGCTCCGCAGCCATCCTGCCCCAACACGCCGGGACCTGCCCCTCTCTTTTTCTCCAGGCTCTAGCTGCCTGGGCCGTTCCTTCTTCCCCTCCACCCTGGCCTTGGGTCCAGGGCGGGGGCGGGGGCTCCAGGAAAGGGAGGGGCGAGGACGGGGGAGGGGAAGTCCCCCTGGGCTGTGACTGCCCGTCTGCCACAGCCACCCCATCCTCATGACCTACATCGGGAAGGGAGCCCCAGGGATGGGGGAGGAGAGGGCCTAGCTGGGCTCTGGACTCCACTCTGGGCCCCTGCCCTCCTCCCTGCTGCTACCAAAGTGCATCAGCCTGCTCTGACCTCTACCCTCTGCCCTAGCTGAGGTCAATTCCTAGGCTCTGTTTGGGGGGCAAACCCCCTACTACTAGGCCTTGCCTCCCACTCCTCACTGTGGGGACAGCTTGGCTCCCTGCTGCAGCCAGAGGGCTCAACAGACTCCTACCTTCTCCTGTCCTGAGGCCCTTTGCTGCTGCCTGCCTGTCCTTGCTCCTTTCCACTGATTGTCTACCTGGTTTGACCTCAGGAACATCTTTCTCCCCTACTGCCCTCCTTCCTCCACCTCCATCTCCTCCTGCGTGGCCTCTGTCCCTCACCACTTTATGTCTGGGTCCCCTCCACCTGGCACTGCATCATAGCTATTAAATGAATGAGAGAACCAAGGCATGAATGATTGGTTGGTTGCCTGCCTCCTTTCCAGGAGTGCCTCCAGCAGAAGACAGTCTTTGCCCTTCTGTGAATACCACCCTTGCCTTTGAGGGATTGATTCCCCACCGCACCCCTCCACACACACACACTGCCCCAACACAGACCCGACTTAGACCCCGAACACACAACACAGGCTCTTTTTCTTTCAGCCTATGTCATTCCTGCATACTTGTCCACAACAGGCCACGGTGAGCAGGACTTGCCCTGAAGAGGAGAATGTGAGAGACCAGCTGGAACCCCACCAAGACCCCAGCCACAGGAAGAATTCCTAGGTCCAAATTTTCTGAAATTGGGAACCAATGGGTTCCCACAGCATGTCCCTGGGAGCCATTGTGATGAATTCCCCCGTTGTGCCAAGCACACACACCTTAGCGTTTTCCCCTTCATTTGTTTATTTATATTATTTTTGTGCCTGTCCTGGGGCTTGAATTCAGGATTTGGGCTCTGTTCCTTAGCTTTTTGCACTGGAGGCTAGCTAGCACTCTACCACTTGAGCCATAGCTCTGCCTCCTACTTTCCACTGGCTAATTGGTGATCAAAATCTCACACTCTTCTTCCTAGGCTGATTTTGAACCTTGATTATAACATTTCAACCTCTTGAGTAGCTAGGGTTATAAGCACGAACTACCAGTGCCAGCAATTGTTCATTTATTTACTAAGCTCTGTGGCTGTCCCTGTCGAGCCTGTTCAAGGTTCTAGAGTGAGGGCCCCAGCTCATGCTCAACCTTTCTGCACCATTTTTTTTTTCCAACTGAGTCCCTTGATACAGTAAGAGGTGGGGGATGGGGAGCCCCATTTCAGGCCAGGTGGGCA
The DNA here is from genome assembly GCF_023159225.1 of Perognathus longimembris pacificus. Classification (NCBI taxonomy): domain Eukaryota; kingdom Metazoa; phylum Chordata; class Mammalia; order Rodentia; family Heteromyidae; genus Perognathus; species Perognathus longimembris. Next base: position 48,590,166 of record NC_063161.1, read on the forward strand.
AGACATCCGGGAGGCCTGCCTCCAGCTCCCCCTTCCTAGCCACATTCTCCCTCTAGGCCCCACCCCCACCCACATCTAACCTGGGGTTATTAGGGAAAGGTGCTTTCAGTAGGGCTTCATAATCATCCCTTGTCTCTTTCATCTTTGACTTCAAAGCTTTTCCTGCCCTGCCTCCTGCCCCAATGGGTGAATTTGAGGCAGTAGGGGACAGAAACCCTGGACAGACATGATCAGGAGGCTAAGATCCAAGTGATCAAGGCTTTCTTCACCTTTTGACATATCTCCAGAGGGAGAAAACACACTTAAAGGGGGGGAAAAATGATGATTCAAGATGAGCTCTGTTTCTCCCTTGGCCTCTGAGTTTTACTGCTATTTTAACCTGGGGCTCGATCACCCTGTGCCTCTCACCACCTTAGGCCCTACCCACTGGCAACTTTAACTCCTGTCTCTGATCTTAATCTCATCCTGGCTTCATCTTCAGACCAACACCAACTCACAGCCCTACCCAACACCTTGCCTGGCTCCTGTGCCTACCCAGACGCTGCCACTCCCCTGGCCAGCTCATAGCAGACACTCCTATTCTTTCCCATTTTTTTACATGGGGCTATCTTAGCTCCACCTAAGGAGCTGCTCTGGACATGACCAGGCCTTCCTGGGAAGGGAAGGGAAAGACTGGCCTTTGGTAGGAGGGAAGAGAGCCCCATGTGGCTCAGAGAAACCTGAGCAGAGTGCTTAGGGGGTGCAATAGGGGATGGGAATGAACAGAGGGACATCCAACCAAGGGCCTATGAGCTCACCCCTCTAAAATGCATTGGTACTGTCTTCAATAAAGCATGTGGCCATTCCGTGGAGCTGGGTGGGGCTCTATCTACTGGAGGTAATTACTCTAATTGGGCTTTCTCTGGAATAGCCTGCCCCAGCCAGGCCTCAACTCCTCCCTGCCCTGCCTAACATGGGTGCCATACACATACAAGCACACTTGCACACACACACTCCAATTTGCTCTCCTCTTCCCTCCAAACCTATCTTCAGGCCTCACCACACCAGACAATGAAAGCTCTAAATTTCTTACCTGCTTCTCCACCCTATTTCCCCAGCCTCCACCCCCCAGTCTACCTAGAAAAGTGTAGTGCTTAAAAGCCCCACTTATGAGACAGGTATCTCATGGCTCATGGCTCATATCTTAATCCTAGCCCCTCAGAAGGCTGAGATCTATAGTCCTATAGTTCAAGGCTATCCTAGAGAAAAAAGTCCATCTCCAATTAACTAGCAAAAAAAGCCAGGCTAGAAGCATGGCTCAAGTGATAGAGCACTAGCCCAGCAAGCAAGCTGAGCAAGCAAGAAAGCCATGAGTTCAAACTCTCATACAAAAAGAGAAAAGAAAAGAAAAAGAAAAACCTGTTTCTGGAATCAGCCATGTCCAAATCCTCCACTAGCTGTATGACCTTGATCAAATAACTCCTGCTCTATGAGCCAACTGTCATCATCTATCAGATAAGAATTCATTTATTCAACAAACATTTATTGAGCACTCATTGTGATCTGCCAGCACTTTACATGGATCCGTTCAATCCTCACATCAATTCTGCGAGGCAGAGTTGAGAGTTGAGGCAGATAAGAGATGAGACCAGGACAGCCAGTGAAACCAGCTGCTCACCCTGTTCACTCTATGCCACCATCCGCTGGGAAATTATAAAACACCTGGCAGAGTGGAGCACAGTGGCACATGCCTCTAATCCCAGCACTTGAGAAGCTAAGGCAACAGGATCATGAGTTCAAGGCCAGCTTGGGCTACAGAGTAAGACTCCCCCTACAAAAAAACAAATAATAAATAAATAAAAATGAAGTGCCTGAAGTAGCCTACACCCTTAAAAAGTGGTAACTACTATTATTCTCAGAAAAAGGAAGAAGAAAGCCTAGGGCTTAGTTATGTGAAGCAAAGATATCTTGAGTTTTAGTTGTTTGGTGTTTTGGTTTATTTGCAGTACCAAGGACTAAACCTCCCAAATGTTCAGCAAGCGTTCTACCACTGAGCTACACCTCCAGCCCTCAAGAGCCCCATTTTTTTGCCCAACCAACCCTTAAGCTTCCATCTGCCTCTTCCACTTCAGATTGCTGAGTGGAGCTAACAGGAATTTGGAAAGGAGACAAGGAACTACTGGATGCCCTCTCTGCTTCATCTCACCTCAGGCTTCTTGTCTCATTTCCCTTCTCCTGTACCCCAAGGCTCTTATCAGTGAAAGGTTGAGCTCCTGGGCCAGCTGTAGAGACCTAAATGGCTGCTTCCTGGTTCCCTTCACTCTTCATCCAGAGATAAAATGAGGACTCCGCCCCCAGCAGATGTGAGGACCTTGCTCAGCCTGTCCTTTCCATACACAAGATGGCAGCCTGTGCTCAGATCTCTGCTTTAGAGTTAAATCAGAGCCCTTTGGGAATGATGTAGCAAAGGAAGAATTTGCTACAGAGATCTTGATTGAAATCCCATCCCTAGCCCTAGCTCCTCAGGAGGCTGCAATCTGAGGATCCAGTTCAAAGCCTGCCTAAGCAGAATTTTTTTTTCTCATTTATTGTCAAAGTGATGTACAGAGAGGTTACGGTTTCATACATTAGGCTTTGGGTACATTTCTTGTACTGTTTCCAAGCAGAGTTTTTTTTTAACCAGTCCTGGGGCTTGAACTCAGGGCCTGAGCACTGTCCCTGGCTTCTTTTTGTTCAAGGCTAGCACTCTACCAACTTGAGCCACAGCGCCACTTCTGGCTTTTTCTATATATGTGCTGAAGAATCGAACCCAGGGCTTCAGTATACAAGGCAGGTACTCTACCAGTAGGCCATATTCCCAGCTCCCGAGCAGAAAAAATTGAGAAACTCTTAATTTCCAGTTGACTGCCAAAAAAGCCAGAAGTGAAGCTGTATCTCAAGTGGTAGAGTTTCAGCCTTGAGCAGAAGCAAGCTCAAGGACCACACCTAAGGCCCTGAGTTCAAGCCCATATACTGGAACACACACACACTAAGAATCTCAGCCCTGATACTTAGAGGCTATGTGATATCAGCTGAGTTTTTCTAACTTCTCTGAGTTCCAATTTCTTTTATATGCCAAATGACAGAAATCATGTCAGCTACTTTATAAAAACTCTGCCACCTCAGAGATTAAATGTGATAAGACTCTCAATTCATTACCTGACACTTCAGTATAGTGGTTTCTCTTTCTTTTTTTTTTTTTCTAATGCTTTTTTTTTCTTTTTCTGGGGAAAAAAAATATCCCATTTCCTCTAAGATGGGTTTCAGAATAGAAGCCAGGGAACTAATCGAGGAAAGCCAAGCTGCAGTCCCCAGGGCTCTGCACAGGGCAAGTGCCAGCCCAAAACCAGCTGCTGGGGGTGGGTGCAGGAAGCTGGGGACGCTGGCCACACTCAGGTTTCTCTCACCATTCCTGAGGCTCGTTAGGGCTGCCCTGGCCTAGTATGCCAGGCAGTAAGGAGGGGTGGGGCAGTGGGTAGACGCTGGAAGGGGACAGGCCAGGGAGGGGAGATGGTCGAACGGTCTGTTTCTCTCTCTCTCTCCCATCTCCTTCTCCCTCTTCCTGTACTCTGCCTTCTCTTTATGCCCTGGCCCAGCTCTGTGTTCAGCAAGGTTTCCCTGTTTTTATACCTCAGTTCACCTTTCCATCTCTCCATTGTCCTCTATTCTTTTCTCTCTTCATGCCTTTGTCCCTTCTCCCAACCACTTACTCCTGTGTCTGTCACTCTTTCCCATCCTCTTCTGCTTACTTCTGTCTGTCTTTCTGCTCTCCCTACCCCATCCCAACACAGAAGGTATCAGAGGACGAAATAAAACACAAGGCAGACTGACCCCCAGCAGCTCAAGGCCAAAGCCAAGCATCCTAACCCTTCTCAATTAGGCCTTAGAATCTGGAAGTCCAAGCTCCCAGCAGCCTGACCCCCCTCGGCCTCAAGCTTTCTGGCCATCTAGTCCTGGCATGGGATGGGAGAGACAGACCCCCTCCAGACCTTTCTGGACCAGCTCCCTGCCCCCAGCTGTGCCTGAGCCCTCCCCACCCCCTCCCTCTCGCCTCAGATTCCCCTAATCCCTGCTCCCCCGCCCTCCCCTCTGCCCCACTTTTCCAGGTCTCTGATTGGCTGATCCTACTGACTGGGCTGGGGGAGGGGGATGGCAAAGGAGGGGGCAGAGGGCAGAACTGAGGGAGGGAAGGGGACGCTGTCAGGCCCAGGCCCCTGGGGGGCCAGGGCCAGGCCACTGCCTGGGGGCAGCAGGCACCAGACACTGAAGGTATGCAAAGGGCAGTCTCTATGGAGGGAACAGGAAAGGATCCTGGGGACCCCCTGCTCTTAGAAGGTCAAGAGAGGACAGAACAAGGCCTGTAGCCTCCTGGGTTTGCCTTTGTTCCTGGGAGCCTCTGTTACTGGAGGAGCAGAGAGCAGACCGAACTCCACAGCTTGTGGCTAGGGGGTTGCAGAAGGAAGCTTGCCTTGTGAAGCCCAGAGGGTCCTAGTCACCTCTGGGCTGCCCCCCTTTAGAACCTGGTGGGGTCCCTCTCACCACTGTAGTGGGAGGAGACGTTTCAGGGGAGGCCTGGACTTTCATTTCCCCTTGAGGTCAGACCTAGGCATTCCTCTCCCAGAGGCCTGGGCAGCTTCCTCCTACAGAGCTGGAGCCCAGCATTCCGGTGAGACCAAAGGGGCCAGGGGAGGACCGTGGAGGGCTGGGACACAATGCCACCCCACCCATGGCCTGTCCCTAGAGATAGGGACAATTAAAGAAAGAATGATGGTGGGACCCAAATCCTAACTCTAAGGAGTCTAAAAGATCTAGGAAGCCCCCTTTCAAATCTAGGCCTTGATGTCTATCCTTGGGCAGCGGGGTGAATTGTCCACTTGGTTCTGTCCTTCCTGGGACAGACACCAAACCTTTGGATCCCTGGGGAAAAGCAAGAGAAGAGTAGAAGGGGGTGGCCGGGGCCTTAGGGCTCAGAGTGCCCCCCCTGCGCCAGCAGGCAGAGGCTTTTCCTGGGTCTATAAAGTAAGTGCCTAAACGTCTTGGGGGATGGGTGCTGGAGAAGGGGGAAGTGAAAAACACCCCAAGGGAAGACTGGGTTGGGCTGTGCCCTCCCCCAGGTCCCCAACAGACCTGGCCTAGCGGGGGAAATATGTGTCCCATATATATGTGTATAACATCTCCCCATCCCCCACAAGGGGGTTGCACTTCTGGGTGCCAGGGGCCCTAGCTAGGAAGTGGGGCTGCCAAGTAGGGGCAGTGTGTCCAAACTTCAATCTTCCTACTCTCCCAGAATGTTTCTTTCTCCCTTCTAGGCAGCCTGAGCCGGGCAGGGCCCCTCCCTCTGCTGCGGCAGCCCCCCATCATGCAGCCCCCACTGGACCTCAAACAGATCCTGCCCTTCCCACTGGAGCCAGCCCCGACCCTGGGCCTCTTCGGAAACTACAGCACCGTGAGTACCCCACCCTACTGGGTGGACCCCCTTCTCTGCCTCAGAGCCTCCAGTGCTTAACTCTCTCCTTATGACCCCATCCTCCCCACTTATAGTCAAAGGCAAAGATTGTTGGCTCTTTGTATACTATTAGCAATGGTAATAATAGTGAAAATTGGCTAGGATCTTGCTACGGGCCAGATACTGCATGGAGCATTTGGTGCAAATGGTCACACTCCGTCCTCCATCCAGAGAAATAATGAGATCTAAATTGGTGGTAGTGACTACTGGGAATCCAGAAAGAGGGATTAGCAGGAAGGCAAGCATGGCTGTTTTCTTTTCTTTTTTTCTTTTTGGGGGGCCTGGGTTTTTGTTGTTGTGTTTGTTTGTTTTATGCCTGTCCTGGGGCTTCAACTCAGGGCCTGGGCACTATCCCTTAGGTTTTTTTTGCTTAAGGCTAGCACTCTAGCACTTGAGCCACAGCTCTATTTCTGGCTTATTGTGGTGGTTCACTGGAGATAAGAGTCTCATAGGCTTTCCTGCCTGACTGCCTTCAAACTGTGATCCTCAATCTCAGCCTCCTGAGTCGCTCGGATTACAGGCGTGAGCCACCAAGAGCCTGGCTCCATTGCCTGCTCTCTTGAGCAAGGAGTGACTGACTTCGTAAGAAGATTTGGAGTAACAGGATGAAGGGAGCAAAGGCTGGAGGAGGCTGTCCCAGCAATAGGCCTGGGGGAAGATAGACTGAACCAAGGACAGTGGCCATGTGAGGGAAAGGACAGAAGGAGGAGTGAGGTGTTTCCAGGGAAATATCGATAGTTCATGGTGACTGCAGTCAGGAGTGGGAGAGAGAAGTGGCGAGTCAAGGATGACTCCAGGTTCAGGCCTCTGTGACTGGGAGGAAGTCGCCGCTGATGGAGGCAAGGGTTAGAGAAGGAAGTTGTTGGAACTGAGGGCACCAGGGTCACTTTAGGACCAGCTGAAAGATGTACAGTGGGACACTGAGCCAAAAAGGCCCAACATGTCCTTGGAACTGAGACCAAGGATAAGAGTGGAGGCTAAAGGTTTGGGGGAAGTCAGTTTTATTCAATTCACAGAATCCAGCATCGACCTATATTTGGCCACATGTACAGTGACGGCCCCAGGCCCCACAGCAGAGTTTCTACGTGCCACTCATTGCATCTTTCTCAAGAGCCCAGTGTGTGGACACTGTTATATTTGACAAATGGGATGACAGAAACTCAGATCAGAAGGGCACTTGATCCAGGCTGACAATTATGTGCCTAATGTATGATTAGAACGCTCTGCTGCTTGAGCCACAGCTCCACTCTGGCTTTTTGATGGTTAATTAGAGATAAGAGTCTCATGGACTTTCCTGCCTGCCTAGGCTGGCTTCAAACTGCCATCCTCAGATCTCAGCCTCATGAGTAGGAGACACCAGGCATGAGCCACCAGTGTCTGATTACAGCTCTTACAGCTCCCACAAAGCTCCTCCTAAAGGCCCCCAACCAAAAATGCACTTAAAAGTTCACCAAGGTCATGTCTTGACTTTGATGTGTGTGTGTGTGTGTGTGTGTGTGTGTGTGTGTGTGTGTGTGTGTGTGTGTTGGTCCTGGGGCTTAAAATCAGGGCCTAGGGGTTTCAATGAGCTTTGGTGCTCACAGCTAGAACATTACCCCTTGAGCCACAGCTCTACTTCTGGTTTTCTTGGTGTTTAGTTGGACTTATCTGCCTGGGCTGACTTCCAACCGTGATCTTGAGATCTCAGCTTCCTGCATAGCTAGGATCCTGAGTAGCTAGGATTACAGGCATGACCACCAGCACCTGGCTCATGTCTGGACCTTTATATATGCTAGTATCACCTTCAATTTACAAGTGAAAAAAATGGGGTGCTCACTGCCAGAAAAGCACTGCTTCAGACACATGGAGACAGGAGGGTGAAGATGAGACAGACTTGTCTTAAAGGACTTTTTTTTTTTTTCCAGTCCTGGGGCTTGAACTCAGGGCTTAGACACTGCCCCTGAGCCTCTCTGTGCTCACTTGAGCCACAGTGCCACTTCCAGCTTTTTTGAGTAGTGTATTGGAGATAGTCTCTCAGGGACTTCTCTGTCCAGGCTGGCTTTGAACTGCTATTCTCCTGAGTAGCTAGGAGTGTAGGCATGAGCCACCAGCACCCAGCTCTTAAAGGACTTTTTTTAGAGGATAAAGATAGATAGACAGAAAAGCATAAGGAAGGCTATAAACACTGTCACAGAAATATAAACAAACATTCAATTTCTCAACCACAAGGTTTTTTTGAGTACCTACTGAGTGCTAAGCACTGTAGTTGATGTTAGGGGCTTAAAACACAGTCTGGGCCATTAAGGAGTGCACAGTGTCCTAGGAATACTAGCCAGTTCACAATTGTAGTGTTGAAATGCTGTGTCAGAAGTCAGTAGATTGCATTGGAACCCAAGGAAGGCTTGCAGGGTGTGGGACAGCAGAGTTAAGGTGAGGGAAAGGAATTAACCTAGATGGAGAAGGTGGCAGATGATTTGAGTTTTGAAAAATTATTAGTAGCATTCCACTTTTTTGTGTGTGTGCCAGTACTGGTGCTTGAACTCAGGGCCTGTTCCTGAATTTTTTGCTCAAAGCTAGCATTCTACCACTTGAGCCACAGCAGGGTGTGGGACAGCTCCACTTCCAACTTTTTGGTAGTTAATTGAAGATAAGAATCTCACAGGCTTTCCAGCCTAGATTGGCTTTGAACATTGATTATCAGGTCTCAGCCTCCCGAGTAGCTAGGATTACAGGTGTGAGACACTGGCACCAGGCTGTAATATTTTATTTTGATGATACTGGAGTTTAAACTTAGGACCTCTCACTAGTTAGGCACTCTACAACAGAGCTACAGCTCCAGTCCAAATACTTGTTTGTTTGCTTGGCAGTATTTGGGTTTGAACTCAGGGTCTCTCTCACACTTGCCAATCAGGCACACTACCACTTGAGCCTCTCCATCAGCCTCTTTCTTCATTAGTTAATTTCATGGATAAGGTCTCACTTAATGCCCAAGCCAGCCTGGACTTCAATCCTCCTATTTGTACTTTTGCTACTGAGATGACACATACATACCACTGTGCCCAGCCATTGGTTGAGATGGAGTCTCACAAACTTTTATGCCTGGGCTTGGCTCAAAGTATGATCACCTAATCTGCTGTGCCCAGCTGTTCGTGGGATTTTGCTACACTGGGGTTTGAACTCATGGCCTTCACACCTGCTAGGTAGGTGTACTAGTGTACCAACACTTGAGCTATAATGCCAGCCTTTTTTGCTTGTATTATTTTTCAAATAGAGCGCTACTTTTGCCCAGGCCAGCCTAGACCACAGTCCTATACTGGGGGGCGGGGGGGAGGGAAATGACAGGTAAATACTACTGTACCCAGTACTTTATTGATTGAAATTGAGTCTCAAGAACTTTGTGCCTAGGCTAGCCTTAGACCATAGTCCTCCTAATCTCAACCTCCCCAGTAGTTAGGTTTGTAGACACAGTGTCTAGCTGATTTTAGTTTGTTTTGGGTTGGGGGGGTATTTATTTATTTGGAGGTAATGAGGCTTAAATACAGGGCCTCACTCTCTCATTCAGCTTTTTTACTCAAGGCTGGGTTTCTACCACTTGAGCTTCACTGCTACTTCCCACTCTTTTCTTCCTTTCCTTCCTTCCTATTCCTTTCTTCCTTCTTTCCTTTCTTCCCTCTCTCTCTCTTTCTTTCTTGGCTAGTTAATTAGAAATAGAGTCTCGGGCTGGGGATATAGCCTAGTGGCAAGAGTGCCTGCCTCGGATACACGAGGCCCTAGGTTCGATTCCCCAGCACCACATATACAGAAAACGGCCAGAAGTGGCGCTGTGGCTCAAGTGGCAGAGTGCTAGCCTTGAGCGGGAAGAAGCCAGGGACAGTGCTCAGGCCCTGAGTCCAAGGCCCAGGACTGGCCAAAAAAAAAAAAAGAGTCTCATAGGCTTTTCTGCCCAGTCTGTCTTTGAACCTCAGTCTTCAGATCTCAGCCTCCTGAGTAGCTAGTATCACTAGCATGAGCCACCAGCACCTAGCTTTATTTGTTTACTTTTTTTTTTTGGCCAGTCCTGGGGCTTGGACTCAGGGCCTGAGCACTGTCCCTGGCTTCTTTTTGCTCAAGGCAGCACTCTGCCACTTGAGCCACAGCGCCACTTCTGGCCGTTTTCTGTATATGTGGTGCTGGGGAATTGAACCTAGGGCCTCATGTATACGAGGCAAGCACTCTTGCCACTTGGCCATATCCCCAGCCCCTGTTTGTTTACTTTTTGATGATACCAGGACTTGAACTCAAGGGCTTTATACTTACTAGGCTTCCTATTCATGGCTGGCACTCTACCACTTAAATCATGCCTCCAGAATTTTTTTGGCTGGTTAATTGGAGGTGCAGTCTCTAGTATTTGTGTGTTTTGTTTTTTTTAGGGGGGTTCTTTTTTTCTTTTGGTGGTTCTAGTGTTTGCACTCAAGGCCTTGAGTTCTCAGCTCTTTTTGCTTTTAGTGATACTTTGAGTAGGATCTCTGATTTATGCCCAGACAGGCCCAGATTTCAATCCTCCTATTCCCTCCTCTTGCGTATTTGGAATGACAGATACACTCTACCACACTCAGCATTTTATTGGTTGAGATGTCAGGCTCACAAGATTTTTTTTCCAAGCTGGCCTCAAACTGATCTCACTCTCGTTAATAGTTAGAATTACAAGTTTAAAACATCACATCTAGTTCTCATTTTGGTTTGTTGTTGTTGTTGTATTAGTCAGGGTCTTGATATGCAGCCCAGATTGGCCTCAAACTCAGGATCCTCCCAACTCAGCCTCCAAAGTGCTGGGATTGCAGGTGTGTATCTGCAATTATTATGAGTTCCCTCCTCCCTCCCCCTGGTGCTGGTGTTTGTTTGGTGTTTTTTTTTTTTTTTTTTGGCCAGTCCTGGGGCTTGGACTCCGGGCCTGAGCACTGTCCCTGGCTTCTTTTTGCTCAAGGTTAGCACTCTGCCGCTTGAGCCACAACGCCACTTCTGGCCATTTTCTGTATATGTGGTGCTGGGGAATTGAACCCAGGGCCTCATGTATATGAGGCAAGCGCTCTTGCCACTAGGCCATATCCCCAGCCCCTGGTGCTGGTGTTTGAACTCTGCACCTGAGCTCTGTCCAGGGGCTTGTTTTGCTCAAGGCTAGTGCTCTACCACTTGAGCCACAGCTCCACTTCTAGCTTTTCTCTGAGTAGTTTGTTAGAAATAAGAGTCTCACAGATGTTCCTGCTTGGACTGGCTTTAAACTGTGATCCTCAGATCTCAGCCTCCTGAGTAGCTGGGATTACAGGCATGAGCCACGAGTTCTTGGCTTGTTTTTGGTGGTTTTGTTTGTTGGTTGGTTGGTTGACTTGTTGGGTTTTTGTTTTTGGTGCCATCTTGGGGCTTGAACTCAGTGCCTGGTCACTGTTCATGAGCGTTTTTGCCCAAGGCTGGCACTTTCCCACTTGAGGCTGTTTTTGGTGCTTAGTTGGAAATAAGAGTCCCATGGACTTTCCTGCCCAGGCTAGATTCAATCCATGATCCTGAGATCCCAGCCTCTTGAGTATCTAGGATTATAGGCATGAGCTACTGGCAACAGCCTTATTAGAAGGTTTTTGTTTTTGTTTTGTTTGTGTCTGTCATGGGGCTTGGACTGTGGGCCTGGGAGCTGTCCCTGAGCTCTTCAGCTCAAGACTAGCGCGTGAGCCACAGTGCCACTTCTGGTTTTCTGGTGGTTAATTGGAGATGAGAGTCTCATGGACTTTCCTGCTCAAGCTGGCTTTGAACCTCTATCCTCAAATCTCAGCCTCCTGAGTAACTAGGATTACAGGTGTGAGCCACTGACACTTATTAGGACGTTTTAAAAGCAGCCTTAGAAGATGTCTCAGGTTGGAGCATATCACGTATATAAGACCTAGAAGAAAAAAAAACAACATTTGAAGCTAGGTACCAGTGGCTCATACTGTAAATCTTAATTACTCTGGAAGCTGAGATCAGAGGACTGAGATTCAAAGCCAGCCTAAAATTCTTATCTGCAAATAGCCACAAAAAGCTGGAAGTGGAGTATGGCTCAAGTGGGAGAGCACCAGCCTTGAGCTTAAAAGCTAAGTAAGAGACAATGCTCAGGCCCTGAGATCAAGCCCCAGTATGGGCACGGGCGCGCGGGCACACACACACACACACACACGCACACGCACACGCACACCAACAAAAACAAAAAAATACAGGTTGTATGCATTTAGGCAAGTCATTTAACCATCCACAATCTTCAGTTTACCAGCTATAAAATGAGATAGGAGCCAGGCATGGTGGCATAGCACCTATAATCCTAGCATTTACAAATCTGAGACAAAACTTAGGAGTTTCAGGAAGCCTGGTCTACATGTAAAGACCCTGTCCCCACCCCAAAAAAAAACACTTCATTTGGGGGATAGTAATAGAACTAACTCACAAGGTTGTATGAATCCTATTACATAATCATAATGCCCAGTACAAAGTGCTCAATCAGTGTTAACTGTAATCATCGCTACATTTCTGCTATTATTTTTATTTAAGGAGGAACAGAAAGAACAAAGTAGATGGTCAAGACCTGAGGCTTAGGAAATAAGCAGAATTGGGCAGTGGGAACAGGAGAAGGTTCCAGCAGTGGAAACAGAGGAGCCACTGGAGGGGGTGGGGAGGAAAATAGGTTCCTGTAGAGTTAGAGAAGCCAAGGGAGAGAGTGTGGCGGGCTGCATCAATAGTGTCAAATTCTGCAGGGAATGAGGTCTGCAGAAAAGCTGCAGACAGGCCTTTGGAAGTCCTGTGCAGCAGTTAAGTACCTGGCTTTGGAGTCAAGCTGCCTGGGTTTAAATTCAAATTCCAGTTCAGCCACTTACTAGCTTATGACCTTGGGCACATTATTTAACCTCTCTAAACCTCGGTTCCTTCACCTATAACATGCAGATAATAATAGTACTTGGTTCATATAGTGGCTGTGATGGTTCAATTAGATAATCCGCACCGTGAGCTCCGCACAGGGCTGGCACATTCCAAGGGCTCAATCCACATGAAGTGATGGTTGGTGGTGGTGGTATTATTTCTATTCTGGGCAGAGTCTCTGCCTCTCTTATGTGGGGACAGTTTCTACCCCCTCCCCCCTTTTGGATTCTCTCTCTTTACTGTCTCCCCTCCTATCTCCTCCCTCTCACTCTACTGCTTCCTTCTGCCCTTGGAAGTCCCTCACTGTCCCTCAAAGCCAGCCTGACTCATTCATCTCTCTGAGTGCTCTGGGATGAGAGGGGATGAGACCTCGAGGTGAGAGGGGAAGCCCAGGACCTGTCCAGAGAGACTGTGATGGGGGAGTGGGGGGAATGGGGAAGAGGGTGGACTCTTCATCCCCCTCCCCAGCTTCCCCTAACTCCACCGCCAGGGGGCAGCAGGTGCCCGAAAGCCGAGCCTGGGAAAAGCGGATGCTCTGGCAGGTGGCGGATGAAGGGGTGGGGGGCAGGGAGGGTGTCGGAAGAGGTTAGAGATGATGTCCCCAAATCTGAGATCACTTCTGTGCAGCGATCCCCTCCCCCCGCCCCGTCGCCACCCCCACATCCCCGCCGTGGAGAGGAATCGCCGAGATTCCGGGGTACCCGGACTCAGTTTCTCAGAGTCCTTGGGAGGGAAAGGATTTTGCAAACAGCAGCAGACAGAACAGCACCGGGGCTGGGGAGGCTGGGGGTGCTGGTTAGGTGGGCGGGGGGGGGAGAACCTTCTTCTGGGGGGTCAGGGCGAGAGGAAGGACAAATGTTCCAGCTTGACGAGAAGTCACCCAGAGGAATTAGTGGGGACAATGAACCCAAAATGGAACCCCAGTTTGGGGAGCCTAGGTCATCAGGTCAATGCCTGCCCCACCCCCCCAAGCAGGGCAAAGTGACCCCCTTCTCTTCCTCCCCCCAACCTGCCAGGGCGGGGTCTTTCCCGAAAGCAGTGTCTGGACACAGACATCCATCCTTGGGTCTCCTCTGCGCCCCGGCCCCCCACGTCCTCGCCAGCTCCCTGTCTCCGCCCTCCCGGCCTCAGCCCCACCTCCGGGGCGGGGCTCCGAGCTCAGCCGGCACCGCCTCCCCTTCTCCGGGGCCGGCCCGGCCTCACAGCCCCGAGCCGCCTGGGCAACGAGCTCCGCGTCCCCGGCCTGGCCTGGCCCCCGGCCTGGCCTGGCCCCCGGCCCCTCCCCGGCCAGGCGCAGCTCCCCAACCCTGCACGCCCGGGTGTATGGAGCCGCGGCCCCCAGGGTCCTGCAGGGTAAGCCACCCGGTCCCTCCCCGCCTCCCCCTCCTCCCCAGCTCTGCCGCAGCGCCCCCCCACTCCGTCCCCGCCCGCCCTGCCCCTGCGGGGCCCATCCCCCCTCCACGGCGCGGCCCTCTAACCTCGACATCCCCTCGCCTCCCCCCCCCACTTCTGCCGCCTTTCTGATACCCCACCCTCTGCGTCCCAGGTCCTTGGGGGGGGAGGGGCTCCCAGATCTTCTCCATCTACCCTCACATCACCACACTGTCCAGATTCCTCCTCTCCAGGCCTGACCCCCCTCCACTCCTTCCCCACCAGCTCCTTTCCACCTGCTCCTTCCTGTGCCAATCCTGCCTGCTCTCAGGTCTTTTCCCAGCCCCACGATTTCACTCTTTTTCTTCCCTCATCCCCTGATATCGAGGGTGAGTAAGTGAGGTGGCCCCACCAGGGCAGCGGGTTCTAAGAGATGGAAAGCAGTGGAAGGAAATACAGTCATTCCCCCCCCACACACACACACATACACCTCTGTTTCCCACCTGCCTCCCCCTTGCCCTTCCTGATTCATTTTGTCCCAGCTTCAGGGAGTCATTCCCCTTCGTGTCCTGTTGGAGGGCAGGCCTAGGGGAGGGCAGTCAGGGGGGGACTTGGCCAGACAACGTCTAGGCAACCATCCCACAAAAGGGGCTCTGGAGTAAGATGGGCTCTGAGAGATGCTGGCCGCCACCCCTCCCCAGGGAGCCCTCATCTAGGTCACCAGGGCCTCCTGACCTTGGCCTGAAGCAGCACTCCAGTGGCTCACATTCCACCTGCGCCAGGATTGGGCCCAGGAACCCTCACCTTCAGCCCCATGTCTCCTCAATTCCTGGAGAAGGAGGGAGGGTCTCCCTGGTTCTATGGCTGCCCTCTCCCCCTCCCCAGGCCTCACCCCTAATTGGTGTTTCAGGACTTTAACCTGGAAAGAAGGCTGTGCAAATTAAAGTTCTTGCCCTGGACCATTCCCAGGGGGTAGAGGTTAGAATGGTCAGTCCATAACTCATCCGCAAGGTCCTGGGTCCTCTGCCTTTCTGGGGAGCCAGCTGGAGTGATGGGGTGAGCCTGGACAGAACCAGGAGGCCGTGCTCCCCTCTCCATCCTACTCTTCTCTCCCTACTGTTTTCATGCGACTTAGGTTTCCTGGCCCAGATTGGGTTTCTCTCTGGGCTGAATTCCCATTCCCCACCTAGCATATGAGGAAGCATGGAGGTTAGGAAACCCTAGGGCAGATTTGGTGGGGGGTCTCTGAATAGGAAAGACAAGCCCGGGGGTGGGGAGCTTGCGAGCAGCAATCTGTCTCCCCTCTCTGATTAAAGCCTGTCTCCAACCTGGTCTGTCTTTCTTTCTGCCAAACACATCAGATCCACACAGACAAACACACAGCTGAAGATTACACAACCTGACCATTCGTAGTGTCAGCAAAGCCCCCAACACAGAAATGTTGATACATAAATGATTGTACACACAGTACATGACACTCGTTCACACTCCACCCATGCACAGATTGATCACAGCCTGCCTGACACACACTGACACACCCATTCTTCTCCTGTTTGGCTTTTCCTTGGATGTGGGGGGACAGAGGGGGTTTCCTGTGAGAAGAGAGCCACTGAAAGGGCGAATTCCAGCCAGGCATAAGCCAAGAGGTGACACTTGTCATGCCAGTTACCTGAATGAACCTGGTTATGGCAAAGCAGGTGAGGCCAGCGCCCAGTTCACAAGGCTTGCTGACGCCTCTTTCCTGACATAAATCCCAAACCAGGTAGTAAGACTCCTGGGTGAGGGAAAGGCAGTCCAGACAGGTAGGCTTTCCCAGACTCTGCTCCATGTTCTGTCTCTTGCCATGTCTCCCAGGAACCCTGAAAACTGGTGCGGTACAAGGTGGGCTCAACTGAAGAGCTAAGGACCCCCAAGTCTCCAGCAACTATGTCTTCCTTAATTTCATCCACCTGGAAGATAAGGTTCCCGTCCTAATTCTTCTGAAGGTCCCTGCACCATCCAATCCTTCAAGGCCTCAGCTGCTTTCCAGTCGTGCCCCTCCTGGGCAGCCTATAGGGGCCCAAAGGGAGGACAACTGTTCAGGGAGGCAGTTTTCAGGCCTCTGGGCCCCTAGTTTCCTCCCTGATAGCAGAAGGCCTCAAAGAAAGGCTGTTCTCTCCTCTCCTCTTGTGAACTCTGGGCAGGAGCAGCCAAGACATCTGCTGACCCAGGGTGGAGGCAGAGATGGCTCCTAATCCCACCCAGCCTCCCAGCCCAACCCCCAAAGTCCCGTTGATCAGAGGTTCAGAAGATCTCTGAGCTGTCTCAAGCCACCCTAGCTGTCCACATTCCTCCTTCTCCTTCAGTATTCCCCAGAGCCACTACTACTCTCTCTCTTGAGTTATTTGACTCCCTCTAGAAGCTACTACCTTAAAGAGGTCCAGAGAAGCAGGCTAGGTCAAGTGGGGCTCAGAGCTGGGGCGCTGGGAACATCTGTCTCCTGGGAGCAGACACTGGTCTTGGCAGACAGGCCTACCCCAGAGTGATGCCAGTAGGGTTCAGAGGCTTTCATTGAAGGCCCTAGGAACTACAGTGCTTCAGTACTTCGGTCAGTGGGACTCAGACAGATAGGTCAAGGGGTCAGAGTTGGACCTTCATGGTATGGTGGACCAAGCCGGGAGTCCAGGTTTGGTTTCTGGCTCTGCTGCTAAGTCATCCTGTGAGCCTTGGGCAAACCACTGAGAATTCTACTTTCTGTGAGATGGGAGCGTGTTGGACCAGTGGTGCCAGCAGCTTCCGGGGCTGTGAAGGGGCTTGGGCTGGAGAGCATCTGTTGACTGAGGCTCTGGGACCTTGGTTTCACCTGGCTGATGAAGGGGCAGGGAGGGGCAGGGTGACAGACCTGAGCTTGCACTGGGGTTCCTGGCTCACCCCGGCTTACCTCCACAGATGGACCCTGTACAGAAGGCTGTGCTTTCCCACACTTTCGGGGGGCCCTTGCTCAAGACCAAGCGGCCAGTCATTTCCTGTAATGTCTGTCAAATCCGCTTCAATTCTCAGGTAAGAAGCCCAGCCACTCATGCTCGGGGTGGGGGAGGCAAGGGAGGGGCAAAAACTGAGAGCTGTGGGTGAGGGGTAGGAATTAAGAGGTGCGGGTTAGCTGGGGATATGGCCTAGTGGCAAGAGTGCTTGCCTCCTATACATGAGGCCCTGGGTTCAATTCCCCAGCACCACATATACAGAAAATGGCCAGAAGTGTCCCTGTGGCTCAAGTGGCAGAGTGCTAGCCTTGAGCAAAAAGAAGCCAGGGACAGTGCTCAGGTCCTGAGTTCAAGCCCAGTACTGGCCAAAAAAAAAAGGGGGGGGGGGAGTGGGGAACAAGGATACTACAGGAAGGACAAGGGCTAATGGAAAGCACTTAAGAGGGATGATACCTTGTTGTGGTATAGTTTTGACATGAAATAGATTAGTTCTCCAAGGCTGATCTCTCCCTCTTTTGGAGACTGAGGCACCCCTGGCTCAGGGGCACTAGGAGTGCAGATGTCTAGGTGGGTGGGAGGGTGGCCTCCGTCCTTCTGGTCCTTAGGTGCAGGGCTGAGTTAGGTCACTGGCTTCTCCACAGATCCTGTGTCCTCTCTGCGCTCTGCTGAAACCAGGCCCATCTGATTCCCTCCCACTTCCAGGCTTCATTTTTCTCTCTACTTCATTTCTACCCTCCTACCTCCAAATCACATAAAAAGACCAGACCTGGGCCCCTTCATGCTTTCCCCATGCCCCAAAGCCATCCAAACCCAGGTATCCCACCACCCAGATCTCCTCCCTCTCAAGCTCCATGGGGTCCTTTGTTTAGATCCAAGGAGACTTTATGGGGTGTAGACTCTGAGAGCTCTTGGAGAAAAACAGCAGATCTTCACTATGCTGATTAGGGGAAAAGCATGTTTTGTTTCTCCACCCAGCACACATGCACACACACACACACACACACACACTGCACACTGCACACTACTGCTCTACCCCTTCTAGGCTGCCCATCTTCCTTTCCTGTATATCCACACACCTTTCATTTCCACCCTGTTTAGGTGACCTTGTGCCTCCAGCATTGTCCATTCTTAGCAGGGGTGCAAATGGGAGTGGTGGGGGCTGGGAATATGGCCTAGTGGCAAGAGTGCTTGCCTCCTACACATGAAGCTCTCAGTTCGATTCCCCAGCACCACATATATGGAAAATGGCCAGAAAGGGCGCTGTGGCTCAGGTGGCAGAGTGCTAGCCTTGAGCGGGAAGAAGCCAGGGATGGTGCTCAGGCCCTGAGTCCAAGGCCCAGGACTGGCAAAAAAAAAAAAAAATGGGAGTGGTGGGCAGAGGCAGGCAGTAGGTAGGTGGAGCCAGAACCAAGCCAGCATGAGGCCTCTTGCTTAGCTTAGACCCCAGGCATCCTATCTATCAACCCTGTCTCCACTCATTGGTGGAAGGAGTAAGATTGGAGTGGTGGGGAGCCAATAGTGGATAGCCCTCCCCTTTCTAGGCCCTCCCTCTTCCTCCCCATCAAGTGGCTCTGTTTTGACAGCTGTCTCTGCTGCTGTCTCCTGTCTCCAGAGCTGGGCTTGAGGCCAGGGTCCTCCAGGGTGTCCACAAAGGCTTCAGGGAAAATTAGACCCTGGAGGGGTGGAGAGTAGTCAGGACAGAGCCCAGGCATCAGAGCTCCTTGGACTGACAGTGAAAGCAGCAAGGCAAGATCTTGAGAATTAAGGGACTCTGGCACATGGGCCTACAGGTCTAAGAGGAGACCAGTTGACTTTGTTGTTAAGGCCTCTGTCAGTTTAGCATTCTCTCATAGGGTTGCCCTCTACCTTGGGACTAGGGAAAGGTCCTGAGTCCAAAGTCAGCCCCTGGTTAGGATGGTGGGGTGCAGTCTGAGCCAGGTGGGGAGTCTATATTCCCAGAGACTGAAGCTGGAGGAGCTCATGGAAGCTCCGGGAGTAACCAGATTTGTCAGCAGGGGGGCTTTATATATCTCAGAAGTATAGCAAAGATTCTCTCTGTAGTCTGCTGAGACCACCCTGGGACCTAAAGCAGCTCTGTGGAGAGGCCATGGGGATAAAAGGCAATCTCAGATTCCCTTTTCTTCTTCCATCCCTCAAGAGCCAGGCTGAGGCGCACTACAAGGGTAATCGCCACGCCCGAAGAGTCAAGGGCATCGAGGCCGCCAAGACCCGAGGCAGGGAGCCTGGTGTCCGGGAACCTGGAGACCCAGTTCCACCAGGGAATGCCCCTCCAAGTGCAGATGGGGTAACCCCCCGTCCAGGTGTGTCTAATCTTACCCCCAAACACATACCTCCCTGCACACACACTCTTCGGTCTTTGGTGTTCTCTCCCCTGCTTCTTTCCTCCTCCCTCAATCCCCATCCTGCACCGCCATCCAAGGTGAGTGCCAGAGCCAGACACAGTGATGTGAAATTTCCATCCTGTCACCCCCACCCATCCCTGCCTCAGCTTCTCTCAACAGAGTCCCTACTGTGTCCTCCCCAACGCCCAGTGACTCAGAGGGGCGAGGGTGAGGCCACCTGGCAAGACTCCCCAAGAAAAAGGGAATCATCCAATTCAGAGATAGCCCCCTTCATCTTGGGGAGACAGAATCAGGATATCTGAGCCCAGTTAGGGCTCCCCAGGGAAGTCTGGGTTTAAAAAAAAAACAACAACAACACAAAATCAGGCAACTCCCTGGATGTCTTCAGTAGAACTTTGGGCCTCCCTGAGCCAGAGTTGATTTTTCTGGCAAATAAGAGAATGAGACCTTAAAATCTTTGCATTCTTTTTTCAGCTTTATAAAAAAAATATATACAAAAAACAGCTCTGAAATTCTTTTACCCTCATGGCTGGTGGCCATCCTTGAACCATACTTCCAAGAAACTAGGAAGAGGGAATATGGGGACAAGAAGATACAAGCCACCCCCATCCCAAGATTGCCACATCTGATGTCAGTCCTGGCCAACTCCAGAGAAATCTAACATCCATCCTCCTTGTCCCTATTTTGTCAGATCCTGGCCTGCCCTTCCTGCCTCACCACAAGAGCAAGGAAAAGCTGAGCACTTGTGGCTTAGAATCCTAGCCACTCAGGAGGCTGAGATCTGAGAATCAAGGTTCAAAACCAACTCAGGCAGGAAAGTCTATGAGACTCTTATCTCCAGTTAAACCAGCAAAAAGCCAGAGCTGGAGGCATGGTTCAAGTGATAGAATGCCAGCCTTGTGTAAAAACAGCCAAACAAGAGCACAGGGCCTTGAATTCAAGCCCAATTATCAACACCAAAAAGAGAGAGAGAGAGTACACAAGCCTGCCAACTTGGAATCTCAAGCTCCCAAGGACACCTCCCAAGCCCTCCCCCTCCCAGGGAGCCACTATCAGACCTGCAGATAGAGGCAGCAGGCCTGAGTTCTAATTATGCTTTGGCTGTTTCCCAGCCTGATTATCTTGGTTGTTGTTGGGTTTTTTGTTTTTGCCAGTCCTGGGGCTTGAACTCAAGGCCTTAGCACTGTCCCTGGCTTCTTTTTGCTCAAGGCTAGCGCTCTACCACTTGAGCCACAGCGCCACTTCTGGCTTTTTTTATATATGTGGTGCTGAGGAATGGAACCCAGGGCTTCAAGTATCCAAGGCAAGCACTCTACCATTAGGCCATATTCCCAGCCCCAACCTGATCATCTTAAATGAATTTTCCAACATCTATATAAAATTGGGGTGTAAACTGGACACCAGTAGCTGGTACCTGTAATCCTGCCTCCGCGGGAAGCTGAGATCTGAAGACTGCAGTTCAAAGCCAGCTTGGGCAGGAAAGTCCCATAAGACTCTTTATCTCCAATTAACCACTAGAAAGCCAGAAGTGGAGCTGTGACTCACAGTGGTAGAGAGCTAGCCTTAAGCAAAAGAAGCTCAGGGACAGCACCCAGGCCCTGAGGTCAAGCCCCAGAACCAGCACCAAAAAAAAAAAAAAAAAAAAAGTGGATATAGGATGGCAGTGGTGGTGTGGTAGCAGTGCTTAACATTTCTTGACCAGCACTGTTCTAGGTTCCTTATGTATATTATCTCATTTACTTCCTATTCTGTCTCTGAAGATGCAGAGTGAGATAACTGTACCCACCCTGCTTTCATAAAACCAAAGTCCTGTCCAGTCTGGGATAGAAACGTGCTGTCTGGATTGGTGGAGAAGGTCAGAACTGAATAAGAGAAAGAGAGAGAAGGATCCTAGGCTGGACAAACAAACAAATGGATACCAACAAGGGTCACAAATCCCCCCTTCTACCAGCTCTCCCCAGTCCTCTGCCCCCCCCACCCCCCCCCTACCCCATGACCCGGAAACTGGATCAGTTGCTGGAGCAAGAATGGGAGCGCTAGAGTTTCCCCTGTACAGAGGCCAGAACCCAGTTGCAGAGGCCTGGGGCCTGTGCATCTTTAATCGTGCCCATGAATTATAGAAGAGCCTGCATCCCTGTTTCTTCCCTCTCCGGTTCTGCCGTTTCTGTTTCCCTTTGCTGTTCTGCGTCTGTCTCTCCTAACCTTCCTTCATCCAGGTTCTACACCTTCTTGCTGCGCTTTCCTGGAGCTGGGAAGGACTCTGGGAAGGGGCTTGCCCTGATCAGAACCCTGGGTGGGCTGGCAGACCATCGGTGATATATAGGCAAGGGCGTGGGGAGAAGGGTGTTTGAATCCATGCTCTACTACTCAGTAGGCTGTCAGCTTCACCCTCAAAGTTGAATGATGGGGCCAGACCACCTTGACCATTCTCAGCTGATGGAGAATGAACCAGACACTGGAGTCTCACACTCAGCCTGTGGCAGCTGGACCACATCTGGCCCTGACCCAGGGCATGAGAGCATGAGTGTCGTCACAGGGTGGGGACTTCTGGGCCTTTGCCCTCCAGGAAGTGGGGGTGGGTCTCCACATGAAGGAGCTTCTCCAAAAGCCATTAGGGTGACCCCCCTCCCCATGTTTCTCCCCACAACAGTTTCCATGGAGAATGGATTGGGGCCAGCCCCCGGATCCCCAGAGAAACAGCCTGGCTCCCCATCTCCTCCCAGTGTTCCAGAGACTGGCCGGGGTATAATCAGAGGGGAAGGGGGGACTCCAGCCCCAGCTGCCCTGCCTGGAGGTAGCAAAGAGGAGGAGGAGAAAGCCAAGCGACTGCTCTACTGTGCACTGTGCAAGGTGGCTGTGAACTCCCTGTCCCAGCTTGAGGCGCATAACAAAGGTATGGACTCCTCCACGCCATCCACACTTCCTGTCCTCAGCCCACCCTGAAGCCGACATCCTAGCTACCCTGAGCCCTCTCAGACTTGCCAATCTGTCTTCCCACCCCTTAGTCACTCATTCATTCATTTATTATGGTGTCAGTATTAGGGCTTGAACTTGGGACCTGGGCACTGACCCGCTTTTTCACTCAAATTTGGTGCTCTGCTTCTTTGAACCACAGCTCTACGTTTGGCTCTTTGGCAGTTAATAGAATAAGAATGCCTCAGCTGGCTTGGAACCACAATCCTCAGATCTCAGCAAAGACTACAGACTGGCTAGTCCTTTACTCTCTTAGCTTTCCCCTTCTACCTTACTGGGGCTTGAACTCAGGGCCTTGCACTCTCACTTGGATTTTTTTTTTTTTTTGGCTCTAGGCTGGCATTGTACCACTTGAGCCACTCCTCCACTTCCAGCTTTTTGCTGGTTAACTGGAGATGAGCCTCTTGGATTTGTCTGCCTGGACTGGCTTTGAACTATGACCCTCAGATCTCAGCCTCCTGAGTAGCTAGGATTTCCAGGCGAGAGCCCCCCAGCCCCCAGCTTTTTCACCTTACAGCTTAACCT
Source organism: Perognathus longimembris pacificus (assembly GCF_023159225.1). Classification (NCBI taxonomy): domain Eukaryota; kingdom Metazoa; phylum Chordata; class Mammalia; order Rodentia; family Heteromyidae; genus Perognathus; species Perognathus longimembris. Next base: position 48,612,776 of record NC_063161.1, read on the forward strand.
GTGGATGTTCTCTCCCCTGCCCCACCTTGTGTTTGAGGGGAACTCAAGGGACTTGGAGAAAATCCTATGCCTGCCCCCACCCTCTCTGGTATTGTAACTGAGAATGTGGGCATTTGAGGCTTGGTCAGCCTCTCCTTGTCCCTTACCTCCTGTTCTCTGTGGCCTTCAGGTACTAAGCACAAGACAATTCTAGAGGCCCGCAGTGGGCTGGGGCCCATTAAAGCATATCCTCGCCTGGGGCCTCCCACCCCTGGGGAGCCAGAAGCTCCTGCCCAGGACCGAACCTTCCACTGTGAGATCTGCAACGTCAAGGTCAACTCCGAGGTCCAACTGAAACAGGTGGGTCCAGAATCCTGGCAGCTTGGGCGGAGACCCCTTCTACAAGCTCTGACCCCTGTGCCAAAGCAGGGGTGAAGGCCAAGGCCTGGAGCGCCCTGCCTTGTGGTTGCCCTATTCCCATTTCCCATTCGCCCGGCAGCACATCTCCAGCCGGCGGCACCGAGATGGCGTGGCCGGGAAGCCCAACCCACTACTGAGCCGGCATAAGAAGCCGAGGGGCGCCGGGGAGCTGGCGGTGAGGCCGGGCTGTGGGCCGTGGGGGCGGGCGGGCGGGCCTTCCCTCGTGTGCAGGCGGGGCTTGCATGACCGTGACTCGCCGTCCCGCCTCTCTCCTCCTCTCTCCTCGTGCAGGGCACGCTGACTTTCTCCAAGGAGCTGCCCAAGTCCCTGGCCGGGGGTCTGCTGCCCAGCCCCCTGGCGGTGGCTGCAGTGATGGCCGCGGCGGCCGGCTCCCCGCTGTCTCTGCGCCCCGCTCCGGCCGCACCTCTTCTGCAGGGACCGCCCATCACTCACCCCCTGCTCCACCCAGCCCCGGGACCCATCCGAACGGCGCACGGACCCATCCTCTTCTCCCCATACTGACCTCAATCCTGAACCCCCTCCCGTCCGGTCCCCCCCCCCATACACACACCTCCAGCCGGGACCCCAGACCTCGGGGGGGGCCCCCAGCCCGCCCCTCTTCCCGGCACTCCCTGAACGAGCTCTCCTTTCCCCCCCCACCCCGAAGGTACGGGGGTTCCAGGAAAGGGGAGGGGCAGCGGGGGAGGGGGGCTTCAGAAAGGGGGGAACACCCCAGATCTCAGGGAACCCCGCCCCCTGCCCTTCCCTCTCCACTAGAAATGGAGGGGCCGTCTCACCCCCGAGCCCCCTTTGGAGACATCCCCCCTCCCAAAAGCCATGTCCATCTAGCCCTTCCTCCCCCCCAAACCTAGCACAAAACGGGGTTCACAAGCCATGGTCGGGGAGGGGTCCCCAGGATGGGGTGGCGAGGGAGGAAATGGATTTTCTTGGCAATAAGCGGACTCTGGGACTCCGGGCCCCCCCCCCTTCAACCCCAAACTGAAGCGCTTCCGTGAACCCCCCCCACCCTCCGCAGGGGGAGGGTGGCAGGCGGGGTCCCGGGTCCCTCAAGAGCACTTTGGTGTTACCGCCTGCGACCTCACTGTGCCCGCCCCGCGCCGTGCCCCAGCCCCCTCCCCCGGTCTAGCCGGGGCCAATTGCGAGGGGAGGGGGTCAGCACTTGGGGGCATCTCTGGCACTTGGGTGGGACCAAGGAGATGCCCCGTAAACCTTTCCCTCGCCTCCTTCCTCCCCAATCCGGGTTCCATTCTTCTCACCAGCACCCATCGCCCAAGGGGTATTGAGGGGGGCAAGGGGTGTCCAGTCCAAGCCCGTGCCCGCCTCGCCTTCCGCAAAACTGTGAGCAAAAAGCAATAGCCTCGCCCCCGCCCCGCCCCGCAGGAGCCTCTCCCCCACCCCCCCCACCCCGCCCCTCCCCGTGACACCCCCACTGCACAACTCGGGCGGGGGCGTGACACCCCCACCCCTCCTGTGATTTCCGTCTTGTCAGCCCTTCCAGCCGATCACCCACCCACCGGGAGGGAGACGGGCCCCACTGGCCTTCCCCTCCCCATCAACTCTTTCTGCTTGACAATGTAGCAACCTCGGACCCCCACCCGACCCCTTCCCTTCGCCCTCCTCTGACAATAAAGTCTGGATTCGTTCTGCCCTCCGCTCTCCCCAGACTCAGCCTCTGTCTTTGCCCGCTCTTTTAGGGATAGAAAAAAAAAATTATTCTGGAGAGATGTATCTGGATTGGCAGGGAGGATGGGGGGAACTGGAAAATGGGAGGAGGCTCCCTGTCCCACCCCCAGTCCCGCCTAGCTCTGGTAAACTTGGCTGGTCCAGAAGGTCTGGGGTTCCAGCCGCAGTTGTTGGGAATTCCACACAAGTCCACAAGGCGGCGCCATCGACACAGAAAAGGAGTCTCCCCTGGGCCAGGCTGCTGCTTTGATGTGTTTTTGCCGTTCTGGGGAGATGGATATAAACCCAGACAAAAGACAGCATCTGGGCTTTTGTGCCTCTTGTAGGAACCCAAGACAGACAGAAAGAGGCGAAGACCAACAGGGTCTGAGAATCTGAACTCTAGACTGCTTGGCCTGGGATAGTGACTTTGGGTCTGCCCCTGCCCTCTCTAGACTTGTTTTTCCATCTACAAAATGACCATGCTTGTTGCTTTGTTGTCGCTTTGTGCTGGTTCTGAGGCTTGAACTCAGGGCTGGAGCACTGTCCCTTAGCTTTTTTGCTCAAGGCTAGCACTTGACAATTGAGCCCACCACTCTACTTCCAGATTTTTTTTCTGGTTAGACACAAGCATCTTATGAACTTTTCTTTCCCACTGACTTTGAACTATGATCTTCAGATTGCAGCCTCCTGACTAGTAGGATTACAGCCCACCTGGGCAAGAAAGTCCAGAAGACTTTTTTTCTTCTTTAAGTCCTGGAGCTTGAACTCAGGGCCTAGGCCCTGTCCCTGAGCCTCTTTGTGCTCAAGGCTAGCTCTCTACCACTTGGGCCACAGCACCACTTCCAGCTTTTTCTCAGTAGTTTATTGGAGCTAAAAGTTGCAGACTTTCTGCCCCTGATCCTCAGATCTCAGCCTCCTGAGTAGCTAGGGTTACAGGCGTATGCCATTTGCAGATATGTGACACTATCTGGTCTTAGCTGGCTCTCCAATTGGTCTGAAATAGGAGCACTTAGCTGCCTGGTGAAAGAGTCTCCTTCTTAATCCCAGAAACTAGTTCAACTATATATTCACAAGCCCAGCCAGTAGCCCCATGACCCCTCCATCTAGTCCAAAAACCCAGTAGCTATGTGGCTCTTCTCACGTCCCCTCCCTGTCCGCTTTCCAGTCTATGGCAAGACAGGAACTGGAAAGGTGCAACATTGACATTAAAAGAGGAAGGACATGGGGATAAGGGCTCCTTGGTTTGTCAACTGAGAAGTTGGGGGTTAGGGGCTCACTGTGAGTTCAGAACTGGAACCCAACAAAGAGTTTTCTGTTTTGTGGCTTTAAAAAGAAGTGGCTGGGATCCAGAGCATGAGAGGCAAGAGTGGCCTCATGGAAGAGAAGGCAGGGAAAAGTAAACCTCTGTGCTATGTGGACAGAGGATGAAAGGGATTGGAATGGCTGGGAAATGAAGACACATCGCAGGCACCTCAAACTTGCTTGTTTTTAACTGAATTCAGATTAAACACAGTGGTATATGCCTGACCCCCAGCACTGAGAAAACTGAGGTATAGGTTCAAGACCGGCCTAATGACACAGTAAGATCCTATTTCTAGGGCTGGGAGGGGGGGTGGGGGGGCGGGGAAACAGGGAGCCAGTGGCTCATGCCTTTAATCCACACTACTCAGGAGGCTGAGATCTGATTGTGGTTTGAAGATAGCATGGGGAGGAAAGTCCATGAGAACTTGATTGCCAATTAACCAATAAAAAGCAGGAAGTAAGGCTGTGGTGGTTCAAATGATAGAATGCCAGCTGTGAGCTAAAAAAGAAGGGAAAGTGCTCAGGCCCTGAGCTCAAGCTCCAGTACTAATCACACACACAACAACAACAACAACTACTACTACTACTATACTACTACCACAAGCAAGATTTAGCCTAGAGGCTGAATTTTCCCAACCCCTGCTTTAAGGCACCATTGAGCATTTGTATGTTTACCTATCTGTGTCCCCAGCCACACTGCATAAAGCTTTGTGTCAAACCTTCCAGTGTTCTGTTGTCTAGCTCAGATGCTGGTCCTAACTGGCACCCAATACAGATTTATGGAGTGAATGGAAGAATGAATGAATGGATAGATGATCAGGAAGCCTATTCCTATAAGGGAAATGAAGCCAGAATCCTGGACGACTCGTTTCACACCTTTTTTTTTTTTTAATGCAACTCTGTTTCCCAGATGTGCCAGAGTGTCAACTCTAAATGAAACTATCTCCAAACCCTGAAGAGAAGAAAGGTAATGCTCCCTACAAAATAAACACAAAGCTTCTAGAGCCTGAAATCCGGTCTTATCTTCTGAGAAGTGGCTCAGCTGATCTACAAGCACATATTTCTACATGTCCAAACTATTTTCAGCAGTGATCTTGTAAGGTGCCTGGCTATGCAAGAGGAGAAGGAAATAGTCTGAGTTTCTGGAAGGAAAGAGGAAGAGTGAAACAACTCTGAAGTAAATTATAACAGAAAATACAAGCTGGGCACCAGTGTCTTCCACCTGTAATCCTAACTACTCAGAAGGCTGAGATCTGAGGATAGCAGTTCAATGACAGTGTGGGCAGGAAAGCCTGTGAGACTCATCTCCAATTAAGCACCAGAAAACTGGAAGTGGTGCTGTGGATCAAAGTGATAGTGCACTATCCTTGAGCTCAAGGACAGCACCCAGGCCTTGGGCTCAAACCCCATAACTGACAAAAATTAAAATTAAAAAAAAATTCAACACAGAAGCCCAGATTTCAGTAGCCAAAGCAAAATGAGTAGTTTCAGCTGGAGGTGAGGAAGTGTGGTTGAGATTAAGTAACTGGGGAGTTTCTTATTCTTTTACTCTAGCAGAAAAGGAGACATTCTGCTTCCTGCTTGACCCCCTGGAGGCCCACTAAGAAGGTCTGCTCTTTAGGCCAGTTGGGCTTCCTCCACTAGAGAGAAAACAGAAGACTTGAAGTACTTCTGGGGTGAGTGAAGGGGGCTTCTCTGGAAATGCATAGGTGGGTCCCACCCTGTTGTGATTGAGTGAGCCTAAGGATGTATATGTCTAGCAAGTTCCTAAGAGGCTACTGCTGGTCTGGGGGATTTGAAAGCCACTGGAGTGGTTGGGCTGTCTCTATGAAGAAGGCACTGCTTCCTGTCCTAAGACCTTTCCCAACTAGTTCTCCCTATGAAAGTGGGGTACCATTCCTAACCTGCTCTCGAGCCCCACTTAGCTGAACTTCAGCAGTGGGCTTGGGTGATTATAATCAGTAGCCCCACTTTTTTCTGTGCCCGTCTTGGGACTTTAACTCAGGATCTGGGCACTGACCCTGAGCTTCTGTACTCAAGGCTAGCACTCTACCACTTGAGCCACAGCTCCACTTCTGGCTTTTGTTGGTAATTTAGTGAAGCTAAGAGTCTCACATAAGCCAGGAGCTGGTGGCTCACATGTATAATCCTGGTTATTCATGAGGCTGAGATCTGAGGATTCCAGTTTGAAGCCAACCCAGGCAGGAAAGTCCGTGAGACTCTTATCACCCATTAACCACCAGAAAACGGGAAGTGATGCTGTGGCTCAACGTGGTAGAGGTGCTAGCCTTGAGCAAAAGAGCTTAGGGACAGTGCCCAGTCCCCAAATTCAAGCCCTACAACTGACAAAAAAAAAAAAAGTCTCACAGACTTACGTACTGGAGAGGGCTTGTTCCTTTTTGTTCATTGTGGGGCTTGAACTCATGGCCTGGGCCATGCCCCTGAGCTCTTTTGCTAAAGGCTAGTGCCCTACCATTTTAAGCCACAGTGCTACTTCCAGTTTTCTGGTGGTTAATTGGAGATAAGAGTCTCACGGAGGGGCTGGGGATATGGCCTAGTGGCAAGAGTGTTTACCTCGTATACATGAAGCCCTGGGTTCAATTCCCCAGCACCACATATAGAGAAAATGGCGCTGTGGCGCAAGTGGCAGAGTGCTAGCCTTGAGCAAAAAGAAGCCAGGGACAGTGCTCAGGCCCTGAGTCCAAGCCCCAGGACTGCCAAAAAAAAAAAAAAAAAAAAAGTCTCACGGACTTCCCTGCGTGGGTTGGCTTCAAGCCCCGATCCTCACATTGCAGCCTCCTGAGGAACCAGGATTATAGGCTTGAGCCACCGGTGCCTGGCTAGCAGCCCTAAGGTGGGAGGCCAGGTTCTTATTCCCTCTTCTTCTTCTCCCTGTGTCTTTAGCCTCCATCATGTGGAAAACCCCAGATGCCAACTTCTCCTGCTACCACGAGTCTGTGCTGGGCTATCGTTACGTGGCTGTTAGCTGGGGGGTGGTGGTGGCTGTGACGGGCACCGTGGGAAATGTGCTCACCCTGCTGGCCTTAGCCATCCAGCCCAAGCTCCGCACCAGCTTCAACCTGCTTATCGCCAACCTCACCCTGGCCGACCTGCTCTACTGCACCCTTCTCCAGCCCTTCTCAGTGGACACCTACCTCCACCTGCACTGGCGCACGGGTGCCACCTTCTGCAGGGTGTTCGGACTCCTCCTGTTCGTTTCCAACTCCGTCTCCATCCTCACCCTGTGCCTCATTGCCCTGGGACGCTACCTCCTCATTGCCCACCCTGTGCTCTTTCCTCAAGTGTTCAGTGCCAGGGGGACAGTGCTGGCACTGGTGGGCACCTGGGTGGTGGGAGTGGCCAGCTTTGCCCCCCTCTGGTCCATTTATATCTTGGTCCCCGCAGTCTGTACCTGCAGCTTTCACCGCTCCCAAGGCCGGCCTTATACCACCATCCTCCTGGCTGTCTACTTTGTGCTTGGGCTCGGCAGCGTAGGCATCTTTTATGGCCTCATCCATCGACAAGTGAGACGAGCGGCCCAGGCACTGGACCAGTACCGGCTGCAGCGCGCAAGCACCCGCTCCAACCACGTGGCTGGGACGGATGAGGCTATGCCTGGGCGTTTCCAGGAGCTGGACAGCGGGCTGCCATCGAGAGGGTCCAGTGAAGGAATTTCATCCGAACCCGTCAGTGCTGCTACCAGCCAGACCCTCGAAGGGGACTCATCGGAAGCAAGGGGCCAGGGAGAGAGCAAAGCCGCCAAGCAGATGGCAGAGAAAAGCCCTCCAGAGGCACCTGCCAAGGCCCCGCCAACCAAAGGAGCCCGAAGAGCTCACGACTCCCCGGCAGAGTTTGGGAGAGTGACTCGTATGTGTTTCGCGGTGTTCCTCTGCTTCGTCCTGAGCTACCTCCCCTTCTTGCTGCTCAACCTCCTGGATGCCATGATCCAGGCCCCTCGGGTGCTCCATATGCTTGCTGCCAACCTCACCTGGCTCAACAGTTGCATCAATCCAGTTCTCTATGCAGTCATGAACCGCCAGTTCCGCCAGGCTTACGGCTCCGTGTTAAAACGAGGGCCCCAGAGTTTTCGTAGGCTGCGTTAGAACTCCGAGCCCACGCGCCAGAACCAAGGGCCACCGGCTCTTTAAACACCAAACCAGGCAGCTGATAGATAAACAGAAAAAAGACCTTTGGACTGTCCACCAAGCTACCCCACTCCTCCACCAGTGTTTTCAGCCCTAGAATGAATGAAGAGCTCTACGTGTGCACGCACTCTTTAACTCAGGGCCTTGGACTTTCCTCTAGCTCTTTCACTCAAGGATGGTGCTTTACCATTTGAGCCACACCTCTACTTCCAGCTTTTTTGCTGGTTAAGTGGAGATAAGAGTCATCATTTTTTGCTTGGGCTGACTTTGAACTGAGATCCTCAGATCTCAAACTCCTGAGTAGCTAGGATTGGACATGAGCCACCAGCATCCAGTAAGTATTATTAATCATTAATAAATAAATTGCAGCTTGCTGTGCTAGGGCATGCTTGTAATCCTAGTGCTCAAGACAGGAGGATTTTTATTTCGAAATTAGTGTGGGCTATACAGTGAGATCATCCTGTTTCAAATAAAATAAAACCAGGCATCGGTGGCTCATGCCTGTAATCCTAGCTACTCAAGAGGCCGAGATCTGAGGATCACAGTTCGAAACCATCCCAGGCAGGATAGTCCACGAGGCTCTTATCTCCAACAAACTATTCAGAAAAAAACTGGAAGTGGTGCTATGGTTCAAGTGGCAGAGTGCTAGCCTTGTGCACAAAGGAGCTCAGGGACAGCACCAAGGCCAGAGTTCAATCTCAGGACAGGGAAATAAATAATAAAACATATGATTTTAATGATAAAACACATGGTCTCCTTGGAAGGAAAAGAAGATCAGGGTTGGAGCTAGAACTTTAGAAGGGAGCTATGTGAGAGCAGAGGTAGGCATCAGCTGAGCAAGGACATAGCCTTTACTTGAGGTTTCCATGTTATAAGACATGTGTAGTACCCCAGACCTGTAGATCAGGCTTATAATCCCAGGCACACAGGAAGCAGAGGTTGGGAGGCAACCTTAGGCAAAAGTTAGAGAAAGCCACCTGCCGTTTCAACCAATAAACTGAGCATGATAGTGGGTGTCTGTCATCCCAGCTATGTATGGAGCATAAGTCTGTGTACTGAGCATTGCAGTCTAGCCTAGTCTGGGAAAAAAAATTGAGAGATCCTACCTGAAAAATAACAGACACAACAAGGGGGTGTGATTCTAATAGTAGAGCACTTTCCTAGCAAGTACAAAGCCCTGGGTTCAAACCCCAGCACCACACACACACACACACACACACACACACACACACACACACACACAAATTGCTTTTAATAAAAAAGAGAGAAATAGGGCTGGGGATATAGCCTAGTGGCAAGGATGCCTGCCTTGGATACACGAGGCCCTAGGTTCGATTCCCCAGCACCACATATACAGAAAACGGCCAGAAGCGGCACTGTGGCTCAAGTGGCAGAGTGCTAGCCTTGAGCAGGAAGAAGCCAGGGACGGTGCTCGGGCCCTGAGTCCAAGGCCCAGGACTGGCCAAAAAAAAAAAAAAAAAAGAGAGAGAGAGAGAAATAAGAAAAATGGGAAAGGCTTTCAAAGGATTTGCCTTTATGTTTTACTTCCCAGAAATGGGCCCTATTCCCCCCTTACAAAAAGATTTTTTATTTTTTTTAACTAGTTCTGGGGTTTGAACTCAGAGCCTGAGTGCTGTCCCTGAGCTTCTTTTGCTCGAGGCTAGTGCTTTAACACTGGAGCCACAGCGCCACTCCTGGCTTTTGGTAGTTTAGTGGAAATAAGAATTTTTTTTTTTTTTTGGCCAGTCCTGGGCCTTGGACTCACAGCCTGAGCACTGTCCCTGGCTTCTTCCCGCTCAAGGCTAGCACTCTGCCACCTGAGCCACAGCGCCCCTTCTGGCCGTTTTCCATATATGTGGTGCTGGGGAATCCAACTGAGAGCTTCATGTGTAGGAGGCAAGCACTCTTGCCACTAGGCCATATTCCCAGCCCCTGGAAATAAGAATTTTATAGACTTTCCTGCCCAGGCTGGCTTTGAACTACAATCTTCAAATCTCAGCCTCCTGGGGCTGGGAATAAGGCCCAGTGGTAGAGTGCTTGCCTCGTAAACGTGAAGCCCTGGGTTCGATTCCTTAGCACCACATATATAGAAAAAGCCAGAAGTGGCACTGTGACTCAGGTGGTGGAGTGCTAGCCTAGGGCAAAAAGAAGCCAGGGACAGTGCTCCGGCTCTGAGTTCAAGTCCCAGAAAGTTCAAAAAAGAAAAAAGAAAAGAAAGAAAGAAATCTCAGCCTCCTGAATAGCTAGGATTATGGGTGTGAGCCACCGGTGCCTGGCTGGTAATTCATCTTGACAGTATTCCTGTGAACCCAGCCCTCTCCCCATTCCTGTGCCCTGCACAAAAGCTCTGCCTAGTTAAGGACATCTTGAACTGAATGTAGTTGAGGCCAAGGCAGACAGGGGTTCCAACTGCCCTGGCAGGGTCTGCTCTTTGGGGCTAAGTCCCTTGCTCCCCAGGCCTCTTGCTGCCCATCTCTCCCAGAAACTCTTGTTACCCTAGCTTCTGAAAGCAGAAGAGAGACACTTGTTGAGAAAGATCAGGGGCCAGGCTAGGGGGGAAACCACAGTTCTTTTCACTCCAGCATGAATAAATCTGGCATGCTCTCCCACAGCCTGAAATCACCCGTGGACACCAGGTGGCGCTGGTTCTCTGTGTTTCCTTTCTGACTTCCCAGATGGACAGGAAGGACCTGCAGGACCAAAGGTGACCAGCTGGGTAGAAACCCAGGGGTCTGCGCTTTCCCTCATCCCTAAAGCTTAAGAAGAAATGTGAGGCACAGATCTCCATTTTCATGAAGTCACTGTCTCTGGTGGGTGGGATGGGGGAGCAGGGGGAGCACTACCTTTTCACTGACAATGCAATGGAATGTGAGGACCATGAATACTCTAGCTGTCGGCTTGCCCTTCTTCCTACCCCCCAAACATCTGGACTGAGAACAGAGCAAAGTCTGGAGGAAATCAAATACAAATAGAAATAATCACAGAGAATAGACAGATCGATATCCTCATATGCAGCATGTTTCTGAGTCCCAGGCAACCTGCCTCCTAAACCAGCATATGCATGTCTAGGAGGCCTCCTGTGACAGAAACCATAAACTGAACTGGGCTCAGATGGCTCAATGCCCATAACCCTAGCTGCTCCAGAGACTGAGACTTGAGGATCTCAGTTTGAACTGGAGAGACTCCTATCTCCAATCAGTCAGGAAAAGTCTGGAAGTGGAGATGTGGCTCCAAGTGATAGAGCCTTGAGCAAAAAAGCTACACAAGAGCTCAAAATTCTGAGTTCAAGACCTGGTACCTGAAAATTCCCACCATATCCAGGAGTAGCTCTTTGAAGACCACTCAGGTTTCATGATGGGTACAAAGCCAAGGGGAAGAGAGCAGGGCTTACGCTTCCCACAAGCCTAGTGGAGTTCTAAAGTCTGCAACTAGATTATTTCATAGAACGCTCAAAAAATTCCCCGGAAAGGTCTACTACAATCTCTTTATAAGTGAGAAAATTGACACCCGTCCACCTCAGGGAGGGGGAGGGCTCCATGCAGATCCCACCCCACCCCCCTTTAGACCTTACAGGTAGTAAAATGGGCATGACCCTGGTTCTGAGGGCAAAGTCTAACCTGATGGCCTGCATGAAAGGCTCAGTAACCACCGTGGGGCAGGCTTGCTCAGCTCCTACTAGGATCAAGTGACGGGTTGATCCCTGAAGTCCTTCCTCCTCAGGCCTTCTAAGATTCTGAAAGCTGACAACTCCCTGAAGCTTGTAAAAGGGTTCACTTTTCACGTTCCTTGAAGGCTTCCTCAAAGTAGGAAGGTGCAGCGGGGAGGACTGAGGTTAGACCTCTCAGGAAGGACTTCTCAATTGGGAAGGGGGGGGGGTGTAGATTTGGGGAAGAAAAGGCCTCAGGACACACCACAGGGAAGCCCTGTGTTCTGAGGAGACCCTTTCTCACCTCTCCCCACCCCCCTACCACCTGGCCTTTATTTCACTTTTATTTCAATAAAGGTCTGAGTGAAAAGACAGTGAGATTTTTGTTTTTTGGGTTTTTTTTGGCGGGGGGGGGGGAGAGGGCTTCAGTGACTTTGCGGTGCGCACGTCCGTGGCGCCAGGCCGCTCGGATGCGCGTGCCCCGCGCGAGCCCGCGCCTGGCCGCGCGCTGCCTGACACCGTCTCCCCCGCCGGCCTTTGTCTCTCTCCATCTGTCCGTCTCTCCTGTAGGACGTCTCCGTCCCCCGCATCTCAGTTATCGCGGGTTTTTCTCTCTGCCCTCTCGCTCTCCCCCCTCCCCTCCCTCCCTTTCCACCCCCTTCACCCCCGCGGCGCCTCCTCTCCCCAGTCCCCCCGCCCTCGCGGGCTCTCGCTCGCCCACACACTCGCTCTCTTTCGCTGTCTCTCACAGGCAGATTTATGGTCAGCCCAGGGCCTTTCATTGGCCAAGCGCTGACAGGACTTGATTTAACGTCCCTTCTCATTGGCTGATCTTGACAAGCCGATTTACGAGTCACTCTCCCATTGGCCAGTCCGCCTCGGCCTTGATTTATGGCTTGGTGGCTGCGAGGAGGAGGGGGGCGCCGCTGGGAGCCAGGCTGCCCCTCCCTCCGCCCCTTCCCTCCCCACCTCGCGTTCCACATCGTCCCGGCCGCGTTCCCACTACCTGTACCTCGGCCCCCTCCTCTCTCCTCCGCCGGCCGCGGGGAGTAGGCCTCAGGCCTGGGAGTGGGGGGGGGGGGGAAGGGGGTGGAAGAACTGCGGCCCAGGGGGGGGATGTGACACAGTGGGCAGATGGGGAGGAGAGGAGAGGAGACCCTAGAGGGAGAGAAGGGGAACTGGGGAGTGAAGGGGATAGTGAAGGGACAGGTTCGAGAGAGGAAGGAAGTCTGGGGAAAGAGGTCTGAAGAGGAAGGAAGGACAGACTGACAGAAAGGACCAGTCACCGGGGGCTTCTGAGCCCTCAGAGGGGAGTTTTCTTTCCAAATAATGGGACGAAAAGTTCCTTTCCCAACAATGGCTGTGGAAGGGACTGACTGAGAGGAGGGAAGGAAGGAGGGAGGGAGAAGCAGGGAAGGACAGCTGGAAGGAGGGAGGGAGAAAGATGGAGGGCTACTAAGAAAGACCATCGCCCAGGTCCACTTAGGTATTTCCACTTCCTTTTGCTCTGTTTTGGTGTTCAGTGGGGAGGCAATGAGAAAAAGACGAATCCCCAGAGGAAACATGGAAAGGTACAAGACACGGCTCCTGCTCTCCCCTCCAGACTGGCTGTCAGCCTGGGCACAAGTGGGGCATCTCCCCCAGGGAACCTGGTCTCCCCACTTCACAGGCCTCCTCCTCCTCTCACCCCTCACCTCCCCAGTTAGATTTATGAGTTCAGGTCTAAGCCTTCAGGAATTAGTAATATTTATGCTTCCTTGAGAGTGAGGTTCAGAAGGTGATAAATAAGGGGCCACTAGGGGTGCAGCTGGGGGCTCCTATTTTTAACATGGCCACTTTCTCAAGACCCCCTGCCCACCTATTCCCTCTCATCCTGAGCCAGAGAAGGAGCACTTGGGGATGTGAGGAATGGGTTTCAGATATCAAGAAGGGACTTTGACGATCCTGGAGAGCCCCTCTGAGAAACGCAGAGGTTTGCAGCAGGAAGGAGTGGAGGCAGATAGGGAAGGAACTTTCCAAGCATTCCGACATTCTTTAGAAGCCCTTGGGTGCAGTTACAGCTTTTCTGCAGAAGATGGGGAGAAGCCTGCTTCCGCAGTGCCTGCCTCAGCTCAAAAGAAGAGCCAGGAAATTCAGAGGCAGCCTTCTCCAGCCTGTCACCTCCTTCACAGGGAAAAGAAGATTTGAAATCTCCCACTCCCCCATCTCCTGGGAAAGGAGGCTAGGAATGTGGGCCTAGGGGCATCTCCTAGGAGCTGCTGGCTCCAACCTGTCCACCCCCAGAGCTGGCAAAGAATTAAAAACAGTCGTTGGAGCCTTGAGGGGGGAGAGGGGGTAGAGGGGGCGGAGAAAGGGTATAATCATACCTAGCTACTCAGGAGGTTGAGATTTGAGGATTGCAGGAAAGTCCATTGACTCCTATCTCCAGTAAACTACCAAAGAGCTGGAAGTAGAGCTGTGATTCAAGCGGCAGAGCATCAACCTTGAAGAGAAAAAGCTAAGGGAAAATGGGGTGCTGGTGGCTCATGCCTGTGATCCTAGCTACTTAGGAGACTGAAATCTGAGGATCATGGTTGAAAGCCAGACAGGGCAGGAAAGTCTGTGACGCTCATCTCCAATTAACCCCCAGAAAACCGGAAGTGGCACTGTGGCTCAAAGTGGTAGAGCACTACTAGCCTTGAGCGATAAAGAAGCTCAGGGACAATGCCCAGGTCCTGAGTTCAAGCCCCACAACCGACAAAAAAATAAATAAATAAAGCTAAGGGATCATGACCAGCCTCTGAGTTCAAGCACTAGTACTGGCACAAAATAAATAAATAAATAGGTAAAACACACTCTCCCCAAAAAAACATTTGGTACTTCTTGACACTTCTTTGCTCTGAGCCTCCAGGATAGGAAGGGGGGAAGAAATATCTGCCTATAAAATCCATGACTTCTTGGGTTTGAACTCTGGGTCTAGGCGCAGTCCCTGAGCTCTTTAGCTCAAGGCTAGCGCTGTACCACTAGAGGCACAACACTACTTCCTAAATTACTTTCCTAACATAAAAAATAAGATAAAAAATTTTAAAACTGCTTTAAAAAAGTCCATGACTTCATCAGGCCTTTGCTCTCAAAGCCTCTAGTCTGTGACCCCTTAGCCCAGGCAGTGAGCTTGCTTACTCTACACTGTACACTGCTTACTCTACAAAGATGGGGGGTAGACAGAGCCAGCATAGTGGCACACATTGTAATCTCAGTGCTTGGAAAGCTGAGGGGGGTTGTGGTGCTAAAACTAGCCTGGACTACATAGTGAGATCTGCCACAAACAACAAAAAGAGAAAAGGGAAGAAAAGGCAGAGGGGGGGGGGGGGGAGAAGAATAAACAAAGTCTAAGGAGAACAGAGAGCTAGCTAGGGAGAGTCACTTTGCTCCCACCATGCCCTTCATCTGCTCTGGTCTTAGCAAAGATGGCTACAGTGTTCATGTGAACACACACACACACACACACACACACACACACCAGCCTGCTGCCTGGACTGGGAGGAGGGAGGGAGAAAAGGTCTAGACTGGCCCTTTAAGAGCCACTTAGGGTCAGAAAGCCTGGGCTACAGAGAGGGGAAGGAGCTGATGTCAGAAGACGGATGGGCAGCAAGATGGGGATTGATGCTAATGGGGAAGTTAAAACTAAGTACCCAGACACTCAGAGGGCAGAACTGCAGATCTGTCTTCCTTATGCACACACACCCCCCCTTCCCCAAAGCAAGGTTGTAAATCTGCCTCCTCAACTGGGGGAAGGGGGAGTAAGGAAAAAAGAGAGACTCCCTTCTCCCTTTTCCTGTTTCTTCCTTACCCAGCTCCCTCCCCCTCCAGCGGCAATTCTTTTGTTTTCCCCTAATCTTCCAGCAGATCCTTTCCCAGTAAAGCTTCCTACTTTGTGATTCCAGCTTGCACAGAAATTTTTTGCTGCTGCTGTTGTTCTTGTTTTTGTTGTTGTTGTTGTTGTTGTTGTTGTTGTATGTGTGTGTGTTGCTTGTATGTGCTAGTCTTGGAGTTTATAGTCAGGGCCTAGGCTTGAACTCCAGGCCTGGGTTCTATTCCTGAGGTTTTTGCTCAAGGATAGTACTCTCCTACTTGAGACATAGCTCCACTTCCAGCTTTTGTTTTGTCTTGTTTTTGTTGTTAATTTGAGATGAGTCTCCTGGGCTTTCCTGCTTGGGCTGGCTTTGAACTATGATCCTTAGAGCTGAACATCCTGAGTAGTTAGGATTCCAGGTATGAGCCAGGGGTGCCTGACTTTGCATAGGAGTTTGAGAGGAGACCACACCACAAGTTTTCTCTCACCAGACCTTGAGCAGGAATGGATTGGTGGGATTGTGAGTAGGAGAATGTTGGGAGCTAGGAGCTGGGAGGATTGAGACCTTCAGAGGTAGATTTCTTAAGATTATCTTGAGGGGTCACAGAACCCCTAGCCAGGTCAGCTAGGGAGCTGAGGATCCATCCACTGAAGATATACACTCTGGCTTCCCAGAAACTCCTAGATTGGGATTGTATCATTCCCTTCTCTTGCAGGTGTGTGTGTGTGTGCGCGCGCACGAGTATGTGCATACCCACACCCCTGTCTACTGCCTAGAGATTTTAGGTCAATGTGTAAGTCAGGGTCTAGCTGCTCCCTTTCAGGAGGGAGCTGAGGATCTCTGAGATAAAGGCTTTCTCAAAGGGGCTAGAGATGGTAACCATTAGCCAAGCGATCTCCCTCTCCCTCTCCCTCTCCCTCTCTCTCTCTGTGTCTCTCTGTCTCTGTCTCTGTCTCTCTCCTCTCTCTACTTCTCTCCTCTCTCCCCTCTCTCTCTCCTCTCTCCTTTCTCTGGTGCTAGTTCTGAGGCTTGAACTCAGAGCCTGGACACTGTCCCTGGTTGTTGTTGTTTGTCAAGGTTTTATGTTAATAGTAGTAATAAAATTGATAGCACCTAGTGCTCTTCCACTTGAGGCACACCTTCACTTCTGACTTTTTAGTGGTTAATTGGAGATGAGTCTCTGCAACATTTCCATCAGGGATTGGCTGTGATCCTCACAGCTCAATCTTCTGAGTTACTAAGATTCAGGTGTGGGCCACTGGCACCTTGCAAGAATTTCTTTTTCTTCATTTTCAGATAAGACTGTACTCCTCCCCTCCTCCCCTCTCCTCTAGCACTAAGACTTGAACTCAGGAACTCCTTGTGCTCTTACATGGCCTTTTCTGCTCAAAGCTGGCACTCTGCCATGTGAGCCACAGCTCCACTTCTGGCTTTTTGCTGGTTAATTGGAGATAAGAGCCTCATGGACTTTCCTCCCCAGGCTGGCTTTGAACTTTGATCCTCGATTCTCAGCCTCCTCAGTAGCTAGGATTACACATGTGAGACACCAGTGCCCAGTTTAAGACTCTTCTTTCTTGCCCTATGGACAATCAGAGTCTACCTTATGAATCCATCTCTACATTAGAGAACAGACTTCTGTATCACATCTGCTGCTGTGGAATTCTTCCTCAATTCCTTCCTAGTCCTGGAAACAATTGGGGCCTGGTTGCCTATGGCTTCTAACTCCTGGGTATTCATAAGTCAGTTATGTTCCCTTCTCTCAAGTTTTCCTTCTGAGGCCAAAAATGTCTCTGGGTTGTCTTCTTATCTGTCCCAGGCTTTCTATATAAGGGAGAGAGCAGGAATGGCATAGAAGTTGAGGGTTATGAGGAGCCAGCCCTCTACCCTCCAGCCCAATGCTCCCTCCCACCACAGGGAGGTCAGCCATTGCCCTGAGCCCTGGTCTCTTGGCTGTTTCTCAATACTGGTGATAAATCCTGTCTTTGTCTCTCTGCTGATCTGGGCCCCTGGCAGCTTGGGGGTCAGAGGCTGGGGGAGGGATCAGAGTGGAGGAGGGGGATGTACAAGGAGAGTGGGAAGAGAAGATGGACAGGACCAGCTGGTGGGCAGGCATGGGGGTGGGTGGTGAGGGGACAGGGGGCCTCTTGGTTATGCTATGGATCCTGGACATTCCAGCAGACTTGCATTCCAAGTGAGAAAGCCAGGATCTCTGTGATGTTGGAAGTACCTTCAGAATTGGTCTCTGGAGTACCAGGAATTCTGGGATCTGTTTGCAGGGGGGAGGGGAGGTTAGAATGGGGTGCCTCAAGGCAAGAGGCTGCAACCAGAAAATAGAGTAATTGTGTAGAAATTCCTTTCCCGGCATCAGATCCCTACCATGTGCCATGTAACACACACACACACACACACACACACACACACACACAATTTATGACCTGTCAGCATGAAGGAGCCCAGGAGAGCCAGTCAGCCCCTTGCCTGGCCCCTCCCTCCCCAGCAGTCTTCTCTGGATGTGACTTTCCTGTCTGCATCTCTCCATTTCTTTCTCGGCTTGCAGCCTTCTGGCCGCCTTTGTTTCTCTCACCTTCCTGGTGTGTTATTCTCCTTTCTGCTAACTCTTTGAGCCTCTTAGTCATTTTTTTTTCTGTCTTGTTCCTCTTTCCACCTCCTGATGTTCCCCTCTTCCCCCTTTCCTACTTTCAGACCTTACACTTAAGACTGTCCATTGGTCCTGCCTCTGCTACTCTAATCCAGCCATTTTCCTTCCCTCTTCTCCCACTGGAGTCCCACCATGAACCCTGTCCTGGCCCCAGGAAGACAGGGAGTCAGGTTGCAAGGAGAGATGGGAAGAGAAAAGAAACATTGTGTGGGTGCTATTTTTGACAGGAGGTCTAAGCCTCACAGTGGTCTTTGCTTTGATGGGGAGAAAAAGAAGGCCAAGAAGGAACCACAGAGAAAAGTACAACTAAGGGAAGGAGGATAAAAAGGAGGAGAGAGATAGAAAAGACACAGAAAAGCAAACATTAAAAAGCACAAAGCCAGATCAGGTGCTGGTGGATCACACCTGTAATCCTAACTACTCAGGAGGCTGAGATTGAGGATCACAGTTCAAAGCCAGTCTGAGCTAGAGAAGTCCATGAGACTCTTTATCTCCAATTAACTGCCCAAGAACCAGAAATGGAGCTGTGGTTCAAATTGGTAGAGCACTCACTACCCTTGAGTAAAAAACAGCTCAGGGATAGTGCCCAGGCCCTGAATTCAAGCCTCAGGATTGGTGCGCACACACACACACACACACACACACACACACACACACACACACACACACACGAGAGAGCAAGGGCTAGGGTTCCCTGGAAGTGTGTGTGGAAGGAGCAGAGCAGAGGGACATCGACATGAGACAACAGGCACAGAGACAAGGTCTGGAGACCCCGCCAGGGAAACAGAACAGTCATGTTCACCATGCTGCCACAATCGGGCACTCTTCAGTATACCCAGAAACTTCTCAGAGGGCTCTCTCCCCACTGCAGGCAGACCTGGAGTGCTGGTTGTCACCCCATTAGCCTCCTCCTCTGCCACTGCCTCCCTCTCCTCCTCCCCGGGTGAGAATGACATCAGCTCTGGCTGCCACTGTCCCCAGCCTGGCTGCTGTTGAACTCTCCCAAGGGTACTGCCGGCCCAGGCCAAGCCAATCACCACATTCCTCCTTCAGCCTGGGAAGAAGCAGAGGCTTGCCTAGCTCAGCACCCTGTAGTGGGAGTGGGGGAAGGCTTTGCTAGGAAGGTGGCTGCAGAACATGGTGGGAAAGACCGGTATGGGCACCACAGGGAGGGAGAGAGAGGAGCCTGAGGGAGACACTTGAGGAGGAGAGGCTGAGGCAGTAAATCACGGGGGGGGGGGGGGGGGGGGGGAGGGGGCTCCCTCTGCCTCAGCTCAGTGGGATGGGGAAAAGAGAAACTTTTTTTTTTTTTTTTGGATAGGGGACGTGTGTAGAGAGCAGCCACATCTGGCAGGCAGGTGTCTGGCACTGTTCAGGCTATAGTCACTTTCCCAGCCAAAGAGGAAGGGGGAAGGGGGAACCCCCTGGGGTCCCCTGGGGAAGAGAGAAATGCTCACAAACAGAAAGGCAGAGGCTCATAAGCAGACAGCAAGAGACCAGGGAGGGAGAGTGGACTGGGTAGGCCTAGGACACCCATGTCCCAGTCCTAGTGGGAAACACGATGGAGAAAGAAACTGAAGCTCAGTTGAGAACTGGAATTCCACTCTCCACACCATCGCTGATCACAAGCCCCCAACTCCCCTGGGCACCAGTAACTGTCCTCCCTTCCAGCGCCAATGACAGGTGATGAGAAGCTGGGTGAGATGCTAAGGCTGGGGTTTTTCTGCAGTTCAGGCAAAAAATAAGGGATCCTAGGCCTTTTCCCTGTACTCCAGCTTTCAACACAAGGCGTTAGGCAAGGCAAGGGTGACACTCACGAACATCTTTTCTATCTGCTGTAAGGGATCTGGGGCTAGACATCCCCACAATTCCGGGGCCTAAATTGCTAGGTTTCCACAGAGGATCAGACAAGACTCAGCCACCTCTAGACTTGACATCCTGTGGCTGTAGCGGGCTCACCATTTCTGTACCTTTCTTCCCCTCATCCTTTTGGATGCGCTAATTCCATCTCACATGCGTAATCCTTGAATTAGAGATGCATTTCATGAGCATTAGAGGTGACTGAAGAGACCCTTCAAATCGCCTTAGAGAGGAGGACTCCCCACCCCTTAAAATCCAGCAGAGGAAGGGGGAAAGAAAACCAAAGCATTCTCCTGTCGCCGCAGCAACCATAAAAACTCCTAGCTAAATCCATCTTGTGAGCTCACCGGCCCATTAAGATGCAGGGCCAGGCTCTGCGCCAGCCAGCTACATTCATTTGTGCGAATAAAGGTGGAGGAGGGGGAAGGGAGCCAGCTCTGGAGGGACGGGGAAATGGCGAGAAGAGGTTATTTACACCACCGTCCTGACCTTCTGGAGCAGAGCTGGCTCCGATAAATAACCCGCTCAGCGCCGTTTCAGAGCAGGAGTGGGAGGTTCAGGAAGGGAGCAGGGGCTGGAGGAGAGCCCCCACGCAGGTGCGCGTCTCTGGGTTACTAATGGCTGAGGCGGGAGCAGGCAGCTGGCTTTGGGGGTAGTGGTGGGGAGAACTCAGCTCCCCGAGACTCCCACTGAGAAAATACCATCCCCACCCCACCCCTGGCGCCAATTTCCAGGCGAGGGGACGGAGGAGAGATGCCAAGGAGGCAAACAGATCCGTAAATTAGGGATGGGGGTGGGGGATGCTGGCGAAAGAGTCTCTGAGGTAGGAGGGGGGAAGACATATTATAAGATGGGGAGGGGGGGCTGGAGGAATAGGAATAGCTGCCAAAAAGAGGAAGGGGAACAGGAAAAAAATCACACAAAGGCAGTTTGGAAAAAAAAAAAGTCCGTTTTATTCTTCTTCACATGGAGCAGTATAGGAAGGGGATAGGTCTCCTGCACCAGAGGCCCCTTTGCTATGCCCAGCTGTCTGCTCCCCTTCAGAGTTGGAGAACTGGCAGTTACTGGGTGGGGCAGAAGTCTAAGGAAGGCTTTTCTAGGACCTTTTGATAGGGGAGGAGTTTGGGGTCAAGGGATATGGTTATACCTCCACCTTCCTGGGGAAATGGGGGTCTTCTAGCAAAGGCACTGCCTCAGCCACCTGGGGAGAAGAGCTCAGATACTTGGATTTTATGTGGGGCTGAGGGAAAGAGCACAGGGTTAAGGGGCAGATGGTGGACCCAAGGCAGAGGACGAAGTGCTGCATAGGAGAGGTGAGAGATGGAGAACTACAAGGCCCAGGTCATCCAGTCCTTCCCTTCCCTGGGTCTGAGCAGACACTCTTCCCCAGGCTAGAATGTATTTGAGTTCCAGGGCTGGCATTGCTCCAGGGCACTGAGGGGACAAGCGAGGTGGCAGTAGTAAAGGCCGAGGCAAGGTACCAAGTCATGGACACACCTAGAATGAGCTCTCCTAGGCCATTGCAGTTTGTAAGCCCTGTCCAATAATGTCTTAGTTTCCACCACTTTGTCCTCTCCCTAGAAGCTGTTCCCAAACTCTGTTCCACAGCAGAGGACAGGGCAGCAAGAAGAAATGAGAGAAGACACGGAGGCCAGTAAGAGGGCTGAGCCTGAGACTGGATGTCCCCCTGCCTGCCCCCGCCACTCCGAAAGAATCCTCCTGCTCTGGTTGGACATATGGGCTAAAAGGAGGAAACACTCAGCACATTCTTTCTCTGCTTTGATCTGCAGTGCAGCCATAGCAAAGGGCAGAGAAGCTGAGGGGAGAATGTGGGGGTAGAAGAGCATGGAGCAAAATCCCCTTTGAGCAGGAAAAGGGTGCTTCCCTTGCCCTACATCCAAACGGGCTGGGAATTTCACTTCCAGAGGAAAGAAGGAATGGGAAGGTGTTGGGAAGGGCAACCCTAGACAGGATGAAGGTTTAAGGATCCCTTGTGACCCCCTAGATGACCCTGAGAACAGCAGTTGGGGGACTGGATGAGAAGTCACAGCAGACATGCAGATTTCTGGTGGGGGTGAGAAACCAGGCATGGGGGCGTCTTCACCGAAGGAGGGACCACTTGATCTGTTCTTTTGCAGACTGCAGCACCTGCAGAGACAGGGGTGTCACTGAGGGAGGCTTTTGAGGAGCAGGGTGGGAACTGGGGGGTGAGGGTGGGGAGGGCTCTCCTTCCCTTCACTTGCCTTCCCTCTCCTTCACAGGGAATAGAAAATCCCCAAGGTAGAATAGGAAGAAGCTCTCTAAAAGCCCTAGAGGATTGTCAGTTTGGAAAATTCCCCCCAAACTCAAATCCACTGGGGGGATGAAGAGAGAAGAGGTATACCTGAGAGGAAAGAAAAACAAAACTGGGGGTTACTGGCTATATGTTCCAGAGAGGGGGTTATACATCCAGACATTCTTCTTGGTGAGGCTTCTAAGCCATTTAAAACCAGAACCCCTCCTTGGCTCCCCACATCAGGTAGACAGACAGTCTATCTGCAGTCAAGGCGGCAGGATGGATCTGCAAAACCTGCATATGCTAGAATATGCACTTCCAGCTTAGCCCTCATTTGAATAATAAGAGAAAGGGAGAGAGAGCTCACAAGCACACAGACCATCTGCTTAAGGCAAGCCTCTGCTGGGGAATAAATCACTGAAGGAGACATCAGGCAGGGAGGGCTTGAAGGGTACAGAGGAAAGCTGACAGCCATGGCTCACAGGAAGCTGAGAGAGGAGTGGGAGTGGGGGCACCAGGCTATGAGTTCCACTTCCCTGAAATAAGAGGGAGCCAAGGAGGACAAGTCCATCTGTGGCCTCTTTCAGACTTGGTGGATTGGGGTGAACTAGTCTAGCCTTTGTGACCCTGCCCCTCTGGAGAGGAAGAAGGGAGAAAGTCATACCTGAGACACGGTCTGCTCTGTAAGAGGGACGTCTTCACCCTGTGGAACAGATTGTGAACACTTAGACTGCAGTCTAGAAGTAGGGAAGAAAGGGATGGCCCTTTAAATGGAAGCAAACTTCTCAGTCCCTGAAAGGGACTGAACCACAATTTTACTCAGCCAGAGGGACTGAGAACACACAAAAGGGTCATTTCATTCATCCTCCATTTTAAGGCAGGAAGACTTCTTAAAAGATTTATTCCATTCCCAGTAATCAGCAGGTTATCTGATCCTCAACTCCCTCAATTTGGGGGTGGGGGACATGATTCCCTAGTCAGAAAAGACCTTCCCTGAATATCAATATCACTGGGGAAAGGATGAGGGGGAGCCAGGGGTAGTTTAATGGATCCCGCAAGGCCTGATGGGTAACGACAGAATGTTAATTTGAAGAAATAAACTGCTGCAACAGCAGCCTGAGAAGGGGATGGGGGGAGCTCGTGGGGGGACCCTCTCTCTTGCCACATAGAGACATATGTTAGAGGAGAAGATTAAACTATGCAAATGCAGCCCACGGCAGTTAAGGGAGAAGATTTCCCATTACCAGGCACTGTAAGCCTTTACTCTGTGGAGGTCAGAGCCAGGACATTCTGTGAATGGAGAGATCTGCTTTGCTTAGACAACTCTGCACCCCACAATTTGCAGGGGGCCCCTCTTTCTGCATTCACCATGATTTTCCAGCAGACTCAGAGCCTTCTGGAGTTAATTCCAAGGCTCCTTTCTGGTTATCACTAGCACGGAATACTGAGGTATTGGCAAGTAAGTATTTCCTGAAGGATTACATAAGATCTTAAAAGATACGAAAGCCAGGCACTGGTGGCTCACACCTGTAATTCTAGCTACTTAGTTGTCTCTGATCTAAGGATTGTGGTTTGAAGCCAGCCCCAACAGAGAAGTGTGGCAAAAGGATGGAAGTGGAGGTGTGGATCAAGTAGGAGGGTACCAGCCTTTAGTAAAAAAGCCAAGTGAGGAGGTGAGACAATGAGTTCAAGCCCTACTAGCATAAAAAGAAAAAGGAAAATCATCCTCAAAGAGGGAAAAATAAAACCACCTCAGGTTTCTTAAGAGTTTAATAGCTATGAATATTAAAGCTGTATTTCATTGTGCATTTAATACATACACACTCACTGTCCAGCTTGTGCAGTTATGTTAGGACTTTTTGTGGTTACTGTTGTTGGTCATGGGGCTTGAACTCAGGGCCTGGGCATTGTCCCTATGCTTTCTCTTCTCAAGGCTAGTGCTCTACCACTTTGTGTCACAGCTCTACTTTTGGTTTTCAGTGGTTAATTGGAGGTAAGATTCTCAGGGACTTTCTTACCCAGGCCACCTTCGAACTATGATCCTCAGATCTCAGCCACATGAGTAGCTAGGATTATAGGCATGAGCCACTAGTGCCCGGCTTATGTTAGGACTTTGCATACTGGGTTAGGGGGAGAAGTAACTTCCTCTGCTTTCCTTCTTTGTGACACTGAGATGGAAAGAGTTGAGAAGGCTGTGTGTATTTGAGAGGAGAGGGGAAGGTAGTCCATACCCTATGAGTCCTTATGCTTAGACCTATCAGCAGGTCTAGCTCTGGAGGACGCTTGAGGATTAGAGGGAGGATATGGGGAGGCACATTCCCACTTACCCTTAGAGCTACTCGGTGTACCACTTGCTGAGGGTCGTTCTCTAGGATTACCCTACACAAACAAAGAAGAGATTACTGTTCACTCTACCTTGGAGATCAATTTGCTGTGGGGACAGACTATGACCATTCATGCCACTTTGTTTAGGTCAAGGGCCGAAGCTCTACCTCCCCACTCCAGGTCCAGGGTAGAGAACTCACCCTCCATCTACAATTTCATCCACAGCCAAGAAGAGCCCCTCCATGTTCTCCAGCAGAGCTCTCTTTTCTACGTTTTTCCTGAGCCCCAAAAAGAGGAGAAAAATCAGCCTGTGTATGAAAAGAACCCTAGGACACTGTCTGGATAGGGATTCACATTAGGCGATCAATGTCTCTACCACGACTAATGTGAAAGACTCTTTAACTAATGTGCTCTACACCTATTCCCATTCTTGATTGCTGAGTAATGATTAGGAATGTCAGGGAGGTCAGTGGGAAAGTGTTTGCCCAAATTTGATCCCCAACACCAAAAAAAAAAAAGAATGTGAGTTAAGAGATTCAAAACAATCAATTTCCGACTATTCACAGATTTGACTATCCAGAGCTACTGTTTCTTCCTACCTGCCATGAGGCTGCTCATGACATTGCTCACATACACAGACATCAGTGGGTAGAATATAGAGAGCAAACAGAGCTAAAACTCAATCTGAAGGTTGTAGGATGCAGGAAAGGGTTACATGTAAACCCTGCCTACTCTCAGGCTCTGACCATCCTCCTAAGTCTCTGCTACCCTTTCTCCTCCTGCTCCTCTCTTACTAGTTTTGCTCACGCCCGGAAAAGAAGCCCAACAGGGGCCTAAAAACAGCCAGGGTCCCCACCTTCCAGCCACAGGTGGTTGGTGCATGAGGCCTGTCACATTCATTAGTTTCACTATTTCACTAGATTACTTGAAATTAAGTCTACTCATTCACCTGGCTAAGAAATAAATCATCACCCTTCCTGAAGAAACCTGAGCCTTTGCCCTGCTGGTTTTGTGGTGCTGAGAGCGCCTGCTGTTCTGCTTCTCTGCTCTGGATGGTTGTCTGAGCTAGGTTCACTTGGGAGCTGTGGGGGATGAAGTTCAAAGCCCTGGGGGTTTTCAGGAAAAATATCTTATATCTCTTTTCTTGCACCATGTACATGGGAATAGAGGGCTAGAGGGGGAGTGAAAAAAGTGGAGAAAAGCAAAGGGCACACTCTTCCTTTTCCATGGAGGGGAAACCTAACAGCCAAAAGAGGAACATGGGAGGTGTTGCCTCCAATGCCAGGTTTCACATTTAATCTGGGACACTTTCTTGTGCTTGTCCTTTCCCTACTTCTAATGCAAAGAATGAAGCCAGAAAGCACTTAGAAGGTGCTTAAAACTCTAACAAGCTGCTCAACAGGAGACACAGAAGGCTACTGCTCCTTACAGGGCATCTCTTTCCTGAGGAGACTTTTTCAATGTGAGGGACATCTTCTCCTTCTAGTCCTCTCTCTCAGTGTGAACTCTGAAATAGTAAGTCCAATTTTTTTCTTTGCTGGTCATGTGGCTTGAACTCAGGGTATGGGCCCTGTTTCTGAGCTCAAGGCTAGTGCTCTACCACTTGAGCCATAGCTCCACTTCCTCCTTTTTGTGTGTGTGTGTATGTGTGTGTGTGTGTGTGTGTGTTTAGTTGGAGATAAAAGTCTCATGGACGCCAGGTGCTGGTGGCTCATGCCTGTAATTCTAGCTACTCAAGAAACCGAGATCTGAGGACTGGAAGCTAACCTGGGTAGGAAAGTTCATGAGACGCTTATCTCCAATAAACCAAACAAAAAAGTCTAAAGTAGAGCTATGACTCAGTGGTAGAGCACTCGCTTTGAGCAAAAGAAGCTCAGAGACAGTACCCAGGCCCAGAGTTCAAGCCTCAGGACTGGCATGGGAAAAAAAAAGTCTCATGGACTTTCCTGCCTGGACTGGTTTCAAACTGTGATTTTTAGATTTCAGCCTCCTGAGTAGCTAGGATTATAGGTGTGAGCTACTGATACCTGGCCTCAACTTCCTAACTAAGTCAATGCCTTGGAGCCTCTGCAAATCCCCTATAAATTGAAAATGGCTGCTCACCTCAGCATCTGGCTCAGGGAGTCAAACAGGCAGTTCAGAACAGCCATAAGCATCAGCTGGTGGGAGACAAAAAAGACAAAAATAGATGGGTCAAGTCCTTGAGAACCACTACACAAAAACAAACTCCTACAACTCAGTAAGCATCAAAACACACAGGCTTATGTGGCTACTGTATATGTTCTTGATACATTGTATATTGTATATATGTCTACCTGACCTAGAGAAGGGATAGAAAAACAGGGCGTAAGATATCACAAGAAATGTACACACTGCCCTACTATGTAACTGTACCCTTTTTGCACAACACCTTGTCAAAAAATTTGTGTTCAATTAATAAATAAATTAAAACACACACACACACACAGGCTTTTATTTATTTATTTATTTATTTATTTTTGCCAGTCCTGGGCCTTGGACTCAGGGCCTGGCTTCTTTTTGCTCAAGGCTAGCACTCTGCCATTTGAGCCACAGCGCCACTTCTGGCCATTTTCTGTATATGTGGTGCTGGGGAATCAAACCCAGGGCTTCAAGTATACAAGGCAAGCGCTCTTTCCACTAGGCCATATCCCCAGCCCCCCACACAGGCTTTTATAAAGGACCAAAATACAAAGTGGACAAGGGCATTTCAGGAAGAGGACCTGTGGTTCCTCATGGAGGTAAATTCTGGCCAGA
The DNA here is from genome assembly GCF_023159225.1 of Perognathus longimembris pacificus. Classification (NCBI taxonomy): domain Eukaryota; kingdom Metazoa; phylum Chordata; class Mammalia; order Rodentia; family Heteromyidae; genus Perognathus; species Perognathus longimembris. The sequence continues at coordinate 48,639,681 of NC_063161.1, forward strand.
CATGTGGTGTTTATCTGTAACCTCAGCTACTTGGGAGGTACAGGTAGGAAGATTTTGACTTTGAGGCCAACCAACCCAGGCAAAAACTTAGTAAGACCCTATTTCAGAAACAAACTATGACACAAAATAGCTGAGATTGTGGTTCTAGTGTTCTAGCCCTTGCCTACAGAAAAGAACTGGGTTCTACATGTGAAGAACTGGGTTTAGTCTCTACTAACACACACATACACACACACACACACACACACAATCGAATAAGCCCTCAATTTCAGGTCTCTTTAGCAAAGAGCACGTTGTTGTCATAATCTTTTAAATGCCTTTACCAACTATTTTATGTGTTATGAAATATCAGGTAGAAAGAGAAATCACTAACCAACCAATCATTGTAAGATCAGAAGAACACAGCAAAACTACTGGAAAGAGTATAGGCCTTTGTTTAGTTTTTCTTTTGTGTGGTACTAAGGATTGAACCGAGGGCCTTAAGCATGTTAACTACAGGCTCCACCATTGAAGTACACTGGGCATGGACTTTTGGGTCAAACAGATCTGGACTCCAATCTCGGCTGAGCCATTTTCTCTGTGTGTGACTAAGGGTTATTAGGCTGAACTCCATGAAACTGCCACTTTTGTAGTTTGACAAAGGTCAAGCACAAGCAATTTCATATGGTTCTTCCTGTTTGGTTTCCTCATTGGTAGCACAAAGGCACTACTTCTACAGTTCACAGGAGTGCTGCAAAGTCCACACAATAATGTTCATTACTAAGTACTCAAAGCAATAATGAGTGCTTAGCAGGAGGTGGGACTTGCAAACTTTTACTTTGGCAGAATATTATTGAAGAGCTCATTTTCACCAATTCACCCTCACTCAGAGAAGCTGCTTTCACTAAGGCAAAAAATTCTGCATGTAGGAAGTAGGTTTGAACTATACCTGTAGTCTAGTTCACACTGTTGACTTGATCAGGTAAAGCTTCAACATGACTCAAAGGACCCATTAATTGCCCTGAATTCATCAGCAAGGCCACTATCTCCCCACAACCTTGACCACACCTCAGAAATTCACCTTATAAAATACTGCAGCTGAAAAAGCATTTGAAAAGATCCAATACCCCTTTATGATAAACGTTCTGGAGAGGCTAGGAATCCATGGAACATTTCTCAATAAAATAAAGGCTGTATATGACAAACCTACTTTATACTTAATAGTGAAAAGTTAAAACCATTTCCTTTAAAATCAAAAACGAGATAAGGATGTTCGCTCTCTCTACTACTCTTCAATAGAGTACTGGAATTCTTAGCCAGACACAAACATAAAGGGGATCCAAACAGGGAAAGAAGTTAAATTAAATTCTCCCTCTTTGCAGATGACACGACCTTGTATTTAAAGAACCCATAGATTCCTCTTGCATGTTACTTGAGCTGATCCAAAACTTTGGCAAAGCAGCAGGATATAAAATTAACCAACAAAAATCAATAGTTTTTCTGTATGCCAACAATTAGAAGAGCAGGCTGAAATCAGGAAAACAGCTCCTTTTAAAATAGCCTAAAAAGAAAGAAAGAAAGAAAGAAAGAAACCTAGGAATTAACTTAACCAAAGATGGGAAGGACCTCCATGATGAAAACTTTAAAAACCTGAAAAAAAGGAAATTAAATCAAATTAAAGGAAGTGGAAAAACCTCCTATGCTCCTGGATTGGGAGAATTAACATCATGAAAATGGCAATACTGCCCAAAGCAATCTACAAATTCAATGTGATATCCATCAAAATCCCAACAACATTCTTTAATGATATAGAAGTCCAAAATTCATATGGAATAATAGAAGACCATAAATAGCAAAATCAATCTTTAGCAGGAAGAACAGTGCTGGAGGAATATCAATACCAAACTTCAAACTCTACTACAAAGCTGCAGTTATAAAAACTGCTTGGTATTGGCACAACAGCAGGCTTGAGGATGAATGGAATAGAATTGAAGATCCAGAAGTGAACCCACAGACCTATGGCTATCTAATCACTGATAAAGGAGCCAGAAACATAGGATGGAAGAAAGACAGCCCCTTCAACAAATGGTGCTGGTAGACTTGGCTATACACGTGTAGAGAACTGAAGTTAGATTCTTTTTTTTTTTTTTTAAATGGCATGCTTTTATTACAGGGTAGAATTTTAAAACTACAAATTTAAAACAAAATTATGTATATAATACTTTCCAAAATTTATAAAGAAACTCACTTTTTCAATCATACTATTTGAAAGTATCCACAACAGTTAATATTTTGGAATAAGAGAACAAACAAATAAGAAAATTGGAGGGAAATCTGCTAATATCAACAGGAAAATTTTTGCTTTTTGTACTTTAATACATTTTCCAAGGTTAAAATAATGAAAATATTTCTTTGATAGAAAGAATATGATTTTAGGTTTATTTTAAAAGGCCAACATATCCACACAGGGCCCATAAGGAGCAACCTTTGATGCCATTTACTCTAGACAGACATTTTCTGCCTTTTCCACTCCCACAAGGTACCCTATGAAGTTAGATTCTTATACATCACCCTGCACCAGAATCAATTCCAAATGGATCAAAGACCTCAGTGTAAGATCAGATATCCTGAAATATTACAGGAAATTATAGGGGAAACACTAGGGCCCCTTGGCACAGTTTGAAACTTCCTATATAAAGATCCAGAAACACAACAAATCAAAGACAGGCTAGATAAATGGGATTATATTAAACTGAAGAGTTTCTGAATGGCAAAGGACATGGCTAGCAAGATAAACAGAAAGCCTACAGACTGGTAGAAAATCTTCACTAGTTATACTTCAGACAAGGGCCTAGTATCTAAAATATACTTAAGAGCTCAAAAATTAAACCCCCAAAAAACAAATCCTCAAAGAAACAACAACTTCATCAATAAGTGGGCTAAAAATTTATAGAGACTTGTTAAAGAAGAAATAATGGCCAATAGATACTCTGGCCACAGAAGAAATGCAAATGAGATTCCACCTCACCCCAGTTAGAATAGCCATTATCAAGAAACTAATAATAATAGATGCTGGCAGGGATATGGCCAAAAGTGAAGGCTACAACACTTTTGGTGGAAATGTAAACTTGTTCAACCACTCTAGAAAGCAGTGTGGAGGTTCTTCAAAAGACTAAATACAGTTTCCCTATGACCTAGCAATCCCATTCCTGGATATTTATCCAACTGACCACAAACAAGGCCACACTAAAGCCACCAGCACAACCATGTTCACTGTGGCACTGTTTACCATAGCCAAGATATGGAATCAACCCAGATGCCCCTTGGTCAACAAATGAATCAAGAAAATGGAACGGAAAATGGTAGACAATGGAATTCTAATGCTCCCATCAGAAAGAATGACATTACTCCATTTGTAAGGAAATGCAAAGACTTGGAAAAAATTATGTTAAGCAAAGTAAGCCAGACTCAAAGAAACAGGCTGAAGGGTTTCCCTCATTTTTTTTTTTTTTTTTTTTGGCCAGTCCTGGGACTTGGGCTCAGGCCTAAAAGCATTGTCCCTGGTTTCTTTTTGCTCAAGGCTAGCACTTTGCCTCTTGAGCCACAGCACCACTTCTGGCTTTTTCTGTTTATGTGGTGCTGAGGAAATGAAGCCAGGGCTTCGTGCATGCTATGCAAGCACTCTACCGCTAAGCCACATTCCCAGCCCTTTCCCTCATTTTAATAACTAGAATGTCTATAAGTCTACAAGTTAATCCAATGGATAGTAAAAGACAAGTAATTACACTTGGACATAATTAATTAAACAGCACTCTAAGCACTGAGCAGTGAGGACAAAGAAGACTATTCTTTTTTTTTTTTGCCAGTCCTGGGCCTTGGACTCAGGGCCTGAGCACTGTCCCTGGCTTCTTTTTGCTCAAGGCTAGCACTCTGCCACTTGAGCCACAGCGCCACTTCTGGCTGTTTTCTATATATGTGGTACTGGGGAATTGAACCCAGGGCTTCATGTATGCAAGGTAAGTACTCTTGCCACTAGACCATATTCCCAGCCCAAGAAGAATATTCTTAGGAGAGGATCACAATGGCTCAATAGCTATGTGCATATCACCATATAAAATGATGCTTATTGAAATGAACTCCAAGAAATGGAAACTAAAGGTTTTTTTAATTGTAGTGTTTAAAATTCTTTCTTTTTTTTCTTTGGTTTATTCCCTGTTGTTATTATTTTTTATTTCTGTACTCTTTGTCTTGTAGGTAGGTTTATCTGATTTGGAGAAGGGAAGGGAGATCGAAAAAATGGTGGGACAAAGGGTAAACCAATTCAACAGTGATACTTCCTAGATACTATGTTGGAAATGAACTTTACAACTTGGGGGAGGTGGAGAGAGAGAAAATGAGAGAGAGAAACACTGTTCAAAAAGAAATGTATTCCTTACCTTACTTATGTAAATGAAACCCCTCTGTACGTCATCTTTACAATACAATTTAAGTTACAAAAAAACTACTGAGGATCAATGGAATACAATTCAAGACCCAGAAATGAACCCACAGACCTATGGCCATCTAATCTTCGATAAGTAAGCCAGAAACACAGATGAAAGAAAGACAGTCTCTTCAACAAATGGTGCTGGCAGAATTGGCTATACATGTGTAGAGAACTGAAATTAGATCCTTATACATCGCCCTGCACCAGAATCAATTCCAAATGGATCAAAGACCTCACTGTGAGATCAAATACCCTGAAATATTACAGAAAGGGATAGGGGGGGAAATATTGCAGCCAGGCCCTGATGGCTTACATCTGTAAACCTAGCTACTCAGGAGGCTGAGATCTGAGGATTGCAGTTTGAAGCCAGCCCAGGTAGAAAAGTCTGTGAGATTCTTATCTCTAACAAACTACTCAAAAAAAGCCAGAAGTGGCTCAAGTGATAGAGTGCTAGCATTGAGCACAAAGAGGCTCGGGGACAGTACCCAGGCCCTGAGTTCAAGCCCAAGACTTCCCTCCCCTCCAAAAAAAAAAAAAAAAAATACTGTGCAGGTACCAGTGGCTTACACCTGTAATCCTAGCTACTCAGGAGGCTGAGATACAAGAATCACAGTTAAAAACCAGCCTAGGTTTTGAAACTCGCATCTCCAATTAGCCACCAAAAAGCTGGAAGTGGAGCTGCTGCTCAATTGGTAAAGCACCAACCTTGAAGGAAAAAACTAAGGGACAGTGACCAGGCCCTGTGTTCAAGCCTCAGTCAGCACCAACACCAAAAAAAGACCAATAGGCATGGAAAGGTGTTAAAAAAATGTATGTGTCTCCTTTATAGAGAGAAGAAACAGACTTGAGAAAAATCTCTTTTCTAGGCTAATTCATTTGCCAGGTCACATTTGTGAGGCAGTGGAGATCTCCCACCACCTTATTGAACCCTCTCCAAAACCAGTGGATGTGGCTCTCCAAAACCCAGAACAAGTCACAATGTCCTGCCTATGGTTTAGGAAGTGGGATCAGAGAGCAAAGAGGGGTGGGGAGTCTCACCTCGTTTTCATAGGAACTGCCAATCACATAGAAATAGAGATCGATGCTGCTTTTGTAGACCACTGTCAGGCCTTCCAAGAGGGCGATTTCACCTGGAGAGAAGGTGGAAATGGTGAGTAGCCCAAGAAGAGAGAGAAGAGGAAGTAAAGATGCAGGAGTTACCATGACCTCTTGGTGTTCAGCTCTTTGGAATCAAGGTGAGGCAGGCTATGATAACCTACAAAGACTGATGTGGACCCATCCATTTTGGGTCTTAGCAGAAAAGGAAAATGCAAACTTGGTGTGGGGGGGTGGTGGTGGTGGTGTCCTAAATGTATCTTTTTCTCTACCTTTCCTCCCCTACTCCTACCCAGTACACATTTTGCTCCTTGTATTGAGACAGGATACTAGTCGATCCTTCGGAGGTGAAAATGCAGAGCGGTCACCTTTACAGACTTCCATTTACCTGCCCTAATGGATGCGGTACAATAAGCAGAGCTGCAGTTAAATTTGTCAAGTGAGGCTCATAAATCCAGGGCCTAGACAGGTAGCTAACAGCCAACCTTCCAGCACGGTATTCCCGCGTGAGGTACACTCACCTCCCCATTACATTTCTGAAGAGTTTATTATATGAGGGGAGGAAGAAAAAAAGAAAAAGGAGGCAGCGTCATTTTGTCTTTTTCTGCAGTGGTGCAGTCACCCCCTTTCTTTCATGGTTTCCCCCAGCATTGGGCGGGTGGGAGTGAAAGGAAAATGACCTACTATCAGTCCGATGGGTCTTGTTGAAGATGTTCTTCTCAAAGGCCTTTTGCTCCTTGACACTAGGGTAGGTGTCGTCATAGTACTGGTCAGAGAGAAAGGAGACAGGGTCGTGTCATTAGAGCTGGGAGTCCAGAATGATTAGTTGCTTTGTTGTGCCCTGATCGTGGATTTCTCTTTCAAGGCATGGGACAAGGGAGAAATACTGACCTGGAGAAGGAAGGACTATAGAGGCTGGAATGAGCAGTGACTCAGAGAATATTAAAAAAAAAAAAAAAATTAAAGGATCGGGGTTATAAGCAACTCTACCTTTTTATTGCTCTCTCCTTCCCTTCCTCCCTCCTTCCCTCCCTCCCTCCCTCCCTCCCTCCCTCTCTCCCTCCCTCCTTCCTTCCTTCCTTCCTTCCTTACTCTCTCTCTCTCTCATAGCCAGTCCTGGGCCTTAGACTCAGGGCCTGAGCACTGTCCCTGGCTTCTTTTTGCTCAAGGCTAGCACTCGACCATCTGAGCCACAGTGCTCCTTCCAGCTTTTTCTATATATGTGGTGCTGAGGAATGGAACCCAGGGCTTCATGTATGCAAGGCAAGCACTCTACTGCTAAGCCACATTCTCAGCCCTCTCTTTCTTTCTCTCTCTCCCTCTTCCTCTCTCTCTCTCTCTCTCTCTTTTCTGCTGATACCAGGGGTTGGATGCTTTCCCATGTGAGGGCAGTGCCAGGGAAAACAAGAAACACTTGCAGTTCAGAACACTTCCTCAGACCCTCCCTCACTGCCAGAAGTCCGGTTCCTCACTCACTGAGTCTCTTTAAAAGCAAGGCAAATTCTGCACTGGAGTCTCCACAACCCGAGCCTTCTTTTTTTGCAAACTGAAAGGAGCAGGGGGCAGTCTCGCACACTGCTAAGCTCACTTCCTAAGTGCTCCCTTGCAAGGGAGTGGAGATGCGGGCTGCTAGATCGTTCTGCTCTTTAGGGGCTAATCCGTCGCAGTCAGCTGAAGACCTATGACAGGTCTGGCATTTAGTAACTGGATAACTGTTTCAAAAGGTGTCCTGCATAGTTACATCCAATTACAGGGAGGAACAGCTGGTGAATTCTAAACTAATCTCTACCTGCTGATTGATTTATGCTATACTTGCCCGGAGTTAATACACCAGGGACAGAAAAAATGTCGGGGGGGGGGGGGGGACTCTAGAGGGAGGAGAGAGGTGTCCTTTCTACTCCCCTCCCTTTTAATAGCGTAGAAACGCCACAATAGGAAGTCAGGAGGTAAGAAGCTTGGTGAGGTCTGTAAACCTCAAACTGGGCCTGCGTGAGAATTCTCTAGAGAAACTCAGAGTGTCAAGGTCAGAGAGAAGGGGACAGGAGTGATGGACCCGGCAGGCTTCTAGCATCTATGTACTGCTTTGTTCAGGAACCAAGGCTCTCAAGCTTTGCCCTGCGTTGAAGAAAGTAACAAAGAAGGTCAAAGTCTGAGGCTAGTAAGTAGGGAAACAGCACAACTAAGGGACAGAAGAAAGTTTAGGTTTTACTGCAGTAGTTGAGACAAGATACAAGAATTCTCAAAATTATACTGTCAAATACTATAAGTTAAGCCAGGCACTGGTGGCTCATGCCTGTAATTAATTCTAGCTACTCAGGAGGCTGAGATCTGAGGATCATGGCTCAAATCCAGCCCAGACAATCACAGAAAATTAATCACAGAAAAGCTGGAAGTGGTGCTGTGGCTAGCCTTGAGCAAAAGGAGCTCAGAGACAATGCCTAGGCCCAGAGTTTAAGCCCTAAAACTGGCAGAAACAAACAAACAAATCTGGAAATGGAGCTGTGGCTTAAGTGGTAGACCACTAGCCTTGAGCACAAAAGCTAATTTAGGACAGGGGCTGGGAATGTGGCTTAGAGGTACAGTGCTTGCCTGGCATGCACAAAGCCCTGGGTTCGATTCTTCAGCACCACATAAACAGAAAAAGCCAGAAGTGGTGCTGTGACTCAAGTGGCAGAGTGCTAGCCTTGAGCAAAAAGAAGCCAGGGACAGTGCTCAGGCCCTGAGTCCAAGCCCCAGGACTGGCAACAAAAACAAAACAAGCAAACAAACTAACAAAAAAGCTAAAGGACAGTGCTCGCGTCCTGAGTTCAAGGCCAGGGACCAGCACAAAAACAAACAAACAAAAAAGCCCATACAATATAGATTAATAAAGTCAATATCAAGATTCAAATCTACGGGCTGGGGATATAGCCTAGTGGCAAGAGTGCCTGCCTCGGATACACGAGGCCCTAGGTTCGATTCCCCAGCACCACATATACAGAAAACGGCCAGAAGCGGCGCTGTGGCTCAAGTGGCAGAGTGCTAGCCTTGAGCGGGAAGAAGCCAGGGACAGTGCTCAGGCCCTGAGTCCAAGGCCCAGGACTGGCCAAAAAAAAAAAAGATTCAAATCTACGAATGTCTTTGTCTTGCTTCCAAAATAATTTGAAATGGAATCTCACCTTAGCAAAAAGTCGATCTCCATCGTTGTCCAGAATCAGGATGGCTTTGACAGTGTACAGGGAGGGTTCCTGGAGAGATATGAACATATTTCAGTCTTGAAGTGTCCCCTCACCACTGGCAAGCTAAATGCCTTCCCCTAGCCCCACTGGGGCTGCAAGGGATTACAGAGGTGCCTCTGTATGCCCCATATCCCCACATGGCTGATTTTTAACATTTCTTACTGAGGACGACCAAGTAGTGGGTGAACTAGACTGATGGAAGAAGAATTCACTAAAGGACTATGAAGCATCATCAGAGAAACAGCATCTCTCAAAGAACTTAAGCAAGGTAATTTGTGCTGTTATTCCCAAATACGACGGTACAGTTATTTTCCAAGCTGCCCTCCCGCCCCAGGTGGGTATGGACCAGAACCACAGTAATTAATAGACACTGCATGAGGCCATCTGAAAACAGCACTGAATGCCTTAGTATATTTGGAAGTTTCTGCAGTTCCAATGCAGTAGCAATGCAGAGGCATAAAGCCTTTCCTAAGCCACCCGCACACTAACTAGGAATGTTTATAGACACACCCACGACTGGACATGGACACATGGAGACAGACAGACACACAGACACAGACACAGACACAGACACACACACACACACACACACACACACTTTTCATTTTTTAATGTAGTCCAAAGAGATATCATTCAAAAACTCTCCTATGAAAGCCAATTTCTCTACTATATCCCAGCCATTACCATTTAACTTGATAAAACAAAAATCAATCTGAACTTTGAGGGTAGTAAGCAGTGAAAAAACAATCCAAAAACAACTGAGAAACATCCTGGGGCCTGGAGGCAGCAAGCAAAAAGGGAGTTGTCTTTTATTACCAAGAATCAAACTGAGGGGCTGGGGGTATAGCTCAGTGGTAAAGTGCGTGCTCAGCATGAATAAGACCCTGGGTTTCATCCCTAGCACACACACACATACATGCAGAACTGAACTGAAGATATTAACTCTCATAAAGAAAGCACAGCCTCCACCTTAATGGTTGTACTTAATTCCCTTCTTCAACTGCAAAGATATGACTACAAAAGCTACAGTGGCCTGGTGCTCTCTCTCCTCTACCCTGCAACAAGGGAATCAGCTAAGTAGGATGAGGGGAAAAGGAGGGCAGACAGTGGTGTATGTAAAGAAGGTCTGGTCGCTGCACATGACTTCCTAATCAACAGTGCTTTCTACTGCTACCTCCTGGGCTATGAGACAAGGCAGTTGCTTTGTTCCCTCTTTTCTGGCCTTGCTTAGAAAGTCCACAGTTCTCAAAGGGGCCACACATTCACCAAAACGTGTGAAACAAAGACCCAAGAGGGAGGAGTAAAGAATCATGGCTGAGGATCCAGAAACTGCAGCCCCTGTAAACATAAACTGGATCGTCAGGCTTCAGGATGTACATGGTTCCAGGCAAGAGGGAAATGTAAATTAAAAATGGGAGCAAGCCTAGTGCTGGTGGCTCACGCCTGTAATTCCAGCTACTCAGGAGGCTGAGATCTGAGGATCATGGTTCAAAGCCAGCCAGGGCAGGAAACTCTGTCAGACTCTTACCTCCATTTACCACCAGAAAACTGGAAGTGCTTCCACGACCAAAAAAAAAAAAAAAGAATGAGAGCAAGCCAGGTGCCACTGGCTCACACCTGTAACCCTAGCTACTCAGGAGGCTAAGATTTGGATGGAAGGAAGGAAGGAAGGAAGGAAGGAAGGAAGGAAGGAAGGAAGGAAGGAAGGAAGGAAGGGAAAACAGGAAGCTGATTGGAAAGATGGTAGTTCAAGGTCAGCCCTGGCACAAAAGTCCCCAAGAGCCCTCTCAAACAAGAGCTGGGTATGGTGTTGTACACCTATTATTCTAGTTATGATGGCAAGTCTGGAATAGGTGGATGATGGCCCAGGCATGCACTAAGGTAGGAAGGAGACTTTATCTCAAAAACAACCAGTGCAAGCTGGGTGCAGGTGGCTCATACCTGTAATCCTAGTTACTTAGGGGGCTGAGGATTGTGGCTGTTCAAAGCCAGTCTGGGCAGAAAAGTTCCTATAAGACTTTTATCTCCAATAACCAACCACTCAAGCTGGAAGTGGTACTGTGGCTCAAGTGTTAAGAGTGCTAGTCTTGAGCACAAAGAGGCTCAGGGCCAGCAGCCAGGCACTGAATTCAAGCCCCACAACTGACAAAAAAAAAAAAAAGTCTCACAGACTTAAGCTGGAAGCCAGTGGCTCACACCTATAAGGCTAGCTACTCAGGAGACTGAGATCTGAGGATCACAGTTCAAAGTCAGTCCCAGCCCAGGCAGAAAAGTCCCTGTGAGACTTTTATCTCCAATTAACTACTCAGAAAAATGCAGTGGCACTGTGGCTCAAGTGGTAGAGCACAAAAGAAGCTCCAGGACAGTGCTCAGGCCCTAATTTCAAACCCTAGGACCTGCAAAAAAAAAATAATTAATTAATTTTTTAAAAGTCTCACAGACTTTCAGGGTAGGCTGGCTTTGAACCATTACCCTCAGATCACAGCCTTCTGAGTAGCTAGATTACAGGTATGAGCCCCCAATTCCTGGCTTAAGAAATCATTTTACCAGCAACTTTTCCTCTGGAAATCCATGGCTTTGTCTATCACATTCACAGCAATCTTAGAGAACTACCCACAAGCTGAAACTGGACCTTACTCTGGGATAGGTGACTGCTTCTTGCAGTATTAAGAGTCTGGCATCCTGGAAGGCAGCCACTCCCACATACCCCCAAACAAGAAAAGCCCCAATGGCCGCCAGCCAAATGAAAGAGCCAGACAATGTTCTTGTGGCCAACCATGGGGTGAGTGCATAAGCAGCCATGCTGGTAGAGAAAGAAACATATCTCTGGGTTCTGCTCCTGACTCTTTTGCACTGGCTTCCTAGAATACATGATCAAAGAAACCCCCCAAACAAAAACACTGTGTCTTCTTGTGCAAGATAAGAGACAGGCAAAGGCAGGGAAAGAAAGAGACCAGATTTGAAGCTTTAGAAAAAGGAAGGCTTTGTAGAAAAGGCTGGCTATTCTAAACTTAGAAAAGAAGAAGCATAGTTGAAAAAGCTGAGAATTTAGGCAAGAGTATAAAAGCAGCTTGATTGCTCCACTCTGCCTCGGCAAGAGCCAGCAGCTTCTCCTGTACGTCTCCTGCCACCTCCTGACTGCAGCTGGCTCCACTGCAGCTGGGGCCTTTACCTCCCAGGAGTGGGGAGGGCCAGCCGTTCCCCTCATGCCACTTACCAGTCAGCTTAAAGGCCCCAGAAGCCCTTACTGGTAATGTAATTTCAAGTTTTTGCAAAGGGCAACTTTATAAATAACTCCCAGCTACTGAGAAATGAGTTACCTGGACAATGGACCATGCTCTGACCTTGTAACATATTAAATGCTGACTTTAAAAAAATAAAAGACCCTACAAGCGTAGGGCCACATTCAAAGGATTTTAAAGATCTATTCTTCCCTCCCACTCCCAGAATGGGTAGCTGCTAGAAAGCTTTCGAGACAAAGTTCTGTAATGCACTGACTTTCACAGAGCCACAGCCTAAGTGTATAACAGAACTTCACCTCAAATGCTAATGGTGCTTGGAAATGATATATAGAGAGAGGCAGATTGGTTTGTGGGAGGGGGAGTGGTATGGATAGATTTCATGTCATTTTATTATGGAGAAAACTTGAATGCTCTGCTCAGGATAGCTGAAACACCAACAAACAAGCAGCTAGGCTGCAGTAAACGGGTATTTGATCTCAATCAGGTGCTTCTGAAGCCTGTTGAAACATCATCTCCCCAAATCCCCTCCCCTTGCACACAGAGGGCCTGTAGGGGAGAGTCATGCCTAGTGCTGCCCCCTGTGGGCCACCTAGGTGGCCTGCAGCTTCCTCAGGATGGTAGTCAGTAAAAATATGAAAAAAGCAGTTCTGGCTTTTGGGTCCGAGTAATTTGGGCCAGGGGTATAGTTCAGTGGTAGACTGGTCGCCCAGCATATGTAAGACTCTGGATCCATTCCCAACACTAATAAAAAGGGAAATCATCTGTTTTTCAAGTGGCAATAGAAAGAACTTTGAAAAACACCACAGAATTAAGTCTGTATACATATATAGTATGATGATACTCGGGGGTAAGATCTTGATAGGCCGGGGGCTGGGGATATGCCCTAGTGGCAAGAGTGCTTGCCTAGCATTCATGAAATGGGTTCGATTCCTCAGCACCACATAAACAGAAAAGGCCAAAATTGGCGCTGTGGCTCAAGTGGCAGAGTGCTAGCCTTGAGCAAAAAGAAGCCAGGAACAGTGCTCAGGCTCTGAGTCCAAGACCCAGGACTGGCAAAAAAACAAAAACAAAAACAAGATCTTGATAGGCCACCAAAAGATTGGAGAAATCATGTTTAGATCAGGTAGATAAGGTATTTTAGAACTATGGCTAGTTATGTGTTTTAGTTAGAAGAACAAAAAACAAGAAAACTTTACAGTGTTAAGATTTTATCTGCAAATGAAGAGCAAAAGTAAGACTCTGGTTAAGATTTCTAGAAATTTTTACATTCCTTACTTAAAAAGAAATCCTTCGGGGCTGGGGATATGCCTAGTGGCAAGAGTGCTTGCCTCGTATACATGAGGCCCTGGGTTCAATTCCCCAGCACCACATATACAGAAAATGGCCAGGAGTGGCGCTGTGGCTCAAGTGGCAGAGTGCTAGCCTTGAGCAAAAAAGAAGCCAGGGACAGTGCTCAGGCCCTGAGTCCAAGCCCCAGGACTGGCAAAAAAAAAAAAAAAAAAAAGAAATCCTAAAGCTGAGGGCTCAACGTCTGTGATCCTAACTACTCAGAAGGCTGCGATCTGAGAATCTTTGTTCAAAATTAGTCTGGGGAGGAAAGTCTGTGAGACTTTTATTTCCAACAACCCCAACTCCCTAAAAAAAAAAAGCAGAGATGTGGCTCAAGTGGTAGAATGCCAGCTAAAGGACAGCACTCAGGCCCTAAATTCAAGACCCAAATTTTGACTGGCGTACACACAAAAAGAAAGAAATACTTAGGGTCACATCAAAAAGGGGTACCCTGGCTTGGTGATAGGTTTTAGCTGAATAAAAGCTGTAATAAGGGGACTGGGAATATGGCCTAGTGGTAAAGTGCTCTCCTCGTATATACATGGAGCCCTGGGTTCAATTCCTAAGCACCACATTTATAGAAAAAGCCAGAAGTGGCACTGTGGCTCAAGTGGTAGAGTGCTAGCCTTGAGCAAAAAGAAGCCAGGGACAATGCTCAGGCCCTGCGTTCAAGCTCCAGCACTGGCAAAAAAACAAAACAAAACAAAAAAAGCTATAATAAGATTTTCTTCTCCCAATACTATTTATAAGACCAAGACAGTAAAAACTAGGACAGCCTTGTGTAATGTGATACATGCCTATAATTCCAGCACTGGGAAGGCTGAGCTGAGGGTTATCCAGCCTGGCTACGGAGTAAGTTCCAGGCCAACCTGAGCTACAAAGTGAAACCCTGTTCAGAAAGAATCCTAGAAGGAGAAATTACTAGATAACTCCCACAGCTCCACATGGCTAAGCAAGTATTTGGCTTCCTGACTCTGTGCCATTTTTAAAATTAAAAGCTCCTCTGGGGCTGGGTACCAGTGGCTCATGCCTGTAATTCTAGCTACTCAAAAGGCTGAGAGCTGAGTATCATAGTTCAAAGCCAGCCTGGGCAGGAAAGTCTGTGAGACTCTTATCTCCAATTAATACCCCCCTCCTCCACCAAAAACAAAAAACAAAAACCCTTAAATGGAGCTGTGGCTCAAATGATACAGTAACAAGCCTTGAGCAAAAAAAGGTCAGGGACAGCACCCAGGCTCTGAGTTCAAGCCCCAGGACAGGTACACACACACACAAACTCCTCTAACATTGATGGCCTCAATTTGCTAGCCAGAAGCCTATAGGCTTATATGAATTACCTACCTTTTAGCTAATTCTTTTCATTCAAGGAAGAATGAAAAGAATTACCTAAAGCTTTGACAAAGATAAAGCAGATTCCAGGAGCACAGCTCAGGAACTCAGTGTGGGGATGTATTTCAGCACTAGACCATGTGCTTAACATGCACAATGTGCTGGGTTATATTGCCAGCACCACAGAATATTACCTTAGCTAACATGAGATCACATCTAGTCATGGTTAACTGAACACATGCTGCATGAGACCAAACCTGGTCATAAAGACTGACTAGACACATAGAACTGATGGCAGAAGAAGACACAAAAAGACACAAAGAAAACACAAAATAAGGAAAGCAGTATTGACATCATGGGAAAAAAATGTCTCTGGACTCCCAAGACCCTGGTATCATATTCTGGATCAGCCATTAAGTCACATTGTCACTTTCTATGACACATGGCTTCCTTATGGGAGAAATGGGAAGCTTGACCTAGACTGTTTATGGTCATAGCAGATCTCTCTGCTGAAAAGACAAAATCTATGGATCTTGTTTCTAGCCAACACTCATTCACAAACTGTTATGACTTTCAGTTCAGAGACTCAGATTTAGAATTGAGAGAGTTTCTCTCTGAAGATAATAAGATAAAGTGGAGGATAGGGAAAAATGAGGAAATGATTAATACTTTTATAAATTACCCTCTCTTCCCTGCTTCACACCCAGTTAATGACTTCAATAAGTGTTTGTGGCCTCCGTAAATTAATAGATAAAACTGAGAAAACTAACAGCCAGCAGGGGGAGTAAAGGTCAACACCACACCCCTCCAGCTTGCAATGCTGAATTTGGTGATGGAAACAGGAAAACAGGAAGAGTAAGAATAACCAAGGCACAAGCTATACAGTCTCAGGTCCTTGCTTAAAACTCAGGAAGTCTGTCTGAGGGAGAATTTTTTGTCCAGGAGTCACACAGTTCCTAACTCTTCAACTTTCACTGAAGTGAAAGATTTCCAGAGATGAGACAATACAGCACTGCAGGGAAAAGAAAGCAAATCCTCTCCATCTCAGCCTCCTGAGTAGCTAGGATTATAGACAAATGCTACAAATCTATAAGTTTAAAACTTCTTCTTTTTCTTAACTTGGTGTGGGGCTTGATCTCTGGGCCGGGGCACTGTCCCTGAGCTCTTCATCTCAAGGCTCTACCACTTAAGCCATAGCACCACTTCCGTTTCTGTTTATGTGGTACTGAGGAATCAAGCCAAGGGCTTCATGAATGCTAGGGAGCACTAAGCCACATTCCCAGCCCTATAAGCTTAAAACTTCTTAATGTGAATTTCATCTTTTTTTTGGGGGGGGGGGTACAGGATCTCACTATGTTTGTTGTCTAGTTGGTCTCAAAATCTTTAAGTTCAAGTAATCCTCCTACCTCAACTCCTCCCAGAACAGGGCCAGGGACACATGCCTGTCTTCACAAGCACTGGGGAATCTGAGAACAGGAGGATCACAGTGCCAGGCCAGCCAGGGCAGGAAAGTCCGTGAGACTCCATCACTATACAAGGGAAGGCCGACGTGGTCACTAGTCTGTGATCCCAAAGACAACAATAAGTCCAATGTGACTGAAGCTCAGAATGTACCTGGGTAGGAAGTAAATCTCAAAAATAATCAGTGAAGCTGGGCGCTGGTGGCTCATACCTATAATCCTTCCTAGCTACTCAGGAAGCTGAGATTTGAAGATCACCATTCAAAGCCAGCCTGCGCAGGAAAGTCCCTGACACTCTTACCTCCAACTAACCATCAGATGATCAGAAGTGAAGCTGTGGTTCAAACTGGTAGACTGCTACCCTTGAGCAAAAGAGCTCAGGGACATGGTCCAGGCCCTGAGTTCAAGCCTCATGACTGACAAAAAAAAAAAAATCAAGACTGGGCTGGGGATATGGCCTAGTGGCAAGAGTGCTTGCCTCGTATACATGAGGCCCTGGGTTCAATCCCCCAGCACCACATATACAGAAAACGGCCAGAAGTGGTGCTGTGGCTCAAGTGGCAGAGTGCTATCCTTGAGCAAAAAGAAGCCAGGGACAGTGCTTAGGCCCTGAGTCCAAGGCCCAGGACTGGCCAAAAAAACAAAAAAAAAAAATTAAAAAAGAACAGGACTGGAAGCATAGCACAAGTAATAGAGTGCCAGCCTACTAAACTTGAGGTCCTGAGTTCAAACTTCAGTGTCATTAGAAAAAAAAAAAAAGCACCACAAACAGCTTATATCAATTTCTGATGCATCCTTGGTCATTACTTCTATCATGATTTATCTCTTTGCTCCCTTCCCATCTGCTACTGAAGACAGCCTCTGCGCTCCTCTTCCAGTCTATTTACACCTTCAAGTCAGCTTAAAGCAGAATTGATCTCCTTTCTATGTTCAGTTTCCCTCTAGAACATACAGAGCAGGGGCTGGGAATGTGGCTTGGTGGTAGAGTGCTTACCTAGCATGAATGAAGCCCTGAGCTCAATCCTCAATACCACATACACAGAAAAAAGCTGGAAGTGGCACTGTGGCTCACGTGGTAGAGTCTTGAGCAAAAGAAGATTAGTAGGTATGGTGCCCAGGCCCTCAGTTCAAGCCCCAAGACTGGCAAAAAGAAAAAGTAGAGAGCATATAATTCTATCTACTGAGGAAGGCGAGATCTGAGGATTGCAGTTCAAAGCCAGTCTGGGCAGAAAAAAAATCTGTGGTTCTTATCTCCAAGTAACCACTAAAAAGCCAGAAGTGGAGGTGTGGCTCAAGGGGTAGGGTACCAGCCTTGAGCAGAAAAAGCTAAGCAAGAGTACAAAGCCCTGAGTTCAAGCCCCATTATTAGCACAAAAGAAAGAGAGAAAGGTAGGGAAAAGGGAGTTGGAAAAAGTTGTTCAACAGGGCTGGGGATATGGCCTAGTGGCAAGAGTGCCTGCCTCATATACATGAGGCCCTGGGTTCGATTCCCCAGCACCACATATACAGAAAATGGCCAGAAGTGGCGCTGTGGCTCAAGTGGCAGAGTGCTAACCTTGAGCAAAAAGAAGCCAGGGACAGTGCTCAGGCCCTGAGTCCAAGCCCCAGGACTGGCAAAAAAAAAAAAAAAAAAAAAAAAAAAAGTTGTTCAACAGAGCTATCAAGACCAGTTGGCTGTAGATAGGTCTATGTACTTTTTGTGTGAGGTGGAGAAGAGCAAATAAGGAGACAGGATTCTGTTTGTGGCATAACAGGTTATACAACAGGAAGTATTAGGTTATATAACAGAAGGATTTCCTGAAGGCATGGAGGTACCCAACCTTCAGCAGAGGTGACACAGGCTGGGGGATCTAAGGATAGAACTCTGATGTGGGAGAAAACCTTTCTGCCCAGGAATAGGAGAGGCCAACTGTGAGAAGGATCTTGAGTATGGGCATCTCATAAACATGCAGATTCAGCCTCAACTTCCCCTGCCTTATAGGTATTCTACCTTCCCTGCCCTAAGTAAAGTTGGAGGGGCAGGAACTGGTTGTTTAAAAATTCCTATTCCAGGGGTTGGGAATATGGCCTAGTGGCAAGAGTGCTTGTCTTGCATACATGAAGCCCTGGCCAGAAGTGGCACTGTGGCTCAAGTGGCAGAGTGCTAGCCTTGAGCAAAAAAAAGAAGCCAGGACAGTGCTCAGGCCCTGAGTCCAAGGCCCAGGACTGGCATTAAAAAAAAAAAAAAAAAAAAAAAAAAAGGAAGGGTGTGGGGATATAGCCTCTAGTGGCAAGAGAGCTTGCCTCGTATACATGAGGCCCTGGGTTCAATTCCCCAGCACCACATATATAGAAAACGGCCAGAAGTGGTGCTGTGGCTCAAGTGGCAGAGTGCTAGCCTTGAGCAAAAGGAAGCCAGGGACAGTGCTCAGGCCCTGAGTCCAAGGCCCAGGACTGGTCGGGGCGGGGGGGGGGGGGTGTGTGTGTGGAAATTTCCTGTTCCAGGGGCTGGGAATGTGGCTTAGTGGTAGAGTGCTTGCCTAGCATGCATGAGGCCCTGTGTTCAATTCCTCAGCACCACATAAACAGAAAAGGCCAAAAGTGGTGCTGTGGCTCAAGTGGTAGAGTGGTAGCCTTGAGCAAAAAAGAAGCTCAGGGACAGTGCTCAGGTTGAGTCCCAAGCCCCGGGATTGGCAAACAAAAAGGAAAATAAAAAAATTCCTGCTCCATATTTTATTGGCCTCCTCCAATTCCCCTTCCCACTAGTTTTCCTGTCCATATCCTGATTCCTAAACAAGTCATATAATTGGAGTAAAGTAAAAACAGTAGCCAGTGGCTCACACCTGTAATCCTAACTTCTCAGGAGGCTGAGATCCTAGGATAGAAGTTTAAAGCCAGCCCAAGTAGGAACCTCAATTAATCATTAAAAGGCCAGAAGTGGAGTTGTGTGGTAGAGTGTTAGCCTTGAGGAAGAAACCTAGGCCTGTGTTCAAGCCCCAGGACCTGCATACACACAAGGAAGGAAGGGAGGGAGGGAGGGAGGGATGGAGGAAGGGAGGAAGGAAGGAAAGGGGGGGGGGAGAAAAAGAAGAAACAGTAGCAAGTACCTAGATGAGAAAGATCTTAAACCTGTCACTCGGCTCCCTCCAATATCTGGATAATTGCATTCATCTTCTGCCTCCCAGGGAGGACCTGGTTTCTCCAGAGTCTGCTTTTCTTCACATGGAGGCCTCCTCCTCCTCCTTTTTTGACCATGTGACAGCTCCCCTAGACCTTTGATATAATTTATACCTTGCCAGGGACCAACTCTTTCCCACCACTGTGAAGGAGAGGGAAAAAATATATATAAATACGTCGGAAATCTATAACGAGGTCTTCTTGGAGGGCAAGACATGGGGAGAGTTAGAAGCAGCGTCAATTGCTCTTTGGGGGTTTTAGTTCAAGCCAAGGTCTGCTTCCAGCAATCAACCATTAAAACAAGCCGGCCAGAGTAACAGCACAGTTTATTCTGATCATTTAATTTGAAGTGTCAATAAATTAAACTTCAATCAATTAAACTAGGTGTGCAATAACCCAGATGGACACCCCGACACCAACATAATCACAATAAAAATTTTTATGGCTGCCAGGGACCTCACCGGGGGCAGTGCTGGCACTGTTCGCGCCCTGGCTGAGAAATATATCTCCACCGTGCAGGAACGAGGAGATTGGTTCTTCTAACGAAATGGAGGGCCAGGCACCAGCAAGGACGCAGCTGGGAGAGGGGCACAGGGGACTGCCAGGAACGAGATGGGAGTGCTTTGGGGGCTTAATGTAATTGATACTTTTGCCCAAAGCAGAGGGAGGGGGCATTTAGGCCAAGTACCTCTACTGTTAGTGCCAAAGGAATTTAACAAAAGCCCCATTAAGATGATTCAGGGAGCAAAGGCCACGGAGCAATAGCAACCTTTAAGAGTCATTGATGTATTCTGCATAACTTCCTCCTCCATATATCTGCACATCCTCATGCACTTTGGATGGCCTGATTTTTGAATGAGGCATGGAAATTGGGATTTTGACATTGTTTTAGGACAGCGTATTATGAAGGGTAGAGAAGGAGAGGTTTAGAAGTTTAGTCTGTAAAGCTCTAGAAAAGGGTTCTGAAGATGAATCTAAACAGGACAGGAAAAACTAAACTCTTAACTACAAAGATTTTAAGAATCTGAACTGCCAGAGTAATTCAACTATGAAGAGGAAAAATAGTTAAAGGAAGGCAAGAGTAAACCATTATCTTTAAGATTCTACAGATTAATGGAGAATGGTGAGCTGAAGAGAGGAATTCCTCTCCATCTACCCCTAAATAGTTAAACACAGCCAGCAGAAATAGCAGGACAAGCTGAGTCCAAAGACACAGACAAGTATATTATCATTAAGCATGGGGAGCTGAAGGAGATAAAAGGGTCTCTCCTCAGAGAACACAAGGAGACCTCAAAAAGATTAGACAAATCTGCTTGAAAGCTAGGGCTGGATTACTTAATTCAAGAGAGAGATGTGACCCACTGTAAAATACTTTAATGAAGGGAACAACCTATTTTTATTTAGGAATTCCCATTATCAGAACAAATTTTGATCCATGTTTCTTTTTGGCCTCTTCTATCATACCCTTCCCCTTCTCAGCATATATAGCTGTTGCTCTTCTAGAGGTAAGGATGGAAGAATATGGTTTGATCAGGTTTCCTTACAGGTACAGCCAACCCAGCAAATAAAAACATGAAAGGATGGGCTGGGAATATGGCTTAGTGGTAGAGTGCTTGCCTTGCATTCATGAAGCCCTGGGTTCGATTCCTCAGCACCACATAAACAGAAAAGGCCAGAAGTAGCACTGTGGCTCAAGTGGTAGAGTGCTAGCCTTGAGCAAAAAGAGGCCAGGGACAGTGCTCAGGCCCTGAGTCTGAGGCCCAGGACTGGGGGGTAAAAAAAAAAAGAAAGAAAGAAACTTGAAAGGAGGAGGCCTAGGGGAACTTTAGGAGTCTGCTCTAAGGAGCAGCTTGCTAAATTACCATCTGGGTACAGGAAACTCTTTAGCTTAGAAGAGATGTAAAGTGACATATAAGGATTCTTTGTACTTATCATAATGAAGACAGAGACCTAAGAAACAGGAAACGCTACTACGTAGACAGATGAGGGGATGAGAGACAAAGGCATTGTGAGGAAAGGTGATTCTGAATCATATGGAACTGAATCTTGTGGTCTAGGCTGAAATACTAAGACAGAGATTTAGACAATATTCCTTGATTCTCAACTAAGGTTCCTGTCTAAACCACTGAATATTGAAGAATATTTCAATAACCACTTTATCACTTCTCTCAAGGATAGTTTGAAACTAATGCCATGATGGATACACAGAAACTGACTGGCAACATCAGAGTGCCTTAGGGCAGTAGGACCTAATTCTGTCACAGACTTCCAGCTGCCAAAGGCTGAAACAGTGAGAAAGGTACATATATTCTTAATTAGGGGCCCAAAATGCATTGAAATCATAAAGAGAAAAAAATGTTGGCAAGAGCTGACACAAAGGAAGATACTAGTTTAGTTTAACAACCTAAGAACACTGGAGATTTCATTATAAGTACTGATCACTCTTAGTACTTAGCCCCCAAAAGCTTTTAAGTTTGTTGTTGTTTTGGCCAGTCCTGAGGCTTGAACTCAGGGCTTGAGCACTGTCCCCAAGCTGCTTTTTGCTGAAGACTAGCACTCTACCACTCCTGGCCTTTTCTGTGTATGTGGTACTGAGGTACTGTACTCAGGGTTTTATGCATGCTAAGCAAGCACTCTACCATTAAGCCACTTTCCCAGCCCCCCAACAAAAGCTTTATAAACTCATAAGTACTGAAAAGGAATAAAGCCCAAGATGAGAGAACCTACAGTAATTTAGTGAGGTGTATGTGTGTGTAAGGGGTGGGGGAGGTAGAGAATCTATGAGGACAGCCTGAGCTATATAACAAGTTCAAGGCCAGCCTGAACAGCAAGACTCTGTGGAATGAGAAAGGGAAAGAAGTAGGGAAAGTGGGAAGGATAGAGGGAGAGGGAGAAAGAGAAAGAGACAGAGACAGACAGTCTGCAAAAATAAAGAATTCAAAATCATATCCTAGTTTTTTGTTGTTGTTTATGTCAGTCAGAAGTCTGAACTCAAGGCCTTGGCGCTGTCCCTGAGTTCTTTTGCTCAAGGGTAGCACTCTGAGCCACAGCTCCACTTGCAGTTTTCTGGTGGTTAATTAGAGATTTTTTCCTGCTCAGACTGTCTTTGAACCATGATCCACAGATCTCAGCCTCCTGAGTAGTTAGGATTACAGGTGTGAGCCACCAGTGCCTGTCTGAATCCTAGTTTTGATACTGTACTCTTTTCAATAAGACTTTTCTTCCTATACCTTTGTGATATATACATGCATATATATACATATATATACACAAACACACACGTGTGTGTGTGTGTGTGTGTATGTGTGAAAGCTGGAGGCATGGCTCAAGTGATAGTCTCTGCCTAGCAAGTGTAGGGCTTTGAGTTCAAACCCGAGTAGAGCCAAAACACAATGCAACACAACAAAACAACTTTTGTGTATATGTGCCTATAAGTGGGCCTTAAACTCAGCGCCTAGGTGCTGTCTCTTGGCCTTTTCTACTCAAGTCTGATGTTCTACTGATGTTCCACTTGAGCCACAATACCATTTCCAACTTTTTGGTGTTAAAGATGAGTCTCATGGATTTTCCTGCCTGGGTGGGCTTTGAACCTCAATCTTCAGATCTCAGACTCCTGAGTATCTAGAATTACAGACCTGAGCCATTGGTGCCTAGCTCTAATATTGATTTATTTATTTTGGTGCCAGTATCAGGGCTTGAACTCAGGGCCTGGGCATAGTCCTTCAGCTTTTTTGCTCAAGCCTAGCATGCCACCACTGAGCCACAGTTCTACTTCTGGCTTTCTAATGGTTAATTGGATATAAAAGTCTCATAGACTTTCCTGTCCAGCTGGCTTTGAATCTTGATCCTCAGATCTCAGCTTCCTGCATATCCAAGATTACAGGCATGAGCCACCAGCACTATGTCTAATAAAGATTTTTTATACAAGAGTAAGGGGGTACTTGGCCTAGATAGTAAGGATCTGTTAGTGCAGTGCTAAGGTAGAAATTAAAGTGGAAGAATAGTGAAGAAGCAAGCAGACTACACCGAGGAAGCAGGACGAGAGAACTAAGGGAAAAGCCCATGACAGAAAGATACATAACTCCACCAGCTCACCTCTCCACAGACTCATCATTCCTTAATTTTTGTAGTGCTGGAGATCAACCCAGGGGCTGTGGCATGCTAGACAAGTGCTCTATTACTGAGCAACAGACTCAGGCCAAGAGACCCATTGATAAAAGGGTTACTTGCTGGCCATGGCACAGGCCTATACTCGCAGCATTCAGGAAGATCAAGAGCAGGGGGCCAGTCTGAGCTATTTAGTGAGACCTTGACTCAAATAAACAGGAGAGGGGTGGTATACTCAAGTATTATCTTCCTTGCTCTTTCAAGCAGGGTCTCCTTAAAATACAAATAAGAAGGCTGGACGTGGTATGCCTATAATCCTAGCTACTCTGGGAAAGTAGATAGAAGGATCTCAGTCTAGGCTGGCTCAAAGGAAAAATCACAACACCCTATCTCAAAAACAACTAAAGCAAAAAACTTGGTTCAAGTGTAACCAGTATTAGCTTGCAAGCTTCAGGCACACTTACAAGTTCAAACCCAACATCTGAAAATGAAAGAATGAATAAATGAACGGAACAATCTAGAAACTAATTCCCTATGACCTACTGTAACTTGTTTCCTGGTTAAGAAAACAACAGAAAATACTTAAAACTACTCCAATTTTAAGCTTCTTAGTATCTAGATTTATTTATTTATTGCCGGTCCTGAGGCTTGAACTCAGGGCCTGAGCACTGTCCCTGGCTTCTTTTTGCTCAAAGCTAGCACTCTACCTCTTGAGCCACAGAGCCACTTCTGGTTTTTTCTATATGTGTGGTGCTGAGGAATTGAACCCAAGGCTTCATGTATATGAGGCAAGCACTCTACCATTAGGCCATTTTCCCAGCCCCCTTTAGTATCTAGATTTGATGAACCCATATAATATAGTAAAAAGACATTCTCCCTGATATTTTGAAAGAAGGAAAATAAAACCTACTATTTTAGTTTACTGATAAAGGTCTGGACATGGAAATATGCCTAGAGTTCCACTCAAGGAAGCAAGCTGACAGTGGCCTGCGGTGTGTGCGCACACACACCCACACCCACACACCTCCAAGCATTAAACAATGCACTTTTTAGAGAAAAAAGTTCTAGTCAAATTCTAAAGAAGGAGTAATATGTGTTTCACTTTAATAAACAAAAAGGATCATACAGACTAGTTAATACATTCCTTTAGCTGCCAGGAGGGAGAAATAAGCACTCTAGAATTCCTAAAGTCTAAATGAGGAGGAGGAAAATTTCTGGACAGAATAGGAAGGCTGGGAAAAAAATATGCCACAAGCCATGATAATTCGATCAGGTATTCCAGAACTTTGGTGGAATGCTAATCCTTTATCGTGACAGAACTCTATGACAGGGATGAACAGGAAATTAAAATAGTTTTTGAAGGAAAGTAGCTAGGGATTCTCAATGGAGACACAAACCCCTGAAAGCACCAGGGGAGCTTGTAATAATGAGAAAACGCCTATAATTCTATTTTCACAACTTGGGGCCAGTACGGACGTTTGGGGACGTTCAAGTCAAATCATCATGTACAGTGCAATGCTAAGAATCAGGGGGAATCTGAAGGACAGCCCCTCCATCCAGTACACTTATAACTGCATGGGTACTAAGGAGGCCGGGCGCTCCCCAACTTTCTCCCACGAACTATGCCGTCTCCCCGCGCAGGGCTCCTACTCGAAGCCGAGGTTTTAGATCCTGCACTAGGCCACACCATTCATTCCACAGGCCGTTGGAACTTTGGTCCTCTCAGATTACCCGAAACTCCCCTTCCTCCCTTTTCCCGGTTGTCTGAACCCTAACTCCTGACCCCACGGAGCACCGCAACAGCTCCGCCGCCCCTCCGACTCCTACCAAAATCAGCGCCTCCATCTTGCCCCGCAGCTGGTGCCGACGTGGAGTCGCAAAAGCAACGCCGCTATTGATTGGCTCTGCGTTCTCCTTAGGTCCCGCCCAGAGTAAGGATCATTGGACAAAAACAAGTTTCATTAACCAATCAGCGTATTCGCTTACTTACCGGAAGCAAGCGATCCAGCCAGAAAGAAGAGGTATTTGATTGTCATCTTGAACACTCAATAAAAAGGGCAGAATCTCACCCTTGAAAGGGGCGGGAGGGTCCGGGGGACGGAGTGGTTTCCATGGGGAGCGGAGGAAGCGATTGTTAATTTTCAGTTGGTTGGGCCGAAGACACGTGATGTCGCGTCGGCTCCCGCGGCTTTAATCCGCACTCCCTGTAGGGGGCGCTGTGTCCCCTTCGCTCTTCACAGCGGCCTTTCCTCTCGGAATCCTACCCCAGTGCCCCAGCCCTGCGCCCCCATGAAGGAAAACCATGAAGCTTGGCAGTCCACAGCTTGGTAAACTGAGGGAGCAAGTCGGCCCCACCACGAGCTGCAGTCAGGCCATGTCCAACAGTGTTACTGAACTAGAAAATCCTCCAGGATCAGTAAAGAACCGCCTCAGAAACAACCTCCCCAAGGTGGAGACCCAGGCTTTGCTGGGCCCGGGGATGGGTCACGCTGCAGTACGTTTCCAAGAATCAGATTTTCTTGGACTCAATGTGAAATAGGATGTCAGAGCTTTGGAGAGAGGCCCGAAGAGGAGGAACCATAGTTAGGAGATCAGAATGGGTATATTCCGAGGGTCTGCGGGGAGAAGGGTCTGCGGTTTTCCAGTAGGGACAAGCCATTGCAAAATCCAAAAAGAAAAAGAGAAGTTTACTGAATGCTGGGATTTCACAACAGGAAAGGGTTTTGATGAAGTTTGGGTTTTTCCACGTATACCCTTAGTTCCCTGGTCTCTGGAACCTGGTAGATCAGGGACACCCTAATGCCTTCAGATTCCAATGTCCCCCTCCCCCATCTTATAATGTCTTTAGGCTGGGCTTTGGTGGCTCATGCATGTAATGTTAGCTACTCAGGAAGCTGAGATCTGAAGATCACAGTTCAAAGCCAGCCCAAGTAAGGAAAGGATACAAGAGTCTATTTTCAATCAACCCCCAGAAGGCCGGAAGAGGTGCTGTGGCTCAACGTGGTAGAGCAGTAGACTGGAGCAAAAGAGCTCAAGGATAGCGCCCAGGCCCTGAGTTCAAGCCCCATGACTGACCAAAAAAAAACCAAAAAACTAAGCAAGAGCATGAGATCTGAATTCAAGCCCCGATACTGGCACACAGAATAAAGACAAAGAGTCAGGGAAAGTATAAAACAATATGAAACAAACTATAATAATATGTAAGAATATATGCTAAGAAGGTAATGATTTTTCTGGTGAAGTCCCAAGTGACAACCTCAGATCCAAAAGAGATGAAGAATGGGCCGTTTTTCTTAGTGGAGAGTTATCAAAACATTTAACCCTGAGCCTGGCATCAGTCAGTGAGATTGCCCTTGACTTGGAAGCTTAAATGATAATACTAACATTTGTTTCCATTTATTATGTGTCATGCACAAATGCAAAACCACTGAATATTAAGTATATTTGGGGAGGTTTGTTTGCTTGGTGTAGTTTTTTAGCGAATAGGATCTTAGTACATAGCTCAGGCTGGCCTTAAACTTCTATAAACCTACCTACTTAGGAAGCAAGGAACTCAGGGCTTGAGCACTGTCCCTGGCTTCTTTTTGCTCAAGGCTAGCACTTTACCACTTGAGCCACAGAGCCACTTCCAGCTTTTTCTGTTTACATGGTGCTAAGGAATTTGAACCTAGGGCTTCATGCATGCTAGGCAAGCACTCTACTGCCAAGCCACATTCCCAGCCCACATTTGCTATTTTCTGAGTTTTTTGTTTTTGTATTTTTTTTACAACCATCCTAATGGATATGAAGTGACATCTCATTGTGGTTTTGATTTGCATTTCCCAGATGACTAATGATTTTAGTGTCTTTTCATGTGCTTGTTGTCTATCTGTGTACTTTCTTGGGAAAGAAATGTCTATTCAGTCCTTGATCCATTTTTAGGTTATGTTGTCATTTTGTTATTCAGTTGTAGAAGGATACATATTTTTTTTAATTGAATGATGGACTCATCATATATATATAAACTGGAAATATTTTCTCCTATAGGAGAAAATGGAAGCAATTTGACACAAGGCTTTCTCTAGATATATGGTTATAATCTTGAACTTTTTATTCGTTTCATCTTTTTAATTTTAGTTATTATCTTTAAATAGTTGTACAAAGGGGTTTCAATTCAACAGGTTTGTATTGAACTTTCAATTTGCTTGTTTCACTCTCTCAATTGGGTAGGACTATTTATTCTTTCCTCCCTAGTACTGAGGTTTGAACTCAGGGCCTCATACTTGCTAGAGGGCGCTCTACCACTTGAGTCATACTTCTTTTTTTTTTTTTTTTTTTTTGCCAGTCCTGGGCCTTGGACTCAGGGCCTGAGCACTGTCCTTGGCTTCTTCTTGCTCAAGGCTAGCGCTCTGCCACTTGAGCCACAGCGCCACTTCTGGCTGTTTTCTATATATGTGGTGGTGGGGAATCGAACCCATGTATACAAGACAAGTACTCTTGCCACTAGGCCATATTCCCAGCCCGAGTCACACTTCTATCCCTGCTTTTTGCTGGTTATTTTGGAGAGGTAGTCTAGTGGACTTTTTTCCTAGCCTGGCCTCAGACTACCAGTCTCTGATGTCAGCTTCCTGAGTAGCTAGGATTGTAGGCATGAGCTACTAGTGCTCAGCAACATAGAAGCAATTTTAAGATGATTAATTTGACAACTGTTTATGCGCAAGAGAGTGAAAGAGATATATGACAAAAAGATCAGCTTGGAAACTGTTGCAGTTCTTCCAGCTTACAGTGAACATAAAACCCACAGCACAGTTAGCTGGATACAGGTTCACACCTTGTAATCCTAGCTACTCAGGAGGCTAAAATCAGAGGATTGAGGTTTGAAGCCAGCCAAGCAAGAAAGTCTGTGAAATTCTTATCTCCAATAAACCATCAACAATTTAGAAGTGGAGCTGTGGCTCAAGTGACAGAGGGCCAGCCTTGAGCAAAAAGAGCCAAGTGAGTGAAAAAAAACAAAACAAAACAAAACACCAAGGAAGATCAAGAAGAGGTCCTGAGTTCAAACCTCAGTACTTGCACAAAAACAAACAAAAAGAAAGAAACACCCTGGCACTGGTGGTTCATGTCTGTAATCCTAGCTACTCAGGAGGCTAAGATCTGAGGATCACAGTTCAAAGTCAGCCCAGGCAGGAAAGTCTGTGAGACGTGTCTCCAATTTACCACCAGAAAAACTGGAAGTAGTGCTGTGGCTCAAGGTGGTAGAGCACTAGCTTTGAGCAGAAAAACTCAGGGACAGCACCCAGGCCTGGAGTTCAAGCCCCATGACCAAAAACAACAACAACAACAAAGTCCAGTTAGTAGATGCCTCCAGAAGATCGTGCACCACAGGTAAATTGTGACTAGTCAAAGTGAGATATCTTAGATCAGCCATTTGTAGAAGTGGCAAATCACCTAATGTAGTTTCAGGAAAATGTAATTCTATCAAGCTATCTAAAGCTCTAGCAACCTAATCAGTTAAAGTAAAATGGCTAGAGCACTAACACAATCAAATCCTAACCCAATCAATTATAGTAACATGGCTGAAGGGGAGATAAGCAGAATCAATTATATTAACTGAGGGCTGAAACCCAATTATTCCAGTTGTACCTGTTTCACAGAAGAGAAAGTAGTAATCTGCAAAGTATCCACTCTCTGCTTTGCCCCCAGATTGTCATTATTTCTCCAGTTATGTTTAGGGAAGAAGGCTCTCTGTTTTACCAACCTACTGAATATCTTTTTTTCTTCCTTTTTCTTTCTTTTTGTCAGTCATAGAACTTGAACTCAGGAACTGGACACTGTCCCTTAGCTCTTTTGCTCAAATCTACTGGTCTTCCACTTTGAGCTACAGCTCCATTTTTGGTTTTCTGGTGGTTAATTGGAGATGTGTCTCATGGCCTTTTCAGCTTTGGACTGGATAGCTTTGGACTGTGATCCTCAGATCTCAGCCTCTTGAGTAGCTAGGATTACAAGCATGAGCCACTGACACTGGGCTATGAATATCTTTTTCTTTTTCTTTTCTTTTTTCTTTTGCCTGTCCTAGGGCTTGGACTCAGGGCCTGAGCACTGTCCTTGGCTTCTTTTTGCTCAAGGATAGCACCCTACCACTTGAGCCACAGCACCACTTCCAGCTTTTTCTGTGCATGTGGTGCTGAGGAATCGAACCCAGGGCTTCATGCATGCTAGGCAAGCGCTCTACCACTAAACCACATTCCAAGCCCTGGGCTATGAATATCTTATATCTTTATAAAAGTGATTAGTGCAGTTCTGTTAG
This sequence comes from Perognathus longimembris pacificus, assembly GCF_023159225.1. Lineage (NCBI taxonomy): Eukaryota > Metazoa > Chordata > Mammalia > Rodentia > Heteromyidae > Perognathus > Perognathus longimembris. The sequence continues at coordinate 48,669,368 of NC_063161.1, forward strand.
GCATGAAATTATGTAAATTCAAGTTGAGTGCCAGTCATCCTATAGTTACTCAGAAAGCTGAGGTCTGAGGATTGAAGATCAAAACCAGCCTGGGCAGATAAATCTAAAAAACTCTTATCTCCAACTGACCAGGAAGAAGCTGGAAGTGAAGGTGTGACTCAAGTGGTAAAGCGCCAACTTTGAGCAAAACAAACAAAAAGCGAGCAAGAAGGGCCAGGAGTTTGGCATAGTGGTAGAGTGCTTGCCTAGCATGCATGAAGCCCTGAGTTTAAATCCTCGGTACCACATACACAGGAAAAAGCCAGTAGTGGCACTGTGGCTCAAGTGGTAGAGTGCTAACCTTGAGCAAAAAGAGCTCAAGGACAGTGCCCAGGCCCTGAGTTCAAGCCCCAAGGACTGGCAACAAACAAACAAACAACAACAACAAAACAAACAAGCAAGAGTGAAAGACCAGGCTGGGGATATGGCCTAGTGGCAAGAGTGCTTGACTCATATACATGAAGCCCTGGGTTCGATTCCCCAGCACCGCATATACAGAAAACGGCCAGAAGTGGCGCTGTGGCTCAAGTGGCAGAGTGCTAGCCTTGAGCAAAGAAAAGCCAGGACAGTGCTCAGGCCTTGAGTCCAAGGCCCAGGACTGGCAAAAAAAAAAAAAAAAAAAAAAGTGAAAGACCCCGAGATCAAGCCCCAGTATTGGCACAGTAGATAAGTCTCATTGACTTGCCTGCCCGGGCTTGAACTGTGGTCCTCAGCTTTCAGCCTCCTGAGTAGCTAGGATTACAGGTGTGAGCCACCTGCGTCCAGTTTAGTCAACTGTTTTAATCATCCAATAGAAATATCTAGGTCACTGTATTTTATGTAGAAATATGTAAATCAACCATATGCTTTATATGTTATACTCTTTTCCCTAGAATCTTTAAATGTATTTGCTAATAATGGCAAATAAATAATGGTACCAAGTTATGAGATATGTACCTATTAAAACTTTAGAATTGACCAGGCAACTGTAGCTCACAGCTATAATCATATCTATTCAGGAGGCTGAGGTCTGAGGATTGCAGTTTAAAGCCAGATTAGGCAGAAAAGTCCATGAGATTCTATCTCCAATAAACTGCTTTAAAAAGCCAGAAGTAGGCTGTAGCTCAAGTCATAGAGCACTAACCTTGAGCCAAAAGAGGCTCATGAACAGTGCCCAGGCCCTGAGTTCAAACCCTAGAACCTGCAAAAAAAAAAAAAAACAAAAAAACCTTTTTTCTAAAACAGGTATGTATGAAAACGCTACACAGATGCAAAGTCTCTGTCTCCCAGTCCTAAAGCCAATGCTGTAGAGAAAGACAGCCTTTATTTACTATGAGGCGAAGAAAGTAAAATGTCGTAACAGAAGTTACTACATTAACAGTCCCAGCCTGCCGGGCACCAGTGGCTCTCATCTATAAACTCAGCTGTTTGGGAGACTGAAATCTGAAGATTACAGTTTGAAGCCAGCCTGGGCAGGAAAGTGTATGAAACTCTTATCTCCAATTAACCACCAAAAATCAAAAGTAGAGCTGTGGAGTACTAGCCTTGAACAAAGGGACAGCACTGAGCCTTGAGTTCAAGCCCCAGAACTGGCAAAACAAAAAAAAGAAACCCTTAATGATAGTTTTCCCCTGTAGGGTTCTGTAGACTTCCCAATGTACTACCCAAGACAGTTAAGTACTTTTATTAAGGCAGCTGGAAGCCTACCCTGTATTTGAAGGGCAACTTTGCCCAATATGGAACCTGTCTTCCTACTGCTAGTAACACACTATGGGGAGCAACATATTATTATAGTGCTTCCTTTGGCTAAAAGGGAAACACAGCACTTAAAAGGAAGAAAATGGCCATAGAGTGAAGAATCCAGTAGAACTAAGAGAAGCCTTCAAGCTCTTCCCAAATGAGCTGGACTCAGGTGGAAGAACGCCCTGCAGTATTGTATATGCCAGCGAGAAGGCCTCACTTCCAAAACCCTCTGTAATGGTTTCCTGAGCTACTTTTTCTCTCCTCATATGATAGAGACAGAATTTCACCTTGATTTTCACCACACATTCTCCTTGTAAAGATATTTGTTTCCAAGTTTGGAATCTCAATACAAAGCAAGATGCTTCATGAGGTTCTGCCTCATGTCTGGCACTTTGCCCATAATTTTTCATCTCAACTCTTCTGGGAAGTCAGTGGGTAAGCTAGAACTTGAATCCCTCTGACAGGAAACTGCAGACATAATTCTCAAGAGCCAGGTGTTCTGTCCTCAGAATAACCAGTGGTTAATCTCTTAATATCACTGGAAAAGTGGAAAGCCACAGAATTTGATAGAGCAGGATGAGAGCCTAGAGGAAGGGTGTTTTCAGTGATGGTTAACAGAATGGAATTCCATGAGGTGTGTGTGTGTGTGTGTGTGTGTGTGTGTGTGTGTGTGTGTGTGTGTGTGTGTGTGTATGTCAGTCCTAGGTCTTCAACTTGGGACCTGGCGACTATCCCTGAGCTTTTTTTTCCCCCTCAAGGCTGGTACTCTACTTGAATCATAGCTCTTTTTCTGGTGTGTTAGTGGCTCATTAGAGATAAGAGTCTTACAGACATTCCTGCCTGGGCTGGCTTTGAACTGTGATCCTCAGATCTCAGCCTCCTGAGTTAGTAGGATTACAGGTGTGAATCACTGGCTCCTGGCTCTATGAGATTCTTTGTTACAGGAAGCATTCGAGGGAGGGAAGGAGGGAGGGAGGAAGGAGAGAGGGAGGGAGGGAGGGAGGAAGAGAAAGGAAGGAAGGAAGGAAGGAAGGAGGGAGGGAAGGAGGGAGGGAGGGAGGGAGGGAGAAGGAGAAAGGAAGGAAGGAGGGAGGGAGGGAGGGAGGAAGGAAGGAAGGAAGGAAGGAAGGAAGGAAGGAAGGAAGGAAGGAAGGAAGGAAGGAAGGAAGGAAAGGAGTTTTGCAGAAGCTTCCAGCTTGGGTTTACAATTGACAGTCTGGCAGAAGATTCTTAATTAAGGATAGAGTCTCCCCCTGGCCCCAGTCCTGGGGCTTAAATTCAGAGTATAGACACTGCCCCTGAACTTTTCAGCCCAAGGCTAGTACTCTACCACTTGAGCCTTCATCTTCACTTCCAGCTTTTTGGTGGTTAATTGGAGATAAGAGTCTCATGGACTTTCCTCTTGGTCTTCCAACTGCAATCTTCAAATCTCAGCCTCCTGAGTGGCTAGGATTACAGTTGTGAGTCACCAGTGCCTGGCAAATATAGTTTCTTTAAAGAGTAGAAATCCCTCCTTAAAGCCCTCTGAGTTCCCCCTTGCTTAGGTCATCCAAACCTGCTTCAGATACTAGAGGAGAGAGGACTATCTGAGAACTGGGCTGCCAGGAAGTAGTCCCTGAGCCCTGGTCACCATGACCCACCCTGCTGTCCCAGGAGGCTAGAAACTTCCTCTCCACCCAAATCTCCTTTTATAAGACTAGGGGGCTCATTCCCTGTTAATTGGTCAAACCTTTATCCTTCACAACAGTACATTTACATATATTGTTTCTTCTTCCTGTAGTGCTGAGCCCTATTTTTTCTGCCTAGAAAATTCAGCTTCTTGCAATGAGTCAGTGGCTCATGCCTATAATCCTAATTACTCAGGAGGCTGAGATCCTCAGATCTCAGTGCCCAGCTTCAGTTTTCTGTATTCTCAAATAAGTTAACTTACAGTTCAGGTGCATCTAGAAATCTAACCATTTCTTCTAGATTTTCCTGTTTATTTGAATAGAGTTTTTCCAAATTTTTTTTATGATCCTCTGAATTTCATTGGTATTTGTTTTTATGTCCTTTTCTGTCTCTATTTTTATGAGCGTCTCAAAAAACTTATTGGCCATATCCAGTTGTTTGTTTATATTTGGGAAGGCTCCATTAAACTGTGATGGCAAGACTCATACCTTCATTATCTTGGTATCTTCTGAATTTAGCACACACATTCTGGAAATATTTGTTGGATGAATGACTTTATATTACACTAAGAACCAGACACCTTGAGGGCTGGGCATGGTGGCTCCTGTAATCCCACATACTCAGGAAATCTCAGTTCTGGGGGTATGAAGGGGAACCCTGAGAAAGCCATCTGAGAAACAAACTAAAAGCCAAAGGGCTAGAGGTGTGGCTCATGTGCTGGCCCAGCAAGAATGAGTCTCTGAGATCAAATCCTACCCAGTTCTGTGCGTGCACATGCACACACACACACACACACACACACACACACGAAATTATTTAAATAAGGTTAAAGGAGCTAAGCACCAATGAGTCATTGGTAATCCTAGTTACCCAGGAGGCTGAGGTCTGAGGATTGTGATTCAAAGCCAGCTTGGGCAGAAAAGTCTGTGAGACTCTCATCTCCAATTAAATACCAAAAAAGCCAAAAAATGGAGCTGTGGTTCAAGTGGTAGAGTGCTAACCTTGAGCAAGAAAGGTCAGAGACAGCACCCAGGCCCAGTACTAACACACGCACACACACACACACACACACACACACACACAGAGCAACACTGTATGAGCATTGCCTCACCTGATTTCACACATTCTATGATGGAAGTTGTGTTCTCCTCATTTACCAAGGGGAAACTGAGACTGGAGTCTGTACTATTAAATGTTGAGCTGAGAGCCAAATTGAAACTCTACTCAGATTGGCAGAAGGGTCAAGGAGGACATTGTAGGACAAAGAGTAGCAGGAACAAAGATGGTGGTTGTGACAAGCATGATGCCCCGTGAAGAATGGATGTAAGTAAATAGCCTGGCATCCGGCTGGTTTCCATCTTTAAGGGGTGGGACTTCCTAGGCAGCCCCACCTCCTGCAGAGGATTGCAACAGTGGGATGGGGTGGGGTAGGAGTGCTGAGGTTCCTGGAAGGTGACCGAAGACCAGAAGACTGGCACTGTGCCCATTGTGTGACTAGCACTAGCCCCACCCAAAAGTCCTGGGGTGGAATGGACAGCCATGGCCCGAGGACTTGTTCCTGAATGTGTTAGCCACCAAACTGTGAGCATCCTAGTCCTGATTCCCTTCTGGAATCACGCTGCCTTCTGGCTTCAGTCTCATCCCAAGCGTCTTTCCACCAGAGTCTAGCCTCCTGATAAGATATTCTTTTTTTTTTTTTTTTGGCCAGTCCTGGGCTTGGACTCAGGGCCTGAGCACTGTCCCTGGCTTCTTCTTGCTCAAGGCTAGCACTCTGCCACTTGAGCCATAGCGCCCCTTCTGGCCATTTTCTGTATATGTGGTGCTGGGGAATCAAACCCAGGGCCTCATGTATACGAGGCAGGCACTCTTGCTACTAGGCCATATCCCCAGCCCCCTGATAAGATACTCTTAATTCCTCAAACCCCAGAGGATTCTGACCCCCAAATATCTAAACATTCAGCTTACAATAGAAACAGATTCACTCTATTTCTGTTTTATTTTATTCTATTTTGATGGCCTCATTTCTTGTGAGGCAAGCGCTCACCTTCCCAATACCTCCAGTAAGGGGTATTATAATTACCTTCATCTTTCAGGTGAGGAAATAAATCATGGCCACACAACCAAAGCCAGACCCTTTAAAAATGTACTAATTTTCTTTTTTTGGCCAGTCCTAGGGCGTGAACTCAGGGCCTGAGCACTGTCCCTGGCTTCTTTTTTTGCTCAAGGCTAGTACTCTGCCACTTGAGCCACAGCGCCACTTCTGGCCATTTTCTGTATATGTGGTACTGAGGAATCGAACCCAGGGCCTCATGTATACGAGGCAAGCACTCTTGCCACTAGGCCATATTCCCAGCCCAAAAATGTATTAATTTTACTTATTTGATTTGTACTGTTGGGAATCAAACCCAGGGCTTTCAACATGCTAGGCAAGCGTTCTACCACTAAGCCACATCCTGAAGGTCTTTAAGACTCAAGATCCCTTCCTTGCCAGGTATGGTGATATATGCCTGTAATCCAGCTATGTGAGTGATAAAGGTAGGGTGATCGCAGTCTGAGGCTGACCCCAAGGCAAGAAGCATGAAAAAAAATCTGAAAAATATCTATAGCCAAAAAGGGCTGGGGGTTTGGTTGGCTCAAGTGACAGAGCATCTACAGGTACTATGTCCTAAGTTCAAAACCCAGAACCATCAAAGATTCAAGATTCCGGAAGAGACTAATAAACCTTGGAGGATATTCCCTCTGGGATAGTCTAAATTCTAGGCTCTACTAGCA